>NC_141683.1:4556209-5192876 GCF_028749965.1 Puma concolor | reverse complement strand
CATACAAAAAAAGTATAAGCTAAGATCAGATTAAACAATGCACCTAAAGTTTCACAGCCTGAAATTTATAAGGCTTGAAAGGGACAGTGGTTCTTCCATTCCCAGAGCCAGAGATCTTTCTGCTACCCTCTTTCTGGCCTCCTCTCATTAAGTTTTCAACGTCTTTAAAAAAAATTTTTTTTTAATGTTTATTTATTTTTGAGAGAGACAGAGTGCAAGCCGGGGAAGGGCAAAGAGAGAGGGAGACACAGCCTCCTAAGCAGGGCTCCAGGCCCCGAGCTGGCAGCCCAGAGCCTGACGTGGGGTTTGAACCCACAAACTATGAGATCACGACCTGAGCCAAAGTCGGACACTTAACCGACCGAGCTGCCCTGGAGCCTCAAGTTTTCAATTTCTTGATGCTCTTTGAAGTGCTCGCAGATTTACTGTGATCCCTATCAAAATACCCAGAGCATGTTTCCCAGAACTAGGATAAACGATCCTAAAATTCAGACGGAACCACAAAAGACCCCCAAGAGGCAGAGCAATCTTGAAAAAGAAAGAGTGCTGGAGACATCACAATCCCTGAGTTATCCTACAAAGCTGTAGTAATCAAGACAGTATGATACTGGCACAAAAGTAGACACATAGATGAATGGAAGAGAGTAGAGAGCCCAGAAATAAACCAATGATTATATGGTCAATTAATTTTCAACAAAGGAGGCAAGAATATGCCATTAAAAAAAAAGAATGTTCTTCAACGAATGGTACTGGGGGAACCGGACAGCCACATGCAAAAGAACGAAACTGGACCACTTTCTAGCATCATATACAAAAATAAACTCAAAATGGATTAAAGACCTAACTGTGTGATAAGAAACCATAACAATCCTAGAAGAGAGCACAGGCTGTAATTCTGCAACATGGGCCATAGCAACGTTTTTCTAGATATCTCTTCTGAGGCACAGGCAACAAAAAGCAAACATAAACTATGTGGACTGCGTGAAAAGAAAAGCCTTTTGCACAGCGAAGGAAACCGTCGAGAAAACTAAAAGACAACCTGCTGAATGGAAGAAGGTGCTCGCAAATGACACATGCAAAAGATTCCTCTGAAATCACTGAAATAAAAGAAGTCTGAGCAGGCAAACTCATGACTCTTCCATGTTGGAAAACTTTTCTCAAAGAACCAAGACTCACAGTCTTATGCTTCAAATGCCACTCTCTCATCATGACTTGTGACTATGATCCTGACTGACTCTGCACGTGTCTAGCCACCCACCCTCTTGGGTAGAAGGTGGAAAAGTCCCCCACTTCTGCTCCGTGCCCCTTTCCTTCTCTGTGTTCTTTCTCGTGCTCTTTTAATTCTTCCTTTTCTCTACACTTGCTTTAGTTTCTTCAACCCCTCACCCACCTTGCCTTTCCTGCCCTCCAGCGATAATAGTAATAACTAATCACTTATGGATCATTGCTCTACATTGTCTATAGGTATTATTTAGCTTAATCCCCACAATAGCATACGAGACGAGTATTATCCATACCCCAACTTTGCAGATGAAACCCAGAAAACTAGAGATCGTTTAGCCAAAGCGTGGAGGAAGTAGGATTTGAACTCCAAAGTCTTTAGACTGAACCACTGAACAAGACTGCCTTTGCCCACTTTGACGCTGACACGGAAGAAAATACTGCCCCCACTGTTGATCGTGATTGCATTTTGGGACTTGTCAGTGGAGAGTGGTGATTTATTCCCGCAAAGACAGGAGTATTCAGGCAGAGAATGGGGCTGGTGGGCAAGTCTTTGACAATAAACAGAAGTGTAGGCAGGCCACTGAGGCAGAATATCCAAGGAAATGACCATATCCAGACATGGTTCAAGTACCAGTCATATCCATATGATGTGAGTTGACTCAAATTAGCTTCTTCAAAGTAAACAAAGAGAGAGGCTGCTAACTTTCCCAAGGTCTCATGGCTGTCCAATATCAACAAGGTCTTGATGTCCTGTCGAACGTATAATACAGTGAGTGGGAGCATTCCAGAAGTCGATAGTTAGAAGTCTAAGAGGTGAGTGGACCCACTGGGTATCTATCTGTCCACAGATAAGTCCCAACCATCATCCTGGGGGTTAGACACAAGACTTTGTGGCTGGAGAGTCCTGTAAGATCCCACTGGTCACTAGTCCAGAGTCCTTGTAGAGAGCGACTTTTGAGATAAAGATAAAGCCTCTGTTCTAGAAAGAGGTTTGGGTAGGTTGTTGCCAAAATCAGAAAGGCTTCCAAAGCAGAAGCCCAGTTATAGAAAAGAAAAAAATATGTATGGGGGAAACTGGATATCAAGATATCAGCTCAAAAATCCAGTTTCCAAATAGAAGCTGGGAAGCTGCATCTGTGTGCCAACACGAAACTAAGAGGAGGCGGCCTGATGCACTGAGGCATGAGATCAGCATGGTGACTGACCAAGCAGCCAACGTGTCTTCACAATGGGAGCTCCAAGTTCAGTGCTAAGCCACCCAGGCTATTCAGGTGTTTCCTGAATCAAATCTTTCCTGTCCTGAACCTTAGAGACAAATGAACCTGCAAATCTGGGGTTACTAGGCTTACCTATGCGGATGCTAGAAAAGAAAGAGGTATGAGCGATCAGTTGGGGGACAGATGTTGGTGGCACGAGGCACCCATATTTTCTTCATTATACTCAACTTTTGATTGTACGCCACAGAGGCAAGTGGTGATAGGACAGTGGTTGGCCAGGATCCCAACCCGGGTTTGAGAACTTGTGTGCATGTTTGTTTTCATTTGTTTGTTTTGAAGAAATGGATCAAGTCAACCCAGACCTCAAAGAAGATGACAGAAAGTAAAAAGAATCCAGCCGACAATAGTAGAGTATCGTGTGGGGGTGTCGGTTCCTTTTCTTAAAGCCTCGTGACCGAGGACCTGCCACCCTCATGGAGAATGACACAAAACTGGCTGCTCAACCCTTTGCTTCCTCTCTGGTCTCTGCTTCCCTTCACTCAGTGTAATCTGCTGGAGCGCACTCTCTTCCAGGGGCTGTAGGGCGCAGCCACCTCCAGCCCCCCTTCCGGGGCTGCAAAATCGGGGGGGGGGGTTCTCCCCCGACTTATTGATCTAGGAGAGGCAGTGGGTGGGAGGAGAGGAGGGGATGGTTAGTTAGAGCCCAAAAAAGCCCAAGAAATGCTTATTTGAAGGATCCTGGAGATGCCAGGGCACGCAGATAGGCGTTAGGCAACAGCACACTCTTCCTCGTTGCTGCTTTCGGTGGCAGCTCTGTGCTGGCTTTCTCCAACGTGTCTCCTTGTCCCTTTGGAGTTGCCTGGGGTGTTATTTTCATCCCTGTAACCACAGCTCTTTGCTTGATATAACAAACGCATACAAGCGCCTGCTATATGCCAGGCATTGTTCTCAGAAATTTCCAAACATTAACTCATTTAACCCTTGTAACACATCTACGGGGTAAGTGCCACTAGTCGCTTCATTTTAAAGCTGATAAAACTGGGGCACAGAGAGGTTGCTCACTTTCCCAGGGTCTCATGGCTGTCCAGGACTCTAGGCTCAGGCAGTCTGGTTTTTCTTCGTTAAGGGGACCCCCAAGCCCACACCCCAGGGTTCCAGCCTTTTCTTGCCTTTGCTTCTCCTGTAGTATTGCTATGCTCTCCCCTCCCTTCTGTGGTCTGGTGTATGAAGTCAGGAAGTCACCCTCATCGAGAGATGTTGTAAATACGGGTCACCTCTTCTTCACTGGCCTCCCAAGGCTGGTCAGCAACCCCTTTATCCTTTTAATCAATGTGTTACCGACTCTCTGGGATGTTCCTTATAGTAACACTTCCTCAACATTTTTACATTCATCGAAATAATAATGGCAACTACCATTTATGTGTCCCAGGCATTAAACAGAGTACACATCTTCGCAATTGCATTTAATAATTATCCACATTTTAGGGGTGCCCGGGTGGTCCGACTTCAACTCAGTTCATGCCCTCACGGTTCGTGAGTTCAAGCCCCACGCCGGGCTCTGTGCTGACAGCCCAGAGCCTGGAGCCTGCTTCGGATTCTGTGTCTCCCACTCTCTCTGCCCCTCCCCTGCTCGCACTCTGTCTCTCTCTCTCTCTCAAAAATAAATAAACATTAAAAAATTTTTCAAAATAATTATCCACATTTTAGAGGTAAGGAAACTAAGAGAATTTCAATAATTTTCTCAACATAGCACAGCTAGGTTCAGATAGACTGGATTCAACACCCGTGCTCCCAATATTTACATTTAGCTAGACCCGCCCTCCCCTCTTTCCTCTTAGCAGGTGGCCATACCTTCTACATTTCTAAAGAGATGCAGGCTATCGAGCGTGGCTATCTTCTCTTTTATCCTCTCTACTCCAAAATGTCTGCTATGTATTTAGCACCTGTGGGTGCCCCCAAACAATTCTGTGAGGTGGGTATTTTTACATCCCATCTTGTAGCAAACGATAAGGGTCTCAGTAAATGTCAGGGATTGAACTTGAATACAGCCCCACCTGGCTCAAACCTGTGTTCCCTCCACCCCCCCAAGCGGCCTCTCTTCCACCCCCACACCTACAACAATATACGAAATGCCCCGCCCTTTCAGGTATCATCTCCTTTTTCCACACTAAGACATGACCCTCCTCTGATTGAAAACCTCGGCATTTCCACTGCCCACCATTTCCATTCCACCTTTCGTTCAACGGCAAGTGTTAGTGGTCTGTGTCTCTGCACTGTCCCGGGTCTGGGGATTTGAGGGTAAAGTCCCTGCACTCAGGTCATTCACAGCATCCAGAAACACACACAGGTTCACGACTGCCACATAACAGGGCACACATACCGTGAAGGGAAAACACAGAGCTTCAGAGAGCCCATGAGTAGGAAGGAACACCCAACCTAGAGTGGGGCCGATCGGGGAAATCTTCTTCTTTATGTGAAGACTCTTTGTCATCTTCTTCTCTACCACCTACCCCAACTAATCTCTTCTCTTCTTTTTTTTTTTTTTTTTAGATAAAATTGGTATATAGCATTATATAAGTTCCAAGGGTACAACACTATGATTTGACATCCGTATACACTACAAAGTATCACCACCAGAACTCTAGTTACTGTCCATCACCGTGTCGTTGACCTTCACCCATTTTGCCCACCCTCCAACCCTTTATGGGAACCATCAATCTGTTCTCTATATCAATGAGTTTGTTTTTGTAGTATTTGTTTTGTTGTTGTTTTGTTTTTTTTTTTTAGATTTAATATACGAGTGCAGCTGTACGGTATTGGTCTTTCTCTGACTTACTTCACTTAGCATAATACCCTCAAGGTCCATCCATTGCAGACGGCAAGATTTCATTCTTGTTTATGGCTGGGTAGTAACCCATCACCATTCATATCCATTGATGGACAATTAGATTATTTCCCTATCTTGGCTATTGTAAGTAATGCTGCAATGAACAGAGGGGTGCATATATCTTGTTTGAATCAGCGCTTTCATATTCTTCAGCTAAATACCCAGGAGTGGAATAGCTGGACCGTATGGTAGTTCCCATTCTTAATTTCTTGAGGAATCCCCATACTGTTTTCTATAAAGGCTACACCAGTTTACATTCCCACCAACAGTGTATGAGGGTTCCCTTCTCTCTTCTTCTTCAGCACGTGTTATTTCTTGTCTTTTTGATAATAGCCATTCTAATAGATGTGGTTTTGATTTGCTCTTCCCTGATGATTGGTGATGTTGAACATCTTTTCACGTACCTATGGCCATCTATGTCTTCTTTGGAAAAGTCTCTATTCAGATTCTCCGACCATTTTTTAGTCAGATTGTTTGTTTTTTTCATTGTTGAGTTGTATGAGTTCTTTATATATACTAGATATTAACCCCCTAGGAGATATATGATTTGTAAATACCTTCTTGCATTAGTGGGTTTCCTTTGTGTTTTGATGATGGTTTCCTTCACTGTGCAGCAGCTTTTTAATTCTAGGTAGTTCCATTTGTTTATTTTTCCTTTTGTTTCCTTTGCCTTTGGTGTTGCATTCACAAATACATCACTCAGGCTGATTTCAAGGAACTTGCCACGTATGTTTCCTTCTAGGTTTTATGGTTTCAGGTCTTGCATCCAAGACTTCGATCCATTTTGAGTTCATCTTTATGGTATAAAATAGTGGTCCAGTTTCATTCTTTTGTGTGTGGCTGTTCAGTTTTCCCAGCATCATTTATTGAGGAGATTGTCCTGTCTCTATTATATGTCCTTGGTTTCTTTGTCCGAAATTAATTGACCATATACATGTAGACACCTCTTCTATTTTAAGACAAAAATCAAATAAATTAGTTTTACCTAATTCTGTAGCTACCATTCTATTTTATCCCCTTTCTTTCATGATCAGGATTTTCCACTTTTTACCACTTATTCTATTCTCAGTCCTCTAGACTCTGGCCTCCAGTTGAATCATCTTACTTGCACTACATTCTTAAAGGCCATCCACAACCTGCTAGTGGACAAAGCCAAGGTCTATTTTCAGTCTTTATTCCACTTGAACACTCGGAATCACTAAACATCTGTTCTTGAGACTCTTTCTCCTCTCGGGTTCCATGATACTGTCCAGTATTGGTGCCTCTCTTGCCACTTGGTCTATTTAGGTTTTTTTGGTAGTGCCTCCTCTATGGCTGTGAGCACTGTTCACAAAGCAACCTTGGACTTCAGCCTTACTCTTCCTGAGTGGCTCACCTCTCCTTCCATCCCTTCCTCTTTGCGGATGATTCCCAAACCACATAGATTTCAGTTTAATGGCAAGTGACAGTTCTCAAAAAGAAGGGCGGCTTAAAGAAAGAAGTTTATTTCTTGCTCATCTGAAAAAGTCTGGAGCTGACAGCTCCATTGACTGAATCGTTGACAAAGTTGTGAGGGATACTTTTTCAGCCTTCCTGATCCACTGTCCTCAGCACTTGGCTTCCTCTTCTTGATACAAAATGTGTGTCTAAGATCCGGCTGTCATAACATCCCAGCCTGCAAGAAGCAAGGAAGAGATGGAGAGAGCAAAACGCCCTCTTCTTAAAGACACAGAAGTCGTATACGACACTTCCACTCTCATCCCCTTGACCTGAACTTAGTCATATGACCAAAGTTAGCTAGCAGAGCACCGGGCAATGTAACCTTTATCCTGAATGACCATATCCCCTGCTAAAAATTAGGCATTCTCTTGCTAAGAATGAGGGAGAGAACACATATTGGAAATGACGGGCAGATTCTGCCATAGTCCCCAGGCAATACTTTGAGCCCATTCTCCTTCCTTACCTTCCATCCTTCCAACTACTTACTGAGATGGTCCACCATCATCTCAAATTCAACACTTCTGACACTAAATCTGTTTTCTCCTTTGGACTTTTTTCCAGCATAAACTTAGCGTTCCAGTATCTATCAGTTTTCACTGACACAAAGTAGATGCCCACAAACATATTGTTGAGCGGTTGAATTCTCTCAGATTCCTCCTTATTCCTTGCCTTTCTTTGCGTTATCTCTCAAATTCCGCACTTCCTTTCCGTTCGCATTTTCACTCTCAGGTTCATGTGCAGATGGCTACCATGGCCTCCAAGATGGTCTCTCAAGCCCAGCTTCTCTTTCCTCTTATTCTTCCTACACATCATTACCGTAGTACTAGGACGCAAAAATATCATTTTAATCTTCATTCTCAAAAACTTTAATAGTTCCCCTCTGTGGTATAAGCTGCCTCATATCTAAACCAGATATATATCTCCACCTTATCTCTTTCTACTCCGTTATGCAAATCCATATTCATGCAACCCACACGCATGTTTTTCTGCTTCAGAACTTTTATTCAGGGCCCAAAGACCTGAGACACCCACCCTTCCCCTTTTTATGCAGTAAAATTCTATTCCCTCTTTCAAGGTCCTCCTCAAATTCTGCTTTCTCTAAAAGGTTTTCCCTAACCTCTGTAGCTCAGTGATCTCTCCCTTCTTTAGATTCCTACTGTAATTACTGTCTCTACATTCACTTGAATTTACCATTTACTACCTCATTTTTCAAAGGAGAGTTATGTGTATCTGTGTGTCTGTGATCTGGTTTGCTGATCACTAATTAGGTAGCACAGGTTCTAGGGTTATTATTTCCATTCTACGGATGAAGCAACCGAGACCCAGAAAGGTTTTGTGACTTTGTGAAGGTTGTCCGGCTGATAAGCTGCAGTGCCAGCTCCTACATCTTCAGCCTCCTTATCTTTCCACTCTGTGCGGTGCACGGTGGCCACCTCTCTGAGACCACAGCTGGAGGGTCTGAAGGTGGCAGAGGCCGCGTCGGGTGCGTGTGTGAGCCCTGGGCCTTTCCTTAGCGAGCCTGGGATCCTCACCAGCTCCACCTACCTACCTGTGCGCCTGCCTCATCACCATATGATACACCGGCATCACTTCCGGAGCAACTTGCTCTGGGGGCGAAATCGTGTTTGAAAAACAGCATCACACACCCTCCACTCTGTGGTGGCACAATTACCATGAACTCTAGCCCTGGCTCGTCTTCACAAACTGCCTCCACACTCCTGGGGTTGGAAGAGAGAAACCACATCCTGTTCTCACATGTAACTGGAATCTACAGACCAGACGAGCACTTGGGTGCGAGGGCTTGACTTTAAAAAGGCCATGGGATATCTGGCCCCAAGTGCACAACCCGGTGCAACATGGAGACATCCGCGCCCTTGTTCAAATCATATTACGATTTCAAGGTTGGGGCGCCTGGGCAGCCCCACTGGTTGAGCGTCCAACTCTTGATTCCGGCTCAAGTCATGATCCCAGGGTCGTGGGATTGAGTCCCGATTCTCTCTCCCTCCCTCCCTCTGCCTCTCTCCCCAGCTCATGATCTCTTTCTCTAAAATAAAAAGACAACAAGGAAAATCATAATGAAGAGAAAATACATCGACAGGACTGGACTGCATTTATGGAAAGAATGGATGTATAGGCGGAGCCTCACAGCTCAAATCTGTATTGTTCGAGAGCCCACTAAATATTTTGTATCTGAGCATCTGTGGGTGTCTGATCAACACTGATCTCTTCCTTTAACTGTAAAAAAGAACAGGAACTTTATCAATTTTTACTCGCCACTGTATCCCCCAGCTCCTTACATTATGGTCAGCAAACATGGGTATTGTAAATGTAATTAATGAATACCTGCTGTAGTATCTAGAATAAAGCTGACTTTGAATAAATACATGCATTCGTTCACAAATGTATGAATGAATAAATGAATTTTGCTTACTTCAGAAGTGGTTCCCAGAGATTCCAGGCAACACAGAGGTGAATTCCATTTATTAATTCATTCCACGAATATTTTCTAAGCACCCACTCACTACATGTCATGGACTCTTCCAGAGACTGGAGATTTAGAAGTGAACAAAAAAGACCTCCCCCTATCACCAGCCTGGGGAATATTTACTCCAGAGCCTCTAAAGCCCTCTCTGCCAGTATCTTCCCAGAATAAAGGCATAAATGTAACTTTTTTTTTTGCAGAGACCACAGCAGCCAGGCTCTTGTGTCACCTCTTCCGTCCTTGGCAATATGATCTGGGGAAAGAAAGACATTTAATTCTCGAACCTTCTGGAGGTTTATGGTCGTCATCCCTCAAATCTCTTAGAGATGTGGGTCTGTAAGTCTAGACAAACGTTTCTGATGAAATAGATCCCTTGAAACTCACTGGAAACTTAGTTTTTGAATGAGAACCCTTTAGCCAATTTAGCCATCATAACATTATATGCAGAGTAGAATATCTAAAAAAAAAAGAAAAAAAAAAAGGAAGAAAAACTTCCAGAAGCTGGATGAGCTGTATCTGGGGCGGATCCTCAGGGAGGTTCAAGTCTGGGGAGATAGGGAATTCCCAAAGGTACAGTCAGATGGCTATGGTTTTCTTTGTATGTCCCCAGGTCTGGAAGCAGCTGGGAGTGACACAGACATCCGGCCGGTGACTGGGATCCTGGGGGAGTCGGTCACTTTCCCCCTAAACATCCAACAACCACAGCAAGTTATCAACATCGCTTGGAATTCTGAGACGTCTGTTGCTTTCGTCACGCCAGGAGACCCAGGAACAGCACCCAAAGTCACTGTGACCCACCAACATTACAATGACCGAATAAATGTCTCCCGCCAGAACTACAACCTGGAGATCAGTAATCTGGGGGTGGAAGATTCGGGCATCTACAGGGCTGACGTAAATCTGAAGATGGCTGAAACGACGGTCACAACCACCAGGCGTTACAACCTGCAAGTCTATCGTAAGTTGCAAGTTGCGGGAGCCCAGGGGGCTTGTTTTGTTTTGCAAATTTGCTGTCTATAGAAGGCCTTCATTTCTGACAATTGGCTTCCCTAAATCTTTTTGCCCTTGTACATGCTTGTGTAAACACATCAATGCTAACAAAAAGGAGGTGCCTTTTCTTATTTCTAGCCACGGAATCTTCAATCAGCGGTTTGTCCCATGGGCCTGATTTTTCTTTCCTATAAAATGTGACTAATCATACTAGTCACTTCCCACAGTCACTGAGAGGATCAAGGGAGATAGGGCATGGAAAGTACTCTTTTTTTTCTTTTTTTAAAGTGTTTATTTATTTTTGAGAGAGAGAAAGACAGAAACAGAGAGTGGAGGGGTGGGTGCAGAGAGAGAAGGAGACACAGAATCTGAAGGAGGCTCCAGGCTCTGAGCCATCAGCACAGACCCCGACGTGGGGCTCAAGCTCACAGACCGCGAGATCATGACCTCAGCCGAAGTCGGATGCTCAACGGACTGAGCTACCCAGGCGCCCCACCTTTTGGTCTTCATAGGTCATTGTAACTTCTTTTTAATGCTTATTTTTGAGGTGGGGAAGGGGCAGAGAGAGAGGGGGACAGAGGATCCTAAGCAGGCTCTGTGCTGACGGCAGCAAGCCTGATGTGAGGCTCGAACTCATGAGCCGTGAGATCGTGACCTGAACCGAAGTCAAATGCCGGAAAGTACTTTAAAAAAAAAACAACACACACTTTTTATTTTAAAATAAGTGTAGATGCATTGCGAGGTGTAAGGAACTGTACCGGAAGGTTCTGTGTGCCCTTCACCCAGCCTCTCCCAGTGGTAACATCTGACACAATTGTGATACGATATCAAAACCAGGAAGCTGACAATGTACATCTATGGAGCCTATTCACGTGTGAGTATACGCGTAGCTTGCACCGGGCAACCGCTATCACGGTGAAGGTACTTAACTGTACCATGGCGACAAGACTCCCTCAGTCCTTCCTGGTCATCCCTCCCCAACTCCTGGGAGATGCCCATCCCTTCCTCCCATCTATCCTTCTGTTATTTCACGAATGTTACAGAGATGGACCTCGTGTGGCATGTGTGCTTTTGAGATTGGTTGTTTTTTCGCTCAGCATAATGTACTTCTGAGTCATCCTAATTATTGCAGGCCTCAATGGTTTATATCTGTTTATTGCTGGATAGTATTCCCTTGTATGGATGTACTAGGTTGGTTCACCATTCCATCGATCAAGGGACATTTTAGTCGATTCCACTTTGGAACGATTACGAACACAGCGGCCATGCACATTCACGTACAAGTTTCTGCATGAAACAAGTTTGTGTTTCTCCGGGATAAATGCCCAAGAATGAAAACATATGGTAAATCCATTTTTCTTTTTTTTTTTTTTTTCTTTAAAAAATGTTTATTGTGACACGGGGCGCCTGGGTGGCTCAGTCGGTAAAGCGTCCGACTTCAGCTCAGGTCGTGATCTCAGGGCTCCCGAGTTCACGTTTCGGATTCTGTCTCCCTGCTTCGGATTCTGTCTCCCTCTCTCTCTGCCCTTCCCCCGCTGGCTCTGGCTCTCACTTGCTCTCAAAAATAAATAAACATTAAAAAAATTTATTTTGATAAAATATACGTAACACTTAATATTTTAACCATTTTTAAGTGTACTGTTCAGTAACATTACCTACATTCACAGTGCTGTACAACCACCGCCATTAGCGTCTCCAGAACTTTCTTCTCTCTTTTAAATCGCTCTATTTTTAAGAGAAGTTTAAGGTTCAGAGAAGAACTGAGTAGGAAGTACAGGGAACTCCCATACGCACCTTGCCCTCCCGGCACACACACATGACCTCCCCACCCCCCACCCCCAGCACATACACATGACTTCCCCACCCCCCACCCCTGGCACACACACATTACCTCCCCCATGATCAGCATCCCCACCAGCGGTGCATTTGTTACAGTGAAAACGTACATAAAGTCATCATCACCACCCAAAGTCCAAAGTTTACATCAGGGTTCACTCTTGGTGTGGTACATGTGACTCTTGAGTATTCGAAATGTGGTGAGCCCAAAGTGAGATGTACTATAAGTGTAAAATGCACGCCAGATTTCCAAGTCTCAGCACCAAAAAAAGAAGCTAAGATACCTCATTAATAATTTTTATGTTGGTTAGCGGTTAAGATAACATTTCGGCTATATTAGGTTAAGGAAAATACGTTACTAAAATTAATATAATTTATTTTCACTATTAATGTGACTGTTAGAAACATTTTAATTACAAAAGTGATTCCCTTTTACAGTGAATTACAATAGTTTTGTTTCTATTGAGCAGCCGTAATTTCTAGCCTGCATCATACTTGAGCCATGTCTCAAGGATTTCACCATCCACCTGCTCACGGCAGAAGAACACAGACATGTGGCTAAGCCACACTGTGATAGATAGATACCATTCAGGTATATAGTTAAGCCACCGAATTCAAGTTCCATAAAGGCGGGGACTTTGTATATGAAGTCCATCCCTGTATCCCTAGCACCTACCCTGTCAGGCACATGGTGGGTGCTTCAGAAATATGTGTTCAATGAAAGAATGAATGACGCATAATAAATCCCAGGTCCCAACACAGTGGCGGACAATTGTAAGTGCTCAATTCATACAGCATGATTGACTCAGGTTGTATCCGGATGGAAGGCATAGTGGAAAGGGCATCAATGCTGACATTGTATCTCTTGCCAGTTGTGTGACTTCAGCCAAGTTGTTTACCCTCTCTGGGCTTCCATGTGCTCATCTGTAGAATGTAGCTTATAACAGGTGTGATTAAATGAGAGAGCTCCTGGGATAGCCCATGCCTTACAGTTGATGCCTAATGACTAGTCATTACTAACTTTTTAACCCTTAGTCCTTATTTTAAATTCTAATTATGAAGGGCTTCCTAGACGGAGGAGGCTCTGGATTGGGCACGCGTAACACAGTCAAAGAACCGCACCCTGCCGTGGACACTTTAGAAAATATCTGGTTCATTCAAGAACTTTGGTTGGGAAACTAAAGAGGGTGTTCAATTTCAAGACGTTTGTTTTCATCTTTTTATGTTTAGTTTTACCCACTCGATCTTTGGAAGGTATTATGCCACCTGCGGTTAGGACAGACCACGGGAAAGTCTCGGAGAAAGTCAGATTGCCCACATACCAAAATCTGTACCTTTTAGGGAGGTAGCTGAGCAGATGAAGAGAAGGGAACTGACATTTATTGAACTCTCTGTGTCTGGCATTCTACCACTGAATTTTTAAAAATATAGAGAAATCACACATATTTAGGCAATATATGCACAGAGAGAAAGACAATACAGTGCATTGCAACTCTTCCTTCTCCAAGGCAGTCATTGTTGCTAGTTGATTTTGATTTTCCCATAGATAATTAATGTAGATGGATAGATAGATGA
Organism: Puma concolor; assembly: GCF_028749965.1. NCBI lineage: Eukaryota > Metazoa > Chordata > Mammalia > Carnivora > Felidae > Puma > Puma concolor. The sequence continues at coordinate 5,179,186 of NC_141683.1, read as the reverse complement.
TAGATAGATAGATAGACAGACATTTGGGTGTTAGAGTGTTCTTTCTTTCTTTCTTTTTTAATTTTTTAATTTTTTTCAATATATGAAATTTATTGTCAAATTGGTTTCCATACAACACCCAGTGCTCATCCCAAAAGTAGAGTGTTCTTTATATACAATAGCTCATTCAGTCCTCACAACAAACAACACTGGCAGGAACAAAGCATCCTCGTGTTGTAAATGACAGAGTGAAGGTTCAGCGAAGCTGTATGTGTCCTCACTCTAGAAAGCAGTAGAGCCTGGTTAGACACGGGTCTCCAGTGGCTTTCCCACTCGCGACCACAGCTCTGACCTCTGCCCAGCAGCTTGGTTCTGGTAACCTCTCTGTTCCTGCTGAAAAAAAAAAACGAGATAGGCTCTTATTCATTACCAGTCCTCCCCACTTCAACACCCAGCAAAAAAATTTAAAAAATGGTCTTTCTAAAAATAAGTAAATACCAAGCAGAGACTTCAACATTCTTGTAAATCAAGTTTCTAAAGACACACACACACACACACACACACACACACACGCTTATTTTTTTGCTGTATACATCTGTATCTGTCACCTTTATAGCTCATCAAGGTTACTTCAAACTCGTTGGGAGTTTTTTCATAAGTCACCACTAATTCTGCTTTGGAATAGACCCCTCTGAGAGGACCCCTCTGCTTAGGACCAGGGTTTCTGGTGAGGTTGGAGTAAGAAGCCTTTACAACTTCTTACTTCCCATATTCTCCCTCACATGCACAGACAACTTTAGAAACACCACATGAATTAGAAAGCTACATGCTGGTTCCTTCTGAGCCCTTCCCACGTGACTATGGTGGAAAGAAAAAACCTAGCACCGCAGCTTGGCCAAGCATGAACTAAATTTACCAACTCTGAATGTGGGCGTTTTCTTATCTGCTGGTAAAAGAGAGAAGATCTTCCCCCTTCCTTCTGCTGGCCCCAGATAGCTCTTACTTCAAACCAAATATAAATTGTTCTTCAGTTAACCCTTTCCTAGCCTACAACTTGTACAGTTTACCTTTCGAGTGCTTTGGTAAAAACATTTTTTTTTTTTTTTTTTTTTTTTTTTTAGTGAACTTTTTAAAGAGATTGTAACTGGAGGGCACTTGTTGGGATGAGCACTGGGTGTTGTATGGAAACCAATTTGTCAATAAATTATATTAAAAATAAATAAAAATAAAAGAGGCGTACAGTCAACTCCCCCCAAAAAAGAGAGAGAGGCTGTAACTTTTCACCATGGGCACTTTGAAACAAAACAAAACAACTTAATGAAAATACACCAGAAAACAGAGTAAAAAAACCTCTTTAAATGCTTATTTCTTTTGAGAGAGAGGAAGTGTGAGTTGGGGAGGGACAGAGAGAGAGAGAGAGAAAGAGAGAGAGAGAGAGAATCCCAAGCAGGCTACTCACTGTCAGCACAGAACCCAACTCGGGGCTCAATCCCACAGACTGTGAGATCGTAACCTGAGCCGAAATCAAGAGTCGGTTGCTTAACAGACTGAGCCACCCAGGTGCCCCCCCAAATGGTTTTAAAGACTGTTTCGTGCAGTGGGGTGCTGATAAATGTTCAGCGGGTTCTCGATGGCCCGTATGTGCGTGCTCACACGCAGAGATTTTATTGACACAGAGGATGTGCGACACACAATTTCATAAATGATAATAAAATATACAGGAGTCTTTATTGTAAATCCCATAGAGCCAATTATATTTGCAGATGCTTTCACAGATTTTTCCTGGACATTTATGCCACTCAACCTACGTTGCAATCGATGAAGAAGCCAACAGGAATATTGGTTGGTATTTTCGTTACACTAACCGATGAGGAAAAAGTGATTCAACAAACTCATTACAGAGCTTCACTTGCACATCGATGTGAGCAACTTCTGAATTGGATAACCGTTCTCAGACGCCGGAAGAAGATTTCCTCGTTTTTTGGTGCTGTTCACAATGTAACGGCTGCAGACTGGAGGCATTTTTCAGCCGAATCTGCTTTAGTAATCCTTCTACTGTTTTCTTCAGTCCAGAGTGACCATCAGCAACGCAGTCGGCCCAGCCCAAGTTTGTAACCTTGGCCAATTTCTGCGGTGTAAATATTCCCATTGCGCGTGGCTCATGTTAAGACAGGCAGAATTGGGAAGACTTTGTAAAGCGTGACAAAAGACAGATACGACAGATGTGAGTAACTTTAAAAGCACAGATAATTGTAATTGTCCAAAAAAATACAAAGCGGTGAGTTTTGAGTATGTATTAGCTTTTTTAAAAAATGCAATGTAGTTCTTTGTAAGTTTTTATAATTTAATTTTTCATGATGGCTGTGTTTAACCGCCCTCTTGAAAAAATTTCTGGGGGCGCCTCGGTGGCTTAAGTCGGTTAAGCGTCCAACTTCGACTCAGGTCATGATCTCATGGTTCGCGAGTTCGAGCCCCCCACTGGGCTCTGTGCTGACATCTCGGAGCCTGGAGCCTGCTTCGGATTCTGCGTCTCCCTCTCTCCGTGTCCCTCCCCCGCTCCCACTCTCTCTCTCTCTCTCTCTCAAAAATAAATAAACATTAAAAACATTTTAAAAACATTTCTGAAGATTTAACAGTTGGCTCTCACAGGCTGGTATAGGCCGGCTCCAGCTTACTACGGACACATGCTTTTTCCCCTCCCAGGTCGGCTTGGGAAGCCAAAGATTACTCAGAGTTTAATGGCATCTGTCAACAGCACCTGTAATGTCACACTGACGTGTTCTGTGGAAGAGGAAGAAAGGAATGTCACATACAGTTGGAGCCCCTTGGGGAAAGAGGGTAATGTCGTTCGAATCTTCCAGACCCCTGACAACCAAGAGCTGACTTACACGTGTACAGCCTGGAACCCTGTCAGCAACAGCTCCGACTCCATCTTGGCCCGACAGCTCTGTGCAGGTGAACAGCTCTGTCCCTCTCTCCTTAGCCTCCGAGCGGCGAGGCCTCAACTGGGCCTCGTTCCCCAGCGGAGTGTCCCTCCCTCACGCCAGGCCCGGTCTCCAGGGACATCTCCCCCCAGGAGGACCTGGCAAAGAGCCCAAAGCTGTCCGAGATAGGCCAGGCACTTGGGGTGTTCTGGAGGTCGCCCCCGCTTGGCCCTCTGATTCCGTGTCTAATCCTGACCTTCGATAGCAGAAAGGAGAGTTTCCCTTGGAGTTTGGCACCCCCCCCGGAGGGGACCCCATTTTTTATAGTGCCCCTGAGTGGGGGCAAGCCCGTGGGCCTATTTCCTGAGAGCCAAGTCTCCTTGTGTCTTCTGTTTCCAGACGCGGCAGCAGGCCTCCGTCCCCGCCACACTGGGCTGCTGAGCGGGCTGGCCGTGCTCTTTCTGTTTGTTGTCATTGTGCCTTCAGTGCTTCTGTGCCTTCTGAACAAAAGAGGACAAGGTAAGATTTTTCCAGAAGGTAAAGTGTGGAAACGCACCTTCCTTCTTCCTGGGGCTGGAGTCATTTATCCAAGGTGGTGTGGAGAGGTCCTCTGTTCCAGGGGACCTGCCTTCCTCTGAGCCCCACCCCACCACCTCCAGTGATGACCCCTCGTCCTGGATGCCAGTGCCCTGAGTGCGCTTCAGAATCTCTTCCTGAGGTCGCCGGTATCTGGTGGGCTCAGAATTTGGGTTTGAGTTGAGTACTGCAGTTAAGAGGCTGTGCTTCACGGGATAGGTGTCTTTACCTCTCTGGCTCAGTGCTGTCAACACGTGAAATGAGATCTGAACTAGAGGGTTTCCAGGGTCACTTCCAATTCCATTTTGTCTATGACCTTTGGAGAGTCGTTGAGGGACATGTACTAACTTTGCATTCCATGGTCATCACTAGGTACCTCTGGATCCTTCTGGATCCTTCTGTGAGTGTGCCATTCGCAATTCAGAAACCCTGATCTTGGGGTCCTAGAGGATCATTATACCCTCCTGTGCCTCCCAACCCCACCATCTCCCGAAACCTTCCTTCCCCACCAATCCTAATAACAAGCCTGGATGTAGAGAGGCCCCACCTCTGCCTCCATGTTCCTTGACTCTCCTTTGGGTCTGATTCCTTAGGTTCCTACCTGAAGACCTCCAGGAAGAACTCTGGTAAGTTCTCAGCCACGCAGTTCCCCCTGGATGACAACTGGGAGAGATGAGTTCACGGCAGATTGCTTAAGACTCAGCTTCTGCTTTGCAGACAGTCTGGGCGGAAGGTCCCAGGTGCGCTGGAGTATGAAGGCCCGAGATTCTGGCCATCTCTTTTTTTTTTTTTTTTTTTTTAATTAAAAAAAAATTTTTTTTTTCAACGTTTTTTTATTTATTTTTGGGACAGAGAGAGACAGAGCATGAACGGGGGAGGGGCAGAGAGAGAGGGAGACACAGAATCGGAAACAGGCTCCAGGCTCCGAGCCATCAGCCCAGAGCCTGACGCGGGGCTCGAACTCACGGACCGCGAGATCGTGACCTGGCTGAAGTCGGACGCTTAACCGACTGCGCCACCCAGGCGCCCCTGGCCATCTTTTTTTAACTTCACCGTGAAGTGTTCCAAGGAGAGGAACACACTGGGGTGAATGCCTTTAACAGCTCAGGAATTCTTAAGAGTAGGGACTGGTCTCTCCCGTCTTTGCCTCTCCGTGGCCTCACACACAGCCCGGAGCACAGAGAGAGCTTAGGAAGTGTTTGACCGTGTAGATCTATCAAGCGACCATGCGTGGATTTTTGTTGTTTATTTATTGGGGGGGGGGCAGGGGAGGGGCAGAGAGAGGGAGGGAGACAGAGGATCTGCAGTGGGCTCTGGGCTGAGAACGGAGAGCCTCATGCAGGGCTTGAACTTAGGAAGCGCAGGATCATGACCTGGGCCAGAGTTGGACGCTTAACCCACTGAGCCACCCCGGGGCCCTACAACAACGCATGTTTATAGAGTGTCTTCTATGTGCTTAACATTGTGGTGGTAACAGTGAAGGAGTCCAAAACAGTGTCTAACTAGAGAGAATCAATCTGGTTGAAGAACCAAGACCTCACGGGAAGAGGCAATTGGCCAGCCAGGCGGTCAGCACGAAGTGCCAGAGACGCCCTGGGAGGAGGAGGTCCTCTGCCTGCCCACTCGGGGCTGGGAGAATGTCGTCAGCCTAATGTGGACCCTAGAGCAGGCAGGGTCCCCACGGAGCCCTGGGTGAGCGAGGCCCGGGCCAGTGCCTCCCACAACACATGAAATCCCCAGAAGACAGAGAGGCAGTCCAAGGACCCGAGCATCCGTCTCAGGACAGTGGGAGCCATTTGACCCTTTAGGGCTTTATTTCTTTATCCGAAAAAGAGAACGTTACAATAGCTCATCTCTAGACTCCAGCCACCTGTCACACCCTGCGCTCCTCTGTTTATTTGTGACACAGATGCCATCTCTAGGAAAACGATATACGCTTACGTCATGGTCACGAGAGATGCCCCACCAGCAGAGGGCAGAATCTATGATGAAATCCCCCAGTCCAAGGTGAGCTGATACTATTCATGGGCCACTCCTCCCCACCCCTCCACCACCACCCCCAGGAAAAGGAGTCGGGGAACAACAGGCCAAGGATCTGGAGTCTCCAACCAAGAATCGTCATGTCAGGAAATTGATGCCAGGAGCCCCTCTACGAGGACAGGAACATGGCCAACTGTCACCCCATGGCGGCCTCCAGGGCTGGAGGCCATCAGCTTCCACATGGGGGCCTGGCTGTGGGTGAGGCCAGAGGCTTCCTTAGGGATGGCACACCTTCCATGGGGGACCTGGTGTGAGGTGAGGGCTACTAGGTGGCCACTGGCACAGGAACAGGGGGCTAAGGGGCCTCCAAGGGCACAGAACTGAAAGGTCCCCTTGAACTCAACTTCCTGTTCTGGCTGCAGCACAGCCCCTCCTCCCATTGGCCATTCACCCGCCTGCCCCTCCCTCACCTCCCCATACCCGGCCCTGACCCTCTCCGACCGCTGGATGGAACCAGAGCTGAGGCGGGGGTTGGGGGCCGTGAGAGGCTTGGGGGTTGGGGGTGGCTGACTAGTGACATGGGAGCAGGGGGCAGGAGGCGGGGCAGAAGCAGGAAGGGGAACTCGAGAGGTTTTCGCCTGGGCCCCTCACTGAGGGGAAGATGGGTGTTTTACAGGAGCGCCCTGCCAAGGAGGAGCCCGTGAACGGGATTTATTCCACACTGCAGTCTGAGAAGGTGAATCCTTGTGTTTTTATTTCTGTGGTCCCGTGTTCCGGCCACTCTGCTGAACCCTGCCCACCCCACCAGGGGCCAGCGGGTTCCCTCGGTCCCCTTCTCTGTACTTCCCGAGACTAAGTGCCCAGGGCCTTGGTCTGCAGGTATCTCATGCATGAGTCCTGCTCCCCAGGTCCACGGCCATCCGACAGCCGGCCTGCGTGTACATGCAGGAGCCTCTGAACTCTGGTGTGGAAACGCCAGCCTCTAGAGCACCTGGGGCCATACCAGCTCACAGGGTAAAAATTAGAGAAACCAGGTGCCCCCCTCTGGACAGACACAGACCCACACCAGTCACCCAGACCGGCAAGTAGAACACAGGCTGAATTTCAGTTCCACATTCCCTACATCCGGTGGACTTTTACAGCATGCAACCCGTACAACAATCTGCGACGGAGCAGTGACACTCACAGGGCCCCGGGCCTCAGTGTCCTGCTCTGGAACACACAAAGAGGAAAGGGAGGTCCTGTGCTGTGACAGGACTTCCAGTCTGGGGGATGTCACTGTCTGAGGATCCTTTTTCGCTATAGTCAGAAGGACAGATTAGAGGTCTCTTGGCGAATCAAATGTTTTGTTAGTGTGGCTGTTGAGCAGCTGGGCAAAATCATCGTAAGAGATCCGTATGAACCCGGGGAGTCTAGGGGGAAGGGAGAAGAGTGAGGCAATGAGAACAAATCAAGAGCGGGAGGAAATATTAGGAAATTGGCTACAGTGGATCGGGAGTAAGAATTAAGCGCTGAACCGGTAGGGCATCTGGGAGTTTGCAAGAGAACTCCGTGCACGGGTCAGTTGGGGTGTAAAGATAAGCCGGTGTCCTGGAGAATGAGACAGAAGGACCTCTTCTTCCTCAGTGCTCAGGAGCAGGAAGGAGGGAGGGGGAAGTGAAGGGGCGACTGAGGAAAGAAGGAGGGAAGGGGAAGGAGAAGCGGGCAGTGAGGGGCAGGGTGGCCGCCTGTTTGAGCCGGGATCGGAAGGACAGCGGAAGGACACGGGCGATGATATGGGCCAGGACAGGTCAGAGGAATCGATCAGGGCTTCCCGGCTGGGGGCATCTTGAAGCGTGTCCTCTGGACCAGGTGGATGGAGGTTAGGAATTGGTCCCTATGTCCTTTGAAAATTCTTTTTTCCTCCTGGGCCCGCTTTATTTGGGAGTGGGCTGGGGAGGGCTGCGGGTCTGCCGGGCCCAAAGCAGAGCTCACACCTGCCAGTTCCACACTGGAGCACTCTCACCGTGGCCTTAGTCCCACGCACGGCTCACTTCCCTTGAGAACACGGGACCCTTCACGGACCAGACAGTAGGGGAGGTCGGTGGTCAGAATGTCAGGACTAAGGGCCCGTGCCATGTTCTCTTGGGGGATCTGGGGGGGGGGGTGCCAGTGCGGGAGTGGGGAGTCCTGGGAACCCCCGGTGGCGAAGCCGCCAGCCCCAAGCCCAAGCCCTACCCCCAAGGCTAAGACTCCGCCAGCCGGTGGGAAGGTTGCCTGCAGAGCTCCCTGCCATCAGACCACAGGACACTAGTGGCAGTGACCCTCCGCTGTGTGAGGTGCAATTCTGGGGGTTCAGAAGGAGCTGGCGCTCCGCTGAGAACCAGGAATACTGGTAGTTTGAGCCTACGATCAAAATCCGAGCGAATACCCCCATTCCCGCCTGCTGCTTTTGTGTGGGCCACGCGCTTGATTGCACAAGGGCTTCCGAGAGGGAGACTGGAGCAGAGGCAAGGGACCCAGCAAAGGGCAGAGCCCTGCTGGCCCAGATTCCGCCAGCACCAGGGAAACGGAGGCACCTCCCTGTGCCCTCTACAGAACCGTCCTGGGTGCCGCCCGGGGCTGGGGTTCCCCAGCGGCAGCTCACGGTTAACCTGTCGCTCCATCTCCTCGTACGCAGATGGGGAAGACCAGCACTCAGGACGGCAAACCTCCTGGGACTTCAACCTATGAAAATGTGATCTAGGCTCCTGGACGGCATTCACTCTACGGACACTGAGCTTCCCACATCATGTGTTCCAGCAGATGGCCCAGACCCAGACTCCCTCTGTTCGGATCTTACCTGGAGATAGCAAACCATCACCCCAATACGGGACTTTTCGTGACTGGAGGTGATGACCCTTCCCAGCAACCCCATAGGTAGAAAGGATTGATGTTTCGCGCACCGCCTGGGACGCCCTGACCACGCTCAGTGTCCGGGAGGGGCCCCGGTGCACGGCCTCCACGGTCCACACAGCACCTTGGGCAAATTAGGCAAAAACCCCCTTTTCCGGAGGCGGATACAGCCCCTCCCAAGTGTGTGGCTTGACGAGCAGAGGGTGGGCTGCATTTCAGCCTCCGCTTGCCCCTCTGCCCGGGAACTTTGTGCAGGGGACAGCTGGCTGGACCAGCCCAACCAACCACATGTGACGGTGTCGCCTGGGAAGCCATTGGAGGGGTAGCTGTCCACTGTGCAGACGCACCCTCCAAATGGAGTGTTGGAAAGTGGTCTTTCTGTAGGGACGAGGTGGTCAGGGCATATTTCTTCAGGCTGTACTTCAGAAGCCTCTTCAGCTTTTCTTTCTAGCCAAGCTTTCCACGTGACTGGGCGCTTGAGTGCCCAGAAATTAACATTATTCTAGGGGTATCCACGAGCGTGTTCCTGGATGAGATTAACATTTGGATTGGTAGACCGAGTAAAGTAGGTTAATCCCCACTCCAGTATGGGCGCCCATCACCAAATCCATCAAGAGCCTGGGTAGAAGAAGGCAGAGTAAAGGAGAATTCGTTCTCTCTGCCTGACCGTCTTGGAGCTGGGACATCAGTGCTCCTGCCCTAGGGTTTGGATTTGGATTTGGACTGGAGCTTTCACCGTGAGCTCTCCAGCTGGCTGACTGCAGACCTGGGGATTTCTCAGTCTTCATCACCACACAAGCCAGCTCCTTGTTGTATATATCGCTTTCCTGTTGGTCCCGTTTCTCTGCAGAGCCAGACTAACACCTATTCCAAGCAGCGTCAGCAAGAAGAGACCATACCCAGTATCCTACTGGCCAAAAGGAATTGACTGGCTATATTTCTGGCACTTTAGGAGAACTGAGTACAACCCAACCATCGAAACGATCTCCAGTCAAATTAATCATGGCTTTTTAAAACTCCTTTCCCCCCTTGGTCCTCAGTTCTTTCTGCCCCACAGCATACGTCATTATTTGTTTCCCTCCACACTGTATACGCTTAAGGGCAGGATCCATGACGTCATGACATTAAAGAGTGACCACGAGAGATGAGAGCGTCAGTCACTCGTGCATCCACCGCCCCAAACACCATGCCTTGGGCCCTGATGTGAATAAATGCGACTGAATAGGATTGAAAATGACCGGCCAGCTCAAATGGAAGGTACGTGTTGCAGGTGTGGATAGACGGAAGCCAATACGCATGGCGGCATCCGATCATGGCAAGCGTTAAATGTCAGAAGGCAGACGTCAGTGTACGGCCATGGGGGTGGCGGGGAGACTTTCAGAGTTAGACCAACGTACACATGAACTGAAGGAGTGAACCAGGTGTGAGGTGAGAGGCAGTCACCCTAGGGAGACACGTGAAGGAAGAAATAAAGAGACTTGTCCTAAGGATGGAGAAGCCCCAAAGTGACATTCAACGGACCCTAAAATAGAAGCATGTCTCACCTTCACCTGAGTTGAGGGACCCCTCCTGAACGTCGCCCTTCTCTAACCCGCCCCGCCTCTCCCTGGTGCGCTCAGCCAGTCAAATTGCTAGTGTCCTAGAGCCCCCCTGGCGAGTGGGGAAGAAGGAAAAGAGCCAGAGGCCAGAGTCCCTTGGGTCTCCCGTGAGAACACACCGGGAATTCTTCACGTGGCCTTTGGGACTGAGGACCACCGAGCTCCTGTTTCTCACTCTTCCCTTCCTGTGGATCTTCCGATTTATGAAGATGGAAGCTACTCACCCCATCCCTTCAGGGCTCGGTGTTCAGATTCCCCTTCTGTAAAATGGGGGTGATCTTCATTTCCACAGACTTAAGACGAACTAGATTGTGACCGATGGGTCTATGCAACTATTCCTTCGATGGAACGGAATCTCGTATCAAGCCCAGATGGGCCAGCTTTCCCAAATGGGTGTTGAAATTGAAATCTCGGGGTCCCTGGGTGGCTCAGTCGGATGGACATCTGAGGTCGACTCAAGCCATGATCTCCCAGCTCTTGAATTCGAGCCCCACATTGGGCTCTCTGCCATCAGCACAGAGCCCACTTCGGATCCTCTGTCTCCTTCTCTCTCTGCCCCTCCCCTGCTTGCGCGCTCTCTCTCTCTCTCTCTCTCTCAAAAAGAAATTGAAATCTCAGGGGCAGGGCCCCGTAGTGGCCAGAGCAGGTAAGGCAGCACTTCCCCAGGGGCTTGTGGGTCCACGTGGGCCTTTTCTGTAGAGAACTTGAGAAACAATGCAGGGAATGCCTTTCAGAAAAAGAAAGTGAAGCCGATTTAAAACGGGATGTTTTCAAAAAAGCTATAGAATGCTCTAAACTACACAGCCCACACGAGAAGAACTTGACTGGGCCACTTTGGAAAACGGGTAAAGGAAAGGCGACCAACCTGTCTGGCATTTCTCAGATTCAGCCCGGAGAAAAGAAATGGCCGGGCCATAGTTTCTTCCAGATGCATTACTTTTCTTCTGCTTGACTTTTCCCTGAGTCTTTCTTGATTTGAGTAATTTTTTGCAGAATCATTAGTGACAGTCTCTACTGGATGTAAAATGGAGTTTGAAGAAGGAGACAGAAGGAAGAAGGGTATTGACTGGTCCCAAAATGCAGGCTTCCATGCTGGAGCGCCTGCGTCGGCATCCTGGTTTCTTGGTTCTGAGACGTTGGGCAATTTAGGCTCACCTCTCTGGGCCTCAGTTTCCCTGCTTGTAAAATGGGGGTAATAACGGCTCCTACCACATAGGGTTGATGTAGGGACTAAATGAGGCTGCCCTGTAAGAATGTGCCTGCAAATTGTTCTTATAGGCCCAACACCTCCATCAGATGCTAACTCTGTACAACAGGGTTCTTGCAGCACAAATGTAGCCGATATTGTGCTAAATTAGTGTTGTGTGCCGAACTCTTAACTCTCAGCCCTCCCACATCAATGCTTGTTCCTTCCATCATTTTGCTTACCACACTGCCCTCCTCTGCCCCCAGCTCCCCAGCCAGACAACAGAACGGGGCTGGTCCGAATAATAATAATAATGCAAACAGAGAACTCCTGAGGGCCAGAGACCGGGACAGTTCATTAAGGGTTTAGTTTGTGTATCAGCTGCTACACTAGATGCTTTATACCTCATCCAAAATTCACAACAACCCTGTAGAGTAGAAGTTAGTTCTTCTAGGGGCGCCTGGGTGGCTCAGTCGATTGAGCGTCCGACTTTGGTTCAGGTCATGATCTCGCGGTTCGTGAGTTCGAGCCCCGTGTCAGGCTCTGTGCTGACAGCTCAGAGCCTGGAGCCTGCTTCGGATTCTGTGTCTTCTTGTCTCTCTGCTCCCCCCCCCCCCCGCTCTCTCTCTCTCTCTCTCTCTCTCAAAAATGATAAACATTAGAAATTAGTTCTTCTAGTCTCCGTTAAGACAGAGGGAATAAATACTTAGCAAAATCAGTCAGCTTGGGAAGACAGGACTTGAAGTCAAGACTTCCTGTCACCAAGGGCCACGTACTTGCTCTCATACCATGCTGCCTTCCTATACCCAGCTCTGGACTCCCAACACCCAGCACTTTGCTTGACCCTTCATAGGGGGACGACAAAATATTTGTTGAATGACTACGTACATATAATCGTATTTTAAAGTCACCAAGAGCAGCTCCAAGTAAATGTATTCATGTATTAACTCCATTGTGTGGATAACCACTCAACCCCTCTATTGGGAACACCCATTAAAGAATCTTGCATGGAGCTCTCCGTCTGCATTTTGGGTAGGGCTGGTTTCACAGCAAACAAGGGATCCAGGTCATAAGCACTTGTGCTGAGTTGTCGCAAACCGAGAGAAATAGAGTATGAATTTCCACTATTAATATCAGAAGAATAACAGAAACAGAGGAGGAAGGAAGAATTATGCGACACTATTTAATAGTTTAAAAACAGCTGTGTACCAGGGAGTCTGGGTGGCTCAGTCAGTTAAGTGACCGGCCCTTGATTTCGGCTCAGGTCATGGTCTCACGGTTTGTGAGTATGAGCCCCGCGTCGGGCTCTGCCCTGATGCCCAGGGCCTGCTTGGGATTCTCTCTCTCTCTGCCCCTCCTCTGCTCGCTCGCTCGCTCTCTCCCTCTCTCTCCAAATAAACAAAAACATTAAAAAAATTTTTTTTTAATTATTTAAAAAACCGAGCTGTGTACCTTTAAACTTTCATGACCCGCCATAATCATAATGGCTAACACGGATTAGTACCTACTGTATGCCATTTCCCACCCTGCTGTTTTATGTGTACTAACTCGTTTAAAGCCCACAAGAAACGCTGAAACTCATCGACTCCCTGAAGTGGATGCAACCCTCCTCCATTTCACAAAGGAAGAAACGGAGTCATAGAAAGGCTAAGCTCGTCCAAGTTAATATTGAAACCAGGATGCCACTCGTGGCCCGCCAGGTCCTGGGGCTGTTTGCAGAACCACTGTGCTCACTGCCTCCCCAGCCCGCAGCTTCCCAAGGAAGAAAACGTACATTCTTGACTCCAGAGCCCCTACATCCAAAAGTCACTAGGTCTTGTCAAGGGCAACTCAACCATGTCCCCTCACGCTGCCCAGCTCTCAACACACCCTCCCTCCCGGTGCCCACTCTTCCAGATCATTCCTTATCACTCAGTCCTTTATCACTATTACCTGGGCTCTCACCACATAATGAGCAATCTCCAAAACACTGGCCTTGTCCTTTGTTTTTCTGCTGAAAAATTTTTCTTGTGGGACCAGACTCCTGAGCAATCTGACCCATCAGAACTTCCAGGCCTTCCTCCTGCTTTCTCCCTCGGCTCCAGTCACATGGAAGTACGCGAGTCCATGAACCCACCAGACCCTTTCCTGCTCCACACCTTTGCCGACGCTGTGTTATCTGCCTGGGGTATGCCTTCGCCCCTTTCCATCCCTAGCTATTTCATGCTTCAAGGATCAGTCTGAGGACCCCTCTTTGTGCAGGCTTCTAAAACCTCCCGCTCAAAGCTAAACATATAGCCCCCTTGTAAATTTCCATTAATAAACGATTTGTTGTGCATAAATTTGACTTTGCCAGTGCCTACGAAAGGAGACTACCTCCTCCGTGCCAGCAGGTGAACACAAACTATCCGATAATGCACTGACTCCTTCTGTGTCTTCCTTGGTTTTGTTTCTCAAGAGAAGACACCAAGCATGTAGGAAAGATACAGGCAAGACTCTGTGGCCTGACAAAGGCCCTGTAAGTCCTCCCCTTAGTGAATCAGTGAACATGGAAGTGGTCTTGAAAGCCCCTAACACACTTCTTAAGTGTTTCTGCAGTCTGTCTAACCCCTTTCATCTACCAGGCGCTGCCGCCATCTTGGTCCCCATCATCTCTTCCTGGACAACAGCGCTTTCCCTCCAACATTCACACTTGTCCCAGCCTGATCCATTCTCTACACCATAGACAGAGTGGTCTTTCCAAACACAAATATGATAGCGGTGGCAGGAGGAACCAGTAGATTGCTGGTGTGTAGCTTTATATCTGTAGGAGTTCATAAGTTGAAAGTTTATAAGTAGAGGGTGCCTGGGTGGCTCAGTCGGTTAAACATCCGACTCTCGGTTTCGACTCAGGTCATGATCTCACAATTCATAGGTTCGAGCCCTGCCTCAGGCTCCACGCTGACAGCTTGGAGCCTGCTTGGGATTCTCTCTCCTTCTTTGCTCGTTCTCTCTGTCTCTCTCTCAAAATAAGTAAATAAACTTAAAAATTTTTTGAAATAAAAAATGAAAAAAAGAAAGTCTGTAAGTAGAGAAAAACCGGAAAAGACATTCAATAATCTAATTCCCCAAAATGTGCCAAGCCCACGTGGCCTTATGAACTAGTTCTACCACCTTCGGTGAAAGGATACTTTCCATGTAATTTTAACTGCTCTGAAGCATAGAAAATTCAAAGTTCATTGAACACAATTAATGTAACACTGATTCCAAACTAGATGAGGATGATTCTCCAAAAAGAAAAAAATAGGGCAGGGATCAGCCTGTGGACAAATCCAGCCTGCCAAGTGTTTTTACATGACCTGTGGCTACCATTTTCAAAGACTGAAAAAACTCAAAAGAATAATATTGGTAACATGCAAAAATTATATGAGATTCAATCCAGTGTTTATAAATAAAGTTTTATTGGAACACACACAGTGATCATCTGTTTATGTATTGACTGTGGCTGTTACAACAGCCAAGTTGAATAGTTGCAATGGAGACTGTCTGGTTGCACAATGTAAAATATTCACTATCTTGACTTTCAAAGGAAAAAATTGTCAGCTCCTGATAATCTCACTTATAAATATGAATCTTAGAAATCTTAATTCAGAAATTAAGAATAAAAAAATCTTAATTTAAATTTTAATGAATTGAACCAAGCAGTGCTCTAAAAGAACAAAAAATGCAACCAAGCAGAGTTTATCCCCAGAATGCAAGAATGATTTAAGAAATCTTCTATTGGGGCGCCTGGGTGGCTCAGTCGGTTAAGCGTCCAACTTCGACTCAGGTCACGATCTCACGGTCCGTGAGTTCGAGCCCCGCGTCGGGCTCTGGGCTGATGGCTCAGAGCCTGGAGCCTCCTTCCCATTCTGTGTCTCCCTCTCTCTCTCTGCCCCTCCCCCATTCATGCTCTGTCTCTCTCTGTCTCAAAAATAAATAAACGTTAAAAAAAAAATTAAAAAAAAAGAAATCTTCTATTGTAATTTACTGTTTAGACACATTAAAGGGGAGGAAAAAACTATAATAGTCTTGACAGATTCGAAAAAATAGTTCTAATAAAATTCAACAACCACAACTGATCAGGGAAAAAATTAGCAAGCTAAAAATAGAAGGTGTTTCAGTCAATATCCAATCAGAAAAACTGAAACCATGTTAAATATCGAAAACCCAGAAACTGAAACATAAGAAACTGAATACAAAAGTGATAGAAGGGTTTGAGGACTAAAACAGGGAAGATGAGGTTACTTAGCAAGTCCGGGAAGCCATTACCACTCTTGGGGGAATTTTCATTCAGAACCAGTGCTGCCCATTACAGGATGCCAAAAGTCCACACTCCAACCCAAACCATAAGAATCTAGGAGCCTAAATTGACCTACTACTGTGGCTCCCAACATTGGAGTCAGAGCCCACAAACACCACACTGCCAAGACTTCTGGAATGACTGCAGGAACTGCACTGCTAGACCAGGAACCTTGGAGCCATATTCATTTTCCATTATTACTGCCACTGCTGGGGACATTATCAGAAGCCAAGATGAAAAAAAACATGTTTCCCTTCTTCCCACCTTCCAGTCTTTCACCAGGACCACCCATTGATAAAAGTACAGAATGTACAGAAAGAATATATAATTATTATGTATCCAACAAAGTAGGATTTATTCCTGGAAGGCAAGGATGGTTCAACCTACAAAAACCAATGAATGTAATAGAACACATGATAGAACGAAGAAGGGAAAAACCACACAATCATCAGAACTTATGCAGAAAAAAATGGACAAAATTCAACACCCTTTTCATGATTGAAAGCAATCAACAAATTAGGACTACAAGGAAATTACCTCAACATAATAAAAGCCATGTATTGGTTTGCTAAGGCCGCCATAACAAAGTACCAAAGACTGGGTGGTTTAAACAATGGAAAAGTATTTCCTCATAATCCTGGAGGCTAGAGGTCTGCAGTGAAGATGTCAGCAAAGGCAGTTTATTGTGAGGCCTCTCTCTGGCTTGTAGATGGTTGTCTTCTTCCTGTGTCTGTATATGGTCCTCTCTCTGTGCATGGCTGTGTTCTAATCTCCTCTTCTTACAAAGACATAGGCCATACTGAATGAGCCCACCCATATGACCTTATTATAAATACATTATCTCCAAATTGGGGGTGGGGGGACACATTTCAACCTATGACATTCTGCCTTCTGCATCCTCCAAATCCATGTCCTTTTAACAAGTAAAATGTGCTCACTCCATCCCAACAACCCCAAAGTCTTAACCCATTCCAATATCAACTCTCAGTCCAAAATCTCATCTAAATCTCATCTAAATCAGGTGAAGGAATCTCCTGAGGGGAAAAATCAACTCCAGCTGTGAATCTGTAAAACCGGACAAGTTATATCCTTCCCTAATATAATGGTGAGACAAACAAAGAATAGACATGCTCACTTCAAAGGGAGGAATAGAAAAAAAGGAAAGGAGTCATATTTGGTTTTTTTTAGGCTCCATATATAAGTGAAATCATATGGAATTTGTCTTTATCTGTCTAACTTATTTCATTTAGGATAATGCCATCAGGGACCAAACATGTAGCTATGATTTCCCTTATATGTGGAATCTAAAAAACAAAAAAACAAAAGAAAACAGGGGCATCTGGGTGGCTCAGTAGGCTAAGCGTCCAACTTCAGCTCAGGTCATTACCTCGCAGTGTGTGAGTTCGAGTCCCATGTCAGGCTCTGCACTGGCAGCTCAGAACCTGGAGCCTGCTTCAGACTTTGTGTCTCCCTCTCTTTCTCTGTCCCTCTCCCACCTGCGCTCTCTCTCTTCAAAAATAAATAAACAAACATTTTTAAAAATAAAAAAAATCAAATTATGACAATAACAACAAAAAACCCAAGCTCGTGGACACAGATAACAAATTAGTGGTTGCCAGAAGGGAGAGTGGCATGAGGGGAGGTTGAAGTGGGTGAAGGGGTTTAAAAGATACAAACATCCAGGCATAAAATAAATAAGTCATGGGAGGTAATGTATATAATGGAAATGACAGCTATAATACCGTATTGCATATTTGAAAGTTGCTAAGAGTAAATCTTAAAAGTTCTCGACATAAGAAAAAAAGAGATGTGTAACTATGTATGTTGACCAATGATAACTAGACTTATCCTGGTGATTATTTTCCATTGTATACAAATATGGAATCATTATGTTGTACACCTGAAGCTAATAAAATTATATGTCGATTAAACCTCAATTAAAAAAAAGAAAGAAACAGAGTCACAGGTCCCAAGCAAGTCTAAAACCTAGCAGGGAAGATTCGAGTGGATTTTAAGACATGGGAGTAATCCTCTTTGGCTCCATGCTCTGTCCTTTGGATCCACCTGGGTGGCCCTGCCTTCTGGGACCACTAGGTTCATCCTGTCCACCTTCAGCAGTGGCCCCACACCTCTGGAACTAAGGATAAAGTAGCCCTGACCCCTGAACTGTGCCCTATGGCCCATAGTGGCAAGATCAGCCCTGCCAACCCCTGAGCCACTTTTGAGTGGCTCATTTTTTCCTCTTCTGGAAGGTCATTTTTCCCTCTTCTGGAAGGATAACACATGTTTGCAACTGGATAACTTTCCTGGTCTGTCCTGTAGAATTCCAGAAATCCCATGGCCTTCCTTCATCTAGTCCTGTCTCTGTCTCCTTCAGTCAAGTTGACAGCATTTCTGCTGGTATAAAATTCCCAAAAGCCTTGTTGGTCTCCCCTGCAATTCACAGAGGCCCATGGCATCAGACAAGAGGGTCCTCCCCAGATCTTTCCTGGATAACCCCATCTCTATCCCTGGCTTCTGCTGAAACGAGTAAAATGACTGATTGTATCATAAGTCATAGACCTGTGATTCAGTCCACAATAGGACATATATGAAAAACCCACAGCTAATATCATACTCAATAATGAAAGACTAAACACTTTCCCCCTAAGATAAGGGAGGAGACAAGGTTGCCTATTTTTGCCATTTCTATTCAAAACAGTATTAGAAATTCTAGCCAGAGCAATTAAGCAAGAAAAAAGAAATAAAAGCATCCAAACTGGAAAGGAAGAAGTAAACTTATCTCTGTTCCTAGATGACACGATCCTATATATAGAAAACCCTAAAGATTCCATGCACACAAAACCTATTAGAGGTAATAAACGAGTTAAGCAAAGTTGCAGTAAACAAAATGAACACACAAAACACAGTTGTTTTCATACACTAACAATGAACCATACAAAGAGGAAATCGTGAAAACAATTCCATCTACAATAGCATTAAAAAGAACGAAATACTTAGGAATAAAATTAACCAAGGAGGCAAAAGTCTTAAACACAGAAAATTATAATACATTACTCAATGGAATTAAAGAAGGCAAAAATAATGGAAAACATTCTGTGTCCATGAATTGAAAGACTTAATACTATAAAATGAAAATAGTATCCAAAGTGATCTACAGATTCAACGTTTATTTATTTTTGGGACAGAGAGAGACAGAGCATGAACGGGGGAGGGGCAGAGAGAGAGGGAGACACAGAATCAGAAACAGGCTCCAGGCTCCGAGCCATCAGCCCAGAGCCGGATGCGGGGCTCAAACTCACGGACCGCGAGATCGTGACCTGGCTGAAGTCGGACGCTTAACCGACTGCGCCACCCAGGCGCCCCGTGATCTACAGATTCAATGCAACCCCTACCAAGCCCCAACAGTGTTTTTTTGCAGAAATAAAAAAAACTCATCCTAATATTCATAGGAATCTCAAGGGACCCTGAATGGACAAACAATCTGAAAAATAAAAACGAAGTTGTTTGATTCACACTTCCTGGTTTCAAAACTTACAAGAAAACTATAGTAATAAAAAATGGTACCACACAGGCATAAGACAGACCAATGGAATAAAATAGACAGCCTAGTTATAAACCCTTGATTTTTGACAAGGATATCAAAAACATTCAATAGGGAAAGGACAGTCTTTTCAACAAATTATGCTGGGAAAGCTGGACATCCACATACAAATGAATGAAGTTGGGCCCTTATCTTGTTCCATGAACAAAAAATTAATTCATATAGATCAAAGTCCTAAATACAAGAGCTAAGACTAAAAACACTCTTCGAAGAAAACATGGAAGGAATCTTTATAACACTGGATTTGGCAACTATATTTTTTAATATAACACCAAAAGCATAAGCAACAAGAGTAAAAAACAGATAAATTGGCCTTCATCGAAATTTAAAACTTTTGGACCTCAGAAGACACTATCAAGTGAATGGAAGACACAGTCACAGAATGGAAGAAAATATTTGCAAATCATATATCTTATAGGAGACTAATATCTAGAATATATAAAGAACTATAATTCAGTAACAACAACAATAAAACCCAAACGAACAAATTTTAAAAGGGCAAGGGACTTGAGTAGCTATTTCTCCAAAGAAGATACACAAATAGCCAGTGAGCACATGAAAAGAAGCTTCATATCTCTAATCATTAAAGACATGTAAAGCAAGGGGCGCCTGGATGGCTCGGTCGGTTAAGCGTCCAACTTGGGCTCAGGTCATGATCTCACGGCTTGTGAGTTCAAGCCCCGTGTCAGGCTCTGTGCTGACAGCTCAGAGCCTGGAGCCTGCTTCAGTTATGTGTCTCCTTCTCTCTCTGCCCCTACCCTGCTCACACTCTCCGTCTCTCATAAATGCATAAATATTTTTAAAATTTTTTTAAAAAGGGGGAAAAAAAGAAATGTAAAGCGAACCACAATGAGATACTGCCTAACATCCATGAGGATGACTATTATATATAAAAAACACACGCACAACACGGATGTTGGCAAAGATGTAGATACACTGGTGCAAACGTAAAATGGTATAGCCACTATGGAGAACAGTTTCGCGGTTCC
Organism: Puma concolor; assembly: GCF_028749965.1. NCBI lineage: Eukaryota > Metazoa > Chordata > Mammalia > Carnivora > Felidae > Puma > Puma concolor. The sequence continues at coordinate 5,159,176 of NC_141683.1, read as the reverse complement.
TCAAAAAGCTGACTATAGAATTGTCAAATGACCCAGCAGTTCCAATCCTAGGTGTATACCCAAGGAATTGAAGGCAAGGACTCAAACAGATACAGGTACCCCAGCGTTCATCACAAAATTATTCACGATATGCAAAAGGTGGGAACACTCCAGTGTCCGCAAGCAGATGAATGAATACAGAAAATGTAGTATATGCAAACAAGCGAATCTTTGGAATTGTCTTATTCAGCCATAAAAAACCGGGATGCAATTCTGATACATCCTCTAACATGGAAACGCCTTGAAGCCGTTATGCTATTTGATATAAGCCACACAGAAGGGCAAGGGTATTTCCACTTATATGAGATATAGAGTAGGTTAGGTTACCGGGGGCTGAAGGAAAGGAGCGATGGGGAGTAATTGTCTAATGGTTATAGAGCTTCTGTTCCGGGTAGTAAAGGTTCTGTAATTTCATTGTGTGTCTTTGGTAGGGGGTGGGTGTCTGAACAAAGAAGGGCTTTTCCAACACCAGCTTGGTGTCCTACAATTCAACCCCATCCTGACACCATTTACCTGGAGGTGGCATCCGTTTCTACAGGTTAAATGTTTAGTCTCACAGGCTGCTTTCCCCCTGCCCACCACCACTTTTTCAGATACCAGTCACAAATGCAGGTTGTCATCAGGGCCACTGACCCCCAGGCTATAGATGGAAGGTTCCAGCAACCGTCTCCTCAGGTTCAATTAATCTGCTAGAGCATCCCCCAGAATTCAAGGAAACTCTTCACTTACCAGGTTACCCGTTTATTATGAAAGGGTATAACCCAGGAATAGCCCAAGCACCCACGGGGCACGGGCTGGAGAAAGGGTGAGGAGCTTCCATGCGCTCTGTGAGGTCACCATTCTCCCAGATCTCCACGTGTCCACCAACCCAGAAGCTCTCCCAACCCACCCCCTCCTTCTGGGTTTTCATGGAGATTTTGTTACCGAGGCATGATTGATGAACTCATTGACCACTGGTAACTGATTCAACCTCCAGCCCACTCCCCTCCCAGGAGGTCAGGAAGTGGAACTAAAATTTTCAACCCTCTAACGATGTGGCCGGTTCCCCTGGCAACCAGCCCTCATCTTAAGGTGCAGTCCAAAAGCCACCTCATTAACATAAATCCAGTTGTGGTAAGAAAGATTTGTTATCCACATGACACCCGTTTCACTTTTAAGGCCCTGAAGAGACTTTAGGAACTGAACCTTAGAGATCTTTAGATCCTGAGATCTTGATTGTCAGAGACCAAATATTATAACAAAAGATACCTCCATTGCTCTACTCATTCAGAAAATTCCGAGGGTGTTGGGAGCTGTGAGCCAGGAACCATGAACAAAGACCAAATATATACAAGAAATGAATGACCCAATACGTATTTCTCACAAATCACAGTATCACAGGTCATGAAAACATTTTGGACCTCAATACAAGCACACCTCAGAGATACTGCAGGAACATCTCCAGAACACCGCAGTGAAGTGAATCTCACAATAAAGCAAACCAAGTGAATTTTTTTGTTTCCCTGTGCATATAAAAGTTATGTTTATGCTACATGGTAGTCTATTAGGTGTGCAATGGCATTTACATCTAGAAACAATACATACCTTCATTTAATAATACTTTATAGCAGGGGGTGGTGGGTGCCTGGGTGGCTCAGTCGGTTAAGCGTCCGACTTCAGCTCGGAAGTCATGGCTTGTGGGTTTGAGCCCCACGTCGGGCTCTGGGCTGATGGCTCAGAGCCTGGAGCCTGTTTCCGATTCTGTGTCTCCCTCTCTCTCTGCCCCTCGCCCGTTCATGCTCTGTCTCTCTCTGTCCCAAAAATAAATAAACGTTGAAAAAAAAATGGGCAGAGAACCCAAATAGACACTTTTCCAAAGAAGACAGACAGATGGGCAATAGACACATGGAAAGATGCTCAACATCACTAATCAACAGAGAAAAGCAAATCGAAATCACAGTAAGATGCCACCTCACACTGGCCCGAGTGGCTAGTGTCAAAAAGATAAGAAATAACAAGCCTTGGCGAGGATGCGCGGAAAAGGGAACCTTCATGCACTGTTGGTGGGAATGCAAACTGGTGCAGCCACTCTGGAAAACAGTATGGGGGTTCCTCAAAAAATTAAGAACAGAACTACCCTATGAGCCAACTATTTCACTTCTGGATATTTACCCAAAGGAAGTATAAACACTAATTTGAAAAAAAATATATGTATTTCCATGCTCAAGAATTATTTACAACAGCCAAGATAAAGAATTGAATACCCACTGATAGACAAATGGATAACGAAGATGTGGCGTATATACATAAGGAAATATTACTCAGCCATAAAAACGAATGACATCTCGCCCTTTGCGACAACAGGGGTGGACCAAGGGGGTATGAGGCTCAGTGAGATAAGTCAGACAGAGGAAGATCAATACCATATGCTTTCACTTGCATGTGAATATAAGCGATTCCACCATATGTGGAATCCAAAAAAACACCACCAACAAAAACAGACTTATAAATACAGGGAAAAAACTGGTGACGGTCAGTTTGGGAAGGGGCTAGGGGCCTGAGTGAAGTAGGTAAAGGGGATCAGGAAGTACAAACTTCCAATTATAAAATAAACAAGTCACGGGCATGAAAAGTACAGCATAAGGAATACAGTCAAGAAATTGCGATAACCTTGTATGTTGACAGGCAATAACTATACTTATAGTACACCTGAAGCTAATGATACTAGTTTCATAGTCAACTGTAGTCGATATCGTCAACTATGCTTCAATTTTTTTTTAAAAAGGGGGGAGAAAAAGAAAGAAAATATCTTGTAGTCCTTACGTCGGGTTACATTGCATTGCATGTATTCATTAACTTCATAAATATTTACTAAGGGCCTGTTGTGTTCCTAGGTGCTGTGTTAGGCTGTGGGTAAGGATGGTTATCAACACATTCCGTGTCCTCAATTAGATTATAAAGAAATAAAGGAGACAGGCCAGTGGAAACATGCTGAACCATGCGAGAAATGCCAGGATGTGAATAGTAAGAAGTCACTTCACCTGGTTTTCAGGATGCTGGGGGAAGCTTTTCAAGGTAGATGATATCTTCTCTGTGAAATTGTGCTACATGTGCTACGAGAGGATTGTAGACACAACCAAACATACCTCAGTTTCAAGGTGATCATGGTTGGGGTGCGTGGGTGGCTCAGCCGGTTAAGCATCCGACTTCGGCTCAGGTCATGATCTCACAGTTTGTGAGTTCGAGCCTCGCAAAAGGCTGTGTGCTGACAGCTCGGAGCCCGGAGCCTGCTTCGGATTCTGGGCCTCCCTCTCTCTGCCCCTGCCCCACTCACACTCTGTCTCTCTCCAAAAATAAATAAACATTAAAAAAAAAAATTTTTTTTTAAAAAGGTGATCATGGTTTCGAACAGAAGATAAAAGGCAGGTCAATGAGGTGTTGGATAAAAAGTAAAAATATCCACTAGGATTCAAAGGACAAGGGGAAGCCTTTCCGAAAGAAAAGATTTTTTAACTCAAAATTTCCAGAGCCGCAGAGGGCCAACAGCGTCACTTACCAAGTTCTAGGTAGGGGAGGAACAGGGCTACCACGGCTTACTTATATGGGGACTTCAAGAGTCTCTTCCGAGTATCAGATACGTGTATACCCAGAGACAAATGACATCGTTCGAGGTGCTCTCTCTCTGTTCCTTGAGTCTCATTATCTCTGCTCGTCTGTGGTGACCTAATTCTTTTCTCCAGCAAACACCGCTAAGTCAGCATCTTTAAACCTCAGCCATGCAGATACAAAATCATATCTCTTTATCTCTTAACATGCATATATCAGATATAATAAAAGACCCTAAAAATGTTTTATTGCTAAAAACTGCCAACCCTCATCCGAGCTTTCAGTGAGTTGTCATCATTTTGCTGGAGGGGCGTCTTGCCCCCATGTCGCTGCTGCTGACTGGTGGGGGTGGAGGTTACTGAAGGCTGGGCTGGCTGCGGCAATTTCTTAAAATAAGACAACAATGAAGTTTGCCACATGAAATGACACTTCCTTTCAGGAGTGATTTCTCTGCCACAGCCATGCTGTTTGATAGCATTTTTTTTTTTTTTTTAGTTTTTTTTTTTTTTTTAACATTTGTTTATTTTTGAGAGACAGAGCGAGAGCAGGCGAGGGGCAGAGAGAGAGGGAGACACAGAATCCGAAGCAGGCTCCAGGCTCCGAGCTGTCAGCACGGAGCCCGACGCGGGGCTCGAACCCACGAACCAGGAGATAATGACCTGAGCTGAAGTCGGATGCTTAATCGACGGAGCCACCCAGGCGCCCCTGCTGTTTGATAGCATTTTACCCGCAGCAGTACAGGTACTACGTTGATGGGATATTCTCAATCCTCTGTTGTCATTTCAAGGATCTTCATAGCATCCTCCCCAGGAGTAGATTCCATCTCAAAAAAAAAAATTTTTTTTTTCTTTTTCTCTGCTCCTCCATGAGAAGCAAAGCTTCATCCCTGAAAGTTTTATCCTGAGATTGAAGCAATCCATCCCGTCTAGAGACTCTGCTTCTGATTTTAGTTCTCTTCCTGTTTCCAACCCATCCGCGGTTACAGCCTCCACGGAAGTCTTGAACCCTCAGAGTTATCCGTGAAGGGCTGTGATCCGCTCCCTCCAGTTCCTGTGAGTGTTGATGTTTTGACCTCTTCTCACGAACCATGAACGTTCTGGATGCATCTAGAATGATGACTCCTTCCCAGAAGGTTTTCAGTTTCGTTTTCAGGTTTGCTTTGTCCAGATCCATCAGCAGAATCGTTGTCTAGGGCAGCCACGGCCTCACAAAATGCGTTTGTCAAATAATGAGACTCGAACGTCGAAATGCTTCCTTGATGCGTGAGCGGCAGAACGGGTGTTGTGTCAGCAGACACGACAACAGCACTCGTCTCGTTGTCCTTCAGAGCTCTTGGGTGCCTGGATCATGGTCAAGGAACAGTAATATCTTGAAAGAAATCTTTTTTTCTGCACAGCAGGTCTCGACAGTGGACTTGATATTTGGTAACCCGTGTTGCAAACAGATGTGCTGTCATCCAGGCTTTGTTGTTCCGTTTCTAGAGCACAGACATGATAGATTTAGCGTAATTCTTAAGGGCCCCGGGATTTGGGAAAGGGTCAATGAGTCACCAGCTGCGTTAGCCTCTAACAAGAGAGGTGGCCCATCCTTTGAAGCTGGGGAACCAGGCATTGACTTCTGTCTAGCCACGAGAGTCGTAGGTGGCCTCCCCTTCCAATATGAGACTGTTTTGTCTGCACTGAGAATCTGCTGGTGAGCGTGGCCACCTTCTCTTCGCCGGATCTTCCAGAGAACTTGCCACAACTTCTACATCAGCACTGGCTGCTACTCCCTGAGCTTTGCTGTTCTGGAGGCAGTTTCTTTCTCGAAACCTCACAGACCGGCCTCTGCCAGCTTCTCGCTGTGCCTGCACAGCCTCCTCCCCTCGCTCAGCCTTCGCAGAATGAAGACAGTCCAGGCCTTGCCCCGGACCAGACTCTGGCGTACGGGGACGTGGCGCGTGTGATGTTCCGTCCGGACCACTCAGACGTTCTCCACGTCAGCAGTAAGGCCATTTAGCTTTCTCATCATCTGCGTGTTCCCTGGAATGGCACTTTTCCTTTCCTTCAAGAACTGTCCCTTTGAGTTCACAACTTGGCCAACCGTCTGGCGCAAGAGACTTAAGCGTTCAGTGTATCTCAGTTTTGGACGCACCCTCCCCCCTGAGCTGAATCACCGCCAGCTTCTGATTTAAAGTGACGGGCGGGAGACTCTGCCTCTCACTTGCACACTTACCGGCCGTTGCAGGGTCCGTGATCCGCCTAATGTCACTGCTGCCCTGTCTCAGGGAACAGGGAGGCCCGAGGAGAGGGACAGAGACCGGGAACAGCTGTCGGTGAAGCATCGGCACACACACAACATCTAGCAAGTTCGCCGTCTTATAGGGGCACAGCTTGTGGCGCCCCCAAATCATTACAATGCTGACATCAAAAATCACTGATCACAGATCACTGTAAAAATATAAAAATATGGGGCGCCTGGGTGGCTCCGTCGGTTGAGCGTCCGACCTCGGCTCAGGTCACGCTCTCACGGTCCGTGGGTTCGAGCCCCGCGTCGGGCTCTGTGCCGACAGCTCGGAGCCTGGAGCCTGCTTCGGATTCCGTGTCTCCCTCTCTCTCCGCCCCTCCCCGGCTCGCTCTCTGTCTCTCTCTGTCTCAAAAATAAATAAACATGAAAAAAAATAAAATAAAATAAAAATAAAAACCATGACGAAGTTTGAAGGACTGCGAGAATTGCCAAAACGTGTCACAGAGTAAAGAAAGGTTGGAAAATGGCACCAACAGTCTGGCTCGACCCAGGGTGGCCACAAAACCTCAGTTTGTAGAGAAACACGATGTCTGTGAGGCTCAACAAGGCGGAGCGCAACAGAACGAGGTAAGCCTGTAATATTGGCCTCGAATGCCATTCATGCCACCGAATGGGACGGTTACAACAGTGACTCTTGGGTCACCACACCACAACCTGTCATTTGGGCCATTCCGCGCCCCCCCCCCCAACCCGCCGGCAAAAAAAAAGTCAAAAAATGAAAAAAGGAACTAGACAGAAAATGAAAATTGCAACTCACGTCGCACACTCAAGAGCGTTGCACTCCACTCAGAAAAGAGTAAACAGAATAGTAGGCAAATGAGGGCTGTCGGTGCGCAGGAAGGCTTACCACACCTCCGAGAGGAAGGAGAAGTCCGGGTGAGAACCACTTTCAGTTGATGACAGAAGCGCCAAGGGTGGACACCGGCCGCAGGAGGCCACCGGCTCCCGTCTGCCCCGCCGTCATGCTCTGTCTGCTCCTGTCTCTCGCGTTGGCCTCCTGCCTCAGCCCAGGTAAATGCGGGGGGTGGTCGCGCAGCCCCCCGAGCGACTCTCTGGTTTTGCGCGGCTCGCTCAGTCTACACCACTCATGCATAGGTGTCTGTCTGTCCCCCGCGGGGCCGGGTGGGTGTCACCGCCTCTCCACTTGGCACACGAAGCGCTCCCTTGGAGCTGACAGCTTCCCCTGTGTCTGCATTTATCTGCGGGGCATGGGAGGTGAGCTTGTTCTAAGAGCAGACAGTTTGGAGTTTACAACCAGCATGCTGTGAAATACAGAGTTCTGCCGTTAGGAAAGGGAGTTCTCTCCCCAAATGAGCTACTCTCTTGCTGGGTGACCTCAGGTAGGTTCCTTATGCCTCTTGAGTTTCAGTGTCCGCGTCGTAAATATTGACAACCCTATGGTTCAGTGTGGCCAAAATTTCTAGGCACAGGGCAAACGCTGGAAATAGCCCTATTTTATTACTGTGATCGCTGGCTCTCCCTTCCTGTGATTCATATCAGAGGCTAGCTAGGCTGCCAGAACTTTATATGGCCACAGAAAGTCTTGGCCCGTCCTGCCTCCCCGTTCCCCACTGACCAGTACATGGAAAACGGGAAGGTTCGTGTCATGTTTGGGGAATCACCGGTGGTTATTGGAACCAAAGCACAGGCTTCAGGGACAGACGGGGCAGGAGACGAGACAGAAAAGCTAGGCCAGATGGGGCACCCGGGTGGCTCAGTCGGTTAAGCGTCCGACTTCAGCTCAGGTCACGGTCTCAGTCCGTGAGTTCAAGCCCCGCATCTGGCCCTGTGCTGACAGCTCAGAGCCTGGAGCCTGCTTCGGATTCTGTGTCTCCCTCTCTCTCTGCCCCTCCCCCGCTCACGCTCTGTTTCTCTCACTCTCAAAAATGAATAAATGTTAAAAAAAAAAAAAAGTTAAAAAAAAGAAAAGAAAAGCTAGGCCAGGGTAGCGGATGAAAATAGCTAATACTTCCTGACGCCTTCTGTTCAGGGCCCTGGGCCAAGTACTCTGCACGCATTATATACATAAGCCTCAGTACAGGTCTCAGGAGCTTGTGCTATATTGACCCCATTTTACAATGAGAATTTAAATAACTGGCCCAGATTTCGTTAGCCAGCAGGTGGCAAGCTCTTGCAACAGTTCTGAGAAATAGTGACCAGTGCCCAGACACAGCCGCAGTGCAAGAGAAAGGGCCACGGTGACAGTCACTGTGGATGCAGAATTAACAAGACGGACACCAGGAGGGTGGGGGAGGCTCTGCTTGTCTAGCTTCTGGGGACACATCGTGAACAGAGCGGGTGAAAACTGTTCCCCGTGAAGCTCACATCTGAGCAGAGGAAACAAGTTACCTAAGTGAAATGGCATAGTGGACAGTGACAAATGATAAGGAGGAAAAAAAATCAAGCGGGGAATGGGGATGTGAAGGATGGTGGAAGGAAGGGGCAGGGAGATTTCAGACAGAGTCGCCAGAGGTGATAAAGTTGGGGGACGAAGGGAAGGGAGGCGGGGAGTTCAAGGTCGGATCTACCGATTTGAAGACATCAGGGTGATATCCGTGAGATTTCCGGGGAGCGGCTGGAAATTGAGGACTAGAGGCTGGAGGCGCGGACATCACGGCAGGGAGATTATCACCAAAGCTAAGAAACAGTGCAAGGAGAGCAGAGCCATGGGAGATAACGTGTCCATCCTGTCCTGTCTTTCTAGAGGTCTCCAGGTACAGGGCGTGGCCTCCATGTGATGTCCCCAGCACTGTCTATCCCAGACATGACCTTTGATGGGAAAGTCAATGCATTATCGCTTTGTAGCGACCTCAGTAGCCCAAATCAGGGGAATATCCATTTTGATAAGGGCCTTTGTTACCTCATTTGCCATTCCTGCCCCACAGGGAGAGGCCTCAATCCATCTAGTGAACGTAACTACAAATATCTAGTATTTGAAACCCCCAGGGGCTGCTGGCATGACGGTAAAACCCGTTTGCCAGTCTTCCGCAGGCAGTGTCCCCCTCGCCTGACTTGCCTCGGCTAATAATAATAATCTCTTTCATCCCTGGACCGTATATTGTCTCTGTTGACCACAGGCATGAAGCTTCTCTGCCACCGTCAGTTGGATCTTGTGCACTCTTTAAACGCTTTTTTGTAATGTTTATTTATTTTTGAAGGAGAGAGAGGTAGGGACAGAGAGAAAAGGGGCGGGGCAGAGAGAGGAGACCCAGAATCCGAAGCAGGCTCCAGGCTCCGAGCTGTCAGCCCAGAGTCCGATGCGGGGCTGGAACCCGGGAACCGTGAGAGCGTGACCTGAGCCGAAGTCGGACGCTTGAGCGACGGAGCCCCCCGGGCGCCCCTAGGTCACGTGCACTCTTTTTAAAATTTTTTTTTTTCAACGTTTATTTATTTTTGGGATAGAGAGAGACAGAGCATGAACGGGGGAGGGGCAGAGAGAGAGGGAGACACAGAATCAGAAACAGGCTCCAGGCTCTGAGCCATCAGCCCAGAGCCTGACGCGGGGCTCGAACTCACGGACCGCGAGATCGTGACCTGGCTGAAGTCGGACGCTTAACTGACTGCGCCACCCAGGCGCCCCAGGTCACGTGCACTCTTAAGAAGCCCCCAAGAAGTCTGCTTGGGCCCCTGGACTTTCCCACTGCTCTTTGTCATCTGATTATCAGGGCCCATCCTCAGCCTGGTTTTGCTGCTTCCTCTGTCTCCACATGGGGGTAGGTTGGGGTGGACTGATAACGAGGCAAGGAGGTTATCGCTGTGCTGCAAAATCTCCCGTGACCTAGCAGCCCTTCCTGTGGCTGCGGCCGCCAAGCTACTTGCCTGTACGACTTCTGAATTTCCTTTCTGGTGGGACTCGCAATGCACCATGGGCACCTTGCTCGACTTGTGCGCAGTTTCCAACACCCCGCGGGTCTCTCTGCCAAAGCTGGTTTCTTTATATCCAGGTTTCGTAAGCCTTTCCTTCCATTTGGCTCCATGGGCATGGAAGACAGAGAAGGTGTATTTAGAATCTTTTATGTAGAATAAAGTGCTAACCGGTAGCACTTTATGTCTGCCTTTCGGGCCGAGGGGCCTGGGGTTGGCCTCTTGGCCTCTACAAGAGCATTCAGGGACACCACGTCCCTGCCTTTCTTGCCCATCTACAGATTGGCCTTCCTCCGCCCTGGCCAGGGATCCACTTGGGAGATCTCTGCGACTTGAGACTTGACCGGTTCCTTCTGGGCAACTGTGAGGGGTGGAGGAGCGAGGTCAGGAAGCAGGGTAGCTGGGTTTAAAGTGCGATGCGGCTTCAGCCGTAGCTGAGGGGGATCTAGCAGGTGGCTTGATATTGTCGTGTTCTGTGTTGGGACAGCCGCAGATGTCCTTTGGTTTCTGATAAACCGGAGACCAGGTGCAGGGTCCAGACTGTCCTAGGTGGACCCACACTTTCTTTTTACTTCTTTTATCAAAAGGCACGTGGCTGCCCCAGCTCTCAGGCAGGGACACCAACTCCTGGCCACCATGTCCGAATGTTCAAAGAAATCAGCCACCACGCTCTCATTTAAGGGCCCCAGCATCTGTGTTAACACCCCCACAGCCACGCCTTATCTTTCACGTCCATATAAATCAAATGCTTTTCAAGGTCTGGTAACGCTAAGGTTGGGGCTTCTGAACACATGGGATCTCTTTCTTTTCTACAAAATAGTTTCCATTGCAATGTGCCGTTGAGTTTTAAAGTTCCATTTTCTGGGGGCGCCTGGGTGGCTCAGTCGGGTGAGCGTCCGACTTCGGCTCAGGTCACGATCTCGTTGTCCCTAAGTTCGAGCCCCGCGTCAGGCTCTGGGCTGATGGCTCGGAGCCTGGAGCCTGTGTCCGATTCTGTGTCTCCCTCTCTCTCTGCCCCTCCCCCGTTCATGCTCTGTCTCTCTCTGTCCCAAAAATAAATAAACGTTGAAAAAAAAAAAAAATTCAAAAGCCTTCCAGTGCTGGAGGCTACAGGCCACAGGCTGTTGTTCAGAATGGAACTTGTCCCATGTTCTGGGAACCTTCCTTAGAGCCTCTGAACTACCAAAGGTCGCATACAGGGATTAGGGGTGACACAAATGCCACACGATCTTGCTCCCAGAATATTTAAGCCTCGAGTGGCTTGTCCTTAAGAAAAAGGCCATGGGTGGCTCCGTCGGTTAAGTGTCCGACTGCGGCTCAGATCATGATCTTGCGGTTCGTGAGTTCGAGCCCCGCCTCGGGCTCTGTGCCGACAGCTCAGAGCCTGGAGCCTGCTGTGGATTCTGTGTCTCCCCCTCTCTCTGGCCCTTCCCCTCTCTCTCTCTCTGTCTCTCTCTCTCAAAAAATAAATAAACATTAAAAAATTTTTTTTTAATTGTAAAGAAAAAGGCTAGAGAAAGAAAGGTCTTGGGGACTGCCAAGGACTCTGGTCGTCTATCTTAACTGTTAGTAAGTGAAGTTACACCAGAGAACTGGGGGGCCCTACTTACAGATCGCCAGTACCGAAAAGAAGGGAAGGACAAGGTATACAACGTCCAGGCTCTCAGGGTGGAGATTCAGACAGTCGACAACAGTCAATTGAATAAAAACATACAGATACTACACCAGCCGGGACGGAGACGTCCGGCAAATCTCCCGGACTCTAAGCACAAGACACCAGCACAACAGGGTCCAGTGTCCCCAGCGAAGAGGTCAAGTTTACCCTCTGACTAGTCTCAAAACGATCGCTCCCGTTTCGCCGGGCTGGAGCATCCAAGCCTCCCGGATAGCCAGGTTGTGCAGTCTTCCTAATGGTCTTTCCCAGTTCACCCAGACTTTGTGAGACACTCTCTAAAATCTGTGCTGTAGACCCGGCCTATGCCAGCAGAGAGCCTTCCGAATAAAAACACTCGGTGCAGCCGCTGGATCTCGGGGGAGGTCCCAACACCGGTGGTCGTTACAGGCACCAAGGAGGGGGAACCCCGCATGGAATCCGCTTCCAGCCCGGCCCCGGGAGCTTGAATGGGTTAGCCCAGGACGAGGGGACACTGCCCTCTACTCCATTCACCAGACACCAGGGAATCGGAGGGCAGAGTCGCAGAAGGACAAGAGTCCCACCTGGGTCACCAACATTTGTTACCGAGCCAATGTGGGTGGGCCCCTCGGTGAGTTACAGAGAGAAGCTACACCGGCCGGAGCTGCCTTACCAAGTCCTCTATTTGCAGCAAATACGGAGAACATGGAGAATAATTCCCAAGGCGGTGACTCCCCAAACAGGAGTGAGCGGACTCCTTTTTTCCTGTTTCAAACCAATTTTTTAAAATTCAAGTGTAATTATTTCATTGTATTTTATTTTTATTTATTTATTTTCTTCATGAAATTTATTGTCCAATTGGTCTCCACACAACACCCAGTGCTCATCCCCACAGGTGCCCTCCTCCATGCCCCTCCCCCACCCTCCCCTCCTTCCCACCCCCCATCAACCCGCAGTTTGTTCTCAGTTTTTAAGAGCCTCTTCTGATTTGGCTCCCTCCGTCTCTAACTTTTTGTCGAGTGTAGTTACCAAACAGTGTTACATTCGTTTCAGCTGTACGACGTAGTGATTCAACAATTCAATACATCACTCAGTGCTCATCCCGATGAGTGTGCTGTTCACTCCTTTCACCTCTTTTCCCTGTCGCCCTACCCAGCCCCAGCGCCCCTTTAGTGCCCAGCAGTTTGTTCTCTGTAGTTAAGAATCTGTTTCGTGGCCTGCCTCTTTTTTTCTTTGTTTTATCCCTTAAATTCCACACAGGAGTGAGACCATATGTATTTGTCTTTCTCTGCCTGACTTATTGATTTCATTTAGCATTATAGCCTTCAGGTCCATCCATGTTGTTGCAGATGGCAAGATTTCGTTCTTTTTTATGGCTGAATAATATTCCATTGAACGTACATGCCGCATACTCTTGGTCCATTCGTCCGTCGATGGACGCTTGGGCTGCTTCCATATCTTGGCTATTGTTAACAATGCTGCTGTAAACACAGGGGTGTGTGTATCCCTTTGAATTCGCGTTTTTGTATCTTTTTGGTAAAGACCCCGTAGTGCAACTGCTGGGTCGTAGGGTAGTTCTATTTTTCATTTTTTGAGGAACCTCCCTCCTGTTTTCCACAGTGGCTGCACCAGTTTGCATTCCCACCAGCTGTGCACAGGGTTCCTTTTCCTCCACAACCTCGCCAACACCTGCTACTTCTCGTGTTTTTTTTTATTTTAGCCATTCTGACGGGTGTGGGGTGACATCTCCTTGTGGTTTTGATTTGCATTTCCCTGGTGACGAGTGGTGTTGAGCATCTTGTGTCTGTTGGCCATCTGGATGTCTTCTTTGGACACTGTTCATTTCTTCTGCCCATTTTTTCACTGAATTATTTGGTTTCGGGGTGCTGCGTTGTAGAAGTTCTTTATATATTTTGGCTACTAACCCTTCACCTGATAGGTCATCTGCAAGTATCTTCTCCCATTCAATAGGCTGTCTTTTTATTTTGTCGATGGTTTCCTTCACTGGGAAACAGTTTTTATTTTGGTATAGCCCCAACGGTTCAGTTCTGCTTTTGTTTGCCTTGCCAAAGGAGCCGTATCTAGAAAAATGTTTCCATGGTTGACGTGTTTTCTTCTAGGAATGTTATGGTTTCAGGTCTCGTATTTAGGTCTTTAATCCATTTTGAGTTTATTTTTGTGTATGGTGTAAGAGAGTGGTCCAGCTTCTTTCGCATGTAGCTGTCCAGTGTTCCCAACACCATTTGTTGAAGAGACCTTTTTAGTTCCCATGGCATGTTCTTGCCTCCTTTATCAGAGATTAATTGACCATATAATTGTGGGTTTATTTCTGGGCTCTGGGCTCTGTTCCTTTGACCTGTGTGCCCACTGTGTGCCAGTAACGTGGTGTTTTGATTACTACAGCTTTGTGGTATAACTCAAAATCTGAAATTGTGATACCTCCAGCTTTGTTCTACTTTTTCAAGATTGCTTTGGCCATTCAGGGTCTTTTGCGGTTCCATCCAAATTTTAGGATTGTTTGTTCTGTTCCGTGAAAAATGCTGTTGGTATTTTGACAGAGATTGCATTACATTTGTAGATAAGCAATTAGTCAGAGAAAGACGCTATCACATGACTTCACTCACATGAGGAATTTAAGACACAACACAGATGAACATCAGGGAAGGGAAATAAAAATAATATAAAAACAGGGAGGGGGACAAAACATAAACGACTCTTAAATATAGACAACGAACAGGGTTGCTGGATGGGTTGTGGGAGGGGGGATGGTCTAAATGGGTAAAGGTCATTAAGGAACCTACTCCTGAAATCATTGTTGCACCAAGTTAGTTGTAAATTAAATAATAAATACATTTTTAAAAAGAGAGTAAAAAGGCAATCCACAAAGTGGGAGAAAAAGATTTTCGAAATATATTTTGTATCTAGAATACACCAAGAGCTCCTAAATAATAAGAAAAAAACCTGAGAATCCATTTAAAAGTGGATCAAAGATTTCAACAGACAAGTGACTAAAGTAAATATTCAAATGGAAATGGCCAATAAATATATTAAAAGGTATTGAATGTAACTGGTCGTAAGGGAAAGGTAAATTAAAACCACAACAAGCTACCAATATATCCGCATCAAGCATTGGGAACTTTATAAAAATCTGGGTAATGGAAAAAAAATTGTAGATAAGCAGGTTCCTCTTATTGGGGTCTGGGATGGATACGGAGAGGGGGAGGCCTGATCATCACGTGTCATGGGCAGGCATAGACCTTCACATGCACACCCAGAAAACGTGCCTATACATATATTATACGGTATGCTAATGAGGTTTATGCCCGTCCCAGGGCAGGGATTTTAATATTGTCCTAGAGCTGAGGTACCTGTCTGGCACTTTATGACTCAGCTGCCCAGGCGTGTCCTGGGGGGTCCTACTCAAAATGTTTCTTTTCCTGTTCCAGCAATTCATTAGTTGGTTTCTAAAAGATAAAACCTATAGCTGGGCAGAGGCTTTGAGGAGTTTCCGGAGTGGAGGGGTTCTCCCTGCTGACAGAATCACATCGCCTGGACCCCAAAGCAGCTCTCCTTGTGCCAAAATTCTCACAGAAGGGCTTTTGAACATTTCCTGTAACTTCTGACCTTCCCCTTCCCTGAGCAAAGTGCCCTAAGCCTTTTTCTTCTTCTTAGACCTTCAGGGGACTAATTCTACCTTCCCCTCCTCTACCTTCTTCCCCTTGGTCTCTTTTTCAGCCAGACTCTTTTCTCCTTCCCCTGAACCAAAACAAACTCCCCACAAATATAAGCAGAGGCAAACAGATATTTGAGCCCCTCCTTGAAGGATAAATAGGGACTCAGCAGGTGGAAAAAGCGACAAAGGGCATTCCGGGCAAAGGGAACAACGGGGCAAAGAAAGAGCGGGGCACTCTTGGAAGAATCACAAATCGTTGGGCCATAGGAACCTCTTGTTTTTATTCAGAACCCTGCTGTGATGTTATCGCCCCTGTGAAGGGTTCCCTGACAACCCCCAGCTCCCCCAGCCCCGGATGCGCATTTATTTGGGCTCCTCTACAGCACGTACCTCTGTTGGGTCAACATTTATTGAGCTAGAAATTGTGTTAAGTGCTAGGAACACAGAGATAATAAGCACAGTCTCTATCCCCAAGATGCTGGAAAAGAGAGGAAAACAGTCTCATAATTACAACAAAAAGAAAGAAGTACTTGGTGTTGAGTGTACCGGGTGCAACTGATGGTCCGTACAAGGTCAATGCAGAAGTCAGCCCCTTCCTAGCTCCAGACCCAGCTCATTGCACTGAAACTACTCGCTTGCCTGTTAGGCTCCTCTTCGACATGGTGAGCCCAGAGGACCAACATTTCTTATTCATGTTCCCAATCTTCAGCCCGGAAACTGGTCTATAAAAGCGATCTAGTCCATATGGTCTGAATGCCGTGAGTTCTAAAGCTCTACTCACTGAACTAGCATAGAACTGAGCAAATGGTAGAAAGAATGACTTGTTCAATGAATAGTTGCCATCTATATAAAAAAAAAAAAAGGAGGCATCAAGGAATGTGCTAGGCAGGAGGCAACAGCTCCTGGGGAGTCCTTGGGCCCCAGGGTATGCCCAGGCTCCTTACAAAAGAGAATCTGCTCCTTAATATCTTGGACAGAAAACCTCCAAGAGAAAGAACGGAGTGTCCAGTCACTCAACAGATACTCACTGGATGAATCCTATGGGCCTATGCTGTGCCAAGCAGTGTTCAAGAGTGATCACAACAATGAAAAAGACAGACGGAAACCTTTGCTCTCAGGGAGCTTACATTCTAGCAGAAGGGAGAGAGAATTTTTTTCTTTAAGGCAAATTATAAAGTAGGCTAGGTGGTAAGTATTACGGAGAAAAAGAAGTCCAAAAGCAGCTGAATGTACAGGGGTGAGGGGTGGTGATGAGGGAAGAGCAGTCCTCTCTGAGAGGGAATGTGTGCATTAAAGACCTTCTAGAGGTGAAAGAGTGAGCCACATGCACACCTGAGAGACAACACCCTTCCAGGCGGAGGGAACGGCAGGTGAACCAGCCCTGGCTTGCTCAAGGAATGGCCAGGCCGGAGTAGTTTGAGCAAAGTCAACTGGTCTGGGGAGAGTTATAGAAAAAATAGGTCAAAGACAGAAACATGAGCAGATCATTTTGGTCTTTAAAAAAAAAAGTTTTCTTAATGTTTATTTATTTTTGAGAGACAGAGAGAGAGAGAGAGACAGAGGAGAGCAGGGGAGGGGCAGAGAGAGAGGGAGACACAGAAACCAAAGCAGGCTCCAGGCTCCAAGCCATCAGCACAGAGCCCGACGCGGGGCTCAAACTCACGAGCTGCGAGGTCATGACCTGAGCCGAAGTCGGACGCTCAACCGACTGAGCCACCCAGGCGCCCCACCTTTTGGTCTTCATAGGTCATTGTAACTGTTTTCGTTTGGTTTGGGTTTTGTCGTCATTCTAACATTTTTTTAACTGAAATATACACATGACGAGAAAAGTGTACAAATCCTAAGTGTGAACTCAATGAATTATCACAAAATGAGTAAATCCGAGTATCCAGACCCAGCTCAAGAACTAGGACATTCGCAGCACCCCAGAGTCCCCCTTTTTGCTCCCTCCTACCTGCTCTCTCTCGCTCCTCCTCAAAGGTAACCACTGTCCTGACGTCAAGCAACAGATCTGTTTTGCCTGTTTTTAAACTTTCAGTAAGCGGGATCAACAACAGAAAAAGGCAAAATACATCTTTTGCTCAAGATTTTGCTTGGGATCGTCCCCCATGCCATTCCTAGAGGGAAGAGAGGTTAAGATGAGAAATCTTCCCCATCACGTTAAACCCCTGATGGGAAAGATGGGATGCGGGGCAGGGGGGGTGGGAATGGCCGGCAGCGTTCAGTGCCTGGCGTCTGCACAACCATCAAGGAAGGAGAGAGGCAGTGTGATCTCGCCCAAGAGCTGAGCGTCAGGATCCCGAGAGGTAGTTCCTCCCTGCTTAGATCTTCTCCTGAGAAGTAAGAGATCTGGAGAAGGTTGGGGGTCCTGGTTACAGTTACATATTCACCGACTCACTCAAACATTTCCAGATCCTCCTTCATGTTAGACACAGTGCCGAAATAGAAAGATAATCAGGGCATGGCCAGTTAGACAAACAAGCAAACACAGGACCACAAAATGGTGTGATGCGTGCTACGTATTTGCAGAGGATGCTCAGGAAGCATCCTCTTTAAGAATCGTTGTGACCAGGGGCGCCTGGGTGGCTCAGTCGGTTAAGCGCCAGACTTCGGCTCTGGTCACGATCTCATGGTTTGTGAGTTTGAGCCCCGCTCTGGCTCTGTGCTGACAGCTCAGAGCCTGGATCCTGCTTCAGATTCTGTGTGTGTGTGTCTCTCTCTCTGCCCCTCCCCTGCCTATGCTCTCTTTCTCTCTCTCTCTGTCAAAAAAGTAAATAAACATTTTAAAAAATTAAAAAAAAAAAAAAAAAGAATCGTTGCGACCATTTCACCTTTTTTGCTCAAACATGAATGGCTCTGAGATAGGCTCACGAGAACAGGACCACCGTCCGTTCCTTTGAAGTTATATTTATCGCTTCTGTATTTATCAGTTTTAGCTCCTCCACTTTGAGAATAGAAAAGATATTTTCTGGTATCACCAAAAGAGCAAAAAGCAAGTGAGGTCAAAATCGTTGGGTCTGAATCCTGACCCTTATTCTGTAGCTGTGTGACCCTGGGGAAAAAAAGGAGTTCAACGATCTGTGCCTCCGCTCTTTTATCTATAAATGGAGATGATAATATCCGATCTGCCTCCCAGAATTGCACCAGCATCGAAGGAAATAATGAATGTAAAGAGCTATAAATTCCTAGTATCAGTCCTCTAACCACCACCCCACCCACCCCCAAACCTACTATGTTGGGCACAGCAGATAATCAGTGAGTGTTGAGCTTTCATTAAACTTCATCAGCAAAGACTTGTGATTGCTGGAGTCTATGCTAGGGAGCTGACGCAGTTCCCTCTCTCCCTCCACCTCGGGCCCAGAGAACTCAGAGGCTGGAGTCAGATATTGTGGTCACGACCCAAGAGTGACCAGCCAGGATAGGAGGGTGGACTGGGCCAGAACCATCTGGGCCAACTTCCCATTATCCAAGAACACCAGACATTTTGTTGGGGGTGGGGCCTCTGTGATTGTCCATTTCCACACTTCTCCTAACCCTGTGTCTCTTCATCATATGTCCGGGCATCAGTATCAGAAGGCTCTAACAGATGGGCAGAGGTAGGGAAAGGGTGTGGGGAGCAAGGGGTGAGCCGGCGGGGTGGGGGGGGGGTGCGGTTAAAGCAATTTCCCTTCTGTGTTTACAGGGAACACAGCTTCACAAGCCAGCTCAACCCCACTGATGGTGAATGGGACTCTGGGGGAGTCGGTAACTTTTCCCTTGAAGCTTCCTATATCTGAGGATAGTCATTCCATCACCTGGCTTTACAACGGAACATCTATAACCTTCATACAACTAAGCGATCCTTCAGATCCCCAGATCATACTGACGAATCCAAAATGGAAAGACCGGCTGCAATTCACCAGGAACTATTCCTTACAGCTCAGCAACCTGACAATGGCTGACGCAGGATCCTACCATGCCCAGATAACCACACAAACCTCTACAGTGTTTTCCAGTTACAAGCTGAGGATCTTCAGTGAGTGAAAGCATGGGGGTTAATTGTGTATGGACTGAAAGGTAGGACGTATGTCAATCCTATGTGACAGCCAGTCACATAGTGACCACCATAGCCTAGTGGTAAACAGCATAGTATTTGGAGTCAGACTGAGGTCCAGCAGTGAACAATCTCAATGGCATTGCTCGGCCAGTGAGTGACAGAGTGGAGAATAGAACCTAAGTCTTGTGACTCCTGGCCCCCAATCACATCACTCTCCCTCACCCAATAAAATAGTCCCTCTTGGGGCACCTGAGTGGCTCAGTCAGTGAAGCATCTGACTTCTCATTTCGGCTCAGGTCATGATCTCAGAGTTGTGAGATCGAGTTCCACGTCCAGCTCCACGTAGACATCACGGAGCCTGATCGGGATTCGCTCTCTCTCTCTCTCTCTCTCTCTGCCCCTCCCCTGCTCTCGCTCACTCACTCTCTCTCTCTCTCTCAAAGTAAATAAATAAACTTAAAAAAAAAAAAATAGTCCCTCTTGACCAGAAATGTAATGGAAGTGGGGCACCTGGCTGGCTCAGTTGGAAGGGCATCCCTCTTGATCTCGGGGTCACAAGTTCAAGCCCCACATTGGGTGTAGAGATTACTTAAATAAATAAAACTTAAAAAAAAAAAAAGAAATGTAATGGAAGTAACAGAAGTGAAATAGCTGTGACTCTGTTACCACGTGCATTACCTGTATCTGTTGGGTAATCTTCACCAAAGCTCCACGAGGTAGATACGAACCCTTAACCCTGAGGCACAGGGTCAGTCACAGCAACCTGCCTACAGTCACAGAGGAGACAGTAAGTGGGAGAGTTTCCCACATGACTAGCTGGCATGACACGTCCCTTTACACAAAGGCTCGTCTGGCTCAATGGAGAATGATCAGTATACAGAACAGTGGTGTACCTAGAAAGTGCTCTGTACGGATGAGTTGATAACGAGAAAGATCTTTTCTACAAGGTTATTTAATTTCCAAGAACATTTTCCCCAGACAGTTCACGTCCTCAACATAAAATTATGGAAACCATGAGACAGCTTGCCAATCGGTATCAGAAAAAAAAAAAAAAAAAGATCCTTCTAGCAATCAGTGGTGTTCGAGATGCCTTGAATGCCTTTAAGACCATCTCTTAGCAGGAATGGTGTATAGGAGATTCAAGCTTGAACTGGCAACTTTGAAGGTCACCGAGATTCCATACGTCTCATCTACCCGAGAGTCTACAGTGTCTAAAACTCACCCAGAGCCCTTTGGGTTAAGACGTGGAATCCAAAAAAGCACTTCAGTTAAAGTAAGATGTCACCACAAATAGGTTACTTGTGAACCTTTATAATCCCCTAAATATTTGGCAGATGTACCGTGTTAGATTGGTCAAAGTCATGTCCCTAAAAGAACAGGACACAGAACAGGTAAATATGATAGGAAAGAGAGGTTGTCTAGAAAAGTCTGCCACAGGAATTCCAACCAAACAGGTAAAATCACCCTGGGACAGGGTATTGATATCTTGAAGCTGTTAAACAAATCACCACAAAGTCGGTGGCTAACATCAGAAATTTTATTCTCTCACAATTCTGGAGGCCCAAAGTCCAAAATCAAGGTGTGGGCAGGGCCACCGTCCCTCTGGAGGCCCTGGAGGGCAATCTGTTCTTGGCCTCTTCCAGCTTCTGCTGGAATGCTGCTGGCACTCCTTAATGTTTGTTGGCCTGTGTCTGTGTCACACGAGTCTCTGCCTCCCTGTCACATCGCCTCCTCCTTTCCCTATGTTATCTCCTCTTCTGTCTCAAATATCTCTCTGCTCTCCTCTTGCAAGGACACTTATCACTGGATTTAGGGCCCACCCAGATAATCCAGAATCATCTCTTCATCTCACTTAATTACATCTGCAAAGACCCCTTTTCTGAATAAGATTCTGGGAATTAGGATGCGGAGATATCTTTTGGGAGGGTGTCATCATTCAACCCACTACAGGCAGAATCACTCTGGGTGACCAGAGGTCATCAAGTCAGTGCTAGGACCCTGGAGAGAAGAGAGACATCCGGTGGAAAGTCTGAGAACAGACCCCGTATCAGTCTCCATCACACTGTTGAGATAATGTTCTTTAGCCACTGGTCAGAAGACAAAGCATGACTTCTGCAATAACCATACTCATGAGGTTCAACACCAAACCCTTCTCAGGACATTTTGGCATCAGGAGTGACAAGGAACAGAAGTCATTGTTAAATGGAGTGGTCATGGGGTGCCTGAGTGGCTCGGTCAGTTGAGACTCCGACTTTGACTCAGGTCACGATCTCGCGGTTCGTGAGTTGGAGCCCCACGTTGGGCTCTGTGCTAACAGCTCAGAGCCTGGAGCCTGCTTCAGATTCTGTGCCTCCCTCTCTCTGCCCCTCCCCCATTTGCAGTCTGCCTCTCTCTCTCTCTCTCTCTCTCTCTCTCTCTCTGTCTCAAAAATAAATAAATATTAAAAAAAATTTTTTTAATAAATGGAGTGGTCATAATAGGCTGAGAAGATAGCATTTGAGCCAAGACCTGTTGGAGGTGAGGGAGTGAGCCATGCAGATAGCTGAATGGAGAGGCCTCCCCTGTGCCTGGCAGGCTCAAGGAACACCAAAGAGGTCAAAGACCAAGGAGCAGAGTGAGGGGAGAGGAACAAGAAACAAGGTCAGTATGGAAATAGAGGCCACATCACGTATGGCTCTGAGAGCCTTCACAGGGACTTTGGTCTCTACTCTTGGTGAGACTGAGAACCATCAGAGGGTTTTGTGAAGTGCTTGGATTCTGGATATACTTTGGAGGTAAAGCCACCAGGGTATCCTGACGTGGTGGCGTGAGACGAAGAGGTAAGTCAGGGGTGGCTTCAGGGCTTTTGGCCTCAGCGACTGGAAAGGCGTGATTATCAACCAAGGTGTGGGAGGCTACGGACCGACCAGGTTCTGGAGAGGAAACCAGGAATGCTTTTGAACATGTGCAGTTTGAGAGACACATTATATCCAAGTGGAAATGTCAGGTAGGCAGTTTTATATTCATTAAGTGGGAAAAGGTAACAAGAGAGATTTTTGAGGTTAGCCATGGACACGGGTTGAGGGAAATGTGATATCCACGCCAAATATTTGCCATTGCTGTGCTGGGCACTGTCTCATTTAATCCTCATGTTGACCTGACAAGTTGGTATTGTTGCCCGATTTTACGTATAAGGTAACTTATATGTAAGTTTGTGTGAGGCGTGGAGAGATTTAAAAATGTCTCCACGGTCACATAACCAGGAAATGACAAAGCCGTAAGTCTGGCCAAGGTCTTCCTAACTCCAAATCCAACACTCTCCATTCCATGAAATTCCTTTCTGTCAGAATATGTCCCACCTCTACTCCACTAACTAAGCTTAGAGCATTCCTCAATATCTTCCCACCAGACAGTCGGGGTCATTCCGTTCTTTACTGGGTCATCGTTACCTCAGGCCAAGCCCCGCTCAGTGGCCTTTTTCTGTACCACTCCCACATCCCTACTGATTCACAGCTCCAGCCATTTGTTAAAGATATCTTTTAATGTTTATTTATTTTTGAGAAAAAGAGACAGAGCCCAAATTGGGGGGCGGGGGCAGAGAGAGAGAGAGGGAGACACGGAATGTGAAGCAGGCTCCAGGCTCTGAGCTGTCAGCACAGAGTCTGATGCGGGGCTCGAACTCACGAACCACAAGATCGTGACCTGAGCCGAAGTCTGACTGAACCACCCAGGCACCGCGCTACTGGCGTCTCAATAGCCAATATTTTCTGATCTTTGCTCTTAGAAATTTCTCCAATGCCTGGATATATTGTACTTCTTGGTTCTCCAGAATTACTTGCTCGTTCAGTTCCCTCACTTCTTTCTGTCGACATTTCCCTTTCTGTCTTGCTGACATTCCGCATCAGGATCTCTTTGTCCTCACTGGAGCCAGCATCCAATACAATGAGGACCAGCATTCCTGCAGATTCGTGAGAAGTACAAGTCTCCAAGGACACCGAGCTTTTATCTTCCACCCCAGCTAGGGAACTCTGATGGTGGAAAGAATAGGGCTCTTGAGTCTGGTTTACTGGCTTCTGCCCTGACTAAGGGCCAGTTGGCCCTCAGCTGAATTCCCCAACGTCTTCACACAAGGCCAGTGTACAAGGCTGGAAAGGATGCCAGGAATACACTGGGGCCCAGAAAGTAAATTGAGCAGCCCAGAATCACGCAACTAGTTGGTGATGGCCGTCGTGTGTCCCCACTCACTTCTCCCCCTGGCTGCTCTGTCTCATGCTGATGTCCCTCATCACTGGTCACCCCAGACCCTGACACCATCCTTTAGGCAATACAAGCCAAGTGACTTAAAGAGTAGACAGGCCATAGCATACAGTAGAGTGTTGGGAGGAATACAGAAGCATTTTGCGGTGGGAAGGGTATTTTTCACAATGGCCTGAAGACCAAGCCATTTGGTCTCAGGCCGGGCCTTTTCCCCGCGTGCAGGACCACTGAAGAACTTAGAAGTGGCCAACCACACTTGGCGATCCGAGAATGGGACCTGTGAGATCCACCTGACCTGCTCTGTGGAGAATATGAGTAACGACAACCTAGTAAGGTGGGAGGTCGCAGGAAGCGTATCTATAAGAGAAGCCAACCTCACTCTGTCCTGGGACCCCAAGAACTCCAGCGAAGAGAAGTACACCTGCATAGCTGAGAATCCTGTCAGCCAACTGTCCTTCTCTGTTTCCACCCAGAGTCTCTGCAAAGGTAACAGTCGGTCTCAGGTCTCCCCGAGAGCCTTGAGCAGCTGTGGGATGTGGTATGTCCTTCCTGCCCAAGGTGACTTCCCAAAACAGGGGCTCAGGGGGAGGCCACCCAACACTGCCGGGGTAGGACTAACACCCCCCCCCCACAGCTCCGTACCTCTCACTGCCTCCAGAGGCCTCTCCTCCCTCCCTCCCCCTAGTCCTCCAGCCCACTCAGGGCCCAGGAGCCAAGTCCTTGGGAAGTCGAAACTGCTCCCCACACCGGCTCTACCAGGCTCCTGCCCCGTCCACCACAGGGACTCCCACTCCCAGAAAGGCTGCCCAGAGCCGGAACCCACCCAGCCCCCAAAGGTGGCCTAGAAGAGGCTCAGCAGAGACCCTCAGGAGGGGTCTTTTCAGAAGAAAGATGCTCTTCTCTTTTTCTTTTTTCAGATTTTTTGAATGATGAATCCATTGGTATCCTATGGATTGCACTTGTGACTATTATTTTGATATGTCCAGTCATCGTGTTACTTGTTGTTTGGAGGAAGAAATACTGTTTGTGCAAGAGAGGTAAAGGGAGGGAGGAAGGTCCACTGGGACGGCCCCTGGGATGTGACCGCACACGTGCTAAATTTTCTCCAGAAAATGCATGACCAAGCCTCAAGGCCTGGCTGCCCTTCCCCTTCAGGTCCCCCTGCACCACATCCTCTAGAGAGACACCTGTGGGCGAGGGTTAGGGCGTGGGGGCCTCTCACACTGCACTCACAAATTTCCATTTCCCTGATTTTATTTTTCAGGCATCTTTCATTTCTCTGCTCAGCAAACCCAGACTTCTGGTGAGCTTGTAGACTCTTAGCTCCCAATCCTAAGACAGAGGGGGAGTCCTAGTGAAGGAGGAAAGGGGCCAGTCAGAAGGCTGGGTAATGAGAGAGGAGGGAGTCAGAATACCATTACTCAGGGGGACCAGATGGTGAAAGAGAGGTGACCCGTAACTATGCATGTCTGTCCCTGAAGGATCTCAGGCGTTGGGAAGAGGGTGGCTCCCCACCCCGTTGATGAGAAACCAGGTACCGGTGAAAGGCTCACTGTCCATTATCAACCAGCAAGTCCAGGGCAGGGACAGGGTTAGAGCATCAAAGGTCCACAGACAAACTGCCTGACCCTGTCACTCTTTCAGCCAGGGGATTTGAACACTGAGTAGACCCAGTCCAAAAAGAAAAGTGTGATACAGAGACAGGAACACAGGCTCTGGACTCAGACTGGCTGTGAGTCTCATTTCAGGGGTCAGAGATACACGACATCGTGTGTAGAGGACGAACGTGAGGTTCAGAGTCAGAAAGAAGGCAGGCATCCGAGTTCCTGTTCCATCACTTCCTCTTTGACTTTGTGCCAAGTTAATTGAACTTCCTGAGCCTCCGGTTTCTCATCAGTAATAATAAATACAATATAATATAACTATCCATAGTACAACCATCTGTAATAGAATCTGAGAGGTTTCCTAATACTTTATATGTGACATACCCCGGCTCCATTAAGCTTGCCAATGGCGTTCCCTGGCCCCTGTGGAGGCAGTGCTCTTTGGTCCCGGGAGCTCACTGGTCCACATGTGAATCCAGAGGGAGACGCTGAAGCTTTAGGACACCTCAAGACCACGTCCCCCCAAGAGATGAGGTCAGAAATAGAGCACACGGCTGAGAAGGTTCTAGTTCAACCCAGAACTTCAAAGAGTGTCAAAAATGAATGAACCCTAAGGAAGGGCATTGCCTCGACCAACTGCCTCTTTGGGGCCACAAAGTGCTGTGGAGTGGGACACTGAGAGAGCGGGACACTGACTGTGCCTTCCTGTGTTAACAGCAGAGAACATGAATAACTTAGAGTATGTCTCCATCTCTTCGGGGAACACCGTGTATGCTCATGTCACTCATCCAAAGAGGGTGAGTCCCTTCAGCTTTATATTCCATCATTGGCACGGTTTTTAGAGTCTTCGTACGCAAACTTGTCACCACAGTCATCTCTTTAGTCCAATGACCCCCACTGTGGAGGAGAGGAGAGGCAGTGGCAGCAGCGATGACGTTGCATGGGGGACCTTGCCAGCCCCCAGGGCTCTCGCCCCATGATGTGTTTGCTCACGCCCTACTTTACACGGTCCTCTAACTGCGTGACGCATCAGTAAGTCTTGTCCCTTGGCAGCTTAATTACGAGCTGCCTGGAAGTGAAAATGATGTTTTCCTCTCTGTTCCCTGAGCACGGTTCCCAGTAAACACTTGCTGAATAGATCGGAATTCAATGAAATTTGAGAGTTTCCAGAGAGCACAACTGTGTGGCAGGGGGGTTTCTTGCCCTGGATGGAGTAGAAATAGAGGAACTGAGAAACACTGTCTCAAGGGGGGGAGGTGGGGCAAGGATTCGCAACAGTAGAAGACAGTAAAGGCATGAGCGGCCTTCAACGCTCCCCTCCCCTCTGCAACATAGCAGATGGCCTTGGGCAGCCACCAGGAACTCCTTTGCCACACATCAGCAATTTCCCACCACCCCCAAAGTAAAGCATCCGCAGGTGGACCCTTCTAAATAGCACCATCCACCTTCTGAAAAGTAAGCCAAGATAACTCAGCACTCACCCACTGATGGAAGCGATGATCCCGCCAGGAATCTTAGGTTCCCCAAGCAAATGTCCCTTCACACAGCTCCTCGTGGTATTTCCAAGGTAGGCTCCTCGAAGGGAGGTGACAAGAAGGGTACTCCCCCTGGTCCAAATATCTCTGCTGCCTTCCTAATTCTCTCTTGGGGACAAGATGCATCACCCTCAACAACCCAATAAACGGCTCTCCAGCCAACTTGCTCACTTCTTCAGAAAAAAAAAAAAAAATCGCACTCTGGAGAATTTCAGAGGTTTTCTCCATGCCCTACATATTCCTTAGTTCGTTTTAAATGTCAAAACCCATGAGCACGGGGGACTTCTGCCGAAGGAGCTAAGACAAAAGATACAATACTCCTATACGCTCCGGCATAAGGTGGACGAAGGACAGCAGAGTCCGATGCAGGAAAGAACGCTTCCCTTTCTTCACACACCCGCCAACAAGGTTGCCCTTCTGTCCCTCTCTGGCTCTCGAGGCCACTGGTTGTGCTTCTTGTGTGGGCCTCGGGAAATGTCACTCAACTTTCTCTGGGTTGAGAGCTCGTGGTGTTTGGTCGCCAGCCCCTCTTGCTACATACTCTCTTACCCTTTCCTCCTGGAGGATGTTGGCATCGCCCCTCTGTGTTGCGTCGTCTTTCCCTGCACAAATATCTCTTTGTCTGTGAGCCGAATGTCTATGATTATTTTTTTACAGCAAACAAGTAACCCAACGCCTATGAAAAGCACTGATTCCTCCACAATTTACTCCACGGTTCATCAGTCCAAAGAGGTGAGCCCGTGAGTGTGCCCTGTTCTCACAGCTTACCTCTCTCCTTAGACTTAGAACTTTATAAGGGGAAATAAAAGTAAAGGGGGCCACGGGATAGATGGCACAGACACCAGCGGAATGTAGAAGGTCTCAGGGCATCACCAAAACGTAGAAGTTATCTTGTATGAGGCCCGTCACCCATCACTGAGTTTCCAACCTACCTGAATTCAGTTAAATTGCTTAAATTAAAATTTTAAGTCAGTTTTGCCTTAGCTCCGTATTCCTATCTGTCACTTAGTGCTTTCCAGACCTCCTCTATAGCCACGAGAGAGGTAGCCCGAGACACTGGTCCCCAGTAACCTGCTTGATTTTCCTTTTTGCCATTAGAGTAAGCCCATTTCTCCCCGGACGACTGCCCTCGGCAACGTCATCCAAGCGGCTGAGGGGTCTCAGCAGGAATGCAGGAAGCACATGGCTTCTCCCGATCCCTTGGGAGAGAACAAACACAGCGTGGTTTCTGCCTGGAGGACTTGAATATCTAGGATCATCGCTTCCAGTTCTGAGGACCGGAACCTGTTCGCCTCCGTCAAATATCGAAGGAATGACATCATTTCCAACATGGGACCCAAATAACATTTTCTAATGTGCTCCGGGTCAAAACACGCCTCGGCGAACAAGCCTGGATATTGACTTTCTCTTTGGCAACGGATGGGGTTGCGGTTGACAGGGACTGGTAATTCAGAAGACAACGACTTCTCTCCTTGTAGAGAGCAGCAGGACTGCGATTCGCTGGGAGAGAGTACCGTGTGTTACGTATGTTGTCTCCGGAATCGGACGGACCCATCCCCAAACCCTCCCGCATCGTTTACTAGACATACCTCCCGGGACCCGTGACGGAACCTCTTGAGCTCTGGTCTGCTAGACTGAAAAATGGGGATCAGCCTGTTAACTCAAACCAGGAACCGGAGTTATCCTTGACTTCAGCTGTTTCGTCACCAGGTCCTTTGGACTCTACCTCCACACATGTATGTCAGATCAACCCGCTTCTCTCCAAACCTTCAACCTCCATCCTGTATTAATCCACCATCATCTCCAACCTGGGCTACAACAGTAAACTCCAAACAAATGTCCCCCAGGTTTGCTCTTACCTCCCTCCGGTCCATTCTCCACAAGACAGCCGGAGTAATATCTTCAATATAAATCAGACCCTTCATTTGTCTGCTTAAGATGAACCCTGCGGGACTTCCCGGTCACTCAGAAAGAAACTGAGTCTCCGTGGCTCTGGGTGGCCTGGCGCCTCTACAACCTCGGCCGTCACCACTCACCCCTCTCTCTCTGATTTGGCCTCTCTGATTCTCTTTCAGCTCCTCGGAGGAGTTTGCTCACATCTGCCTCCAGACCCTTCTCTGCCTGCCTCCTTCCTCCTCATTCTATAGGTGTCAGCGCATATATGTCACTCTCCAAGAGAGACCTTCAGACCATTCTATCTGAATTGCATCCCCCTGTCACACTTTCCATGTCGTCTATCACATGCCATCGACTATTTATTATATTTAACGTCTCTTTCTCCGACTACTCCATACGCTCTCGGGGAGCAAGGACCGCAATGATTTCATCTCAGTATCCTGACCACCTAGCACAGGATCTATCACCTAGAAAATGTTCAACCGAGCTCCTGGGTGGCTCGGTCGGCTAAGCGACTGACTTCGGTTCAGGTCATGATCTCGCGGTCCGTGAGTTCGAGCCCCGCGGCGGGCTCTGCGCGGACAGCTCGGAGCCTGGAGCCTGCTTCGGAGTCTGTGTCTCCCCCTCTCTCTGCACCCCCCACCCCCTGCTCATGCTCTCTCTGTGTCTCTCAAAAATAAACAAACGTTGAAAACAGTGTTCAATGATACTTTTTAAATAGATAAATGAGCATCTAGTGGAGTCCTGGAAGAATTAAAGACAATGTGCCTGCAGCCCTTGGTGTATTCACAGAGCCCGATAAACACGAGCGTCAGTGTTCCGTTGTTACCATTCCTGTTGTTAAATTGCGTCCTCCTGAATTCTTACAGTCTTCTCACAAACCCTCACCACAAGAACGGAGAAGGAATACATTGTCTGGGACCCGCTTCCTTACCGGTTTGCCAGTTTACATCATTCCCTACCAGTCTACTCGGCTCAGATTTTAAAACTTCATTCTTTTGGGGCGCCTGGGTGGCGCAGTCGGTTAAGCGTCCGACTTCAGCCAGGTCACGATCTCGCGGTCCGTGAGTTCGAGCCCCGCGTCGGGCTCTGGGCTGATGGCTCAGAGCCTGGAGCCTGTTTCCGATTCTGTGTCTCCCTCTCTCTCTGCCCCTCCCCTGTTCATGCTCTGTCTCTCTCTGTCCCAAAAATAAATAAACGTTGAAAGAAAAAAATTAAAAAAAAAAAAAAACACTTCATTCTTTTATCCCCAGAGCGGAATTCTCTGATGTTTTTGTGCGTTTGAGATCTTCAAGATAAAAAAATTTTTTACAACGCTCTATGGAGGTGTGATCGACATACAAGAAGCTGGACGTCCTTAATGGCACACAACTCGATGAGTCTGGAGAGAAGTAGGCATTTGTGAAACTGACCACAGTCGGGACTATAAACGTATCTGGCACCATGAGAAGTGTCCTCTAGCCTCTTACGTTCCATTTTTAGTTTTTGGTGGGACGCGAACACCTGACATAAGACCTACCTGATTAGAAAAATGTTAAGTACGATATTGTTAATTATAGGCCCTAGGATGTACGGTGAATCTCTCTAGGACTCATTCCTCGCGCATAACTGAAATTTTATCCCCTTTCTCCCAACTCCGCGGAGCCAGGCCAAGGGCCGAGGCGCCGGGTCTATCTTCCCCAGGGCAGCACACAGATGTGCCAAGATAATGGGTGCCAACTCCTACATCTCCTTCCCTGGTGAAGGAGCAATCGGGGGTAAGGTGCTTTCTCCCCCTCCTGTAGAGCCAAAGCCAACTGCTGGGATCCAGGCTGGCTGCCGAGCTGTGCGTGCGAGTCGTGTGGCTCCCCACTATGGGGGACCGCCTGCAGGGGTGGATGCGGGCCTGCTGTGGGGGTCCACTGGTGGACCAGCTCACTGGCAGGGCCCCTAGGCTGGTTTCTGAGATCCACAAGTCAGTTGCCGTGGGCCCCAGCCCCCTTGCTTTGTTCTTAGCTGCCCCCCAATGAGACAGAAATGCAACGTCCCTATGCATTCCGGGGGACAGAAGCAAGCCTCCCGGGCCCATTGCGAAAGGCTGGGGAAGGAGGACGTTCATTTCACGGGGTCTCCTGTGGGAGGAACCAGACTGAGGGAGTCTCTCTAAGCACTGAGCTGTGCCAGCTTGGGGTGACGTGAGTAAAGTGAAATTGTTCTCACCCTTTGCAATGTGTCTGTTCTCGGATTCTGTGCTCCACTCAGGCGCTAGGACCTCTCAACGGGACCCTGGAGCTCTCGTAAAAGTGTATTTGTCCAGGAATGGCTGCTAAATCAGGGTTCCCCTGGGAGGACCAGGGCTAGGCCCTCGTATCCACCATCTAGCTGATGTCACTCTAACACACCATTTTTCAACGTGTCTCCTTCTGATCACAAAAATAATAAATACATGCTCATTATAAATGATTCAAACGTTCCATAAACAGAAATTCCATACAATCCCCAACATAACTACCACAAATGGTTCCCTATCAAAGGTGTAAGCTTTTGAAATATTTTTTACAATTTTTCTGCTTAAGAATATCTCTTCAGGGGTCCCTGGCTGGCTCAGGTGTTAGAGCATGAAACTCTTTGTATTTGTTTGTTTGTTTATTTATTTAGAGAGAGAGAGAAAGAGAGAGAGAGAGAGGAGTGAAAGAATCCTAAGCAGGCTCTACGCTGATAGTGACAGAGACAAAGCCCCAGGTGGAGCTCGATCTCACAAACTCTGAGATCATGACCTGAGTCAAAATCAAGAGTCAGACGCTTACCCAACTGAGCCACCCAGGCACTCCTAGCGTGCAGCTCTTGATCTTGGGGTTGTGGGTTCGAGCCCCACACTGGGTGGAAAGATTACTTAAAAAATAAAAATAAACAAACATTTTTTAAAGAAAGAGTATCTCTTAAACAACTCTCCAATGTCAGAACATGTAGTTGTGCTACATTTTTTTTTTTTTGCTTTTGATTAATTTTCATTAGTTTTATCTACAAATAGTTCAAATAGTGCTTTAAAATGCATATAACAGGGGCACCTGGGTGGCTCAGTTGGTTGAGCATCTGACTTCGGCCCAGATCATGATCTCACAGTTTGTGAGTTCAAGCCCCGCCTCGGGCTCTGTGCTGACAGCCGGGAGCCTGGAGCCTGCTTCGGATTCTGTGACTCCCTCTCTCTCTGCTCCCCCCTTGCTCGACTGTGTCTCTCTCAAAGCTAAATAAACATTAAAAAAAATTTTTTTTTAAAATAAATAAAATGCATATAACAACTGGGGTGGCTGGGTGGTGCAGTCCATTAAGTGTCTGACTCTTGACCTCAGCTCAGATCATTATCTCACAGGTGGTGAGTTCGAGCCCAACATCGGGCTCTGTGCTGATGGCGTAGAGTCTGCTTGGGATCTTGTCTCTCCTTCTCTCTGCCCCTCCCCTGCTTGTGCGCTCTCTCTCTCATGCACGCACTCTCTCTCTCTCTCAAAATAAATAAATAAACGTAAAAATTTTTTTAAATGCATGTGACAATTAACTACAGTCTCTCGCTTTATATCTGCCTCTCTCATACTGTCCTTTCTACACACACACACACGCCCCACATTATCTACTGACATCTTATCTGTTTAGATTCATTCTTTCCTTAATCCATCCTCCTAATATGAAGACATCTCAATTTTGGCTAAACACATATTCAGATGCTTTCATCATTATGACTGTAAAATACTGTTGATTACTGAGCCAAGAAGTGACTATGATTACATTTCCCTTCTTGTACAATATTTAGTTTTTCTTAGAGTTAATTTCCTCATTTTCCTCTTTGCTTTGTTTTCATTGAACATCTACATTCCCATGCCCTCCATTATCTCTGTCAATGTGATTCTCAATATAATTTTCCACTTAGTGAAATCTGTTAAATAATTTATCGGCTTTACATTCTTCTAGAGGCATGCGTGTTGGAGCATCTGACCCCATATTCCACCCTGAGCTGGTTATTTTCTATGCCTGACACAGAGCAATTGTCCTGGGACTCCCTCACTGTCACCTTTGACAACCCTTTACCTGTCTCCTCTGTGAGATGGTCCGGCTTTTGTACCCTATGATTTCCTTTCTGCATTTCTGAATTATTTAAGTAGCAACAGGAATAGTGTATTGTTTGGGAATTTTAAACCATTCAATTCTTCTAAAATTTTCAATCCATTTTTATTTATTTTTTATTTTTTTTAACGTTTATTTATTTTTGAGACAGAGAGAGACAGAGCATGAATGGGGGAGGGTCAGAGAGAGGGAGACACAGAATCTGAAACAGGCTCCAGGCTCTGAGCTGTCAGCCCAGAGCCCGACGCGGGGCTCGAACTCACAGACCGTGAGATCATGACCTGAGCTGAAGTCGGCGGCTTAACCGACTGAGCCACCCAGGCGCCCCTCAATCCATTTTTAAAGTTAAATGCAAAATTTGGGGGCACCTGGGTGGCTCAGTCGGTTGAGCATCCGACTTTGGCTCAGGTCATGATTGCATGGTTCATGAGTTCGAGCCCCGCGTCGGGCTCTGTGCTGACAGCTCAGAGCCTGGAGCCTGCTTCAGATTCTGTGTCTCCCTCTCTCTCTGCCCCTCAGCTCCCTCACTCTGTTTCTCTCTCTCTCAATAATAAGTAAACATTTAAAAAATTGATTAATTTTAAAGTTTATATGCAAAATTTTAAACAGACCAGGACGGTTGGAGAGAGCCCATGTGCTAGAAACTATGTAATGGAGACCAGCTTTTAAGACCTCAAGATTCAGTGGGGATGGGTGGGGGAGTCCAAATGGGGAATACAGAGATGATGGGTGCAAACAACAGATGAGCCAAGCAAAATTCATCAAAGTTAAACTGATCTCACATAGTGGCTATCAATTACATTAACAGTGGGATAGGACAGGACTGGAGAAAACATTTGATCAGGAAGAAGGAAGAACTTCTAGGAACAGAGTTGTGGAGGCATGAAAGCAAAGAGAAGAGGGTTACTACCATGCCCATGCAAGATGGCCTCAAGCTCAGAGGAAATCTCTTTGGGCACCAAAGGGTATCAATCAAAAAAAGTAAGACCTCTATGGGCCTTCAGAGGGGAAGAAGGAATAATCTGTGACGTCAGGGCAGGTAGAGAAATGTTTTTCAACATCTAGGATGCCAAAGCCCCGTCAGAAAATTAGAGGCCGTGTCATGGCAAGGATGCTAATCCATCCAGAGCAGAAAATCTACGAGAATCTACCTTGAGTCGGGGCAGCACTGAGGAGGGTCACCTACCAAAACAAGAATTAGAAATGTGTCCACGAATATCTGACAGGTGAGTGAGAAAAGAGCTTATGAGAAAAATTAAGCTGGGGCACCCAGGTGGCTCGGTTGGTTAAGCGTCCGACTTCAGCGCAGGTCATGATCTCACAGTTCGTGGGTTCGAGCCCCACGTCGGGCTCGGTGCTGACAGCTCGGAGCCTGGAGCCCACTTGGGGTTCTGTGTCTCCCTCTCTCTCTGCCCCTCCCCTACTTGCACTGTCTCCTCTCTCTCAAAAGCAAAAATTTAAAAAAATTTTGAGAAAAATTAAGCTTACATTTCACTATAGACCAGGTAATAAAATATAGACTTCTTGATTCTTACGTTTCCTTAAACCTTTTAAACATCCTCATATTTATTATCGGTGCCACCCTCTCATCTCTTGGCTTCTGTGACACCACGTTCCGCCTAGTTGTCCTCCTTCTTTACCAGCTGCTTCTCAGTTCCCTTCTGAACCTCCTTCTCCTCTGTGGGACCAGTAAACACTGGAGCTGAGGCTCAGACCTGGGCCCCTTTCACTCCTCCGTCGACATGTTCTTGTACAATGTCAACCAAGCCCATTGTCCTAATACTATTTATATGCCAGCGGTTCCCAAATTCCTATCTCTAGCCCTGGCCTGCGGGCTTATGTCACTAACTGCCTACTTGGCACCTCCCCTTAGATGTCCACCACACATCTCAAGTTCAGGATGCCAAAAAGCAAAGAAACAGAAAAGCATCGGATTTCCTTCTCCAAGGCTTTTCTTCCACCACTCTTTCCCATATCAGTAAATGGCACCATTGTTGTGGGACACGGTCAGGTCTCCTCTACAGGCCCGGAGACCACCCATCGCTCACCATATAATTAATCTTTTTTTTTTTCCTTTCTGGTGGACACAAAAAGAATTAGCCAACTGTAAGTAATCCATTGTTATGAAGGTAAACACATTAAGACCTGGATGCCCCATTCCCAAGGGATAGAAAACGCATTTTGCAGCGGGGTGGGGGAACCAGGCAATGCCTGCATGATTCCTACAAAAGGAAAACAAACATCTTTCTTTGTCCAGAAAGTAAGCTTGTTCCTCAATGTTTTCATTGTAGAATGGAGGAAAGGGCACCACAGTTCAACTGCTTTCGCTGAGGGAAGAAGTCTGTGATTGGCTGTCCCGGGAAGATAACGGAAGGGAAGAGAAACACTTCCCCCTTTTGAGCAGCCGCCCCCTCCCCCAGTCACACCCACCGGCAGTCCCACACCTTTGGCGTGACCTGCGAGAGCCCTACTTACCTCTCCACCCTTTCACAGCATCTCAGCCACACTGGTTTTCATCCGCTCCTGGACTAACGCCAACCCTCTTTCTTGCCTCTGTGCCTTTGCACATTCAGTTCCCTCTACTAGTCTACGAACGCACGCATGCGCACGCACACACACAAGCCAGCTCCTAGGCATCCTTCAGGACTCCGCTTCTACATCATGTCTCCAGAGAAGCCTTCTCTGACATATTCTCCGTCGCTATTCCCGTGATGTGGTCTCAGAGCCCCGTGTGTTTCTCCAACCGTTGGTACAAATTCAAATTTTATGAGCATTTACGTAATTTTGTGTTTGATGCATCTAATAGATCTCATTGCGTTCAAAGTTCCAAGAGAATGGGGACTGTGTCCCAGGAACCTCACATGGTCCCGAATCTATCGAAGTAGACATTCACTAAATAGTTGTTGAATAAACAAGCAAACAATAGATCGGAAGTAATTTGGTGGCTGGGGGTGGAGGAGGGAATTTAAAGGCTAGAGGAAGGAGGGGCACCTGGGTGACTCAGTCAGTTGAGTGTCTGACTCTTGATTTCAGCTCAGGTCATGATCTCACGGTTCATGGGTTCGAGTCCCGCATCAGGCTCTGTGTTGGCAATGTGAAGCCTGCTTGGGATTCTCTCTCCCTCTCTCTCTGCCTGTCCCTCACTTATGCATTCTCTCTCTCTCTCTCTCTCAAAATAAATAAATAAACATTAAAAAAAAGACTAGAGGAAGGGTACAGAATGAATGACAGTAAGATTGTTAGAATACAGGGCAATTCTGATATTGGGTAAACCAGTCAGTTAACTGTAAGCCTCTTGATTTCATCTCAGATCATGATCTCACTGTTCGTGGGTTCGAGCCCCACATCAGTTCCATGCTGGCAGCGTGGAGCCTGCTTTAGGTTCTCTGTCTCTCTTTCTGCCCCTCCCCAGCTTGCACTCTTTCTCAAAATAAATATATAAACTTCAAAAAAATTGTTAGAATACAACGAATTTAGGTGAATGCTGGAAACACCAGAGGGGGTTCCTTGTATACAGAGGGACGGCTCTCCAGTCAAGTCACGCCAGGATGACAAACCCCAATGTCTCTCGTCACAATGCCCTGATCTGCCTCTGAGATCTGAAATTTGAAATCACCACTCTTCCTTATCCTTATATTTCCCCTACACTCACTGGTGTTTCCTCCCCGCTTCACTCATTTTAAGTCACCAAGACCCTTGGTCTCTATCTGAATAGCCTTCATTCCCTGTCCACAGATCAATAAAGTCATTATCAACACTCTATGTGCTCTCTTCCCTAGCTTTCCATATTGCTGGGCCAGCATCCAATCCAAAGGATTGCCTGTCCTCCATCTTGATTCCCCGGTGCAACCCGCAAAGTCCAGAGGAGAAAGCCCATGAACCATGCAGCACATCACAAATCCACACAATTCCTCTTTGGACCTTGGCTCTACTCAGTGATGCTTTTACTCCCCCAGCGAATCCAAACTCTCCCAACCTTCAGTATTCACCTATCCAGTGGTTAGGTGCTTAGGTGAATATTTTCAGTATTCACCCGTCCGGTGGTTCTTAACCCTTGACCGCTCACTAGAACCTCATGAGGAGCTTTGAAAACCACCAGTGCAGGAACATCCAGAGATACTGATCTAATTATTCTAGACTGGGATGCAGGTAAGCAGTTTGTTTGTTTTTTTTTAATTCTCTGGGTGACTCCAGTCTACTTAATAGCAGAAACATTTTCCTGTGCATGGAGACTACATGGGGCTGTCTTTGAGAGGAGAGTGATCCTCCTGGGGAGGTAACGTGTTGATCTTCAGGTATTTTAAGAGAACACCAAAGGCATGCTTGCGGACTTGAGAGACTGAGCTAGAGGTCCATAGGCCACTGCCCACTTGCTCTCTCCCTCAGAGCCAGCACAACAGAGAGGAGGAGAAAACAATCTCAGTCGGTGAAGGGTTGAGGAAAGTGAGCATGGGAACCATGACGGGGGTGTTGGGGGCTGGGGAGGAGTCAGTAATGGAGCAAGGAAGGAAAAAAGTAGACCTCGGCATATTTTCTTAAGTCCTACACCAGAAATCACAAACTGGCTGCTGGAGACCAGGATCCTATCTACAGATATTTGGCCCCACAATGCTCTAATTTTGTTGTCGTTGTTATTGCTGTGCTGTGCTCACCACAAGGGTAGCCACCATTTGTCACCGTAGAGCACCATTACAGCACAATTGACCATATGCTCTATGCCACCCCCTTCATCCCCATGACGTAGTCATTCCACAGCTGGACGCCTGTATCTCCCACTCCCCTCCACCTTAATTTTAAAATTAGTAACATGAAAAATTGAGGCAATTTACCTGGAGATCCTCATTTCTCACTCTTCCTTAAAAATGTTTTCCAGATACCTGACTACATTGGGACCACATGCCTACAGGGCAACAATGTCTGGTGCTGAGGGACATTTGTCCTGTTCTAAACGGGGCCCACACTCTACACTTCATCCTTGGCCTGGCCTGCCTACCTCAGTCGTTTATTTGATCTGCCTGATATCTAGAAACATCTAAGCTTTCAAACGCTGGCCTAAGCCATGAAGCTTTGCCCCGTTCCATATTGGTCAAAGAAGCAAATCAGCAAGTCAGGCAAAGTCATAGTGCCTGATCTCCCTTGCCCACTCCCATCCCCCCCAAACCAATAGTTGGACCCTGTGCGGCTTTTGAACGTTTTCTAAAGCTCTTAGTAAAGAACCACTGAACGTCCACCAGGGTCTAGTGTATCTGTCGATAGGAGGAAGATCGTCACAGATGGATGCAGAACAGAGAGAAGGCAACTTTGCTCCAGAGTCTCAAGGCAGACATCTCATTCTAAACTTCACAGTGATGAGGGACACCTGGGTGGCTCTGTCAGTTAAGCATCCAACTTCGACTCAGGTCCTGAACTCATAGCTCACGGGTTCGAGCCCCGCATCGGGCTCTGTGCTGACAGCTCAGAGCCTGGAGCCTGCTTCGGATTCTGTGTCTCCCTCTCTCTCTGCCCCTCCCCTGCTCACACTCTGTCTCTCTCTCCTTCAAAATAAATAAATATTTCAAAAAATTTTAAATTTCACAGTGATGAGAATGAGCTGAGAAGTGACTTCTCAACTAGAGAGAGAGAGAGAGGAAGTCTGAACCCCTGATTTCCCTCTTCCCAGAGATTACCTAAAGACACTCCCTGTGGGGAAGAAGGAAGGGGACACTGTTACTGACCTCTGACCACCAGACCATAGCATAAGTGACTATGCCCAAAGCTTTCACTTCCTCCTACTTGGTCCAACACTCTTCTGAAGTTTCCCTCTTAAAAGCACCAATGTCCAAGTACATCCTGGTGCCCCCTGTGGCATTTGACATTACAGAGTCCCCTCCACCCCTAAAGTTTCTCTCTTTGGCTCTCAGTATATCTTGCCATGCTAGCTCTCTCCTCTGTCTTTCTGGCTCCTTCTCGCCTCTCCTTGGCTTGGCTTCCCTTACAATTCTTGTCTCATAAATAAATTTGTTTCCCCAGATCCTACTGACTGGATACTTCCTGGATGTCCAATAATCACCTTAAATTCTGCCTCTCTCCCTCCCTTTGTTTCCATAGACTATATATCATAAATACTCCTGGTAACTCCAAGAAAGGAGAAACTCCCTATCAAAGCCCCTCTCAGGATCTAATAACAATCCCAATCATAGGATAAGTTCATGGCCATCTAAAACAGAGGGGAAGGTACCTTAAATGTTGAAGCTCTCACAACAGAGATTGTTGAGAGAAGAAGCGTGCAGGAAAGGAGTCTGCTTCTGACAGAGGGCAGAATATGCTAGTTTGAAAAGGTGTAGTCAGTATTACATTCAGGGTTTACATTCTGAAAACAAAATGCACCTCTTCAACAGCTAATCCGATAGATGATCATATTTACTAAGCAGTTGTTACCTAGTTATTTATTCATTCAGTAAACTTCCCTCTTCCCTGTGGGCCAGGTACTAGGTGCTAACCTTTAACAAGACGGGGCCTCAGTCCTCGGGAATCGCAGGGATAACAGGCGCTAAACAAATGTATAGTAGATTCAGGTAGATAAACACAAATACACGATTACCTCCGCGGTAAGTGCTATAAACGAGTCCTTCAGAGGTACTGGCGGTATCGTTGAGCCCACCAGGCTCTACCACCTCAGGGCCTTTACACCTGCTACTCTCTCCATGCACGTCTTTATCCCCAGGTCCTGGCGTGGCCAGCCCTTTCTCACTATTCATTACAAGGAGGCTTTCTCTGATTTTCCTACCTGTGCTATAGAAAGGGAACCTCTAACCAACTAGATGTTCTACACTTCCATGAAGCTGGGAAGTGCCTTTCTGTTTTTCTTCACCAACTTTTCGTTGCACAGATATAGGTTTGAAGGAGGCGAAGAGTCAGACTCAATCAGGGTTGACAAATCAGATTTAGAACTCAGAGTTCAGAAATAGAATTCACGGAATTGGTGACTTGCCTATATATGGGAGACGAGGAAGAGAAACATGACCGTGATGAGTCAAATACATCAGTGATTGATTGAAATTCAAAAACAAAGAGAAGGAAGTTTGGAGAAGATGATTAATTTAGTCTTGGATGAATTTAAGCTGTCCGAAGGACATCCGAAGTCTCTTCAGTGAACAGTCAGAAATCAAGGACTAGAACAAGAGAGCACAGTCAGGGCTGGAGCTACAGATCCAGAAGCCTTTGGGTGGCGGCCAAAGCCATAGGATTGGGGGGGTGGGGGGCCACCCAGGAAATGTATGTACAAAGAGAACAGAGGAGGACACATTGGGAGCCCTGGGTAACTGAGACGGAAAATCCAAGAGATGACAGCAGAAGGAATTGACAGAGAGAGACGGGAGAACCAAGAGATCTCAGAGTCACAACAGTTCAAGATAAAAGAAGTTCAAAAAAGTGGAAGCGATGACAAATTCTGCAGAAAACTTAAGATAAAAGTTGGGTAAACAGGAGATCATGCATGACCGGACAAT
Source organism: Puma concolor (assembly GCF_028749965.1). Classification (NCBI taxonomy): domain Eukaryota; kingdom Metazoa; phylum Chordata; class Mammalia; order Carnivora; family Felidae; genus Puma; species Puma concolor. The sequence goes on along the minus strand of NC_141683.1, from coordinate 5,119,207 downwards.
GAGTAATTTTAGCTTCGAATCTAATGTTGTAAGACTGGAACGCTGTCATCCTTCCTATTAGAGTCACCTGCTATCCTCGGGTCACTGCCCCCCAACTTCTTGAAGAGTTCAGCTCCTGGTTGACTTGTACGCTCTCCGACCCTACTCCCCTTGAACTTACATCCATGTACATGGTCCTTCCATTAGCCTCACTCTTCAGGTCTCTGACCTCTTCACCTCCAATGAGCTTGTCTTCCACTCCTTTCAGTCCATTAGCCTTTCGGTTCCTCCATCTTGGTTTTCTCCTCTGCCTTCCTGGCTCCCTTTTACCGCTCTTTGGCTTGGTTCCTCTTCTGTGCGATTCCTGCCCCTCAGGCTGATTTGTTTCTCTAGACATAGCTGATTAGACATCTCCTATAGTCATGCTCTAATGCCAAAATCTACAATCTTTCCGTAATCTTAGTTTTAAGCATCCCACTCTCTCTAATCGCCATCTTCTATCTTTCCATTTCACTCTTTCTTTTACCCCAACTCCAACAATCCCTTCACCTCCGTGCCCCAACCAATAGTCCATTGATCCAACTACCTCTCGCTATCTCTCCTGACCCTGGTGGCAACACTCGTCTCCTTACCCAGTTTAATGTCCATAGTGAGTCATTACCACCACTCCCTCTGATATGCCCTCACCTCCCTTGTTCCATTTTGAATTGTACTGCCTGGCCAAAAGCCAATTTAAAAAAATCAGTACTGCTTAATTCCAACTGGGGCTCATTTGTACCTGAATTGGCACCACTAGCTGGAAAAAAGCATGCAACCATGCTATGACTAGTCTCACTTAAATGTATGATCCTTAACTCCAATGCTGCCGGGCAATTATAACTTTATTTCTCTCGTTCATTCTCTTACTCTCCTGCACGATCAGGAGGTGAGAGCAGACAAGCTGTAGAGGGCATTGCCTTTCAATACTTCTTCCACTGTCCTCACTCTCAGTTTCCTCACTGAAAAGACAGATGCCATCTGAAAAGTATTTCCTCATGCTTCCATTGTAACATCTATCCACCCCCCTTCCTTTGTGTCCTGCTCTGTCTTCTCTTCCTCTCTGCATCTTTCTCCATTCTCCCGTTACTCTGGACGAATTGAACTGTGTCAAGTAAGGGACAGCTTTTCTACTTATGCACTAGAACCTAGCTCCTGTCACCTTCTCGAGGACATTGCCCCGGTAATTCTTCCCGTTTACACTTGACCTCAGCCAAAAGGCCAAGAAGCAATGCAGTTCTTCCCTTTTAAATCTGCTCTCACAAACTCCCTCTCTGCTAGATCATCGCCCATCAGATTACAAACATGTTATTTCTCCCGACTAATAAACAAAACAAAACTCTTCTGATCCTACTTCTCTCCCTAGCTACTGTTCTATTTCTCTCTTCATTTACAGCAAAATTCATACTTTTCTCCTCCCACTCTCTTGACCCATTGAAATAGTCCGTCCTCAAAGTACATGACCTATCAGCATCATTCGATTTGGTCCATCCCTCTCTCCTTCTTGACATAGTTCTGAAGTCATCTCCCGGGACACCACACTCTCCTGATTTTCTTCCCACTTCCTTCCCGCCCTCCCAGCTCCCTCACCGGTTCATGCTCATCTTCCCGGCCCATTAACATTAAATTACTCCAAGGCTCAGCTCTTAGAACACTTCTCTTTTCTATTTAATCTCATTCCAATGATGATCTCATCCACCCTCCTAAGTTTACATCCACCGCAGGATGTTGACTCCCAAATGCCTATCTCCAGTCCCCTCGACAGCTAAACTCCATCCTTTACCCAGTTCCCTCAAGACTTCATCTACAACTGAATGTCTTCTAATCACCATCTTATATTTCATTGGTGCAAACCCTATCTCTCTTTCTTTGGTTTTTTTTTTTTTCTTTTTTTTTTTTTTTTTTTTTGCAGCTTTATACCTTTGTTTGACAGTCAGCAATTAGTTCTCGTCCACATTAACAGTCTGTAGATTTTGAAAGTGGTGACAGGTACATAGATAACCAAGGTATAGAGTTTATTTGATGAATCTCCATCCTCATTACATTTTCTGAACAATCACACATGGATATGGTATGGAACATTCCTTATTCCTTTGGCCCAGACAGCTTTTTTTTTAAATTTTTTTGATGTTTATTTATTTTGGAGAGAGAGAGAGAGAGACAGAGCGTGAAAAGGCAGAGAAAGAAGGAGACACAGAATCTGAAGCAGGCTCCAGGCTCTGAGCCATCAGCACGGAGCCTGATGTGGGGCTCGAACCCACGAACCATGAGATCGTGACCTGAGCCGAAGTCAGATGCTCAACCCACTGGGCCACCCAGGCACCCCAAGGGCCCAGACAGCTTTGTTGAGCCTGGGGTCGAGGCGCACATTTGGAGTTCCCATCTCCTTCATAGCAAATTTCCGGATCTCTTCGAGTGCCCGAGGGGCACGCTTCTTGAAACCCACTCCATGGATGCGCTTGTGAATGCTGATGGTGCGTTCTCGGGTCACTACCTCGTGGATGGCAGAACGGCCCTTCTTCTTCTCGCCACCCTTCTTTGCGGGAGCCATTCTGCCAGGCCTGGGTTGGAGAGAAGTGCGCCAAACCCTCTCTTTTAATCTCTCCCCCCAACCTACTTTTCCCACGGTACTCCCCAGCTCGGTAAACTGCAGCTCCGTCCTTCGGTTCCTCAGGACAAAAATCTCTGCGTCCTTATTTCTCAGACCCCACATCCCACCTCTTATCGTGGGTTATCGGTTCTTCCTTCAAAATAGATCCATAACAGGTACTTCACTGCTACCTCCCTGATCTAGGTCACCATCATCTATCATCTGAATTATTGCAACAGCTTCCTAACTAGGCAGGCCCTGCTTCCTTTCTTGCTCTTTTCAATCTATTCTCGACACAGGGGGATCCTTTTTATCTTATTTTTGAACCCATTTCATTTGTTTTTGACAGAGACAGAGACAGAATCTGAAGCAGGTTCCAGGCGCTGAGCTGTCAGCACAGAGCCTGACACGGGGATCAAACCGACAAACCCTGAGATCGTGACCTGAACCGAAGTTGGAGGCTTAACTGACTGAGCCACCCAGGGGCCCCCAGAGTGATCCTTTTAAAATTTCAGACAGAACGTATCACTCCTCTGCTCAAACCCCTCCAACAGTTTTTCAGTTTACTCACAGAAGTTGGGGCCATTAAGATGGTCTAAAAGGCTTGACGTGACTTGACCCTCCTCCTCTCCATTACTTCTCTGACCTCAACTCCTGCTCATCTTTCCCCTCACTCTCAGCTCCAGCCACACTGGCGTTCCGGCCATTCTGAAAACATACCAAACACTCCTACGTGGGGCCTTTACACTTGGCTATTTCCACTCCCTAGAATGAGTGTGGTGAGTAAGAAATCATCAGGGACCTTAGCAGGGGCAGTTTCCTTGACACGATGGGTTGAAACGAGTGAGAAGGTAGTTAAGAAATGTTTGGAAAATGTGGAAATAGAGACTGAGATTGGTGGCTACTATTTCAAGAAGCTCGACTCAGTAGAGAAAGAGAGAAATCAGACGGAGCTAGGGGGTAGATGCAGGGACATGAGAAGGAAGATTTTTGTTCTTCTGGGATTTCTGTGTTGATAGGTGGGGGGTGGGGAGCTTGAATTTGTTTATAGGCTAAAAGGAGGCAGTAGAGGGAGAAGCGAAAGATCCGGTAGAGGATCATCGATCCAGCACAGTCCTGCGAAGAAGATTCGATAGCATCCAACAAATACTACTAAATGATGCTGTGTTAAGATATGATAATGCATGAAATCAACATCAAGCGGCACAAATGGATGTGAGCAAGGTTAAAACCACAACTGTAGATTCTGGTTTTAAAGCTGAAAGGAACAAAGAAAGGAGGAAAGGATTGCTTATAGGAAGTTGAGAAACTTCATTATTTTTACAGCCTCTCTTTTCTCAGCATGCAAGAGACTGCAGTCTGTTGTCAGTGAGGGGAAGGTGAGAACGGGGCTTGAAGAAGGTATTTCAGGTCAAAGATCCACGATAATAATTAAAGGGAATAGGAGAGGAAGCTAATGAAACCAGAAGGAAAAGAAAGATCAAGCAGCTCCGAATGCCTACCGGAAACTGACCGCCATTAACTCGTAGAGGATCCATTCTCTCCAACCGTGTCATTTTTATCCACTAACCCTCAGCACTCGAGTACAGAATGGCTTGTAGAACCAGCAGGTGGTTGGTGGCTTCAGGGGCAGGGAAAGAGGTCAGGTGTAGTGCTAAGATCCCGGAAACAGCCAGCTGAGTTGTGTATTTCCAACCCATCTGCCTCTAATAGAGAGACAATAAATGCCAAACACTTGATGCCCCTGCTCCCCTACAGCTAGGGGAAGCCATGCGTCGATGAGACATGGCAGAAGTCTACACACGATGCCCTTCTGTTTTCCTTTCTAGTGTCACCAGCACAGTCATGAGGCCTAGAGAGGCAGCAGCCATTTGGTGACCTTGAGGCCACAAAAAGGTGCATAAATCCAGCATAGTAAGGACGTCAGGGCAGAAAGGGGGAAGGAACATGGGTTCCCGATGGCGTTCAGGGCTGCTGTTAGCTCTGTTGCCTATGCGGAACAAATAAACCCTTATTTATGTAGGACATGGGTGGTATGTTTTCTGGTCGTTTGCAACCCAATGGGTTCATAACTGAAGGTTAGGTAAGTACCAGGCTAGGTAAGTACCAGGCTAGGTAAGTGTGTTAGTCACGATGCTTTTGGTTGTAAAAAACATTAGGTAAATGTGGAAGCTTCTTTCGTATCCCAGGTGTGGGATACAAAGCAGACCAAGCTGCAATTCAGTATTGACCGGAGAGAGCCGCTACGTCAATGATGTCTGTCTCAAGATGGCTCCAAATGATTTCCGTACTGCAAAATGAAGCCAAACTCGGGATGGGGGTGGGGGTAGGGAGGGATATTATAAAATAATATAAGGGGAAATAAGTGGGAGAGGATTTAATGAGTCATATGGCTGCAACAGCCAAGAGATAGAATTGGCTTCAGGTCCAGGAGGATCCATAGCTCAAATAATATCATGAGAAAAATTATCTCCCTTCATCTCTCAGCTCTGCTTGCCTCTGTTTGACTCGATTCGTTCCCAGATCTCTCCAAGTATGCACGACAACTTCCAGCAGCTCTGTTTTTACACATTCCTTAGAGCTCATGACCCCATAAGCTGACCCCGACCCTTTCTCTGACAGTGTCCGTATCAATCCCCAACAAGCATTGCTTGGACGGCCTGGGTCAGGGGCCCACGTCTATATGGTGGAGGTGGTTAGGCTACATGACTACCAGTACCATGTGGAATGGAAGAAGGGTTCCCAAAAGATACAGGTGTTCAGCATACTAAGAAGCAATGGGCCAATTATGGCGGAAAAACAAAGTGAGGCCGGGAAGGAGACGAATAAACTGGGGGGGAAAATGACTGGGTTATTGGACTAGAGCGATTGACAAGGCTTCTAATTTGTATGGAGAAATGACACAAGAGTTGGAACGATAAAAACTTGTGGTCACACAGTAAGATATAGACGTTCAGTATTTCAGACAGGTAGAACAGTCCTAGATGATAATTGGCAAGGTGTGCGTAGTAGAAAGTAGTAGAAGATGGTGATAGAAATAAAGATCTGAGTCGGAAAAAAAAAAAAAAGATCTGAGTCGATGACATTAAGGTCGTAGATCAAGAATCAAGATTATCAAGGATAGATTTATATCTTAAGGCCTTAAACTAGTAAAATATTTACAGTACCTGTGTTCATTACATATTCTTATGTAACAGATTCCCCCTGGGCTCAACCCCGTTGTAGCTTATGACAGAATTTCCTACCTTGTTAAGGCTGCGTATCCACTGAGTTTTTCATTTTGGTGATCGTATGCCTCGTGTCTGGAAATTAAATTTTATGAAATCTTGCCTTTTGTTTTACTTTATGTTTTTAATGATTGACGTATAAACATTTTACGATCTGTTATAGGATGTCAACCTATTATTTTAAGTGCTTGAGGGTTCCAATTTTCCCGTTTTAAGTATGCTGAATTCTACTCGTAATGAATTGCTCCCTTGTGTGCTTTGAATTTCCCATCAAAGGAAACATGGGAAGTTGTTTGTCAATGAGTATAGTTTCAATTTTGCAAGATGAAATAGGTCTAGAGATCTGTTATACAACAATGTGAATATAGTGAACACTCCTGAGGTGTATACTTTAAAAGGGTTAAGAGGGTACATTTTATATTATGTATTTTTATTACAATTTAAAATTTTATTTAAAAAAAAAAACTAGCGGGGCGCCTGGGTGGCGCAGTCGGTTAAGCGTCCGACTTCAGCCAGGGCACGATCTCGCGGTCCGTGAGTTCGAGCCCCGCGTCGGGCTCTGGGCTGATGGCTCAGAGCCTGGAGCCTGTTTCCGATTCTGTGTCTCCCTCTCTCTCTGCCCCTTGCCCATTCATGCTCTGTCTCTCTCTGTCCCAAAAATAAATAAACGTTGAAAAATAAATAAATAAATAAATAAATAAATAAAAATAAAAAAAAAACTAGCCATGGAGCGCCTGGGTGGCTCAGTTGGTTAAGCATCTGACTTTGGCTCAGGTCATGATCTCACGGTTCATGAGTTCGAGCCCCACATCAGGCTCTGTGCTGACAGCTCGGAGCCTGGAGCCTGCTTTGGATTCTGTGTCTCCCTCTCTCTCTGCTCCTCCCCCGCTCATGCTCTGTCTCTCTCTCTCAAAAATGAATAAACTTAAAAAAAAAAAAAAAACCTCAGGTGCTCCTGGGTGGCTCAGTTGGTTGAGAGTGACTTTTTTTTTTAATTTCTTTTAAACGTTTATTCATTTTTTGAGAGACAGAGAGAGACAGAGCATGAGTGGGGAGGGGCAGAGAGAGAGGGAGACACAGAATCCGAAGCAGGCTCCAGGCTCTGAGCTGTCAGCACAGAGCCCAACGTGGGGCTTGAACTCATGGGCTGCAAGATCATGACCTGAGCTGAAGTCAGACACTTAACTGACTGAGACACCCAGGCGCCCCTGAGCATCCGAGTCTTGATATCAGCTCAGGTCATGATCTCTCAGTTCACGGGATCCAGCCCCCTGTCAAGCTCTGTTCTGACCATGTGGAGTCTGCTTTGGATTCTTTTCTCCGTCTCTCTCTCCCTCCCCTACTCAAGCATGCTCTTTCTCTCTCTCTCTCTCTCTCTCTCTCTCTCTCAAAATTAAAAAAAAAAAGAGCATTTTTTTCCTGATTTGAATATATTTTTTTTAATTTTTTAATGGCAAGCATTTTTAAAAAATAAAAATTCAATAGACATGTCCACCAAGATGAAGTTGGCCTACTTTTCTATTCTTCCCACCGAGTACAATGTAAAACCTGAGACGTCATATATAAAACAAACCTAAGATGCTGAAGGTGGAGAGAAGAAGGCAGACAGGCTAGGGAACCCAGGACCCAAGGAACAACTCAGAGGTGAGTTTCCTGGGTTTTAATTTTCGTTTCATATATCCCAAACTTGGAGCTGAAGAAGTCAGGAACCTAAACATGCCAGTGGGTATAGGCAACTTATACCTGGAAATCACCAACACATGGGTAATACTTTAAGGCATGAGACAAAATGTGGTCCCGTGGAGAGTTAGTATAGATTGAACAGAGGAGAGGCAAAGCGGACTGTTGCCTCTGGAAGAAGACATAATAAAGGAGTCTGACAAGGAGCCGTCAGATAGGCGGGAGAGAAACCATTTACGTGCCAGGCATCGGACTCCTATTATACACAAATTATCTCACTTAATCCTTACAACAGCTCTGTGGTTTAGGCACTATTGTTGTTTACCCTTTACGGATGAAGAAACTGAAGCTTAGGAACTAAATTTCCTGCTCAAGATCCCACAAAACAGAGAGGTAGCATTAGGCCTAAAATCCGAGACGAAAGCAAATCCCACGCTTTCCATCAGTACGTAGCAGAATGCAGTGGGTTTCAAAAGCCTCAGGTGACGACAGTCAGTGTATGGGATAGTCTGGAGAAAGAGTCGGGACGCCAGAAATCGTTACGGTGAGAGAGCTAAGGAATAACTTAGGTGTAAGAGGACCGGGGCTAACCAGGAGGGTAAAAATGGAGGCACAGAGCCTTACCAAGGAAACACCGGGCAGAACTTTAAAACTGATGACACATGGGAAATAAGGGTTCTTCAGAGAGGAATCCAAGGCCTCATCTTATGCTTGGTGATTGTGACATTGAGGTAGAAACTTGGTAGGTTGGGGGCGCCTGGGTGGCACAGTCGGTTAGGCGTCCGACTTCAGCCAGGTCACGATCTCACGGTCCGTGAGTTCGAGCCCCGCGTCGGGCTCTGGGCTGATGGCTCGGAGCCTGGAGCCTGTTTCCGATTCTGTGTCTCCCTCTCTCTCTGCCCCTCCCCCGTTCATGCTCTGTCTCTCTCTGTCCCAAAAATAAATAAACGTTGAAAAAAAAAAAAAATTAAAAAAAAAAAAAAAAAAAAAGAAAGAAACTTGGTAGGTTGGAGAAGTCAGCTTGAGAGACTAACGGTGTTTCTCCTTTACTCCTCCCACTACCACATTGGCCACGCCCTTGACACGAGCTTCGTAGGGGTGCTTTCCACACACCAAGCAATTCTGGGACACCAGCCGGGAGCCCCACAATGCAGTTCAGTCCTGGCACTACCCGAAGTTCGTGTCACATCCCACAGGGCAAGGGCTCAGTCCCACCGAACTGTCCCCACCCCAGCTCCAGATGCCAATTGAAAGCCCCAGCTTGTCACCCGTACTTCTGACCAATTGACTATCAGTTGAGGTGCCCACGCCGCCCTCACTGAGTTTAATAATTTGCTAAGATGGCTCACAGAACTCAGAGAAACTTAGTTACATTTGCTGGGTTATTATAAAAAATATATTACTCATTATAGGAATACAGATGGACTTCCAGACAGGGGAGATACATGAGGGCAAGGAGATGTGGCGGAAAGGACGTGAAGGTTCCATGCCCTCACCTTGTGTGCTGTCTTCCCAGCACTCCATGTGTTCAGTGGCACGAAAGCTCTCCAAACCCCATACTTGGGAGGTTTTTTTTTTTTTAAATTTTTTTTTTTTTCAACGTTTATTTATTTTTGGGACAGAGAGAGACAGAGCACGAACGGGGGAGGGGCAGAGAGAAAGGGAGACACAGAATCGGAAACAGGCTCCAGGCTCTGAGCCATCAACCCAGAGCCCAACGCGGGGCTCGAACTCACGGACCGCGAGATCGTGACCTGGCTGAAGTCGGACGCTTAACCGACTGCGCCACCCAGGCGCCCCAATGGAAACTTCACTACATAGGAACGACAGGTCATTAATTCACTCTCCAGCCCCTGCCCCACTCTTGGAGGTTGGTGGTGGGGCTGAAAATTCCAAGTTTCTAATCAAGGCTTGGTCTTTCTGGTGACCATCCCCCATCCTGAAGCTATCCAGAAGCCCACCCAAAGAAATTAGGACCAAAAACCAACCCTATCACCCAGGAAATTCCAGGACTCAGGAGCCCTCTGTCAGGAACTGGGATCAAAGACCAAATATGACAACAAACATGTTCCCAGTGCTCTCCACACTTAGGAAACCACACGGATTTCGGAACTCTGTGTCAGGAACTGAGGGAAGAGACACATATATGTATATATTTTCTGCCATTTCACAGGAGAATCTATGAGTTTGGTTGTAGATAAGTTGAGCATTAGATGAAAGCAGAACATTCAGTGAAAAAGAGTAGCCAGAGGCGTAATGTAGCCAGAGGCATAATTAACTTGTTAATATTCAAACGCACAACTCTGACAAATGAGGAGAGTGGTTACAGATGGGTTTTTATTAACTAAAAATGAGATAGTAAATCCTAACTTAAGGAACAAAGTGATTTGCATCGATGCATTTTTTCCAGATAACTGAAGTTTACATTGTCAAGTAACTTTTTTGTTATAAACATTTTTTACAGAAGTCTAGAATATTTCATTGGCACCCTTCCTCTTAAATAGATGATAGTAACTATCATTTCACCGCCTCTTGATTAATCATGTTTGTCATTATAGCTATGAATTACAGTAGTCTCTTCGGTTCTTCTATAATCTCCTAACCTCCGGGAGGAACAGTAGTTACTTCTTGTGTCGTAGAGCCTGTCTCTTATCAACCAGTCCCTTCTAATCTGTTGTTGCATTTTTGCTGTGGTCTGAGAAATACAATTACCATCAGTTCCATATGAATTAAGAGTTGGTGGCTCTGATGGTTGACCTCCCACCCCGGGCTTTGGGACAAAGACATGGTGGCCGCCATTTTGATGGGTTAGCTCCTCTCTGTGTCCAGTTTCTCCTGGCCTGGTAATCGGTTGTTGGAAGTTTCTGGTAAGCTGGCGATCTTCCATAACACTTTTTGATGGCATAACTTTGGGAACTTGCTTTTAGCACTGTCACATGACAAAAGTAAAACTAAAAACGGGTTGGATGTCCTTTGTTCAAAGGCAAGTGGTCCAGGGATGGGGGAGCAGTTGGAGACTCTTCCTGAGGGATTTTGGCCAGAGTGAGTTTTATAGAGTGTTAGAAAAGGCAACGTGGAAACAGGCATGATTGGCTAGGAGGTCTGAGACTTCCCAATAAGGCTAATGGTCCTCTTTTCTAGAGTCAAGTAAGCTAGCCAAAGCTGAATTAGAAGATCTCGATTGGTGTATGCGAGGTTTCACTGACAGGTGTTTCCCGAAGGCACAGGCTGACTTGGGTTTAGATTTGTGACATGGGCCAGGCCACTGGGAAGGGGGCGGGGGGCACTCATTTTGTGGGTCCCGCCACACAAACCAACTTCATCAGTACACATTGTCGGGCATCCCTGTTGTCGAGAGAGAAATGAGGATCAGAGTGCCCCTCTAAATTGGAATAGCTCTTCATGTATCCAGTCTCCAAAGAAAATCATCAAGCTTCATTCATCTCTTTGTGTCATGCTGATTCATTTAAACTACTTTTACAATGAAGTGTTTTTTAAATGCCTTAACCAAATGTCTCTAAGTCCTGTAGCCTTCTAGGGTTACCCTTTTATTTACTGTCGAAATAGGACAAGCCCATCCTACCCTCTGCAGACTACCCCTCTTCCTGAGGAGGGCGGGGAGGCAGGGAGCCCCTGATGGGCTGGGAGGGGCTTGGAGCTGGGGCTTTGGAGTCCCCACCCCTAGTGTCACCTCCCCTCCAATAGCTGTGTCCCTCTCCCCGCCACTTGGTCACCAGCGTGGCCCCTGACCCTCGAAGCGCCACCAAACACGAGTCTGTGTGACTATCACTCCCTCGCATGTTGGAATAACCGTCGAGGCCTGAGGCAGCCGCCCTGCCGCCGCCCGCATCCCCACCCCTGCATGACATCGGCCAGCCGAAGGGGACGAGGCTCACGTCCCTGGAAATGCTCCACAGCATGTCCAGTCACCCGAGCCCCATCCCCAGGCCAACCCTGGGCTCTGTGCCAGTTTTCTCGCTCCTCATTCTTTATCCTATAAAGGCATCCTGCCTCCCACCCCATTTTGCAGGGCTCCGAACGGAGACTGCCCGCTTCATGAAGTGTTAGATAACGTTTGTCTCATCGAAATGGTCTTTTCAACCGTTTTTTAAAACACTTCATGATTTGGGGCTCCTGGGTGGCTCATTGGGTTAAGCAGCCTGACTCTTGGTTTCAGCTCAGGTCATGATCTCACAGTTCGTGGGATTGAGCCCCGCATCTGGCTCTGCCCTGAAAGCACAGAGCCTGCGTAGGATTCTCTCTCCCTGTCTCTCTGCCCCTCCACCACTAGTGCTCTCTCGCTCTCTCTGTCAAAATATATAAGCCTTAAAAAAATAAAAAAATAAAACACTTAAAGATTTGAGGGAAAGGGCCAGAGTCCACAGAACAGCACAGAATAAGAAACAAATTAAAACTGAGTCCTTCAACCTTAGCTTGTACTACAAAGCTGTGATCATCAAGACAGTAACAGACACATAGACACGTAGACCAAAGGAATAGAACAGAGAACCCGGAATCGGACCCACAAATCTATGGCCAACTAAAAGCTATGGCCAACAAGGCAGGAAAGAGCATCCAATGGAAAAAAGACAGTCTCTTTAGCAAATGGTGCTGGGAGAACTGGACAGCAACATGCAGAAAAATGAAACTGGGCCACTTTCTTACACCAGACACAAAAATAAACTCAAACTGGGTGAAAGACCTAAATGTGAGACAGGAAACCATCAAAACCCTCAAGGAGAAAGCAGGCAACAACCTCTTTGACCTCAGCCGCAGCAATTTCTTGCTCGATGTGTCTCAAAGGCAAGGGAATTAAAAGCAAAAATGAACTGTTGGGACCTCACCAAGATAAAAAGCTGCTGCACAGCGAAGGAAACAATCGACAAAACTAAAAGGCAACCGACAGAGTGGGAAAAGATATTTGCAAATGACATATCGGATAAAGGGTTAGTATCCAAAATCTATAAAGAACTTCTCAAACTCAACACCTGAGAAACAAATAATCCAGGGAAGAAATGGGCAGAAGACATGAACAGATACTTTCCCCAAGACGACATCCAGATGGCCAACAGATACATGAAAAGATGTTCAACCTCACTTCTCATCAGGGAAATACAAATCAAAACCACACTCAGATATCACCTCACGCCAGTGGCCAAAATGAACAAGTCAGGAGACTACAGATGCTGGCGAGGATATGGAGAAACAGGAACTCTCTTGCACTGTTGGTGGGAACGCAAACTGGTGCAGCCGCTCTGGAAAACAGTGTGGAGGTTCCTCAAAAAATGAAAAATAGAACTACCCTACGACCCCGCAATAGCACTGCTAGGAATTCACCCAAGGGGTCCAGGAGTGCTGATGCACAGGGGCACATGCACCCCCATGTTTATAGAAGCGCTTTCAACAATAGCCAAATTATGGAAAGAGCCTAAATGCCCATCAACATGAATGGATAAAGAAGATGTGGTTTATACATACAATGGAATACTACTCGGCGGCGAGAAAGAATGAAATCCTGCTATTTGCAACAATGTGGATGGAACTGGACGGTATTCTGCTAAGTGAAATAAGTCAGAGAAGGACAGATATCATATGTTTTCACTCATACGGGGAATTTGAGAAACTTAACAGAAGACCACGGGGGAAGGGAAGGGGGAAAAAATAGTGTCAAACAGAGAGGGAGGGAAGCAAACCATAAGAGACTCTTAATACAGAGAACAAACTGAGGGTTGATGGGGGGTGGGGGGAGGGGAAATGGGTGATGGGCACTGAGGAGGGCACTTGTTGGGATGAGCACTGGGTGTCGTAGGTAAGCGACGAATCACGGGAATCTACTCCCGAAACCAAGAGCACCCTGTATACACTCTATGTCAGCCAACTTGACAATAAATTATATTTTAAAAAATAATAACTAATAAAATAAATAAAATAAAATAAAATAAAATAAATAAAATAAAACAAAATAAAATAAAATAAAATAAAATAAAATAAAATAAAATAAAATAACATTGAGTCCTTCAAATCACTGCCCTCGGAATCCCTCGGCCATCCGTGGAGACTTTCTCCCTGGTGACGTTCTCCTTAGGCTCTAGTGTCTTCTTGGGAGCTCTGACTTCTTGGAAAGTGGCCTTCTTGGGAGCTCTGACTCAGTCTCTCCCCGCTCCTCTCGCAAAGTCCCAGAGCCCACAAGCCAGAGGCTGCTCATACAGGTTCACATAAGTCAACCGGTAAAATTTTGGGAATTTTGCAAACCCGTTGCTCAACACAACCGCTGTGAGCGACCGAAAGGTACCAGCTGGCATTTAAATACATTCGTTTTTGAAAAGGTCATAAGTAGTCAAAGGGCATCGCTTCCTAATTATTTGGCTACACGTTGCCACTCTATGGCCCGGCGCTGACTTACGTCTATGGTACCCGTAGGGTGGAAATAGCGTAGAAAGGTGCGCGTGTCTACGCAAAGGCTACCAGAGGCCAGGGCTGGGTGGGGGGTGTTTGTTGTTGTTGTTGTTATTGGACAGGTGGTTGTTAAACTTCCTGGCACCCCCCCTCCCCTCCTCCCCCCTCCCTGCTCCCTGGAACACACCTGTGATTCCAACTGCAGCCCAATTTAAGCTCCTCTTGACCCAAGTTCCCTTTTCAGAGCAGCCACCAGGGCCCAGAGCTGAACACAGGCGGCCTCCCGAGGAGCTGGAGGACCTTCCACCTCTCAGATGGATTTTTCCATCTGTAACGTTTGCACCTGCCGCTGCGGGTTGTCTACACGGTGCGTTTATGAATCTTTGATGAATCCTGTCTCCTCGCAGCAAACACAGAACACAAGCATTCGGTTTCAAGACGGCTTGCGAGAAACGCATGAGAGAAGACCGCCGGGAAGCTGTCAGGACTTTGGAAAAACTTAATCTCCCTCACAGGAGGGAGTCGGGAGGGGACTGTGTTGTTGTTGTTGCTGGGGGGGGGGTGGAAATCCTAAAAGCAAAGCGAATGGAAACACAGCTCTCTGTGAGGGGGAGAGTAAGAGGGAGGGGAGCGCCCCAGTCTATGGTTTATGAGTCATTTCCTGTTTGAATTCTTCCTGTTTGTCCTTGGTTTTTCCGCAAGTAACCGTTGAGGCTTGACCTTGCACCATCACCTCGCCTCCCAGGGCACGATCAACACAGTCCTGGTGATCGGCAAAGAGCAGGGGACTCTGAGGCACTTTGATGTTCAGAGCTACTTGGGGGGGGGGGGGGTGGGGAGTGCAGAAATGACTTCTCAGTTTGCAAACTTTCCGGTGGCTGTGAGCCTCTATTTGATCGAACATGGAGATACGGGCTCCAGATCAGCCCCAGCCTGGACACCTTCTGCCTCTCTCTCTCTCTCTCTCTGTCTCCATCTCCCTCTCTCTCCTTTCTTCCTTCCTTCTCTCTGTCTTCCCCTCTTCCTTTCCCTGCCTCTCCCTCTCTCTTCCTGACCTGTGCCTCTCCCCCCACTGCTTCCTTTCTTCCTTTTTGCTTGGCCGTTGCTCTCAGTACTTCAGATGCACCTCGATGGGGGGGGGGTTCTATCACAAGGAGAGAAAAAAGGAGTCTGAACATGCGATTTTGAGGCTCCTAACTGAACTACCGCTCGTCCTGGGAGGCGTGGGAAAGACACAGATAAGACAAAGGAGACAAACACTGTTCCTTTGAAAGAGGAAATGTAAAAACGAAACTTACAGCCCTGTTTACCTTTTTCCAAAATAACATCAGAGTACTGGCATCTGAGAAGAATAATAGTTCTGCCGCTGTGTGGCTGCTTTCTTTTGAAGTGTTCTTTGCAGTAGCTGGAAAGAGCTTGGGCTTTGTTGTGGGACCACACTGGGGGGGGGGGGGGCCGGCCCCCTCGCAGGCTGTGTGACCCGTGTGGCGGTGTGACCCGCGTGGGCTGCCAAGCCGGTGTCCTCAAGGCCCCCGCATTCAGGCTGTCAGTGGCCAGCGTGGTCCTGATTGGTGGCTGACTGTGTGGCGTCCCTTGCTGAATGAGTCTAGTCGATCCCGATTCGGCAGTGCGCATAAAGGACCGACTGGAGCCGAGTGTGGACGTTCAATAAATTTTAGCTCCGTCGATTCTTTTCCTACCCAGACACCCCCAAACGTTTTCACCAACACAGTTCTGTTAGGAAGCAGTAAAAAATATACGTAATATATTACCATGATGTTCCGCAGCTTCTGTAACGGAAAGCAGAGACCCAGAGGTAAGTGGGCTAAGAGCCCCAATGGTGACTCAGACACACCGACACCTGACCACGGCTCCTCACACCCAATTCAGACCATTGATGGCAAGACTCGAGGCCTCCCTGGTAGTCAGTTAACAGTTTTAAAGTGGAAAGAGCACAGACTTGGGAGTCGGAAAAATCTGCGTTCAGGCTCTATCCCTGTCACTTCCTATCTGTATGGCCGTGAACAAGTCACATAGCCTCACTAAACCTGTTTCCCCACCTGGGCAATGGGACCAATGTGCCTCAATGTTTCAGTGGGATCACGTATGTGTGAAAAGAACTTAAAATGGGGATTCTTTCTTTTTCAATGTGGGCTAAGTCTCAAGAAGCGTAAATAAAACAATAGTTGCTAAACTCGGCACACGTTACAGAGCTGGCCCACTTTTTCGGGAACCTACAAAGACGACGCACAGAGGCTGGCTTTGTGGCCCTTAGCACCTCCCTCCTATCGGGAGCCGACACCGAAGGGGAAGAAAAGAAAAAACTTCTGCAAAGAACCCACGTTCTTCACAGCATGGGGCAGACGACGTGCCCTCACCTCAAGCCGGTTGGATGGCCGCCACGGAACCATACGTGGCAGATCCCTTAGAGTGACACGTGTCCTCGAGAGTTTGGAGTGTGTAAGGACTGTGAAGAGAGGTTGAGGTTAGGTGAGCTCAAGGCCACAGAGCACAGGACTGACCACCCGCAGACAGTGGCACAAATGTAGGAGCGTTTCCTCAGACAAGACATCAGCTCCCGGAGGTGGTGTTGACCTGGAGCCAGCTTGAAAGCTCATCACATTGGGGCACCTGGGTGGCTCTGTTAAGCACCCGACTTCACGGCTCGTGGGTTCGAGCCCTGCATCGGGCTCTGGGCTGACAGCTCAGAGCCTGGAGCCTGCTTCAGATTCTGTCTCCCTCTCTCTTTCTGCCCCTCCCCTGCTCACGCTCCGTGTGTGTGTGTGTGTGTGTGTGTCTGTCAAAAATAAATAAACATTAAGAAAATAAGAAAGAAAGCTCATCCCTCCGTAGAGGTCCCCCATGACCAACTTTGGGAGGCTCAGCCCTGAGAGTTGAAGTTCAAACCAGCCAATCAGATAAGAGGCATCACCCACAGCATCCCAGGAATTACAGGTAAAAGATTCCCAGCAGGGGAATCTTGGAAAGCTTTACAGAATAGTCAGTAATGTCAATCTGCCCCAATCCGGGTCACAGGGATAGAAAGATGGGCTCCAACCTCCATCCTACGCCCTTTGTCAATACAATGCCCTCTTTTGCTGCATTGTCCTTATGGTCACCTTTGGCTCTAAACTCTTGCTTCTGCTAAATTAGTGCACTTTATGAATCATTGGAGCAGCAGTGTGTATTTCCCTATTCCCTACCACCTTAAACCCAGAAAAGATCCAGATCATTTCCAGAATGTCTGCCTACAGAGCCCCACTTACACAAAGCTGTTGCATGGATAGAACATTTTCACTGTAAGGAAGGTTTTAGGGGGTGAGGGGCCTGGCTGACTCATTTGGTGGAGCGTGCAACTCTTGATCTCGGGGTTGTAAGTTTGAGCCCCACGTTGGGTGTAGAGATTACTTTAAAAAAATAAATCTTTGGGGCACCTGGTTGGCTCAGTCGGTTGAGCACCAGACTTCAGTTCAGGTCATGATCTCATGGCTAATGAGTTTAAGCCCCGCGTCGGGCTCTGTGCTGACAGCTCAGAGCCTAGAACCTGCTTCAGATCCTCTGTCGTCCTCTCTCTTTGCCGCTTCCCCACTCGTGCTCTGTCTCTCTCTCTCTCTCTCAAAAATAAAGACACATTAAATAAATAAACAAATAGATAGATAGATAGATAGATAGATAAAATCTTTTAAAAAAGAAAGGATTTTGGAAGAAAGGTTGGTTTACACTGAAGCAACAGACTCAGCTATTATTTTTATCTTCCCAGAAAGCATTTCTATCCCCATCCTTCTGGTAATAGACCCTTCCCCTACCCCAGGCAAAAATGTAGTCACATGACCTGCGTTGGATGATCGGCGCCCTATTCCACTGGTACTGATGATTGGCACAAGGAATGGACATAGAATCCAAACAAGGCTAATTAGAACATGTCTCTGGAACTGTTACATGCATGCTGGGACCCCCTTCCCCACAAAAAGCTCTCTCTTTATGGTTGCTGGGTTGGGTCTGGCAGCAACCAGGCTTCTTGCCACATGGTCAAGTCCTGTCTGCGGTAGGAAAGAAGGAATTCAAAGAGGAAGAGAGTCAAAGAGAGGAGCAAGGCCAGAAAAGAAGGAAGGGGAGAAGGAGAAAAAGAGAGAGAGAGAAAGAGAGAGAAAGATCAGGTGCTGTTAACCCAAGACTCCGCTTAATTCTCTGCAGCACTGGTTTCCGCCATTGTTCCTTAGTTGCTACAAACCCACCTAGTATCTTTCCAAACTCTGTAACCCACTAAGATCCCTTTTTAAAAAGGATTTTTTTTTAACGTTTATTTATTTTTGAGGCAGAGAGAACAGAGCATGAACGGGGGAGGGTCAGAGAGAGGGAGACACAGAATCTGAAACAGGCTCCAGGCTCTGAGCTGTCAGCACAGAGCCCGACGCGGGGCTCGAACTCACAGACTGAGAGATCATGACCTGAGCCGAAGTCGGACGCTTAACCGACTGAGCCACCCAGGCGCCCCTAAGATCCCTTTTTAAATTTAAGCTTCTTTGAATTGGATTTGTGTCACCTTCAAACATAAGAAGCCTAATGAATATAGCAAAAACCTTCCAATTAAACGCTGGGTATCTCGGGCCTTAAAAAGCCCTTTTCCTACTCCACCCCCAGAATGTTCACGCCATGCAGGTCTCAGTTTTGTACATTTCTTATCGCTCCACTCCCTTTCCTTGCTCTTCCCCTTCTGCCTTCTCATTTCTGTTGCCTCCTAGAACCAAAAGTAAACTCCTTCCTTTTTGTAGGCCAAACAGTTCGACCACTTTTTTCATTTCATTTCATTCGGTCCTGAAATCCATAACCTCAGATCATATCCTTTACCCTAAGTGGTTTATCAAGGCATTTTCCTAAATACAGTTCAACACACACACACACACACACGCATAGAGACTTGGGCCATTTGTTGGCTATTAGGAAAAAATCCAAATCAGATATTCCGTAACAACTTTTTGGACGATTGGCCAGGTAAATTACTTAAGTCTTCTCATCTACAAAATTACATGTCAGAGCTAAAGAGGCCATACAGTTGAGCTATCCTAACCCCTTTAATAAACTTAGAGAAGTTAAGTAACTCATCCAGTACCAAAAAGGACTTAGTAGTGTTATCAGGGCTCCTGATTCATTGTCCAGGGCCCCAGGTCACCAGGCAAAAGAACAAGCCCTTATGACTTTGACAAGGGTCATAACATAGGCTGGTTTAGGTTTGCACATTCAGTGGTCAGAAGGCACCTCCCAGCTACGGTCCCTCAACTATAAACGACATAAGACAGACCACCAGTTCTCAAACACTTTTCAATCTGGAACTTCTTCTTTTTTTTTTTCAACGTTTATTTATTTTTGGGACAGAGAGAGACAGAGCATGAACGGGGGAGGGGCAGAGAGAGAGGGAGACACAGAATCGGAAACAGGCTCCAGGCTCTGAGCCATCAGCCCAGAGCGTGACGCGGGGCTCGAACTCACGGACAGCGAGATCGTGACCTGGCTGAAGTCGGACGCTTAACCGACTGTGCCACCCAGGCGCCCCTGGAACTTCTTCTTTAAATGAAATCGTATACTGATTGCAAATAAAAGCAAAATATAATCATAATCATAATCATAATCAATACATTAGTTCAAATGCTTCGAGAATCAAGGTGCCAAAGATATATACTCTCCAAGCCATGATGCAGATCTGACCCTTGGGAAAAAGAGAAGAAAGGAAGAAGGACTGAGTAGAGTCTCAGACTGCTATACAGTTCTATGAAAGTTCCATCCGGGCTGATGAGTCCTCAGGCCAAAGTCACCCATCAGAGGTATCTGCACCTCCATTAGCATTCATATCACATTCAGTCCATGGCTAGGGGCAGCCCATCAGCCCATGAAAAGGGGGGCTTTAGGACAAACACAATGTTGTGTTCAGAGCACGCTGCTGGAGTCATCTATCAATTAGGCTTTCTACAACAAAAGATCTGAGTGTGTGCTTCCATGGCTCCCTCCAAAGGAAAAAAAAAATTTAAACAGAAGTTGCATTTGGTTCTTTTCTCTATCTTCCACTTCTCTCCTTATTGTATTTGCGTGGAAATAAATGGGAGATACAGGAAAGAACCAGATGGGAAGCTATAGAGTTGAAAAATACAATATCTGATTGGACAATTCACTAGCTGGGCCTGACAGGTGTAAAAGAAACGATCAGCAAACTTGGTGGCCTAGTAGGAGAAACCATGCAAACCAAAGAGGAGAGAGAAAATACTCTTTTAAAAAAAGAGAGGGGCGGGGGGGGGGGGGGGAGAAGGAAGCCCCTCAGTGAAGTGTGGCTGTTAAGCAGCACAGCACGAATGTAATCAGAGACCAGAGAAGGGGATGGCTGAGAAATATTCCAAGGAAAATGATCTAAAATACTTCACATTTGCTACAACGATCAACTCACAGAATCCAAGAAGCTCAATGAACCACAAGCAAGAGAAACATAAAAACCACCCAAGTAATTTCATAACCAAATTGTTGGAAGCCAGTGATAAAAAGAAAATACAAAATGTACACAAAGAAAAAGGAACATTACAAACAAGAAAAAAAAAGATAAGAATTATCGCAGTCTTCCAGTAAAAAAAAAATTTTTTTTGAAGTGCAAGCCAGCAAACAACATCTTTAAAGTGTCTCAAAACAAAACAAAACAAAAACACTAAATCTAGACCTCTATCCTGAGAAAAACACAGTTCAGAAAAGAAAGCAAAATATAGACTTTTTAGGAAGAATAAAAAGGTTAGAAGAATTCATGGCTGGAAGAACTAAACAACAAGAAATGTCTTTTTTTTACTTTAAATGTTTATTTATTTTTGAGAGAGAGACAGAGACAGAGCATGAGCAGGGGAGGGGCAGAGAGAGAGGGAGACACAGAATCGAAAGCAGGCTCCAGGCTCTGAGCTGTCAGCACAGAGCCCGACACAGGGCCCGAACCCATGAACCATGAGATCATGACCTGAGCCGAAGTCAGATGCTTAACTGAGTGAGCCACCCAGGTACTCCAACAACAAGAAATATTAAAAGAAGTTCTTGGGGCACCTGGATGGCTCAGTCAGTTGAGTGTCCAACTCTTCATTTCAGATCAAGTCATGATCCTAGGGTCACACGGGGGTTGAGCCCCATTTTGGGCTCTGTGCATGGAGCCTGCTTGAGATTCTCTCTCCCTCTGCCCCTCTCCCCTGCTCCTGCTCCCTCTCGCTCTCTCTCTAAAATAAAATAAATAACAAATTTAAAAAGACATTCTTAAGGCTAAATACAAAGATTCCAGATGGAGACCTGGATACACACAAAGGAATAAAGAAGAATGGCTCTCACCTCACCTAACAAAACTTGAAAGCATGCCTCAAAACATCAAGCAATTCCCAAGTAAATTAACTTCACACACAACTCAAAATTATTTAAAAGAATTCAAAGAATTCCAATAACCTAAAATTCACTGTATCTGGAACCCAATAAAAAATTACCAGATACTGCAAAGAGGGTGGAAAATGTGACCCATAATGAAGACAAAAGCAAATTAAATATAAATAGAATTTTTAAATGATCCAGATGACAGAACTGGTAGAAAAAGACATTTAAACAGTGGTTGGGGGTAGGAGGATGCCTGGCTGGCTCAGTCGGTAGAACATCCAACTCTTGATTCCTGGGTAGTGAGTTCAAGCTCCATGTTGGATATAGAGCCTACTTAACCAGTGATTATAAACACATTCTGTATGTTCAAGAAGCCAGAAGAAAACACAAGTATATTAAGGAGAAGCATGGAAAATATAAAACAGCCCAAACTGAACTTCTAGAGATAAAAAATATAATGTCTGGCATCAAAAAATACACTTGGTAGAATTAAGAACTGATTAAACACTGTAGTATTTAAAAAAAAAAAAAAGTTTAAAAAAAAAAAGACATGAACTGGAAGACACAGCACTAAAAACCGTCCAAAATGACACATAAAGAAAAACTGGGGAAAAAATAACTAGGAATCACTTACTTTCAGGCAAGTTCATATGGACCAATATGCATGGAACTGGAGTCCAGAAAAAGGGAGGAGAGGGGCAAAAGGTTTGAAACACTAATGGTCAAATTTTCCAAGTTTAATGAAATTATAAAAGACAGATCCAAGAAGCTCCATAAATCCCAGCCACAAGAAACTTGAGAAAATGACGCCGAGATCCATCATAACCAAGTTGCTTGAAACCAGTGATAAAGAGAAGAACTTAAAGGCAGTCAGAGAGGGTGCCCGGGTGCCTCAGTCAGTTAAGCAGCTGACTCTCGATTTCGGCTCAGGCCGTGATCTCACGGTTTGTGGGTTCGAGCCCCAAGTAAGAGCCTGCTTGGGATTCTCTCTCTCTCCCCCTTTCCGTGCCCCTCCCTCACTTGTGCTCCCTCTCGCTCTCTCTTTCTCTCTCTCTCAAAATAAATAAACATTTTTTTTTTAAGTAGCCAGAGGTAAAAGACACATTATATACAGAGGAATAAAGATAAAATGGTAACAGGCTTCTCAGTGGAGACAGTGCCAGCCAGCAGACAATGCCACAACATCTTGAGAGTGAGGAACAAAAACCGTCAACCTGGGATTCTATACCTAGTGAAAATAGCCTTCAAAAACAAAGCTGACATGAAGAATTTATCAGACATGCAAAAGTTGAGCAGACCATCACTGTAAGAAACGTTAAAGAAAGCCCTTCAAGTAGAATGATAATGATAGACTTTACCCCTTATCGCTCTACTGAGATGCCCCAGCTGGGGACTCTGGAGATGACTCAGAACCACCTCCAATGATTTCTAAGAGCGCTTCCAGTTCTCACCTTTTAAAATGACTTGATTCTGGATTGTGTGTCCTCCTGGGTACTTTCCCTAATAGCAGAAGGAACAGCCATCAGATAAATGTTAGTGAGTGTGTCATAGTTTTGTGATGCAAAGAGTCAGAAATGAACTTAATGAGGTGATTACCCAAAAACATCCTTTCTTCTGATATTAGTGATATATACCGGTATTATTTTGATCATCAGCCATCAGGGGTGTGGCAAAGAGGCAAGGTCTGTGCTAGAACTGACAGTCAGACAAAGCCAACAAAAGCAGGCACAGTATAGAGGAACTGCAAACACACTGAGGCTGACTCCTAAGAAACTGAGTGCTAGGTCCATAGAGCAGGTGGTTACACAGACTCGAGACCCACTCTTCCCTTCGCGACCTCAGTTTCTTCCTATCTACAATTAAGATTTTGGTTAAATGACCCAGAAGTTCCTTCCGGTTCTAACTGCCTGGGAGCCGATACGTGTGGCTGAACTCAGACAAGTCTCATCCTGTCTGTGACTGCCTGGCCCTTCTCAATCTGACTCGTTATCAGCAGGGAAATTCCTGCCACCCCAAAGTGGGCATTATTTTTATAATTCAAAAATGTAAACCCCACAACGCGGATGGACCTTGAGGGAATATGCTCAGTACAATAAGTGGGACAGAGAAAGACAAATACCGTCTGATTTCACTTAATGTGAAATCTAAACAAAACGAAACAAAACAGACAAGCCGATGGATAGAGAGAGCAGATCGGCGGTTGCCAGAGACGAGGGTGGGCAAAATGGGTGAAGGGGCTCAAAGGTCAAAACGCTGCTATCAAATAAATAAGTTACGGGGGTGTGCTGTGCAGCATGGGGACAATGGTTAATTGTATTTTTGAAAGTTGCTAAGAGCGTGGATCTTAAAAGTGTTCATCCTGAGGGGAAAAAAATTTGTATCTATCTATCTATCTATCTATCTATCTATCTATCATCTATTAGATAGATATAGGTATGACTGTGAAGTGATGGATGTTATCAACATGCTGAGGTGATCATTTCACAATACATGCAAATATCAGACCATTATGTTGTACACCTGAAACTAATATGATGTGATCTGTCAATCATATCTCAACTTTACAAAGTAAAGTGGATAATGGTTACGTTGGAAAATCTTTCCAAAATTTATATATCATATAATGTCCTTGCAAAGGCACGGAGACCAAGTCAATGATTGCCAAGGTCCGCAGGTGGCGAGAGGAGTTGACTGTACTTGAGCAGCACGGGGGGAGCTGCAGGAGTGACGGAAGTGTTTCCTATCTTGATCACAGTGGTGTTTCCATGATTGTATTCATGTGTGAAAACCTACAGAATGATACACCCTCAAAATGAATTTTGCTGTTTGTTCATTTAAAACTAAGTAATTTCTGGGGCCTGGGTGGTTCAGTCAGTTGGGCATCCGACTCGATTTGGGCGCAGGTCATGATCTTACGGTTCGTGGGTTTGAGTCCCGCATCAGGCTCCGTGCTGACAGTGCGGGGTGTGCTTGTGCTTGGGATTCTCTTTCTCTCCCTCTCGCTCCGCTCCTCGTGCTGTCTCTCTCTAAATAAATAAATAAACTTCAAATTAAGTGATTTCTAAAAGAATAAGCTATTAGTCCCAAGTTGATTCATGTTGTTTAAAGTTTACATCATTTTAGGGGCGCCTGGGTGGCTCAGTCGGTTGGGCATCCGACTTCGGCTCAGGTCATGATCTCTCGGTCCGTGAGTTCGAGCCTCACGTCGGGCTCTGTGCTGACGGCTTGGAGCCTGGAGCCTGTTTCAGCTTCTGTGTCTCCCTCTCTCTCTGACCTTCCCTCATTCATGCTCTGTCTCTCTCTCTCTCTCTCAAAAATGAATAAACGTTAAAAAATAAATAAATTAAAAATAAATTTTAAAAAAGTTTGCATCGTTTTAATAGATACTAAATAATTTTCTAAGCAATTACATTTAACTTCATATTTGAATCCTAAAATCTCTTAAAGTCTCTTCAAAACATCCCAATTCATAGCATATACTTTAAACCATTTAACGTATAATGTAAAATAAATACGTTATTTTTAAAATATGACACTTTGAATAAGAAACTTTGAATAAGAGACTTTGCAGAAACAGATCTATTGAGGTATAATGTATACACCATAAATTCATCTATTTTAGGCATACAGTTCAATGATTTGGGGTAAACTTGCAAAACCGTGCAACCATCACCAATATCCAATTCTAGAACATTCCATCACCCCCAAACATCCCTTTACACCCATTCACAGTTTAAGAGATTTTCAAACAGTGGTAAAGGAGGAACCAATCTGATAATAATTTGCAAACACAGAATCCCCGGATCTCGGAGTCGTAAAGCTCTTAAGACAGACTAGCTCAAACCTGCACCCACATTCAAATGCCTCTCTAACACGTCTGATGGATGGTTAGTGAGCCCGGTTAGACAGCATGCAGTGACTAATTTTACAACCCATTTCATCCTTGGCCCATTTCATCCTTCAGCCAGGCCTATTTATTGCAGTCAGTCCTTCCTTCAAAGCCTTGAGGCCTCACACGCCTCCCCCTGCCACCGCCTGCCGTGTGCCCTAACCTGCGGCTGAATGTTGGGAAACCCCAATTCCAGCCGTCTTAGGAAAGTATCTCTGTTCTAGGGACAAGCTGGGAATCTTAGGGACTGAAAAATGGAGGGCCCAGGGACTGTTCAGAACCGCTCGACGCAGAAATTTGAAGTCGGTCAAGTCAAGAGGACCCATCAGTAAAGTAGACCAAAAACATGACTATCCAATTCAAAATGAAACTAAAACAAAGATCATTTCTATTTTGGTATGTTGCCCCATTCCACGAGCTCCCTGCTTCCTGAGTGGGTAAAGCCTGCGTGACTGGTCCCCGTGAATTGCGCTGGACGAGTAAAAAGAACAATGGGGAGGTCACAATCCTACAGACCTCCATGGAATGCCAGGTGTGCTGGCAGCCTGGGAAATCACAAAACCACCAGGGCTTGGCTCCGTGGGCTGGGAATCTGTGTCATCACACAAGGCCACGCACCCAGATGGTCCCTGCACTTGGTTCCATGCTCTGATGTTGCCCTCTTGAAATTTTTTTTTTTAATGTTTACTTATTTTGGGGAGAGAGAGAGAGAGGATGAGTGGTGGAGGGGCAGAGAGAGGGGGACAGAGGATCCGAAGCAGGCTCCAGGCTCTGAGCTGTCAGCACAGAGCCGACGTGGGGATCGAACTCACAGACTGCGGGATCATGACTTGAGCCAAAGTCGGACGCTCAACCGAGTGAGCCACCCAGGCGCCTCCCCTCTAGCAATTCTTAGTAATTTTTTAACAGGGGGCCCAGGTTTCATCTTGCGACGGGCCACATAAACTACACAGCTTGTCCTGAAACCCACTCACCCCAGGAGTGAGGTCAGGGGAGACATAATAGGCACACGTCACAGTCACGCGGCCCCTTAGTATTTCCACGGCCTCCTGCACATCCCGCTTGACCTTGACAATGACTCTTTCAAGGAGGCAAAAAAGATGAGGTCATTAGTTAGTTGTAGTCTGTCCAAGGGCACAGAACCGGGGACTTCTAGAAGAGATCTTATCTGCTGTGTAATTTATCTTTCCGCACCTCCTTCCACAAATAAAAAGCTCGGGCTCAGAAGAGTTACAGGACTTGTCCAAAGTCACACAAATGGACTTCCCTGGAAGCGGGCTTCGAGCCGTTGTCTCTGGAAGTTCTGGACCGTGAGCTCTGTGAGGACGGGCGCTGATTACGTGTTCCTTGTTCGCAGGCTCAGAGTAGGTACCCAGTGAATGCACATCTAACTGCTTCCGCTTTTAAAATACTTTATTATTTCTATTTCATTTGACCTTCCCAACACGTCTAGAAAGTAAATGAGGTAGGTATTGTATCCTCGTTCGCAAGTGAAGGAAACCATTTCGAAGGGGCACAGGTATCCTTACAGAGCGGTAGAGTGACGGGGATGGGGAGGGGCGTGCGCAGACTGGATGGGCCTCCACCCCTCCTCATCACCTTTTCACCAACTCTCCCCACACAGGAGACCTTCTTTCCAGTTCCTCCTCCAGGGTAAGAAATCAGTTGTCTATTAAGCACTGCATCCGTCCAAATGGGCACTGAAAGAAACCCTGGACCCAGAGGAAAAGAGACTAAAATCCACGTATGTGTGATACGTATGGTCACATAGAAAGACGGCGGTGGAGTCCCACTGAATTCTAGCAGAGGAAGAGTCGTTGGATGCCCGTAGTCCAACAAATCAGAACACAAGTCAGCCTGGGGTGCCCCAGGACGCAGTTACAGAAAAGACTTGGGCCTTCTTGCTTCTGGGTAGAGCTCCTATAGTTCATTCTCCATGACTTGAATTATCCTTCTGTTCCCTCAAAGTATCAAAACCTTGAGAGGCAAGTATTGGGGGCGGTCACCCACAGGTGGCCCTGAACTATGTGACTTGAGCAAGGCAGCAGCTGGGGCCACGGCATCCCAGGGAACTTACAAGGCACGAATGTGGCAGTCTGCTTAGGACTGACTCAAGGAATACTCAATACTGATTGTACTTTAGTATTTTCATAATACCACAGGGTAAAATAACCACATGGAAACCATCAATGGGAAGAGGAAAGAATGGCTATCTGGAGTCAACAATTCCATTGTTCTCAGGGGCACCCGGGTGGCTCAGTCGGTTGAGCATCCGACTTCGGCTCAGGTCATGATCTCACAGCTCGTGAGTTCAAGCCCCATGTTGGGTTTTGTGCCGATTCTCTGTCTCCATCTCTCTCTGCCCCTCCTCCACTTGTTTTCTCTCTCTCTCTCTCGCTCTCTCAAAAGTAAAAATAAACATAAAAAATAAATAATAAAAACAACCAATAATAAAATGAAATAAATCACAATGGAGCAACCACACCCCCACTACCTGACCCTGTAAACAAAACTCAGTTCCTTGATTATTAAAGACCCGGATGCAAGAGGCAAAAATATAAAGATCTTATAAGACAATGTAGTAGAAAACCTTCGTGATCTCGGTGTAGGAAAGGACACGAAAAGCATGAACAGTACTCATATGTTAAACACTTTTAAGTCTGTTCACCTAAAGACATTATAAAGAAAGTGAAAGGCCAAGCCACGAACTAAAACCCATATATATGTGATGCATAAATGACAAAAGAATAATATCCAGAAACATTTCATGAATTCCTGTGAACACATATGCACATAAAGAGAGATGGAAAAAATAAAATAAAATAAAATAAAATAAAATAGTGGCAAAGACATGAACAGGCATTTCCCAAAGGGCAAAGGGGAAATCCACATAGTCAATAAAGACACACGAAATTGCTCAACCTCTTTAATAACCAGAGAAATGCACATTAAAACCACAAGGACGTACCATTGCACACCCCCAGATAACAAAAATAAAAGAGATAACAAAAATGTAAGAGAGAACGCGGAGCAAAGGAAATTCAATATAAGTTATGCTTGCCGAGTGCAGAGTCGTTTGGCGAGTTGGTCTTTTCTTGCACTCAGCAATTCCACCCATAGGTGCATACCCTACACTTGAAGGGGTTCCAGTCAAGTGCGCCAGGAGACAGGCAAGAACGTTCACAGAAACCCCGTGCTTGTTAGCTCAAACCCAGGAACAGCCCGAATGCTCTTCAACAGTAGAATGGATAAGTAAACAGTGATTTCTTCAAATCGTGTACTATTATACAACACCCCCACAAAACTGTAACTGGGAGATCAGTCTAGCTCAATCGCACCAATGTAGTAATGGATAAGAAAAGCAACTCACAAAAGAACAGGTGCGGTGTGATCCATTTATATAAAGACACAAATGAGCAAAAATGAGCTCTATCCTTTAGGGATGCCAACATAAGGAAAAGGAATGAGTTCCACAAAACTCAGGGTGGTGTTACCCAGAGGGGCAGGAGGGACATGTCACGGAAGGGGCGTGGGGAGGCCATACTCTGTTCTTTGACCCGGCGGCTGTTCACACTAGCGTTTGCCTTAACTTCAGCAGTTCATTGAACAGCACGTAGCATGGGAAATCAGGAAATCACCTTGATGTGCACGCGCCCCTCTTTGGGGATTTTTATAGAGGCTTCATCACGTAGGCATGATCAGTCGTTAACTCCATTTCCAGCCCCTCCTCCCTTTCTAGAGAATGGGGATGGTGCTGAAATTCCAAGCTTCTAATCAGGGCTCTGTCTTTCTGGTGACCGGCCCCCATCCAGGAGCCCACCCAGAGTCACCTCATTAGAACCAAAGGCACTGCTGTCACCCAGGACACTCCAGGGGACTTGGGAGCCCTGTGCCAGGAACCAGAGTCAAAGAGCAAATATCAGAAGAAGGCAGGCCCCTGGTGTTCTTACTACTTAAGAAATTACAAGGAATTTCAGGAACTCTGTGCCAAGAACAGGGATGGGAGGAGCAGAGACCAATGAATATATACACATTTTTTTCTATTATTTCACAGCGTTGGTATGACATTCACATTATTTGACAGTCAAAACAATATTTTTAATGACAGTAGTTATTTAAGCCTTTCAAACTGTCCCTTCCGAAACACAATCTCATCAAGTATTTTATAAGAAACTACACTGATTGGGGCGCCTGGGTGGCGCAGTCGGTTAAGCGTCCGACTTCAGCCAGGTCACGATCTCGCGGTCCGTGAGTTCGAGCCCCGCGTCGGGCTCTGGGCTGATGGCTCAGAGCCTGGAGCCTGTTTCCGATTCTGTGTCTCCCTCTCTCTCTGCCCCTCCCCCGTTCATGCTCTGTCTCTCTCTGTCCCAAAAATAAATAAACATTGAAAAAAAAAAAAAAAGAAACTACACTGACTGATTTTATTATCTTAACGCGGAGGTTCTGCAGAAGAAAGTGCTTCTATGTAGACAAGAATGTAGAGGTTAAAAACACACATGAGCACGGTGTGCTGGCCTAGGCACTCGTTTTTTAGTCTCTCTCAATTTTAAGTTCTTTAATGGTTGCCTGGGTGGCTCAGTCGGTTCAGCGTCTGACTTCAGCTCAGATCACGACCTCGCAGTGTGAATTCAAGCCTCGGATCTTGTGCACCCTGACAGTGCAGAGCCAGCTTGGGATTCTCTCTCTCTCTCTCTTCCCCTCCCCGACTCACGAGCATGCTTGCGGGCTCTCTCCCTCTATAACCAACAAAGATATATTAACTAACAAATTCAGTATTATAGCGCGAAGTCAATTAAGAACCTGAGAAAAGATAATTAATATTCGGATGCGATACAATAACTTAATATTAAGAAATTACCAGAAATACAGTAATTTCTTAAAACTTTACACAGACGATAAACCTGGGTTAACTCTATAGGGCTGCGCAATGTGCAACATTGCCTAAAGTTAAAAAAAAAGGACCCACCTAAGGGCGCCTGGGTGGCTCAGTTGGTTAAGTGTCCGACTTCAGTTCAGGTCATGATCTCACAGTTGGTGAGTTTGAACCCTGCGTCGGGCTCTGTGCTGACAGCTCGGAGCCTGGAGCCTGCTTCCGATTCTGTGTCTCCCTCTCTCTCTGCCCCTCCCCTGCTCATACTCTGTCTCTTTCTGTCTTCCTCTCAAAAATAAAACATTTTTAAATTCTTGTTTATTTATTATTTTGAGAGAGACAGAGACAGCGCTAGTGGGGGAGGGGCAGAGAGAGAGAGGGAGAGAGAAATTCCCAAGCAGGCCCTGCACTGCCAGCCCAGAGCCAGATGCGGGGCTCAAACCCATGTAGCCATGAGATCATGACATGAGCTGAAACCAAGAGTCGGAGACTCAACCGACTGAGCTGTCCAGGCTCCCTTAAAAAAAGTTTTTTTAAAGGAACGAATATAGACGGATACTACATATTTAAATTATAATTCAATGTGGTGGCATATAACTATGCTTATATTTACATACTTTTAAACAATAGAATAAGGATTTGACCTATAAGACAAGTATAAGAAATTTAGATAGTTGCATACAATCTAATTTTTTGTGAAAATAGAAACAAAAGATTTGAGCTAACTGCTGCGTTTGTATGTGAGTTTCATGCTGTGGCGAACACACGAGAAAAAAAGTAGCCATCATTTAACCCCACAGTCACAAAATAATTTTATGTGTCGCAAGGGTCGTTTTAATTAGAAGCGTAAGTAAAACTGAATTTAAGTTCAGCTCTCTTGTGTTTATTTTACCAAGTAATATCAAAATTTGGTAGATCTTGGTAGAAAAGAACTTCTCCGAACCTCTTAAAGGACAAATAAGCCTTTTTGTCATTTTTACCTGTTTTACAAAATAAACAGTTGGGCCCGAAGTCTCTCGATGAATCCGTAATCAAGTTTAGATTGATGTTTTCTCCCTTAGGAGTCTGAGATCCCTAGAGATTCGCTGTAACCTCATGCCCCTTGTGCTGCTATCCTTTCTCCATTTGAAGAGCAGTTCCTGGTTTGCTTCTGGGAGCTGGTGGACCCTGAGTGTTAGTTACCATGGGACACCTGAGTGTCGCACAAATGGCCCAGCATGAACGGGGTGTTGTCTGAACCACCAGGGATACACCTGCAGAAGCGGGTGCGGTGGCTTAGAGACGGCTCCACACTTTCCCATCTCTTCCCCTCACCCCCACGCCTACAGCCTCCTGGTGGGTTCCCTCTGAACCATTAACAGAGGAAGAAAATGTACGGTCTTGGGTCTGTGCTCCGGCCCAGCTCTAAAGGGAAGAGAATGGCCTCTCCCCTGCAGCCCACTCAGTGGTGGCTTCCAAGTCAGGGATGAGCGAAAATCTCTCCAGTAGGAAGCACCCCAAGGAACACACCGAATCGTCCACTTTGGTTGGAAGGAGATTGCCTGAGGTACATATCTGCGCGGCCTGTGAGCCACATCTAACAGGCTGGCCGACTGACCAGAGACTTAAAAGAAAAAACAAAACATGAAGACCGGTAAAACGAAAGTCTAGGGAAGAACTATGTGAAATGGCCAGAGTGTGAAGGTATTTGTGCCCCATGTAAGTGTTCTTTAAAGTACCGGGGTTCCTCAGCTGTGACACAAAACTGCTACATGCAGAACATTCACCGGGCTTCTCAGCATCAGCCAGTGGGAGCTGGAGGCAAGGCGAGCCAAGGCAAACATGAATTCTGGCCGCCTGCTGGGCCACGAGCGATAAAGTCCTTTGTCTCTGACCCGGGGCTCTCGTGTCTTCTGTCAGCATCCAGGAAACGGTGGCAGGCAAGCTTGTTAGCCTGCAAGTGGGACACAAATCTAGATCCTTGACAGTTGTTAACAGTGTGGACAATGAGAATGAGATGCTGACAGAAACACGGCTTTCTGGAAGAGGAAGTACGAGGGCCCTTTGTGGGCTGGGTTGGGAGACAGGAGAGGCTGCCTGGGATCTGGTAGTAAATGCTCTCATCCAAGTAACGGGCAAGAGGTGGGGAGCAAGGGTCCCCACTGTTCCACCTGTCAGTGAGGCCAAGGGGTGAGAGTTAAGATTGAAGCGAGCTGTCCGGTGGCATTCGGCTGCTCTTCATCTTCCGGAGTGGGAGGGAGAAGGGGTGTCAGGCCGACAGGTGTACCAGTGAGCCCCACGGCAGCGGCCAATTAGTCAAGATACCCCCAGAGCTAACACGCGTGGTGTCGGCGATGTGGGAACCACAGGCAAACGAAAAGTGAAATGTCCCTACTGCCTACAGCCCGTCGACAAGTCCTTGAGACAAGCTGAGGGACCTTCGTCTGAGAGGTGTCAGCTGCCTCGCTGTTGACACGTGGCTAAGGGCAAAAGGCAATCTCAGCCCAGCCCGCCCCCCCCCCCCCCCCAGGTTCCTGTAAGTCAGCTTGAACATAGAAAAGTTCCTTTGGAATTTTTGGAATTCCTTTGGAAACCCTCCGCCCCACCCCACCCCACCCCACCCCACCCCCGCCGCCCCAGACACATGCTGATAATCACAGTCCAAGCTTACGCCCTCCTGATACACATCTGAAGGGTCTCACGACAATTTTTACTGAACAGTAGTAAATGACCTGTTCCCAGCAACAGCTAGCCCCCTCAAGGTCCTGGAAACCTTGTTTCCAAAATACCTTAGACACTTCTGCTACCACTAACCCCGTCCCAGCTTGAAGGTCACTCCTCACAACCCCAGTACAGCTCTTTCTGCCCCCAGATCCTGTCCCCGTGCTTTAATAAACCACCTTTTCGTACCGAAGGTGTCTCAAGAATTCTTTCTCGGCCATCGGCTCCGAACCCCAACATTTTCCGCAGCATCAGGGGCTGAGAAATAGAGTTGGGGCTAGACAAAACCAGAAGTCTGTCTACTTGAGCCTGGGCCACCAGCGGTCACTTGACACTGAAAAGAGAGTGCAAAGCCTTGCTTCCTGACACAGAGCCGCACTCAAGGATCTGGTTAAGTCACTGCCATCTGCCCCAGAGAGAAACACGATCTTTATTTTCCAAGGCTATGACAGTTGTTTATAGACAGCCTCTCTGTGAGGTGACATTAAGCTAACATCTGAATGACGAGAGCCTGGTAAGTGGAGATCAAATGGTAAGCATTCCAGGCGGAGAATGCCTGATGCAAAGGTCCTTGGCCGAAAATGAGCATGGCATGTTCCGGAACAGAGAGAAGCACTGAATGTGGGGCAAGAAGGCAGGGCAGGAATTAAGGATAATTCCCATGTTTTGAGCCAGGAGGTGGAGAGTGATGCGTTTAATGAAACATGATCACCAGGGAAGAAGCCAATGTAAACAGGGAATCGGTTCTGTTGGGCCGTATTGAGTTTGACATGACTCCTAGATGTCTTTGTGAAGAAAGCAATTGGATTTCTTCTTGGATCCAGGTTCTGGGTAGAAATCAGGACAAGGAAGAGAGACTTGGGAGTACTTGGCATACGATTAACATTCATCGGGTGCTTCCAATGTCCCAAGCACTCGCTGAGCAATTTATGAATATTTCCTTAGTTATACTCTCACAATCCCTGTGGGGTTGGCCCTGTACTATTATCTTCATTTCAATGATGAGGGAACAGAAAATTTCCCCATGGTTGTTCAACCAGGAGTGGTAAAGCCAGAAGAAAATCCCAGGCAGGCTGACACCAGAGCCCAAGTTCATTACCGTCTGGCTGTGCTACCTGGGGCACAATGGCATTTAAAAGCCACGGGACCAGAGGCACCTGGGTGGCTCTGTCAGTTGAGCATCCGACTCTTAATTTCGGTTCAGGTCACGATCCCGGGGTCATGGGGATCGAGTCCCAGGTTGGGCTCCGTGCTCAGTGTGGAGCCTGCTTAAGATTCTCTCTCTCTCCCTCTGCTCTTCCCCCTGCTTGCTCTCTCTCTCTAAAATCTAAATAAACAAATAAATAAATAAATAAATTTCCAAAAAAAATAAACAAGGCCACGGGACCAGATGAGGTTCCCCAGGGACGGCATGTAGATAACAAGGACACAGAGAACAGCCACATCCAGTAATGTCTCTTTGGAGCTCCCAATTCCCTGTTTGCTTTTGTACTTATCAGACAAGACGCTAATTTTTCCATTTGATCCGTCTCCTCAAAAATGTGCCCATACAGATGACGAACCCCACTTCCCAAACCAGATCCACTGGCTGTTATAAATGAACAGAGTATCATTCTCACCTGTAATCACTCTCTCGTATATAAGGCTGGTTTGATTCTATCCCCCAAACATTATTTCCCTTTAGTTAATTGA
This sequence comes from Puma concolor, assembly GCF_028749965.1. Classification (NCBI taxonomy): domain Eukaryota; kingdom Metazoa; phylum Chordata; class Mammalia; order Carnivora; family Felidae; genus Puma; species Puma concolor. The sequence goes on along the minus strand of NC_141683.1, from coordinate 5,084,771 downwards.
TAAAAATGTAACGTCTGGACCCGCCACGACCTTCCGGGATGCCAACACTCTGTGGGAGCCTACCAGAAGCACCCAGCAGGCTTTCCTGGGCCTCTCTTTACTTACAATATGTGCCATGCCAGGAATTCTGGAAAGCAGAGTTTCTATGTGGCTTACTGAAGAATTCAAGGGGAAATAAAAGTCTGAACTGAAAATGCTTAACTCAGAATTTTCCTCAAACGATATATACTGTTTCAGCAACTATGCACAAGCTTTGGCAACTCAGAGACTCCCCTCGGGAAGAACCATGGCCCTTGAGCAAGCACCAGGCATGGGCTGTGTGATCTAACCATCAGGGATTTCCACAAAGTTCCTCCTTTCTTTAGTACTGAATAATGGGTGTGTGTATCAGCGGGGCATGTTAGATGCTCCAACTCTTCCTCTCTCTCTCTCCTTTTATTTTATTCTTTAAAAAAAAATGTTTTTAATGTTTATTTATTTTTGAGGGGGGGAGGGGCAGAGAGAGAGGGAGACACAGAATCCGAAGCAGGCTCCAGGCTCTGAGCTGTCAGCACAGAGCCCGATGCGGGGCTCGAACTCATGAACCGTGAGATGGTGACCTGAGCCGCAGTCGGACGCTTAACCCACCAAGCCTCCCAGGCGCCCCTTTAGTTTACTCTTAGAACGAAGGATTCATTTGTAACTTTTATTTCGGTTGCCATATCTGTTTGTGAACAAAGACCACATCTGTATTCTTCCCTGCCATATACCTAGCACAGCTCATACCTAGCACAGCTCTGGGCACAGAGAAGGGCTCAACAAGTGTTTGTTGAATGACTAAACGAGGAAAGCAGGGACACAGATGAGGCAGCTCCGAACAACATCAGCCATAGATCATAATGATCTTGAAGCCTGTGTAGCGATCACAACGATTTTGACAAAGAAACTTGAGAAGGTATCTCTAGGGGCACCTGGGTGGCTCAGTGGGTTAAGCGTCTGACTCTTGATTTCCACTCAAGTCATGGTCTCACGGTTCGTGAGTTTGAGCCCCACATCAGGCTCCAAGCTAATACCTCAGAGTCTGCCTGGGTTTCTCTTTCTCTCTCTGCCCCTCCCCTGCGCCCTCTCTCTCTCTCTCTCTTTCTCTCTCAAAATAAACAAATTAACTTTAAAAATAAATAACCATAGGGGCGCCTGGGTGGCTCAGTCAGTTAAGCATCCGACTTCAGCTCAGGTCACGATCTCATGGTTTGTGGGTTTGAGCCCTGCGTCGGGCTTTGTGCTAACAGCTCAGAGCTTGGAGCCTGCTTTGGATTCTGTGTCTCCTTCTCTCTCTGCCCCTCCGCTGCTCATGCTATGTGTCTCTCTGACTCTCAAAAATGAATAAACATTAAAAAAATTTTTTTAATTGGGGCGCCTGGGTGGCTCAGTCGGTTAAGCATCCGACTTTGGCTCAGGTCATGATCTTGCGGTCTGTGAGTTCAAGCCCCGCATCGGGCTCTGTGCTGACAGGTCAGAGCCTGGAGCTTGCTTTGGATTCTGTGTCTCCCTCTCTCTCTGCCCTTCCCCCGCTCATGCTCTGTCTCTCTCTCTCTCTCTCTCTGTCAAAAATAAATACACATTAAAGATTTTTTTAATTAAAAAAATAAAGTAAAATAAAAAATAAATAACCATAAGAGTAATAATTTTAAAAAGGTATTTCTAAATTATGGATACATATTTCATTCTGTACCTGTTGCAATTAAGATAAATACTGAAACACATTAAGGCATCTTATCTGAAATTCCACACTTGGTAAAACTGAATTTCTTCTGTTCTATTGATCATGTTGGCAAGAAATTTGTGGTCAGCGATAATTTATATTGGAAGCTGGTCCTTTAATTTCTAAGGCCTTTAATAATAAAATCTCACCAGCTTGGCTCTTTTTTTTTTTTAATTTTTTAAGTGTACTTATTTATTTTTGAGAGAGAGACACAGTGAGCAGGGGAGGGGCAGAGAGAGAGGGAACGAGAGAATCCCACGCAGGCCCCACACTGTCAGCACAGAGCCCGATGGGGGGCTTGAACTCACAAGCTGTGCGATCATGACCTGAGCCGAAACCAAGGGTCAGACGCTTAACCGACTGAGCCACCCAGGCACCCCTGCTTGGCTCTTTTTTAGGTCATTACGAATGTCTCATTGAATCAGTAAGCTTTTGCATAAATTCTACACATCAGGCCAACCTAGAAGAATCTGACAAATGATGTATCTTAGTGGTAAGTAAGGCAAATTTGGGCCCCTCGAAATGTCACAGGAATACAAAAGCTTCTTTTGGGGTCTTGCCACTCCGAGTAAGTTCTACAGAACAGTGACAGCGACAACTGTGCTGTGGACTGAATTGTGTCCTGCCCCAAACACCTACGTTGAAGCCTCTGTGATGGTTTTGGAGGCGGGACCTTCGGGAGGTGATCGGGTTTAGATGAGGCCATGAGATTAGTGTCCTCCTAAGAAGACGAGGAGACCAGAGCTCTCTCTCGCTGCCAAGTGAGGCTATAGTGAGGGGGCAGCTGTCTGCCAGCCAGGAAGAGAGTCCTTACCAGAACCCAACGGTGCCAGAACCTCCATCTGGGGCTTCCAGCCTTGAGAACTCCCAGAAGATACATTTCTGTTGTTTAAGCCACCCGGTCTACGGTCTTTTTTATTTTGACAGTAACCTGAGCATCGCAGACACCGGGGAGCTTGTGAGGAATGCTGACTCTCAGGCCGTATCCCAAGCCTGTTGCATCAGAATCAGAACCTGCCTCAAGACAGAATAAAAACCACCTGATCCTTCCAATCCCAGGAGACCGGTTCCCCGGTGTCAAACTCTTCAAGAGGCTCCCCAAAGTGCGGAACTGCCGACCGGTCCTTGAAAATGAAATCGTCGGGGTCAGCTTCCTGGGCAACGGGGCTTCATCTTTGGGGTCTGAGGCTGCACGTTAGGATGCGGGTCCACAGGCAGAAGACAAGACCTTCGACCACTGGGCTGTTTTCCACTTTCTCGAAGTGTAACTGTCAAAGAACATTTTACACAGTTTAAGTGTACCGCGTTTGGCACACGTATGCTTTGTGAGACTATGTTACCACGGTCAGGGTAATTAACACATCTGTCACCTCACATAGTCACCTTGTGTGTGATGCGCACGCGTGTGTGTGTGTGTGTGTGTGTGTGTGTGTGTGGTGAGAACACGGAAGGTCTACTCTCTCGGCAAATTCAATGGTACACAACACAGCGTCATTCACTATGGTCCCCACGCTCCCCGGCAGACCCCCGTGGCTCACTCATCTTGCAACAGAAAGCTTGTATCTCCAGCAATCCTTTCTTACTGCAGTAAAAACTATCTCAGCCAACGTCACCCTAAAATCACACATCCCTATGTCAAACAGAACAAACACCAACAGGAACTTGAAAGAAGTGAAAACAGCACCTAAGTGAAACCGCCTCTCTCTTGACACGTTCAAGCCCGTTCATGCAAATTTCCAGATGTAATGGCACCGATGGACCACCAGACTCTCCTTTTCTGGGGGTTTTATCAGTTCCAAGTTCCATGACTCCCTTTCGGGGATCCGGGGGAAACAGCATACACTTTCACAAGTGCCTATACTGTTAACTTTCATTACTGGATCTCTGTCTACAACCAAGTAAGGTCATGCTCGGTTTGGGTTTGTTTTTTTAGCAGGCTTCATTCTTTTTGTTTCAGTTTTACTGAGCTCTAGTTGACAAATGGCCTATGGAAAAGTTTAACGTGCACAGCAGAATTACTAGACCTACGATATGCTGTGAAATGATGACCATAGTGAGTTTGGTTGACATCCATCATCATCTCATACAGATCCAAGAAAAAGAAGAAAAGAGGAAGAAAGAAAGAAAAATGGGGTTTTTTTTTCCCCTTGTGGTGAAAACTTTTAGAATCTCCTCCCTTAACAACTTTCAAATACATCATACGCAGCGTTAATTATGGTCACCATGTTGTAATTATATCCTCGGGACTTATGTAACTTGCAACTGGAAGTTTTACCTTTTGACCAGACTTTATTTTTTTAGAGCAGTTGAAAGGTTCACAGTGTGAAATTTAATGAAGCGAAATCTCACTTACAGCAGACTCCGGGGGGCTAGAAGCAAGTTCTGGTAGGCTGAGTCCTACCATTCGATGTCAATTACAGGAAGAATGATCAATCACAGACCCTAACACAAGAATCTCACAGGAAAGAATCATCAATTACAGGCCCCAACTGGCCTTTCATCTCCTACAAGAAATCCACAACCCTTGCAACTCAGCCGATGAGAAACTGTCATTATCCTAAACCCTTGCTTCTCCAGAGGGGACTTTTGTTCAAAACAACCCCTCCCAACTTCCTCCTCCTTCTCCATAAAATAATGTTCCTATTCTTTGCTTCTCGGGACTTGCCTGTGGTTTTTGCCATAGCTTGCTTGTCCTGGGCTGCAATTCTCTGCTATTTTCAAATAGTCTCATCTTTTGCTGATAAAATAACTGGCAGGGTTTTTTTTTAACGTTTATTTGTTTTTGAGAGAGAGCGATTGGGGGAGGGGCAGAGAAAGAGGGAGATAGGGAATCGGAAGCAGGCTCTGCAAGGTCAACGCAGAGCCCGGTGCGGGGCTCGAACTCACAAACTGTGAGAGCATAACCTGAGCCGAAATCAAGAGCCACGCGCTTAACCGACTGAGCCACCCAGGCGCCCCTCGGCTGTTTTATTTTTTTTTATTTTTTTAATTTTTTTTTCAACATTTATTTATTTTTGGGACAGAGAGAGACAGAGCATGAACGGGGGAGGGGCAGAGAGAGAGGGAGACACAGAATCGGAAACAGGCTCCAGGCTCTGAGCCATCCGCCCAGAGCCTGACGCGGGGCTCGAACTCACGGACTGCGAGATCGTGACCTGGCTGAAGTCGGACGCTTAACCGACTGCGCCACCCAGGCGCCCCGGCTGTTTTATTTTTAAAGTTAACAACAACATTGAGCAGAAGGCACAGAGAGTTCCCAAATGCACGCCACCCCTAACACGTGTAGAGCCTCCTTGCACATCCACACCCCCCACCCGAGTGCTACATTCGTTACAAGTGATGAACCCACACGGGCACAACGTCATTACCCAAAGTCCGCAGTTGACATCAGGTTTTACTCTTGATGTTGTACATTCTGTGGGTCTGGTCACGTTCAGAATGACATGTACCCACAGCCATCGCGTCACACAGAGCGATTTCACTGCCTGTAATTCCTGAAAGTCTGCACTTTCCCTTTGAATCACATTATCTGTCCTGGGCGAAGCCAGCAGATTGGGCTAACTGTGCCCACAAAGCAAGCAGAGAGGACAGGACACAACTGAAGATCTAATTCTCCTTTGTTCAACCAAAGTTGTCCTCGTGACAGGATTACCAGAGGGTGCAGACGGCTCTTTTCCAGTCACCACTGAAAAACACACATCAAACAGCTCACCGATCACGCTCACCGCTGTCCCCAAGTGTTGGCTTCAGCGTGTCCCTTGCCCAGGGGTACTTACCGCCTGTAGGTAGAGCTTGCTTCCCTGGGTTGCCAACAGCAAAGTACTAAAATGTCTGCAGTTTTGCTGGCCAAAGTCCTTGGCACTGGAGGAAGGGACAATGTTTTATCTCTCCGACTTTTCCGCACATCCTTCGGTTTGGCAATTATTGTTAGGAGTTCTTAGGATTTAATGTCTACCCTGCCCTTGGTAATGAGGGATACACGCCATTCGCAGCCTACAGAGAAACTGGAAAGCTGGCGCAGTGATAACTGTTCCCCAAGATCTTTCTACGATGGACACGGTCTTCTAATACCTCCCTAGAACCTTCCGCGACCGCTTGTCCACTAACGCCGTAATGGTTTTCTGAAGGCGGACCTCCTCCCGCCCCGTCCTTTCCGACACTTGGAAGAGTATTTTCCATCCCGTGCTTAAACTAGCACATAAAAAGCCAATGACTGTTTTAACCCTCTCTTTCTCATGGAGAAGCCATCAAGCTGGCCTGAACAAAAAAAGGAGTAAGGATTTGCTAAGGAACTAGATCTAACGATGCCCGTCTCCGCTCCCAGTGCCCCAGCCCCGGGTTTCCCCTTTAGTCTCATTTCAGAGGCAAAAGCTGGAAAATCACGTCTGGGCAGGAATGGCCGGGAGAAGTGTGGCATTATCCCGACAGCACACGAGCCAAGTCCCTGTCCTCAGTGATATGTGCAATACTTCCACGGAAAATACCTCCTCTCGGCCAACAGCTCCAAATGTCCTTTGTTCCGTGACAAATGGTCGGGGTTATCGCTTCTGCTTTCACCAACCCTCAAGAGAAAATATGATCCCATAGATCAAGTATTGAGACCGGGTCTTAAATCTACCGGTTCCTGGGTCCGGTGTTGGTGGAGGAGTCCCGTGAGGTTAAACGCAGACGCCTCGAGGGCTCACAAAGGTTGGGTCAGCGAAGGCAGGCACACATCCACAGTCTCTACCAACCAACGTGCTTCAGTGCCAGGCTGGGGGCATCACCCGCCACCGAATAAAGACTCGCTAAACCAAAAGGCATTTATTGTGTTTGGCCGCGAAGAGAAAGGATAATCTCCGAAGCACGCGAGGGTAGAAGTTTGGTCACAAGAAATCACAAAGTTGGCCTCAAGATGAATTGAAACCAGTAAGTGAAACTCTTAAGTCAGGTTACCAGAAGGACAGTCATGAGAGCAGGGGATATGCCACTTCAAGGGAAACGTGTTTATTCATTTTTCTCATGAAAAAGACTTGCGTACAATTTTAAAGGGAGAAAAAGGGAACGACGCCCTTTATATGCCCCCATGGTACTGTTAGTTTCTGAAGCTCATTACTCATTCAGTAATTTTCTTTTTATTGAGCGCCAACTGTATGCGAGGAATGGTGCAGATGTCAGGAATACTTCGGTGAACGAAACAGATAAAGCCCCTCCGCTCAAGGAGATTGTGTTATGGGCTCCTGATTCTTAAATTCCTTACGTTTCCTAGCGGGAGGCTCCCGAACTTCTTGGAGGCCAGCAGGGCCTGTGTGTGCTCTGCTGTGGACACAGCACACAGCCTTGCATCGGGTTATTTGGTCTGGCGCCTCCTGGAGACTTGGCTCTTCCTCCAGGACACGGTTTCTTGTCCTTGCGTCCTCAGCGCGGCAAAATATGGGCCGGGGAGAGGAAGACTAAATCCAGGAAATGAGCCAACTCCACACGGAGAAGTTGACATTCCCTTGCTTGTTTGTTTTTGACCTCAGAAGGCCGCTCGTGTGCTAAGCCTGGTGCCCAGAGTCCCAGAGGAGCGTGGGTCTGGGCAGAGTGGGAAGAAGGGTCCAGATCACCCGACGATGACTTTGGGCTTAACTACAAGCCCACTGCCGACGGAACGTTTTCACTGTAAATAAAGGACTATTGCTAGAATGCTTTTTTTTTGCGCAGTGCCTGAAAGACTAGAGAGAGCATGGTAGAAATAAGAAGATACTGAAAAAGAAGAGAGAGACTTGGGGCGCCTGGGTGGTTCAGTCGGACGAGCGTCCGACTTCGGCTCAGGTCAGGATCTCGCGGTCTGTGAGTTCGAGCCCCGCATTCGGCTCAGTGCTGCCAGCTCAGAGCCTGGAACCTGCTTCGGATTCTGTGTCTCCCTCTCTCTCTGCCCCTCCCCGGCTCGTGCTCTGTCTCTTTCTCTCTCTGTCAAAAATAAACATTAAAAAAAAAAAAAAAGACAGAGACTTCAGAATTTTCCTCAATGAAAAGTGACGAGTTATCACTGTTGACTGAAACCAACTACTGACTGAAATTCCTATGGATCTGCCCAAAAAGTAAGCTTTCCTTCCTCCTTATCCTGACAACCACCCCAGGGAACAGCCGGGTCTTCACTTACTAGGTTTCTCTCTTCTCAGAATCTGGGTTCAGAATAGGTAGTTTCCAGTCTCACACACACATCCGAGGGGCCGGAGAGTAACGATGGGCTCACACCGCCCCCTGCTGGCCGCTCTCCCCCTAACAAGGAGCAGATCCTTGCCTGCTTTGCTTCCCACCCCGGTAAAAAAAGAAAAACAACACAATGCCCCCACAAAAGTCAAATGTCTTTATTTTATATAAAAAAAATTTGTACAGTTTTAGTTCCTATGTTTAAGAAAAAAAAATCCCTAAAATTGCCATAATGTTTAGATCCACTGCAAACTGTAAAAACAAGCTTTTTATATATTAAAAAAAAATTTACATTTTACAATTTTCTACATGCATGCACAAGGTCTCTGTAACCCAAAAAGAAAAAAAAAAAAAAAAAAGGAAAAAGAAAAAGAAAGAGGAGGAAAAAAAAAAAAACCTAGATTCAACAGTGGCAAATTCTACATTTACAATCTCACTCGGAAAGGACCCAAAAAAGCCCCTTTCCGTTCGCGCACAGAAGAACAGATCTCACAACAATCACACGCCAGGACCGAATCCATCAGCAGATGCTGCCCTGGGGGGAAGGGCAGGGGAAAGAGCAGACAGACAGACGGACAGACAGCACGGAGGGGCCCAACAGAGGAGGAGAGGAGCGCAGACTCTGGGAACGGATGTTTCCGATGAGAAGGTTCTGGGGGGGGGGGGTCCCGATGCCTCTTCACAGGTACCGTAGCGGGGTGTGCAGCAGGAACAGTGAAGAATGAAAGGCTCAGGTGGAGAGGGATGGGAAGAAAACACGATAAAGTAAAAGGAAATAAAAATAACCAGAGCGTGAAGGGTCGCTGGAGAGCCAGGGAGCAGTGGGGGGGCCGAGGCAGAGTGGCGAGGTAGGTGAAGGCCGGAGGCACAGCGTCCTGGTGTGGAGGGAGGAACGAGAAGGTTCCAAGGTGATGAAGAGGCAGGCCTGGTGGAGGCAGTAGGATGAGCTAGGATGCCCTGGAGTTCCGGTGTTCTGGGGGAGCAGTGGCGGGGGGCACAGGTAAGTTCACCCCCCCCCCAGGAGGAAAGTAAGAAAACCCAGCACGTGATGGGACAGGCAAAGCGGGGGACAGGGCTCAGAGGCGCCCCACATCAGTTCACAGCATGAAGACAGCTCCCCACGTAGGGGAAGCAAAAGACACACACAGCCACACACTGGACAATTCATCCTGACGTTTTAAAAAATAATAATTATTATAACAATCATCGAAGAAGACAAAATACCACAGTTCTGCCGCAAAGGACCCAAACATTACCGTTCTCAGCCACAGCCCTTAGTGCTTAGAGAGGTGGGGGTGGGGGGGGGAATTTTTCTTGTTTTAGGAAAAAGGAATGAAAAAAATCACAGTGATTAAACACATGGCAGGTTCTTAAAATAAACACTCCCCCGCCCCTCACCTAGGGCAGCCACAAAGATCCCAAACCCTTTCCCTGGGCCCGCCCCAACTCGGTCCTTACGTCCCGACACACCCCACGCCTGCCCACAAAGGCAGCGACCCCAATCACCATCCGGGCCCCGTTTTCCAGGATAGTGAGGTATTTAGAAATGTGACCCAGAGGGACTCCTCTTAAGCCCAGGTCCTTGGAGAGAAGACACCTTCCCACGACCCCCAGGACAGGATGTATTTCCCTCAGGCAGTGCCTGAGTCGGCCCCACAACACACATCTGTGGGAACCGGGTTAAGCGTGAACCGAAGAGCCCTTCTCTAGTAAGCGGCGGACGGACAGATGTGCTTTTTCAGAGAGGACAGGGGAGACACGTGATCACTAGGCTGCATCACGTCGGGGCCGCCCTGCCCACACTGGAAGCCTCCCTGGTCAGAGACCGGTGGGGATCTTAGCCCGAGGGGGTGTTCCGCGTGGCAGGCTGGCCAGGAGAAGACGGGCCTGAAAGTTATTCCGAGGCCTGGCCCAGGGCGGCTCCAGCCCAGCCGCCAGAATGGTCCTCTGCGTGGACCCAGGCTGGAGGTATACCGGTGTTCCCGCTTCCGGTCCTCTTGGCTAAAACTACGTAATTTAAAGGTGTCTGAGTTAAAGGCTCAGATTCACACTGAAAATAGGTCTCAGAAAGCCAGTGGATTTGGCTCAAAACGAGACCTGAACTCGCGAGAAATCAGATCGGGTGGAAAGACTACGGAAGCTCACCGGGGTGAGGGGGGGGCCGATGCCCACGAAGGCAGCAATCCTGGGCCCTCACCCCAGTACTGAGGGAGACAAGAGCCCAGAGAACCAGGCAGGGAGAGGAGGGGACCCTGGCCAGCCAAGGAAAGGAGACCCCTGAGGCAAAGAAGTGGGCTTAAGGCAGGGGACGAGGAGGAGTTACTGGCTCCCCCCCCCAAAGAGAGACAACAAAACAGGCCCCTGGCGCCGAGAAGAGACACGCTGGGGCGGGGGAAGGAAAGCAAAACGTCGGTCTAAGACCGCGGGGGTCGGGTCATGGTCTGCAAGCCACTCAATCTGTGCAGCAGTCGACTCGTCATCTTTCACTGGGAAGGGGGACCTGCCCCAGCCAGGCGGGAGCGAAGGTGCAGGCAGGTTCAGAGGGCAGGGGTCAGCCATGTTCCCCGGGGTCCCTCCTGTCCTTTCCCTCGGAGGCTGCCTAGGAAAGACCCAAAGGATGGGTACAGTCCCCCATGGCCCAGGGAAAGTGGTCACAGAGGGTTTCGGCCTCAGTCTGGCTGTGGCCACGGGAGGCAGAAGGTGGAGACTTTAGGGTAAAGACTTTAGGGACCGTCCCTCGCTCTGAATACGTGTGGATGTGAGGGGGAGGTTCTGACAGCTGGAGCCAGCGACCCTGGCAGGGAGACCCCTGACTCGGGCTAGCTTGGGGGGGGGGTGCGAGAGCACCCTGCCCCACAAACTCGGCGTCTGTGCCGGGCCAGCTGGGCGGGCAGGAGCAGCGGATGACCCACCGTCTGGAGGAGTTTGGCACGGTGGCTCTGTGTTGTCCTGTCTGTCCCCTGGCGACACCCTGTCGGGGCCACAGGAGAAAACTGCACAAGAGCCTGGTTTGGGGGTGGGGCTCCGGGGGACCCCATGCCCTCTCAGAAGAGAATGCCATCCGGAGGCAGAGGGGGGACAGGCACGGATTCCTGCACGATGACACCAAGTAAGGGCTGGCGGGGGAGGGGAGAGAGAGAGAGGATCCCAGGCACTGCTGACGCAGGTGGCCTCTCCAGGCTCACGGGGGGGGGGGGGGGGGGGGCGACTAAGGAGGAGGGGGGAGCAGTCGGGCGGCGGGAGAGTGGGGGGAGTCAATTCAAGTAAAAGGGAGCGGGAGGAGGCAGGGCGGCAGGAGGCGAGAGCCAAGCTCTCCCCGACCCGCGGGAGCCCTGGCGTCACCCCTGCCGCTGCTCAGTCACACCGACGTCTCAGACTGCAGCCTCATGACAAACTTGTGCGACTTGGGATCCACAAACTCCTCGGAGAGTTTGAAGAACGGGACCTTCTTGGTGCTCACCACCAGGCTGAAGTCATGGCGCTTCAAGAGGAAAACGATGCCGTCCTTGAGCCCGCTGGTCACAGGCTCCTCGCTCACCAGTGTCCACTGTTTGGCCAGCCAGCGCTCCTTGTGGTACTGGATGGTGGGTCCGGCCGCCAGGTACCGCTCCAGGAAGGCCTGAGGAGGGGCGGGGGGCTGCGTGGTCACCTCTCCCCCTCCCCCCTCCCTCCCCCCCCCCTCGACGTTCCCCGGCTCGCTCTGCTTCCACGCACTCTAGAACGTTCGAGCGGAAAGGCGCTGAGCTCATCTGCTCTGGACCCTGGTTCTAAGCACAGGGCAGCGGGAGCCCACAGAGGTGACGGGGACACCTCAGGGTCAGGACCGGCGTCCCCGCGCTTTCCCTGCACGGGGCTAGGACCGTGAGGCCTCCTCATTCTTCCTGCCCCTGCATCCAGACCGAACAGGGCGCGGTCACCCTGTTCACCAAGGGTGGCTGGGGACGCCACTCTAGGAGGCTGACGATAAAGCCGAGGGAGGGTCATGCTCGAAAACAGCACAGAGCAAAGAATGCCTGCTGGAGGTCGCGGGGTGTGAAGGGGGGACGTCAGGTGCTGCCACCTCGGACACGGGAATCAGGCCACAGCCACTCCCAGGAGAAACTGTCCCTTCTCCTCACCAGCTGGGAACAAGGCGGGAGGGGCAGGGCCAGGGGTAAGAGAAGAGACCTGGGGGGGGTGGGGGCTGGGAGGGTGGCAGGGATGTGGTGAGAGCACAGGGGCGAGGCAGGCTGCTGTGTGTGTGGGGGGGAGGACCTGGGGGCGGGGGGGGGGCGGGCAGGAGGACGGCGGGGGGCCTACCTTGGGTGTCATGTCGTGCGTGATGCAGAACTCCAGGTGCTGGAGGATGCTCTCCATGCTGTGGTACGGCTGCTGCTTGGTGGTCCGTAGATACTTCTGCATGGCACGGGCCATGGAGGCGAAGATGGCCTGGGCGGCCTCCCGGGGATCCATCACCTCCCTGGGGTTCTTCTGCTCCTCCTCCTGCAGCCGCTTAATGTGAGTGAAGGCCTCCTCCACCGCCACCACAAGCCTGGGGGACAGGGGGAGCCTGGACCAACCGCCCCTCCCCCGCCCTCAGCCCCCACCCCCTGCTCCAGCCGCCTGGGCGAGGCTGTGCCCCTCCCCGCCACCAGAAGCACCACAAACCCACCTGGAGCCAAGGGCTGGGCTCAGGGGGGCCGTGTGCGTGTCTGCGTGGGTGGGTGGGGGCGCATGTGCACAGATGCGGGGCGGGGGGGGGGGCAGGAAACAGCTGTAGAGCTCAGTGAGCCCGGCGTGGGGACCCCAGCGTCCAACCCAGACACAGCCAGGGACCGTACTCTGGGACAGAGTGGCACGTGCCTTCCTGATGCCTTCCTCCACGAGACCCCCAAGTCACCCTTCCCTGGGGGGCCAAACCAGCAGACGCAACTACATCCAGAGAACAGCCTTCTACTCCAGCACGGGCAACGTCAACATCTGTCTGGGGGGCGGGCACACAAGCAACATGACATCAAGATGCCAGAGGTGAACACACAGGGCCCCAGAGACCAGGACACCTGCTGGGCATCGGACAACTCACATGTTCAGACAGTACTACTCAGCCGTCAAAACAGGATAAAAAAAGGAAGGCCTATAACCCAGATGCCGGTTAGGGGCAGGGAGTCATCTGTGAACCACTAGGCAGCGACACGAGGGACACAAAGACAACGTGGGTGAGTCTCGAGGAGGGCGTTAAGGAGGAAGCACGAAAAAGAAGTCAATTTTCGTTAAAAGCACACAACTTCCGGAAAGCCAGGACCCCAGGAACTTCAAGGAGCGGGGAGGGGGGTACTCGGGACTAAGTAAACACGTGGAACATGTCCCGCTTTGGCCTCTCTGGTTATTCACGCGCTTGCTCCGAGGGTCTCTCAGTAAAGCTCCTTTTGAAAACCAAGGGAGAAGTCTTTTACTGGTTACAACCAAGGTAACAGGGGAGGGAGACATCGGCCACGGGCCAAGGACCGCATTGGCAACACAGGAGATCCAAAACCCTGGTTGGGGCAAAAGGTGAAGAGGGGGGGGGGTGCCACCTCTGGGTTCCTTCCCACCAGGACCATTTCTGAGACAGCTGGAGACATGCCGAATGGCAGACAAATGGGGTTGCTGATCTCCCATCGACGGCAGGGACACCAGCCTCATGTCAGAACAGGTAAGGGAAAACTTCCTCCCTTGAAGCCTGGAGACCGTGTGGGAGGAGGGGCCGAGGGTCAAATCCTGGGGCCCTCTGCTATTTGAGGCTCCCTGGAAATCCCACCAGACCACAGTGGGACCTGGCAGCAGCGAAGACCCTTCAGGTATGACAAGTTTACATTACAGCGTGAACAGGAAAAAGAGAGGACAGTACTTAAGAACGTACCAAGATACAGGACCCTGCGTGGCTCAGTCAGTTAAGCGTCTGACTCTTGGTTTTGGCTCAGCTCATGATCTCATGGATCGTGGGTTTGAGCCCCAAGTCAGACTCTGTGCTAGCAGTGAGGAGCCTGCTTGGGATTCTCCCTCTCCCTCTCTCTGCCCCTCCCCTGCTTGCTCTCACTCTCTCTCAAAATAAACAAAGTTAAAAAAGATGTACCAAGATCTGTACTAGAACCTCATCTGTTGCAGGTAAAAAGGCACCAACAGCCGAGCAGGCTTATGAGATCCACGGGGAGGAGGTCCGATCCAGCCTCCGTCCGTGCTGCTGCAGGCAAGGCTCACCTCGTTTACTGGGCCCCTGCTCCCCTGTGGCAGGGAGAATTCACAGATGGCCCGTTCGTTCACCCTACCAGATTCCCACCGTCCTGGCTACTCTCTCTGCTGTCTCCGTACATTCTGCAGACGTAATTAAAGTGTCGAGTCGGTTGTCCTGGTCGTTATAAACAAGGAGATGACCCTGGCCAGCCCGCTCTCACTGCATGAGACCCTTCAAAGCGCAGTGTTCTCCAGGCGGTACAGAACTCGGAGAGACCTGCTGTGGCTGGAAAAAGCAAACCGCAGCACCGCGGCTGCCGCTGAGGCCAGATGACAAGGAACTGATTCCACCGTGACCGGGGAGCTTGGAAGAGGACCCCGGCTCAGATGGGAGTCGTCTTGATTTCAGCCTGTGACACTGAGCGCGGGGCCCAGCTAAGCCATGCCTGATGGCGGTGTCTGACCCCCGCGACCGTGAGCTGAGAAGCGTGTGCTGCTGGACAGCGCCCAGCTTATGGGAACTTGTCAGGAACCCAGCGCACCCAATCACGATTGCTCACACGATCCCCGCAGCCACAGAACGCCCTGGCCTTGCTCTGCCCGGCCTGTTCACACCCAGCAGGCCCCGGGGCAGCCTGTCCTGGCCCAGGGACCCACCTGGCCCTCCGCTTGCGCACCCTCCGCTCGTGCTCCGCCTCCTCGTAGTAGTATTCATTGTGACTGTTGTCCCGCCGCCGGGCGGCCGCGGCGATCACAGCCCGGGACTGCCCTGTGGAGTTGTTGGTGCTGTTTTCTGCACGGGAGCGGGAGAGACAGGGATGGTCGCGTCACAGGACGCTCGCTCCCCAGCCCGGGAAGTCAGGGCGCAGCCACCTGACCGGTCCAGAGGCTGTGCCCACCCGCTGCGATGCCTCCCGTTCCCGACCCTCCTGGCCACGACTGGGAGAGGCCCCCCCAGAAAGCGACAGAGAGGGCCCTGGAGGGCACGGGTCCTGCACACGTGCCTCCTGGTGCCGGAGGACCTGGAGGTCAGAGAGCTGAGGGCTCGGGGCCAGGGCTGGTGAGCAGACGCAGAGAAGTCAGATTGGGGGGACACACCACGGCATAAAGGGACAGCAAGTAGAATCAGCAGCTAACACCAGCCACCTGGAGCCAAGGGAAATGACAGAACAAAGGGGCTGGGGAAGCGGGGAAAAGTCTGAGAAGGAAACGGAGCAGACGGGAGGGCAGGGGAGCAGGGCCGCTCACCCTCTCCGAGGGAATACACCTTGAAGCCAGACACTTTCTTGGCCAGGACGGACTTGGGCAGGTTGAGGAGGGCAGGGTTGTAGACGGGGAAGTCATGGTAATACTTCTCCAGGATCCACACGGCCACACGCTGGATGCTGTGGGGGAGAGGGCGGGGGGAGGGAGAAGGGACAGACAAGGGGTGCCGGGGGGGAGGGAGACATCAGGGCAGGTTGGCGGGGTGGGAAAGGACACAGGACAGGGACAGGCTGCTTCCAGGAAGCCTGGCTCAGGGCCTGAGGTCTACTTACCAGGCTCCCAAGCCTTCCCCAGGGCTGGGCCCGCTAGTCCCCTGCGGTGCTGAAGCCCAGGGGAGAGAGGGCATTGGGCCTGGGTCTCCAGCAAAGGGTCACCTCACCCCTTCCAAGTCCCCCAAGATTCCCTACGGGACCAGGAAGTGCCCCTGATATTCTGTAAGGCCTGGGGCAGGGTGGGGGCGGGCAGAGGAACTCTCGCGGCACCTTTCCTCCGGGGGTCCCTCCTCTGGCCAGCGCATCTCGGTGACCACCCACTCAAGAGTTCACAGAGGCGGCGCCTCCAGGGAAGGCTCGAAAAGCGATCCCCCAAGCCCCGTCCGTGCCCCACGCCTTTCTGCCCCTCGGTCCAGCCCTCTGCGAGGTCCCTGATGACCAAACGTTCGTCTGTTGTCTCCCCACTCCCGACTCCCAGCCCATCCCGCCCCAGGACCCTGTTGGAAACCTACCGCAGGCAGAGCCCTCGGCCCTCCGGCCGGCCCCACCTCCCCATCTGCTCCCCCCTCGGCCTCCCCCCACCCCCGGCCCCTCGCCGCACCTGAGGTGGCCCACGTTGTAGAAGCGGCTGGCGCCGTCGGTGGAGCGCACGACCTTGAGCGTGAACTGGGGCTGCAGCTGGCGCAGCTCCAGCAGGACCACCGCCAGGTAGTGCACGAAGAGCAGGGCGTCCACCAGCGACACGGCGAACTGCACCACGCCCTGGTAGCTGCGCTCGCGGGCGTCCAGGATGCGCACCCCGTAGAAGAGCCAGTAGGAGACGACGAGCAGGAAGACCAGCACCATGAGCAGCGCGCGCAGCACGAACACGCGCGGCAGCGAGGCCTTGGGCCGGCGGAGGAAGAGCGCCCAGCTGCCCAGCAGCAGGATGAGCAGCTTGAAGGCCACGGAGATGAAGAGGCCCTCGCAGGCCGTCCCGCACGGCTCCAGCTCCTCCCGCCACAGCAGCGGGGGCAGCAGCAGGAAAGCCAGCGGCGTGAGGAAAGAGAGCAGCGCCAGCGTGGCCCCCGCCGCCACGCCCAGGTGCCGGGAGCAGTCCAGCGGGACGCTGTCCTCCATGTCCTTGGCGATGCGCGTGAGGTCATCGTGGGAGATGCTGTGCTCTGAGGTGCCCGTCACTACAGTGGTCGTCTCCCCCCAGTTGTCATCCTACGGCAGGACGAGGGGGGAGGAGGAGGAGAAGCAGGAAGGGAGGGGGGAGGGGAGAGGAGAGGGGGTGGGGGAAGGGAGGGAGAGGGGGTGGGGGAAGGGAGGGGGAGGGGGTGGGGGGAGGGGAGGGGAAGAGAAGCGGGAGGGGAGAGGTGGGGGAAGGGAGGGGGAGGAGGAAGGGAGAAGGGGGAGGGGAGGGGAAGCAGGAAGGGAGGGGAGAGGGGAGGAGGAGGGGCAGGGGAAGGGGAGGGGGAGGAGCAAGGGAGAAGGGAGGGGAAGGGAGGGGGAGGAAGGGAGAAGGGGAGGGGGAAGGGAGGGGGAGGGAGGAAGGGAGAAGGGAAGGGAGGGGAGGGGAGAGGTGGGGGAAGGGAGAGAGGAGGGGGAAAGGAGAAGGGGGAGGGGAGAGGAGGGGAAGAGGGGAGGGGGAGGAGGAAGGGAGAAGAAGGAGGGGGAGGAGAAGCAGGAAGGGAGAGGCGAGGGGGAGGGGTGGGGGAAGGGAGGGGGAGGAGGAAGGGAGAAAGGGAGGGGGAAGGGAAGGGGAGGGGGGAGGAAAGGAGAAGGGAGGGAAGGGGGGAGGGGGAAAGGAGGGGAGGGGGGAGGGGTGGGAGAAAGGAAGGGGGAGGGGAGAGGGGGACAGCAGAGCAAGAGAGAAGAGAGAGGGCAGTCAGCCCATATGCAACCACCAGAGTATTTACTGAGCTCCACTGTGTGCCCAGGCTTGGCCTCCTCAGGGCTGGTCCATCTGAGGCTGGGCCCTCCTTGCACACATTAGGGAGGCTGGGAAAGAACACCAATGCCCAGATCCCACCCAGGGGGACGTCAACCCTTTTTTAAAAAACAGATGATTTTAATGGTCATCCAAAATTGAGAATCACTGAACTAAACAGTCCCTAAGGCCTGTTTACTGAAAACAGGGCCTGGGGACCAGCAGTGTAGACATCTCCCGGGAGCTTCCCCGAACTGCAGAGTCTCAGGCCCCACCCCGCATGGACTAAACCAGAATCTGCATTTTGACAAGCCCCCCATGAATCACTGGAACATGAAATGTTAGTGTGAACTGAGGCAGCCAGCAGACTGAGTGAGCAGGGTCCGCGTGCAGGAGCAGAGCCGGGGGCAGCCCGTGGGGTCCGGACAGGCCAGGCTGACCACTGAGAGCCTCTCCTCCCGACATCGAGAGCCACTCAAGGTTTCTGATTCAGGGAGTGACCCGAAACAAGCAGTGCGGTGAAGGGCGGAGGACGCAGGGAGCGGGGAGGAAGGCAGATGATCGGTGCATGGCATGGGAGATGGGCAGACTCAGGGCCACTCTGGGTCTCTGGTCTGCCCCGCTAGCCCTGCCATCTGAATGCCCACAGCACAGTGGCCGCCTGTTCCTGGAGGCGAGGGGGTAGACAGGCCAAGGTCCCCAAGTGTCCTGAGTCTGGTCCACTCGAGCTATCTCTGCAGACGCCGGCCACCCTCCCACAGAAGGGCCCCGAGACCACCAGTGGCCATCAGTGCCCACACTCTTCACTCCTAGACGGCCCGGGGATACGGAGTCACAGGGCTTAGACACGGGACGGGGAGTATAGGAGATGCCCGGCAGGGTCAGTGATCAGGGGGTTGACGAATCTCCTCTCCCAAGGACAGAAGAGTCTGACCTGATGGTACAAAGTGGGTGTACCGACCACTTTCAGCTCAAGGTCTACCCCTCACCCTAGGCTGACCTCCAGACACGCTGCCTGCCCTCTCCCCCACCGCGGCTGAGCTGACCGTGTCTCGGGGTCCCTCGAGAACTCAGGGCGCCAGGTCTCAGGGAGAAGGCAGGATTGGGAAAGAGGGAGGGGGGCTATTTCCCCCAAGTACTCATCTGCTCCCAAGACCCAGGAAGTCCCGGTGTCGGTCACACAGCTTTCTTGTGAGGGAAGAGGAGCTGGGAGTCTCCAGCCAGAGATGGTCCCGGGAAGGAAGAGCGGGAGGTGCCTTCAGAGTCACCCTAAATCCTGCCCCCGCCCTAATCCAGCACTGAGGTCTGCCTGCTGGCCTTCCTACTAGGTGAGCACGGAGGGCCACAGAGGCTTAGAGCAGGAGCAACCTGCTCACCCCGCCCCGAGTGACCAGCGTCATTCCCGCGGCCCCCCCTTCTCACCTCCCCTTTCTCCACCGACTCCTCCCACACCTGCTTCCAGCTCCAGACCCAGACGGTGCAGTTCTCCAGCCTGACACCAGAGGGCGCGGCACAGCCCCTGCCTGAGGCTCCAGGAAAACTCAGGGCTGCCCACGCCCCCCCAGGCCGCACCCACCGCCCCCTCCTGCCCCAGGTTCCCAGCCCATCTGACCCGCGGGCCTCAGCTCAGAGGAACCAGGCAATTCCCATTAGACAGCCCAGGTCACCCTAGCTCTCTGAGAAAAGGAGGAAGGGGCTGCGGCTTCCAAAGGGATGTCTACTAAATTCCCTCACTTCTACTGAAACAGGTCCTCGCTTGGGACCCCAAGCACAGGACATGTGACACAAGATGCCCTCCCTGATAGGGCCACTGCCCGAAGAGACCAGGGTTCCAGGCCCTTTCCCCTCTGACGGACCTCCAAGTTCATGGATCAGCCTGAAAACACCTGGCCTGGCCCCCACGCCCCCCGATGCTCACCCGCTCATCCCCTCGCGTGGACTCGTTGTCCAGCAGGGGCTCCCCTGGGGCCTGGATCGTCACCGACTTGTCGCCGCGGCTCCCATCTCGGCTCTTAGAGCGGTGTCGGTCCCGGCGGTCCCTGCAGCAGGCGGCCGGGGGCACAGGTCAGAGGGGGGACCTGGGTCCTCTTCTCAGCAACAACTACCCCCCCACCACCCCTGTGCACGCCCACCTCTCCCCCCACCCCCCTAACCCTCCGCCACCCGTGTCGCCCCCACGTCTGCCCACCTGTGCTTGCGGGAGCTGCGGGAGTGGCCCGACTTGTAGGAATAGCCCGAGTACTGGGACTCCGTGTCCATGGCGTCCGAACGCCGGGCCTTGTAGCGCTCCAGGGCCACAGGCTGGGGCCTTTTGGGGGGCCCCACAGCCACCTCCTTCAGCACCGGCTTCTTCAGGCCAAGGGGCACCTTCAGGAAATCAACCGTCACCCTGAGGGACTCTATTTTGCTGGACGGGTGGGCTTGTCTCAGAGAAAATCAAGCGACGCACCTGAGAAGAGGAAGCCGTCGGTCAGGAGAAGCGGCAGCTCCCGTGGGGTCAGGGCAGAGAGGTGACCGGCCCCGAAGAGCGGCCGCCGCAGGAAGCTGTACTGGCCCAGCCGCTGCCCCAGACCAGTCCATCCCCGGTTCCCGCTCCGTCCAGTGGGCCCGGTTCCTCCTGCCCGGCCTCCTAGAAAGCGCACCCCGAGGCTGTGCCAGGGGCTCAGGGCGCAGGGCGGACGGGCAGCAGAGGCCGCTAGGAATGACCCAGCCCGGGACCCCCCGGAGCGGAGAACCAGGGCAACGCTCTCCTCGTTCTCGGCCAGGAAAGCCATGGCTCAGAGACGGCAGGCTCTGGCCAGGCTGACGGGCTGGACCGACGGAGACCGCACAGAGCACAAAGCAGCTGGCCTCTGTCCAGGCCTCTCTTTCCCCCTCACCTTCCCCCCACTCGTGACTTCTGAAAGGGCCCACGGGGGGAGGGGCTGCTCACAGCCGTTTCTCTTGTCCCAGTCTAGCCAGAGCCTACGTCAAACCAACCCGGAGTTACAGGCCAGGTCAGGCTGGCTGCTCCACGGAGAGTGTGTGTGTGTGTGTGTGTGTGTGTGTGTGTGTGTTCATGCACACCAGGGGAGCGGGGTGAGGGATGGAAACTATGATAACGTGGGTGGGGGGAGCAGGGAGGAGAAGACCGCGGAAATCGTTCTCCGAAGGCCCGAAGTGCTGAAATGGGCCATGCGCTGGGGAGCCTTCCTGGCTGTGCGCGTCCCCAGGGGCAGCGTGTGTATTCGGTCCGTTCACCTTCTACCTCTGCAGAGAATGAGCTCTTCTTCCTCCCGGCTTCCCGACCCTCAGCCGCATCCTGCTGGGTCCTCAGAGCCCACCCACCACCAACTAACAGCCAACCTGGCATCTTGCCCTCGGGCCCACCTCCACCAAGGCACGTGCGCGTTTCCCAGCCTCCCTTGCCGGGCCACCAGCTCGCTCTCGGGCACCTGTGTGCATCATGCACCCTGCGAGGCCCCGGGGAGTGGCGGGAGGCGGGGGGGGGGGGGGGGGGACAGCGGGGGACCCGACCCCGCGTCTCCGGGCTGGCGGGGCACAGGCACGCTGAACAAGTAAACTGGAGTATGAATGGCCAACTGCAGGAGTGATGGCAGGAACAGGGCGGAAAACCAGGAGAGGCAGCGCTGGGGGCTGCGACTTTGCACTGAGCGGTTCAAAAAGTCTCTCTGAGAAAACGACACCTGAGCCTGAGGGAGAACGGCACTTGGCCAGGCAGAGAGGTGACAAAGGCAGGAAACCGCACTGGGGAGACCGAGGGCAGCAAGGAGCTTGGCGGATTCCAGGAACCAGAAAAGGCCAGGGCAGCGGGAGCCGACGAAGATGATGGCTGGAGGCGGCCAGGGGCCAGGTGCAGAGCTCGTGTTTCCCCCAAGCACAAGGACGACGACCACAGGAAGCCCGCGAAGGATTTTAGCTGTGCCGGCGGGGACTGGGGGAGGGGCGAGCAGACATGGGAACACAAGGAAGGAAGCTACTAAGGCGGCCGGAGGCAGCGAGCGGGCCTGGAGGAGGTGACAAACAGCCGGTGCGAGGCGTGGTGGTGGTAGGATCAACAGGGCCCACTGAGGTCTGGCTGAGGGGAGGGGAGCGCCCGGGATCCCTGGCCTGAGCACGAGAGGAAGGCAGGGGAGGAGGCAAGTCTGGGGAGGGAGGCAGTGAGCTCCATTTCCAGCAGGCTAAGGTCACGGCCAGGAGACAGGTCAGGTGAGCAGCAGGGTTTCAGAGGAGCCAGACTCAGGAGAGTCTGAGCTGGAGGTGCGCAAGGTCACGGGAATGGATAGGGTCACCTAGGGAGAGGAATAAATAAGAGGGTTCCTCGGAAGCCCAGTAGGGAAGAGCAGGCAAAGGGGCAGACAGGGCAAGGCCAGAGGGGGAGGACAGCCAGAGGGGGAGGACAGCCAGAGGAGGAGGGAGCCCAGGGGTGGGGGAGGCCAGAAGAGCTGGCTCTTGTGTTTGGAGGCAGAAATAAAACCGACTGGGTCACCTGCTACCAAAAACTCAATTATGAAGGGAACTGAAATGGGTTTGCTTCTGTGTAGTTGCTAACTTTTCCCCAACTAAACTCAACTATCAACAACTAGAGAACAGGAAAGACGGCTGAGACACATTTCTGCCCACCACCGTCCGGTGCGCACACGGCCGAGAACTGATGCCCACCCCGTGGATGGACCTGCCCCTCTGACTCTCGGGGTCCTGTCGTGACTGCAGGGCGGTGACATCAATACTACATCCATTCCTTCCGCCGCCACCAGCTCTCGGGAGGCACCCCCGTGGCCTGGCGATGTTTGTCAACAGCCCCACGTCAAGGCCGGTGTGGGACGGAGACACAGCAAGGGGACACAGCCATGACACGTCAACCCAACCCTAACCCGCTCTAAATACCTTTGCCGTGAACAGGGCCCCCATTCAACACCCTGTCTGCAAATCACATGTCGCCCCCCTCCACCCCCGCTCCTGAGAACCTTTCTACTGGTTTAGTCCTCGACACAGTCTCCCAACACCTCACACGCATCTCTCTGGCTGGGCGCAGCCCTAATCTAGTCCCCACCAGGAGGTTCGAGAGAGCAAGTGGGCTGCAGGGCGGGGGGGAGACGTAAAGGGGGTCAGAACTGCCCTTGATGCGGTCTAGACAGAGGCACCGGAACCAGGACTCTCCACTCTCCACCAGGACTCAGCCTCCTGTCACCGGGAAGAGCCAAGCACAAAAAGAGCCTGGAATTTGCATCAAGGCTCTGCATTCAAAACCTGACTCTCCCACCAACCAGCTCTGTGACCACAGGCAAGTTACTTCACTTCTCTGTGCGTTGCAGCCTGGTAGGCTCATCGGTAAAATAGGAAAGTAACGACACGTACTCGATGAGGCTGCTGTGAGGACCCCGGGGGTGAGAGAAGCGCTTTTATAAACTGCTCAGCTAGTAATTAGTTAAGGAATTAATATGCTGTGGCTCCAGGGTCGCCCATACTCCAATCCCCAGACACTTCCTCTGCGATTTAGGGAAGAGGTGGTATAAATAAATCCTGCTGTTTGTACTACTAAATAAAGAAGTCACACACACACACACACACACGCACACACACACACAGTCCTGACCAGAACCACTTCAAACACACTCAGGAGGGAAGCTGATGCCATTGTGTTTCCCCTATAGATAAATTTCAAACCAGAGAAGGGTGCCAGCCCCTCCCAACCCTTTGTTCGGAGCTGCTCAGCCTGGAGCCCCCACCTTCCTCCCAGTGTCAACCCCGCTTCACCCACCGCTTAGTCAAGACCCAGCGTAAACCCTGCTTTACCCACCCCTTCCAACCCAACTCAAGGTGCCTCAAACGTTAGGTGCCTCCCCTACCAAACAGAGGGACTAAAATGAACCCAGTTTCTGAGCCCCTTGCCTGCTGACCCCTCAAGTTGCCAGGAAGCTAACCCAAATCTGGAGAGGCTGGGGGCGAGGGGGATGGGAGGCAAGCGAAGACAAGGGCAGAAGTTCCCTCTTGTTTAATCAGCTCAGGAATCAGGGGTCTAGAGGGTCTCCAGGGTGGGCGGCGTTCCCAGGGAAGAGGGTGGGGGGAGGGGAGCCCTGGATCAGACCAACAAGTGGAAATGGCAGAGGTGGACCGTGAGGGCGGCAGGACTGGTGTGGACAGGGAGGGCCCTGGTTTGCACGTGGGAGGCTGTGGAAGGGGATGTGTCCCGATGCGTTCACCTTGCCCCCACCCCCAAGGGGCGCGAGCACGCGTGCGCACACGCGCACACACACACACTCAGTCCCCTGCTCAAACCAACCATGGATTGTCTGGGGTTAAAAGGAGGCCAGAGAGAGAGAGGGAGGGAAGAGTGACTGTCACAAAAACAAGACCCTTCTCCCCCCAAAAGGCCTTTCAGAAATAAAATTAATGGAATGTGTCTCAGTACCATCCCAAGGGGATTGGGGGGAGGGGTGGGGGGGAATGTGGGGGCTTTTGTCCCGGCTGCCCAGCTTCTCCCACATTGATCGCCATGGCAACCAAAGCCCCCTGTTGCCTAGGTGATGGCAGCCGGGTCCTGGAACCCATACCCAGCATCCAAAGCGAGGGAGGTTGTGAAGGTGGGGGGGTAGGGGGGGGCGGCTAGGGGCAGAGGGGGAGAGAATGGGGTTTCTCCTCTGGCAGCCCCAGCTTTTGTCTGAGTTCTGGGATCAGGTTTCTTCAGGAAACAATCGGAGGCCTCTGGAAAAAATACAGTCAGAACCTGGCAACAGGCAAGGGAACAAGGCCTTGCGGTGCAGGGGGGCGGTTACAGGGGGGGAGGCTGGCGTTGACCAAAATGCACACTGAGACCGGACCCTTCCCTTTGCCCCACTCGGAGGAGCAGCCCAGGTGGACAAGGCACCGGACAGAGAACGGGCCTCTGTGGGCAGGTGCTGAGGACCGACGGGCAGCCAGCAGGTGGCTAAGATCACTGCCTCCTTTGCCGGCTTTCTGGACCAGGGCCACCCGGCCCCCCAGTCCCAGCTCCTTCGGGCCTGGGATGGGGAAAGGAGGCAGGGCAGAGGTGAGGGTGGGGCCGGAGGAAGGCACTCTGGGAGCCGCAGTGACTCAGCCAGAAAAGAAAAGGTGGGGAGGGGACAGGACCCAAACATGTGCCTAGAAAGGCCACCCGTTCTTCCTCGGGTCTCTGGAAGACAGGGCTGCAGGCCAGCTGTGCAACAGAAGGCACTTGGTCTGGATCATCCCGCGGCAGGGGAAGTGGATGGGAAGACAAGATGCCAAGAGCTTGCCTCTGGCTGCCACGACAGAGCTGTGACCGGCCCACTCGTTGAACACACGGCCTTCCTCTTCTCAGCCCAGGACGAGGGAAGGCCGGTCCTGTCTGGACGCAAGGGGTCGGGCACCATCTCATCTTCAGACCCTTGTAGGACAAGATGTCTACAGACACTGGCCCATTAATGGTCTGTGATTCATACTCGAGAGCCTGGATCTCACTGCACCTGCCTTCCACCTCCCCAATCAACCCAGACAGGTGTGGCCACGTGAGCGCCCCCGGCCCAGGGTCCCCGGCTTCCCCACCACAGTCCAAGGGTATGAATGTGCGTTCGGCTCAAGGTGCGGCTGGCCACCTCCCGGGAGGCACCAGGTGTCCCACCCCCCCCCCACCCCCCCACCCCCTCCAGCCCAGTATCCAAAGAACTAGACAACTAGCCGGAAAGACAGAGCAGGCTGCCACGTCATCATCAGGCTGCTGGGAGGCGGGGCAGACACTCAAAGTCACAACCATCCTTCCGACTGGAGGCCTTTCCTTTCTGCCTCGATAGTCTCCATCCAGGCCCTGATGGTCACCAGTGGGGGCGGGAGGCGTCCATGAGAGCAAATGCAGACACCTCACCTGGTACCCGCAGAGGACCGGAAGGTGCCAGAACCTCTGACTGTGCCCACACGATCCCTGAGCTCCCTTTCCCCCTCCCCCTCCAGGAGGAAAGCACACACTGATCTCGCAGTTTCGTGAGATCGAGCCCCAAGCCCTGTGTCGGGCTCTGTGCTGACAGCGCAGGGCCTGCTTGGGATTCTCTCTCTCTCTCTGCCCCTCCCCTACTCATTCTCTCTCCCTCCCTCCCTCCCTCATTCTCTCTCAAAATAAATAAATTGGAGGAAGGAAGGAAGGAAGGAAGGAAGGAAGGAAGGAAGGAAGGAAGGAAGGAAGGAAGGAAGGAAAGAAAGAGAGAGAGAGAGAGAGAGAGAGAGAAAGAAAGAAAGAAAGAAAGAGAAAGAGAGAAAGAAAGAAGAGAAGGAAAAGAAAAATGAGAAAAGAAAAAAAGAGAAAAGAGAAAAGAACTTACTAATGCTTTAGCTTTGAGGCGTTTGCCTCTCAGAGAGAGACGGGGTTCCTCTAGGAAAGTCCCAGTCCTTGGGGTAGCCAGGACTGTAAGGCCAGGATGGGGACAAGTGGCACAGATCCCCGCCCCAGCCTCTTCTCACCAGTGACAGGGCACGACTAGACAGGCCCGGGCCAAGACAGTGGAGACCAGAGCCCCTTCCCCTCCAAGGGGTGGTTTCTGCCGCACCCCGCCCCCACCAACTGAGGCTCTGACGCTCCCTCGCTCGCTCCCTCCCTTCCCTCATCGTTCCCATCCGGCCTTAGGCCCTGGACAAGCCGTCCATCCCAGAGGCCACGCTGCGTTTCCCCACCACAAAGAGAACTAGGGCACACAGAGCAGGCCAGAACCAGCCCCAGGCCCTAGACCAAAAATGGGATGGAGATTCGCCCCCACCCTCACTCCTGTGCCCTGAAAAAGGCCCCAGTGTCCTTGGGTGAGGCCAAAGCCAGCTGGATCTCAAGGGGCAGAGGGAGAGGAAAGGGCCGGATTGGGGAGCCCGGGAGCCCCCGCCCTGCTTACCGGGCACTCTCCCAGGACAGCCCCAGACATGAACTCACCATCCCGAGAGCCCCGGGGCAGGGGCAGGGGCAGGATCCTTCCCCTCACTAGGCTGGGAAGCAGGGGACGGCTGTGCTTGGGTCACCCAGGCGAGGATGTTTCCAGAGCAGCTGCTCACCCCCAGACCCCAGAGCAAGAAGAGCCCCCACGCCGGGCTCCCAGCCAGGATACCTGAGCTTGCGTTCTAGCTAGAAGGGAGCTGGGGGAGCCAGGGCCAAGCCCTTCTCCTCCACCTCCTCAACTGCATCCATCTAAGAGGGGGCGATGCGGGTACCCTCTGATAGCCACAGACACCCTGAGACACACACTCACACACAGACACCCACACTCCTATCCCCCTCTGAAACCTGGACCGGCTCCCGCCTGCCCCACCCAGCTCCACCCGCCCCAGCCAGGCAGGTTCTGTAGAGACCTGCTCGCTTTCTCTCTGGCACCCCCACCCCCCCCCCCCCCGCCGCTCGCAAAGTGTCTCCCCCAACACACAGTACCCCAGTGCACACACATGCACCCACACCACAGCTCCTCAGTCCCCGGCCACCCCCAGACCCATTCGCAGCCAGTCGAGAAGGGAACACCGGGCAGGGGGGAGGGTATACGGCAGAAGGGGTGAGTAATCTCTTTGGCATCTGTCCCAGATGGGGGCCGGAGGGGAGACAGGATGCTAGGCTGGTGAGAGGGTCACCGCGGCTTCGAGATGCCTGGATGTCCTGTTTAATTTGCACCAGTGGGCAGGCCCCACAATTACCACCCACCGGGCTCTGAGCTCCTTCCTCCGTCAGCTGGGGCACAGGGCTGGCCCCTACCTGCCCACCAGGTGAGCCGCAGGAGAGCCAAGGAGGAAAGCAGGCACCTCGAGTTGTCCCCAGGGACAGGAGAAGGGGGACCCTGGGCGGCGAGCAGGCTGCGTGGGCCCGCGGGTCAGTTCCTGCCTACCCCGTGCCCCCCCACCCCCGCCCTCCAGGAAAACAAAAATGCCTCCCCCTTCACGGCCTCCTGTCCTAGGCAGGCCCCAAGTGACCCTGCCTCCAGGAGACCTTCGGAGCCTGTACACCGGCCCCTGCCAAGGAGGAGGACGTGGAAAGCAGCCGCTTGGGGAGGGAGCGACCTTGGGCTCACGTGTGGTGAGGGAGCTGGGAGGTGGGGACATGGGCAGCAGGGTGGGCCTAAGGGTGCCTGCGGCAGGCTTGGGTCTCCCCAGCCTGGAAACCTTCCCGTGCCTTGGGGGGCGGGGCCGGAACTGGCACGTGACCCAGCTCTCGCGCAGGAGAACCGGAGGGAGACCGGGCCAGCTGAAAGGCCCACGTACCTACCGACCTCCACCATCGTGACACTCTCAGCACCCGAGGTTTTTACGCTTCTAAGGGGTCCCAGCAGCCTCCAGCCCCTACATGTCCCACCCCCACTCCTGGAGGAAAGCCAGGGACAAAACAAGTGTCCCTGTTCACACTTGGTTGTTTTTTTTAAGTTCCTGCGTTCACACCTGGGGCTCAGCACCTGTTCTCCTCAACCCTCACCTCCCCTAAGAAGCCAGGGGCCCCTCCCCAGCCTCGCACACAAACACCGCACTCTCTCTGGTGAAAGTGGGGGTCCAGGGATGTTGTGGGGGGTTGCTGGAAAACTCTGCAGACAATGAGGGCCAGGCCCCTCCCAATCACAAACAAGACCCCACGGGCTGGCGTGGCCGGACCCCCAACACCCGCTCCCCCCCTCCCCCGGAGGAAGAGGCCAGCCCCTGGAGAGGTTCGGCCCAGGCCCTAGCCCTGCCCCAGGCTGGGGACAATCAGGCCCTCCTCCCAGGAGACCCATTCCCCCAGGGGACTCCACCCAGCCCCACCCTCCGAGGTAGACCTCTCTACTCAGGCTGACCTGGAGACTCCCCGTGCGCCCTTCAGGAGATAGGGGAATTATTCAAGTTCAAGACCAAAGGTGATGCGCAAATCCGATTCAACTGGAAGGAAGCAGGGGAAGGCGGAGGGAGCATTTTGGAAAATGGAAGCGCGATGCAGGCAGGTGGGCCAGGCACAGCCTCTGGGGAGCTATGCTATCCAAGGTGAGCTGCTTCCCTTCTCGAAACCTCAATTTTCGTGCCTGTAAAATGGAGTAATGGTGCCTACTTCTGGTTAAGAGTTTTCAACAAAATAACATACAGGGCATCATGGAGTCGGGGACGTAAAAGATGCTCAATAAAACGTTACCTCCTCCCTCTTTGTCCTTTAGAGGCTGCACATCCAGTCGTCCTACTTCCTGTTCCCATGACCTCATTGTGAGAAGACCCCACCCAGCCCCTCTGGCTACAGCGCTGGCCCCAGACCCCAGATGATGACCCCGCCCTAATTTCCACCACAACCTGGGGCAGCCAGAACCCCTCTCCCCATTCTCTGCCTCTTTCCTGGGCTGGGGTGGGGTGGGGTGGGGTGGGGTGGGGTGTGGTCTTGGATCCCCCTATCCCTCCCTACCCATCTCTCCTTCCACACCTACTAAGGCAGGGCCTGGGCTCCAATGCCAGGGCGCTAAGCCCAGCCGTGTGTGCAGTGGCAGGGGGGACCCCAAGCCTGCCGCCCCGCCCCAGCCCCCAGCTTCTCCCCACTCACCGCCCCACCCCGATTACCAGGAGATCCTGGGCTCGGCCGATTCCAAGCCTGCTTCTCCCAAACCCGTTCCCAGCTGTCATGTCTGTAATTACCAGCCTCGCCAGGGGCATCAGACCAGCACAGCAACACCTCATTTCCAAAGGGCCCCACCAGACGAGGCCTCTGCCTCCTACTCCGTACCAAGCAGTGTGGAGGCAGGGATGGAAAGATTTTCCCTGACCCACCTCGTTTCTCTCCAGATCACAAGAGGGCTGCCCGGGGAGATCGCCAGGAGGCAGAATAAAGAATGGAAGGCTGCTGCTGGGGGTGGGGTCTGAGTTGGGAGTCTCTCCCGGGCTTCTCCCTCGCCTGGCTACTGAAACCTCCCCACAAACAAGGTTACCAACCCGGAGAGGGGGAGAGAAGAATTTTCAGGTCACTTCGGAGAGAGGGGAAGTTGATGCCCCAGTAAAGCTGAAAGGGGTACCCACAGGGATGAGGGCAGCTACGGGAGGGAACTGCCCAGGAGAGAGGAGGAAAGAGCGAGTTAAATGAAGTCCCATCCTCCACCCAGACCGAGAAGAGGCAAGAGTAGCCCAGCCTCCCTCCTCCTTATCACCTCCATCCCCACCAACCTCACAGGACCTCCTTTTACAGGCAGGGAAACTGAGGACAAATCCCCACCCATACTTCAAGATCCAACAGCCCCACGCTGCATACAGCTCAGCAACACCCCCGATCCTTCTGGCCCGCTCAGCCCGAACCTGCAGAGGCTCCTCAGTCCCCTCCCTGTCTGCCTAGCTCAGAGTCTGAATCCTGCGAAGGTCCATCCACACAGTGGAATAGGGTTCAGCCATGAAAAAGAGGGTGAAATTCTGGCACCCGCTACGACGTGGAGGAACCTTGAGAAGCTTGTGCCGAGTGCAGAAAGACAGACATAAAAGGTCCTACGTTGTGTAAAATTTCATTTATGTGAAATATCCAGAATGGGTAAACCCACAGAAACAGAATAGAGACTGGTGGCTGCCAGGGGCGGGGGATGGGGTAGGGAAAAGGTTCTCACAGGCCACGGTTGCACAACATTGTGAAGGCACTAAACGCCAATGCTCACTTTAAAACGGTAATTTTAGGGGCGCCTGGGTGGCTCAGTGGGTTAACTGTCCAACTCTTGATCTCGGCTCAGGTCATGATCTCACGGTTCGTGGGTTCGAACTCCACGTCGGGCTCTGTGCTGACAGCTTCCGAGCTGGAACCTGCTTCAGATTCTGTGTCTCCCTCTCTCTCTGCCCCTCCCCTGCTCGTGCTCTGTCTCAAAAATAAATAAACGGTAAAAAAAAAAAAAAAAAAATTCTTTTCAAGGGTAATTCTAGGGGCGCCTGGGTGGCTCGGTCGGCTAAGTGTCCCACTCTTGATCTCGGCTCACGTCATGATGTCAAGGTTTGTGGGATCGAGCCCCAATTCGGGCTCTGCATGGCCGGCATGGAGCCCGCTTGGAATTCTCGCTCTCCCTCTAGCTCTCTGCCCCTCCCCCGCTTGGGTGCGCACACTTTCTCTCTCTTGAAGTAAATAAATACACTTAAAAAAAAAAAACAAAAACACGTTGAAAATGGTAATTTTACGGGATGTGAATTTCACCTCAGTTTCAAAACCCCCGGCCAGCCCAGGGCACCGTCTCCTCCCGGTGCCTTTCCTGACACCCACCCCAGGGCCGAGCACTCCTGCTCCAGGCCCCCGTTGGCTCCTAAACACACCTCCACACAGCACTCACCGGGCTACAGTGAACCGACATGTTCCAGCACGTCTCCCCTGCGAAAGGCCGCCTCATCCCCTCTCCCCTGTGCTCAGACAGCGCCTGGCAGCCAGCAGGGTCTGCCAGAGGAGAACCAAAGCCTCGCTCTCCTCTCCAACCCACAAGTGCCTCCCACGACCCCCTCTGTCAGAACCCGAACCACTCGGCTAACATGTACTGAGTGCTCCCTACGGGCCGGGCACCATGCGAAGGGCTCGCGCTGCATTACTTCACCCGGTCCTCATAAACCGAAGAGACAGGGCGTATTATTAACTCCACTTTACGGGCGAGGCTTCAAAAAGTTCTCTCTTCTGTCTGAGGCCTCAGAACTAGGAGGTGGCGTAACTAGGACGTTAAGAGCAGGCCGCAACCCGAGGAAGGAGGCCCCTGGGTGAACCTGGGGTTCCTCGAGGAAGGTCCCACCTGGGGTTGGAGGACAGCGTCTTAACGCCCAAGAGGCTAAAGAATGCAGTTCAAGAACTTGCCCCACGTCACCCCACTGTGAAATACTAATTCCAACCAGTGCTGTCGGGTGTGGGGAGCCGTTGGGGGCAGACTAGGCAAGGACTGGAGTCCCTACAACCCCGAGGACACGAGGGGGGTCCCGGAGCTCCTCTCTCTTCCCCCCCCAAAGCTCCTCTTAGCCAAGTACACGCCCCCCCCCCAACCGGAAGGGCCTCTTGGCAACCAGATGAACAGATAAAAGTCTGTCCTGCCCTAGGTCCAGGAAAGGGGGCCCTTCCTTAGACTCTGAAGGAGCAGAGGGGGCACGTGAGAGAGGCCTGTCCTGGACGAATCGGACAGAAGCGACACAATGGGGCAGGAGGAGCCGATGTGGCCACCGGTTCCAGACTGGAAGTACGGCCCGAGATGGCAACGTCCATTCTCTGACAACAGTGCCTCCTCCTTGGAAGAGCGGGCCAGGAGGCGTGCACAAGAGCCAGAGCCCCCCTACCCCCCCATCCTAGGTTCACGTGCCTCACTCACCCCGGGAGCCCTGCCCGGCAGACAGGTGTCGGGCTTGAAGCACTCACGCATCAGGCCTTTCACACTCTGCCCCCAGCCCTAGTCCCAACGTGTCCTAACTCCCACCACCCTCACCCCAGAGTCCTAGGAAAGCGAGGGAGCCCTGGGGACTAAAGACGGAACATCCCGGTTGCACATGCCCACTAGGGACTCAAGCACTCCGATTCCAATTCCTCGACGACCCTGAGAAACGTGTGCAGTCGAAACCTCAGCCCCTAAAAGCGGGTGTCTCGCCCTAAGCCCTGGCGGCAAGAGGAACGTGTCTGGGAGGGACATGGGAGGAAAAAGCGTGCATCCTCAAGAGGAGAAGAAGGCCAGCCCCTTCCCTTCACCCCGAAAGAGAAAGGACAAGGGAGAGGACGGGCAAAGGAGGTAGCTGCTGCTTCTGTGGGGAGGGACACAGCCCCTTCCCCGACAGTGGTGACCTCCCGCCAAACACCAGGACACCCTGCCAGGGGCGCCCACCCTTTCCCCCACACGCGGACATTCAAGCTCTCACTGGCTCAGCCCCGATTCCTCACCCTCAGCCCCAGCCCCAGCCCCAGCCCCAGCCCCAGCCCACAGCTCCACCCTAACCATGCTCCTCACCAGGGAAAAGGGAATCTCCTGGATACATACACGGCGGGCGGGCGCACACACCTGCAGAAACTCCTGAAAATGCCCCCCCCCCCCCCCGTCCCCTGCCCACCAGCCTCCCCAGGGCTCCCATGCCACCGGCTCAACCCCAGGGACGGGGACCTGGGCTGTTCCACACCAGTCTCATGCCTCCAGCAGGCTGCGTCCTCTTGCCTCCACCCCAGACCAAAATCGCGACTCCTCAGGAGCTGGAGAATCCTGGAGGCAGGGCAGTCCGTGCACTCGGAAGTCAAAGACCCCAAGGCAGCTTTCCCGGGAGAACCGTGGCCTGAGGGGGCTGAGCCTGGGCGGGGAAAGCCAAGAATGTGGCCTCTCCACACACTGGAACCCAGGCTAGGATGGTGGGGGAGGAAGTCCCTCTTATTTTCCTCCCCGACTCCTCCAGGGCCTCAAGATTCCTGTAGGACTACAACCAGAACCTCTCTTCTCTGTTCCCCACAACACACACCCTTTTCTAGAAACCCCCCCCCTACCCAAGCGGGCACCTCGTAAGGTGGCCCACTCTCTCCCACTTGTAGGTCTCAGATACTTAAGGCGCTACCTTTGAATCCAGGGAGAGCCAACCAAGAAGCTTCAGAATCGTCCATACAGCCATCCCTTTGGGCTTTCTGCCAGAAAAATGTGCCTGCGGAGGCAAGAGGTAGTACCCCCAACACACATTCAGGAGCACGCACACCACCTAAGGCGGGTCCACACGCTGGTACTTAACCATCAACACAGGTTACACCCAAGAGAACAGATTCCCTCACCCCCTTTCTGGCACACAGGTGCACACACACCTACCCAGCCAGGTATGCCCCATTCAGCTCTTACACACCCACCCCCCTCAGTACCTACACCCTTCTTTCCCAGAAACCCCTCCGCAGTTCACACACACAGACACACAGCCCTTCCCCGGAGTGTACACATAAATGCATATCCAAACACACGGCAGATACGTGGTCAGCCGCTCCCTGGGTGCACACACAGCCGCTGAAAAACCCCTACACCTCCAAACCCAGGGGCCCACCTGCAGGAACACGTAGCACATCACGGCGCGCGCGCGCACACACGCGCGCGCACACACACACACACACACACACACACACACACAAAGAATCACGCACACTGATCCTCCACCAATGCTTTAAAACTCACTAATGCAGGGCCCCCCAGCCCCCCAAATGGGTAAGTATGAGTGGGGAGAGGGATGCCGGCGCCTGTCCCTGGGCCCCCATCCACGGTGCCCGGGTACCCTGCCCGCCAGCCCCGTCCTCAGCAGCACACACACCCCCCTCCACTCTCCTCGGCCGGTCCCCAGACTCCACATTACACCCGGAATGCATACCTGCCCCGTCCCTCCCCACACTCCTGAGGTGTGTCTGCACCCCTAAACACCCCCGCCTTCCGATACCTCCGGGCTCCTGTGTCTCGCACTGCCTCCCCCCCCCCCCCCACCTCCAGCACACACTCCCGGTCTCCGGCTTCAACCGGCTCCCCCCCGGGATCATTAAGGCCCCCGCCGGAGCCCCGGGCCCAGGAAAGTCCCTGGCTCTCCAGGCCCGGGCTCCGCCCCCTCCCCACGAGCCCCTGGCCCTCCGCAAAGTTGGGGGGGGGGGGGGCACTCCGCCTTGCAGTGGGGAAACGGACCGGAAGGGGGGTGCCCCGCGCCCCCCCTTCCCCCACAAGCCATCCCGCCCGCCCGGGGGCCGGGCACCCCCTGGCCCCCTGCACGATTGTCCTCCTCTCCCGTCTCTCGTCCTCCTTTCTTTTTCTGGCAAACTTTGCCCGCGCCCCCGCGGCCCGGCACTCACCGCCGCCGCGAAGTGCCGGTGGGCTCGGCCCGGCGCCTTTGTATCCGCAGCGCTCCGGGTCGCGGCGAACTCCGCGCTCGCGGACGGGCAGCGCGGGCGAGGGCGGCGCGGAGGGGGCTCCGGTGCCGGCCACCCCCTCTGCGTCCCACACCGCTGCCTGTCCCCCTCGGGGCCCCGGGGGCAGGGGCCGGGGGATGGGGGCGCTCAGGCTCCCATGGCGGGGGCCAGGAGCACGGAACCGGGGGCCGGGGATCGCACCGGAGCCGGCGGCGGAGCGGGGAGGGGACGGGCAGGGGAGCGGGCGGGGGGCGGGGGCGGGGGGCGCGCGCTCCCGGGCGCCGCCTCCCGGCTGTTCCCGCCGCCGCGCCCCTCCCGCCGCCGCGCCCATTGTCTGCGGCCCGGCTCTTCCCGGAGCCGCCGCTCCCCGGCCGGCCGGCCGCCCGGGACGCGCGGGGCCCTCCCGACCCCGGGAGGAGGCCGCGCGGCCCTGCGACCCCGGCCGCGAGCGCTGACCCGGGAGGCCTCGATCCGCGGCCGGGGCCCAGCCCGCAGCCCCTTCCTCCTGGGGCGCCTCTCCCCGACCCGCGGGTCGGTAGACCGAGTCCCCAGACCTCCGGGGATGGAGGTGTGCATTCTTGCGGGCCACGGACCCGGCTACGCGGAGTCCGGTCTGGGATATGGAAAGATCGATTTCCTCTCCCCCCCGCACCCCCCTCCCCTCCACGAGGGCTGCGAGAAGGGAGAGTCATTTCTGATGTTAATTAGTGGCGGGAGACGCTCCCCGCTTCCCGTGCATACGGGGATTTCCCTGACACCCGCACCACCGCATCCCCCTCGCTACCAAAAATAATTTAATTACTCTGGGTTCTAGCTGTGAGCGGCAACCGCCCCGTCAGTATGGGACGCTCCCTCATTAACACTTTTTCCCTCCCCTCCTGGTTTGAGCGCTGGGATTAATTACAAAGGGAACCGTGCCCTGGGGGAGCAAGGGCGGGGGAGGCGCAGGCCCTGGGAGCTTGGAGGAAGGGGAGAGGGGGCCCTTCTCCCAGGAAAACTCCAAAGGCCTATCAGGTCCCCAACCCCAGTCAGGCAGGCTCTTGGCTTCAGATACCTCGGAGTCGGGGTACTCTACAGGGATTCTAGGGTATCACAACATATCCCACATAATTGGGGCATTTCTGCTTCGCAGCACTCCACAGAACCAGTTAGGGTTCATGAAGTGGGGCAGTTGCTCTGAACCCCACCAAGAGTCTCCCCCATCGTAAACGTGGGAAGTCCTTCCCTTTGGAGCGAGCGAAACCTTGCAGTATTATTATATTATCATATTGCTGTGCAAACCAGCACTTACCTAGGGTCACAATACTTCAAAAGCACGGTCACACCTCCACGGGCAGGTCCTGGCCTTCTCACCATCTCAACATCTTCCAGTGTTCAGGCCCGATACCTTCTCGCCCAACCCTGTGATTCAGAAGTCCAAAGGGAAGGACATTCCCAGCCTCCGTGCCTCACTTATTTGGGGAGTTTTGCTCCTCCCTGATGAAATGTTTTCTCTGAGACCTAAGCTCGTCCCTTACAATTGTCCATTCTAACCTAAGCAGCCACGAGGACAAGAGCCGTCTTCATCCACATTGGGACCATTCAAAGATGGAAAACCTTAAGCAGCAGGTTCTCCTCTGCCCAAACCCTTGCCTCTCTCCTCATCCCCCCACCCATCGACATCCTGCGTGAGCAAGTGACTCAGTACTGAGACTACATGAAATACGCAGCATCATTACTTCCGGTACCCAAGTCCCTGAGTGGGGCCGGGTACTCCTTAGCGTGGTGCCTGTCATGGGCAGTATTTGAGGGACAAGTGGCAGGAAAGCTAGGAAGGGGAAAGGGAGGTAGAGCAGGCTTAGGCGTCCCCAGGCCTGCCCAGAGCACCCCCAGGGCTAGGCGGCAAGTGTATAACTTGACCCAGTGATGGGGCTCCCGCAGCTGCCCTGCTAGCTGACTATCCAGCAGGTCAGCGCAAGGTACGTTCACATGATGTTAGCCTGTTTCACAAGCTTCAGAAGGGCCCGAAGAATCAGAAGCAGGGCTTCTGACCCCGGAATTACAGACAATTCTGTAGACTGGCCCCGCCTAAAGCCAAAACCAAAGACGTCAACAGATAAGGCTTCGGGATTAACGGATGTCAGGCATCAACCTGGAATAAACTCAATCTCTCCTTTTTCTTCTCTAAAGGTGAAATTGGGGGCTTTCGGTTCTGCCTCTGCAACAAAAGCACGGGCTTACAGAGGAGACGTCCAACATTCACTCTAACCGGTGCAAAGTGTCCCACGCAGCCGTTCTCTGGACCGCCCTCCATGGTCACCCCTAGAATGGACGCCCATCTGGATTTCACACATCCTGAACTCACAGAGGGAAGAAGCGGGAGCTCCAAAGAGGAGGCCCGCGTGTCCTAGGGCCCAAGGGACCTAGCCCAATGCCTTTTTAATTTTTGATTTTTTTTTTAATTGTTTTTTTTCAACGTTTTTTATTTATTTTTGGGACAGAGAGAGACAGAGCATGAACGGGGGAGGGGCAGAGAGAGAGGGAGACACAGAATCGGAAACAGGCTCCAGGCTCCGAGCCGTCAGCCCAGAGCCCGACGCGGGGCTCGAACTCCCGGACCGCGAGATCGTGACCTGAGCTGAAGTCGGACGCTCAACCGACTGCGCCACCCAGGCGCCCCAATTTTTGATTTTTTTAAAGCTTATTTATTTTTGAGAGACAGGGCATGAGCGGAGTGGGGGGGTGGGGAGAGAGAGAGAGGCACACACAGAATCCAAAGCAGAGCCTGACGTGGGGCTCACACCCACGAACCCTGAGATCACGGCCTGAGCTGAAGTCAGATGCTTCGTTGAACCGAGCCACCCCTTAGCCTTAGCCTAATTCTTTAGGAGAGAAGACGACACTGAAGTGACATCCAGCTGGGATTTTCCCAAGGGGCCCAACCCTCAGTGACAGAGGGAGGGCAGGAGCCTGAAGGAGTGGAACAGATTGCACAGCTCCTAGCTTTGAGGACACGGGCAAGTTTCTTCATTTCTTCGAGGCTCAATTCCTGTGTCTATAGGATGGGACTAATAAGGGTAACAGCAGGAACCCCTCCACGTACCCATCATGCCCCAGTCAATTCCCAGCCCAACTCCCCCTCTTTGTTATGTACCTCAGAAGATTCCTAGTGCTTTCTGGAATCTGGCTCAAGGAGGGGGGGGCTCTTCGCCAAAAGCCAGGGCCCTCAGTAAAAGTTCTTTCATTTCCCCACCGCCTCGAGGGCCTGAGGCAGTAGGGATCGACCAGGCTGACCAGAGGCCTCTCAGGAGCCCTGGTCCTGGTCCTCCTCCACGGAGGATGCAAAAGGTTCATAAAGTAGCAGCGGACACTCTCTAAGGGAAAACGCCCCAGCCGAGAGAGAGGGCCTGCTTCCGGTGCCGATGAAACTGTTCCCGGAAGTCAGGCCCAGAGCCCGGCCGCCGACATTAGGTGTTCCGCTCTGGTGAAAAGTTGGGCCTCTTTGCGGCACCACTGTGGAGAAAGGGGTCTCCTCAGTACCTTGCTTAAACCCAGAAGCTTCGCAGCTGGTGGGGTGGCCATCAAAGTCCTTCAATGGGAGTGAGGAACAGTTTCTCCAACTCCCGGGTACAGGTGGCCCCAGTAATGCCCACATCCCAGCCAGGCCTACCATGTTGGTACATCCCTGCTGATAAAACTGGGAACGGTTCTATCTCCCAGGATAATCAGAGCTCTTTCAGCAGCACCCACGTTCCTGGAAAGGCTACCCTCAATGCTTGCAAAAGTATTTCCAGACCCAGTCTATACCGTGAAACAAGTGACTTTTTTTTTTTTTTTCCACTTTTAGTGAGAAAGGGAACAAAATACCAAAACTCCTCCCCTGGTTAAGAATGTTGTGCTACCACAGGGTTGTTGTGAGGTGTCTCTGTCTTCACGGAGCTCCTGATCTCTTTGAGAAGCAAAACCGAACCCTGTTCGTTTTTCCGTGAATGGCACGTAAAAGTCACTACCTTGGTGTTGCTTCCCTTTCCTTCTAATTCCCTTCTCTATCCCTAGTCCTCACCTGTCCCAACCCTTTGCCATCCCCTGTCATCCAACCTTTATCAAGCGTGAGCTTCCTCAAATCCCATCCCGCTATCACCAATCTACAAAGTTACCTACAATTAAACCCGTGGTTCTCAACCTTGACTGCAGATTTTAATCACCTGGGAAGCTCTGAAAACATACGAATGCCCAGGACCCATCCCAGAGTAATTAAACCGGAAACTTCCGAGGCGCACCCAGCCATCGGCATTCTTTTTTAAGTTACCTCTGCGATTCTAATGTGAGAACCGCTAAGTCAGACCCTTTCTGATTCCCTTCCTCCTTCCTCGGCAGAATAGATGCCCCACCTCCCGCGCCGAGGACTACTTCCTCCAGGTTCGCCTTAGATGCTGTCCTTTCCTACGTCCATCTGTCTCTCCTGCGTCTGACTTAGGCCTCCTGGCTCATCCATGCCCAGCTGGCAGAACTAAGTAAAAATAGGCACCTCCACTCTGTAAGGCTCCCTTTGCTGCAACCCTCCTTCTCTCCTCCTTCTCATTCCACCCTCTCGGAAGAGTAGATTCCTCACCACCGTCCTCCCTCCGCCCTTCACTCCTTGGCTCCTTGCATCCCAGTCATCCTCTCCATCTCCCCTCCTCCTGACTTCAGATATTGATATTTCCCAGAACTCAGGCTTTGGCCCCTTTACTCTCGCCTCACATGCTCTCCCAGAAGGCGGTCATTCTGTCTCGTGGCTTCCATCAGTACGTACTTATCAGTGTTCCTAAGTCCAGATCTCATGTTGCCAGCACCCTGATGGACATTTTCCCCCATTTTATGGATCTATCCTAACGTATTTATTTAGTTAGTTAGTTAGTTATTTTTAACATGAAATTTATTGTCAAATGGGTTTCCATACAAGCCCCAGTGATCATCCGGAAAGGTGCCCTCCTCGGTGCCCATCCCCCACTTTCCCCACTCTCCCACCCCCCATCAACCCTCAGTTTATTCTCAGTTTTTAAGAGTCTCTTATGGGGGCGCCTGGGTGGCGCAGTCGGTTAAGCGTCCGACTTCAGCCAGGTCACGATCTCGCGGTCCGTGAGTTCGAGCCCCGCGTCGGGCTCTGGGCTGATGGCTCAGAGCCTGGAGCCTGTTTCCGATTCTGTGTCTCCCTCTCTCTCTGCCCCTCCCCCGTTCATGCTCTGTCTCTCTCTGTCCCAAAAATAAAATAAAAACGTTGAAAAAAAAAAAAAAAAGAGTCTCTTATGGTTTGCCTCCCTCCCTCCCTCTCTAACTTTTTTTTTTTCCTCCTTCCCCTCCCCTCCTATTAAGTTTCTCACGATCCACAAAAGAGTGAAAACATATGGTATCGGTCTTTCTCTGTATGACTTATTTCACTCTCCAGTTCCATCCACGTTGCTACAAAGGGCCATATTTCATCCTTTCTCATTGCCAAGTAGTATTCCATTGTGTATATAAACCACAGCTTCTTTATCCGTTCCTGATGGACATTTTAACTTGGCTCTTCTTTGGGTGTGATAGGTTTAAAGGGAACACGTTTTCTTCCCTCCACTCCCACCCCCTTGGCCTTTTCAGACCTTTCTCACTTCCAAACGTGTATCGTTCCCTTAC
This sequence comes from Puma concolor, assembly GCF_028749965.1. Lineage (NCBI taxonomy): Eukaryota > Metazoa > Chordata > Mammalia > Carnivora > Felidae > Puma > Puma concolor. The sequence goes on along the minus strand of NC_141683.1, from coordinate 5,044,857 downwards.
CGATGTAAACTTCCCCTGCTTTGCCAATGTGATGTTTCTGAAAGAGAAATCTGACGGTCACTCCCTCGCCTAGAACGACCCAATGGCAAGATGAAGTCAAACCTTCTTGGGGCGCCTGGGTGGCGCAGTCGGTTAAGCGTCCGACTTCAGCCAGGTCACGATCTCGCGGTCCGTGAGTTCGAGCCCCGCGTCGGGCTCTGGGCTGATGGCTCAGAGCCTGGAGCCTGTTTCCGATTCTGTGTCTCCCTCTCTCTCTGCCCCTCCCCCGTTCATGCTCTGTCTCTCTCTGTCCCCCCAAAAATAAATAAAACGTTGAAAAAAAAATTAAAAAAAACAAAAACAAAAAACCTTCTTGGCACTCTGTGTGAAGGAGTACCTGACTCCCTCTCCCCCTCCAGCCTTCTCTCCTGTTACCCTCTGTGCATTCAAAGCCCAAACAGTCAACATAGATACATTCAAACTTTCCTCACGAATGGGTTACTCTGCCAACTCGGGACCCCCATTACCGCTTCCCTCTACCTTCATATGGGGTTTCCTTTGCCTGAAATGTCATCCTCCTCCTTCTCTGCTTAGAAAATTCTGTTCACCCTTCAAGACTCAGCTGTGGTCCCTCTTTGAGGCCTCTCCAACTTTCCCCGAGCAAAGGTAGATGCCCCTCCCCCAGAGGGCCTCCTTTGTGCTCCCAAAGCTCTGCATTTTACGACACTGTATGGTAATTTCTTATTTACATATCTGTCTGCCCAGCTGGTCTGTGAGCTTCTGAAGTGGAAGAAACAGTGCTGTATTTATTTTCTAAACGCAGAACTTAGCTCAGTGAATGGTACACAACAGTAAATGTTTGTCTAGAGGAACAGAAAAGAGGAGAAGAGCCTGAGTGGAATATTTGATGTTAAAGGAATCTAGTTGTAAGTAATAGAATTATAACATTTTGAGACTGGAAGGCATCTTTCTCTATTCTACGGACAAGGAAAAGCTACAGAGCAAGTAACACCTTGCCCTCAAATGGTACAACTAATTAGTAGAGGCACCAGAGCTGGAACCTAGGTCTCCTGACGTCTTGTTCAGTAGTCTGTCAACGGCCCTCTATTAACAGAGCATTAATTGTTTGAAATAAAGAACAGGACAGTCGCTCTTAGCTTTTCGTAGACTGCTGCAGTCTTTGAGACTTTTATGAAAGCTACAGGTTCCCCACCAAAAAAAAAACAAAAAACAAAAAAACAAAAAAAACCACACATATAGAATTTCACATCCACTTTCAGGGGTTAGAGGGAGTTCGTGGCTATGTGAAAGATGGTGTGAAGGAAGAATCTAGAAATGGAGAGACCAGTGAGAAGGCTAATGCGGTAGTTGGGAAGAGAGAGAGAAAGAGAGAATACAAGAACGAGAACCAGTAAGTGCTGGCTCCAAGACTGGGGCGGGGGGTGGGGGGTGGGGAGGAGTTAGAAAGGAAAGTTCAAATTTGAGAGGTGACCTGTGGGTGGGATGGGTACAGTGGAGGGACAAAGAGGCATTTAAGATGACTCAGAGGCTTCTGGTATAGATATCAAGGAAAATGGTGATGCCACACATCAAATTATGGGCTAGTGAGAGAGAGTAGGTTTGCAGGCAAATAATGTGTTTGATTTGACAGGTGTCTTAGATGCCTGGAGGCCATCAGGTTGGGGATGTCCAAAGGAAGCTGGCAATAACACAAGTACCTTCCACATCTTCTCTTGCCGCTCTTCCTCTGGCCATCTGGATAATCCATTTTTCCCTGAACCAAACACATACTTTCCTACCTCCATCCTCTTTGCTCACCCTACTCCCTCAATATGGTGCCCTTCCAACCCCCTCACCTTTATCCAAAATATTTCACGGTCCAGTTCAAATGATATTTTCTCTGTTAAACCTTTCCTGACACCACCAGTCTGATCTAATCTCTCCCTTCTCTAAGATCCCAAATCTTTCTCTGAACCTCTCTTACCATATTTTATATTTGGACTTTCAGTTATTTACATCATTCAGTAAAAGGCTGAAAGGAAGAAAAAGGAATAAAGGACAGATGGTACAAAGAGAAAACAAACAGCAAGATGGAAAATCTAAACCCAACCATATCAATAATTACATTAAATGTGAATGGTCTAAACACACCAATTAAAATGGTCTAAACACACCAATTAAAAGAAAAAAGGAATAAAGGACAGATGGTACAAAGAGAAAACAAACAGCAAGATGGAAAATCTAAACCCAACCATATCAATAATTACATTAAATGTGAATGGTCTAAACACACCAATTAAAAGGCAGAGTTTGCCAGTTGGATTATAAAAGCAGTATCTGACTATATGCTGCCTACAAGAAACCCCTTTAACTATAAAGCATGAATAAGGTAAAGGTGAAAGGATGGAAAAATATATATCATGCTAACACCAATCAAGAGGAAGTTAGAATGGCTATATTAAAACTAGATAGAGTAGATTTCAGGGCAAAGGGTATTACCATGAATAAAGAGGGTCATTTCATACTGATAAACAAGTCAATTCATCAAGAAGACATGACGATTTGAGAGGTACCCAGCTGGCTGTGTCGGTAGAGAATGTGACTCTTGATCTCGGGGTTGTGAGTTCAAGCCCCAAGTTGGTTGTAGAGATTGCTTTAAAATCTTCTTTTTTTTTTTTTTTAAAAAAAGACATAACAATTGGAAGCACTTATGTACCTAAATAACAGAGAGTCAAAGTACACAAAGCAAAAACTGACAGAACTGTAAGGAGAAATTGACAAATTCATGATTATAATCAGAAATGTCAATACTTATGTCTCAATAATTGATAGGACAAGAAAATCGGAAAGTCAGTAAAGATATTTAAGGACTTGACCAACACTATTAATTAACTTGACCTGATTGACATTTATAGAACATTCCACTCAATAACAGCAGAATACACATTCTTTTCAAGTGTACAAGGAACATTCACCAAGATAGACTATACCTTAGGCCATGAAAGAAGTCTTGGTAAATTTAAAAGGAATGAGATCACACAAAATATATTCTCTGAACACAGTGGTATTCAATTATATGTCAACAATTGAAGAATACCTAGAGAATCCCAAATACTTGGAAACTAAGCAATGCTGTTCTTTTTTTTTTTTTAATGTTTATTTATTTTTGAGACAGAGAGAGAGTGTGAGCAGGGGAGGAGCAGACAGAGAGAGAGACACAGAATCTGAAGCAGGCTCCAGGCTCTGAGCCGTCAGCACAGAGCCCGACGCGGGACTCGAACTCATGAACCATGAGATCATGACCTGAGCCGAAGTTGGACACTCAACCTACTGAGCCACTCAGACACCCCTAAACAACACTGTTCTAAATAATTCATGGGTAAAAGAAGAAGTCAATGAGAAAATTTAAATTTTTGAACTGAATGAAAATTAAGACACAACATAATTAAATTTGATAGCTAAAGTAGCTCTTAAAGGGAAATTTATAGTTCTCACAGCCTATGTTAAAAAAGAAAACAGGTTGGGGCACCTGGCTGGCTCAGCTGATAGAGGGTTGTGACTCTTGATCTCAGGGTTGTGATTTCAAGTCCCATGTAGGTGTAGAGATTACTTACTTAAAAATCAAATCTTTAAAAGAAAAAAAGAGGGGTGCCTGGGTGGCTCAGTCAGTTAAGCATCACTCTCCCTCTCTGTCTCAAAATAAATAAATAAACATTTTTTTTTAATAAATAAAAGGAAAAAGAGGAAACAAAAAGGTCTCGAGTCAACGATGTCAGCTTCCACCTTACAAAATTAGGGGGAAATGCAAATTAAACACAAAGTAAACAGAAGTAAGGAAATAATAAAAACAAGCAGAAACCAATGAAATAGAGGGGTGCCTGGGTGTCTCAGTCCGTTGGGCTCTTGCAGTCTGCGGGACTGAGCATTGTGGCTGGCTCTGCACTGAGGGCAGAGCCCGCTTGGGGTTGTCTCTCTCCCTTTCCCTCTGCCCCTCCCCTGCTAGTGCTCTCCCCACCCGCCCCCCTGCCACTCTTAAAATTAAAAAAAAAAAAAAATCAGCGAAATAGAAAACAAACTCAATAGAAAAAATCAGTAGAAACGAAAGCTGGTTCTCAGAGAAGATAGGAAAAATAGACAAATCTAGGGACGCCTGGGTGGCTCAGTCGGTTAAGCGGCCGACTTCGGCTCAGGTCATGATCTCGCGGTCCGTTGAGTTCGAGCCCCGTGTCGGGCTCTGTGCTGACCGCTCAGAGCCTGGAGCCTGTTTCAGATTCTGTGTCTCCCTCTCTCTGACCCTCCCCTGTTCATGCTCTATCTCTCCCTGTCTCAAAAATAAATAAAACATTAAAAAAGAAAATAAAAAAAAAAAAGAAAAATAGATACATCTAGCCAGAGTTATCAGGCAAACAAGAAAAAGAGATATATATCATTCATAACAGGAATGAGAGAGATGGCATCACCACAGATTCTAGAGATATTAAAAGGATAATAAAAGAATATTATTAACAGCTTTATGCAAAAAATTTTGACAACTTAGATGAATGTAAAATTCCTTGAAAGTAACAAAATATCCGACTCACTCAAGACGAAATAGACCATCTGAATTAGCCTGTGGCTATTAAACAAATTGAACTGTGGTTAACAACCTTCCCACAAAGGAAACACCAGACCTAAGTAGCTTTACTGGTTAATTCTACCAAACATTAATAAAGAAATAATATCAATTTCACTCAAACTCTTTCAGAGAATTGAAGCAGAGGGAATACTACCCAATTCATTTGTACAAAACCGCGGTTACTCTAACACCAGAATGAGACAAAGATATTGCAAGAAAACTACAGACCCATAGGAACATAGATGCAAAAATCCTTGACAACATTTTAGTAAATCAAATCCAACATTATATAAAGAGGATAATGCATCATGACCAAAAATGCAAGGTGGAGTTAACATCTGAAACATTAGAAACCATTTTTTAGACATTTTATTTTATTTTATTTTATTTTACTTATTTTAAAGAAAGAGAGAGAGAGTTCATGAGTAGCAGAGAGGGGCAGAGGAAGAAAGACAGAAAGAGAGAAAGAGAGAGAGAGAGAGAGAGAAAGAATCTTAAGCAGGCTCCACGTTCAATGTGGAGCCCAATGCAGGACTCCATCCCACAACCCTGGGATCGTGACCTGAGCTGAAATCAAGACTTACACACTCAACCAGCTGAACCACCCAAACACTCCAGGAAACATAATCATCTCAACAACTATCAAGAAAACATTTGACAAAAAGCCAATATAAATTTCTGATTTGAAGAAAGACCTCTCAACAAATTTGGAATAGAAGGAAACTTCTTCAGTCAGATAAAAGTCACCTACATACACACACACACACACACACACACACACACACACGCACGCACATATACACACAACTAAGGGATAACATCTTATAAAAACATCATAGTAGAAGACTGAATGCTTTCCTCCTAAGAGCAGGAACAAGGCAGGGATATTTGCTCTCACCACTTTTTTTTAATGTTTTATTTATTTTTGAGGGGGGGTGAGTGGCAGAGAGAGAGGGGGACAGGGGATCTGAAGCAGGCTTTGACAGCACTTGGTGCTGAGAGGACCAAGCCCAACGCAGGGCTCAAACTCACAAACCGTGAGATCATGACCTGAGCCAAAGTCAGATGGTCAACCAACTGAGCCATCCAGGCGCCCCTTTCTCACTTTTCTTCAGCATTATACTGGAGGTTTTAGCCAGTGCAATAAGGCAAGAAAAGTAAATAATGGCATCCAGATTGGAAAGGAAGAAGTAAAATTGTTTTCGTTCAGAGATGACATAATCAACTATGCAGAAAATTCAGTGGAATCTACAAAAAAGTTACCAGAACTAACAACTTAGTTTTAACACGTTTTCAGGATATAAGATCAACATGCAGAAATCAATTGTGTCTCTACCTACTCGTTGTCTTAGTTTCCTATGGCTGCCATAATTAAGTATCACAACAAGGATGGCTTCAAAGAGCAGAAAGGTATTGTCTCAGAGTTCTGGATGCTGGAAGTCTGGAAGCAAGGTATCGGCGGTGCCACGCTCTCACGGAAGGATCTAGGGGAGGATCCCTCCTTGCCTGCGTTAGCTTCCGGTGTCTTCCGGCAATCCATGTGTTCCTTGGCTTGTAAATGCGTCACTCCAATTTCCACCTCCATTGTCACAGGTCCATCTTTTCCCTGTGGGGTTTTATATCTTTTTCCCTCTCTGCATATCTGTGTCCAAATTTCTTTCTTATAAGGACATCTATCACATCGGATTAAGGGCCCATCCTACTCCAGTATGACCTCATCTTAACTCTAATTACAGCAGCACAGATCCTACTTCCAAATGAGATTACACTCACAGGTTTCCTGGATTAGTAAGGACTTCCACATATCTTTGAGAGGGCATACATTTAACCCATGATACTAGCAATCAACACTCAAAAAAATAAGTTTAAGAATATCATTGATATTAGCATCAAAAAAACCCCATAAAATACTTGGGAATAAATCTGACAAAAGCCGTGCATTGAAAACATAAAACATTGCTCAAATAAATTTAAAAAGACCTAAATAAATGGGAAAGATATATATTGCCCGTGGATTAGAAGACTCAATATTATTAAGATTTCTTATGACTTACATTTTTTTATGTTTTAATGTTTATTTAATTTTGAGAGAGAGAGAGGGAGAGCATGAGTGGGGGAGGGGGAGAGAGAGGGAGACACAGAATCCAAAGCAGGTTCCAGGCTCTGAGCTGTCAGCACAAAGCCTGACATGGGGCTCGAACTCATGAACCATGAGATCATGACCTGAGCTAAAGTCAGATACACCCAGGCACCCCTATTACTAAGATTTCAATCCCCCCGAATTGACCTAAAGATCTAACGTATTCCCAAACAACATCACAACAATGTTTATGGAAACTGACAATCTGATTCTAAGTGTTGTATGGAATTGCAAAGGGTCTAGAACAGCCAAAACAACTTTGAGAAACAAGAATACAGCTGAAACACTTACAGAAATTCAAGATTTATTATAAAGCTACGATAATTAAGATAGTATAGTATAAGCATTTACAAAAGACAGATCAATGGAACAGAATAGAAGGTTCATAAATAGATCCACATACATATGGTCAATGGATTTTTGACAAATGGGCAAAGACAATGCACTAAAGAAGGGACAGTCTTTTCAATATAGAACAGTTGGATGTCTACATGCCAAGAGACAGAGAGAGAGAGAGAGAGAGAGGGAACATCAATCCATACCTGGCATCATACACAAAAATTAACTCAAAGTTGATCATTAAATTAAATGTAAAACATAATGTCTGGAAGAAAACATAGGAGAGCAAATCTTGGCAACTTTCAGCTAGGCAACAGTCTTAGGACCCTAAAAACCAGTATCCATAGAAGATGGTAAACCTTAAAAACAAAGTCCATTATGGAGGTGCCTGGGTGGCTCAGTCAGTTGAGCGTCCCATTGGGGCTCAGGTCATGACCTCGCTGCTCGCTGCTGCTCATAGGTTCGAGCCCCGCGTCGGGCTCTGTGCTGACAGCTCAGAGCCTGGAGGCTGCTTCTGATTCTGTGTCTCCCTCTTTCTCTCCCCTTCCCCTGCTCACTCTCTCTCTCTCTCTCTCTCTCTCTCTCTCTCAAAAATAAACATTAAAAAAATTTTTTTTAATAAAAAAATAAAGTCGGTTATATTGCCAGCAAAAAGTAGGTTTAATCAATAATGGAGAATTGAAATTCAGGACGTACAAACTATGACAAAATTCATAGGCAAGCCCAACAAAGAAGAGGACTGTTATTTTATGCAAAAGAAGGAGATGGGGGTGTGTGTTTTGAACCAAAGTCCACGGAAGAAAAGCAAGAGTTGAGGGTGGGGAGGGTTACATATTGGCTGAGTTGCAGGGGTGGCCGATTTCTTATAGAAGAGCCAATGTCCATCTTTTCCTTTGGGGCCTGTGGTTGATCATTCTTTCCTGTTGATGATTCAGAGTGATGATCCAGAATCCCAGATTCTGCAGGGATCTGTAACTGACAATTCTTCCAGTATTTGACATTGAGTGGTATGGCTTCCCCTCTGGCCTCTGGATTCCACTAATAAAGTTTCCCTTTATTAATTGTCACAAAACATAAAATGATAAGTTGGACTTTACAAAAATTGAGAACTGCTTTCAAAAGACACTTTTTTTTGTTTTTAAAATTTTTCAAGTTTATTTATTTTTAAGAGAGACAGAGTGAGCGAGCATGGGAGTGGGGCAGAGAGGGAGTGGGAGAGAGACTCCCAAGCAGGCTCCATGCTGTCAGTGTGGGGCCGGACACGGAGTTCGATCCCACGAACACCAAGATCATGACATGAGCGGAAACCAAGAGTTGGTTGCTTAACTAACTGAGCCACCCAGGCACCCCTTGTTTGTTTTTTTAAGGAGGTTCCGCGCTCAGCCTAACGTGGGGCTTGAACTCATGACCCCGAGATCAAGACCTGAGCTGAGATCAAGAGTCAGGGGTGCCCGGGTGGCTGAGTGATTAAGCATCTGACTTCGGATCAGGTCATGACCTCACAGCTCAGTTCGTGAGTTTGAGTCCCACATGGAGTGAGCTCAAGCCCCCCTTTGGATGAGACCCGCTTCCCTCTCTCTCTCTCTCTCTCTCTCTCTGCCCCTCACTCACTTGTGCCCCCTCTCTCTCTCTCAAAAAAAAGGAAAAAAAAAAGAGTCAGGTGCTTAACCAACTGAGTTACCCAGGCGCTCCTGAAAAGACACTTATAAGAAGTGAAAAGACAAGTCACAGACTAGGGGGAAATGTTTGCATGTTGCATATTTGATAACGGCCTTGTATTAGATTATATAAAGAACTCTCGAAACTCAAAAAAAAAAAAAAAAGGAAAGGAAATAATATATAACTATATTGCAAATGAAAAAATAAAATTGTTCTTTGAACAATGAAAAGACAGATTATTCAATAAATGGTATTAAGATAACCAGGTAGCTGTTTGGAAAATGTAAGCTTGGAGTTCTACCTCATTTCTTGTATCTAATGAAATGCAGCTAAAGGTAAACAACAACACAGCTAAAGGAATAATAATATAAGTATTAAAAGAAAGGGGCACCTGGGTGGCTCAGTCGGTTAAGCATCCGACTCTGGATTTTGGCTCAGGTCGTGTTCTCACGGTTCGTGAGATCGAGCCCCGTGTTGGGCTTTGCGCTGATAGTTTGGAGCCTGCTTTGGATTCTCTTTCTCCTTCTCTCTCTGCTCTTCCCCCGCTGTCTCTCTCAAAATAAATAAATAAATAAATAAATAAATAAATAAATAAATAAACTTAAAGAAAAGAAGAAAAGTGTGGAAGAAGATGCCTAAGTGAAGTGAACATTGTTGAGTCATTTACAATAGGGTGGGGAAGATACTGAGGAAGCAGGGCCTCTGGCTTCTCCCGTTTCAAATCTTGGAACACCACAAACTCTTGATTTTTGTCATTTGCAACCTGTCCGTTCTACCTGGACCACCTCCTGGAACACATCCTTCTAATCTGGACGGAAATAGAGAGAATGTAACGCCTGTTAGCTGAGCCGCCCATCGCGTTAGGGAATTCAAACTCCGTAGCACCAATCACAATTCTTTTAAAACAAGTTTTGTAACCTTGTGGCTTTTGAACCTTTATAAGCCTGCACTCCCCTCTCAAAATTGGGGAGGACACTTCCAATTTTGGTCAACTCCATGCCTTGTCCCTTGGGGATTACAATCCCGAAGGCCCCAAATAAATGCATTTGGTTGCTTTCTAGCCTCTCCTCTTGGTCGACAGCCGCAATCGAGTTTTTCCTTTCTTTCTTTCTTTTCTGCTTTTGAAGCGGGGATGTCCAAGGCCCCAAATACAGAAATCATAGAAGACAAGGTTATAAATGTGATCAAATAGAAATGTCTGCACGCCAAAAGCCTTAAGTATCCATGATCCTACCAATCCTACAATCCTATAGTCCTAGAGATCATACAATCAATTGGAAAATCTCCGACAATCAAACCAAACAGGAAACGAACACCTATCACCGCAGCTTCAGCAGCAGCAAAATCTAGAAGTTGGTATCGAGTGCTCGTGAGGTGGCGGGAAATAGGATGATCCACAGGGGCTGCTGTGAGTCTAATCTGATAGGTCTTGCAGCACAGCCTGGACGTGTCTAAGGAAACCGAATATGGATGTGTAAAGTCTATGATCCAGTTCCGTCCCCAGGAATAGGTTGCAAAAATAACCCTATAAAGGATACATGAAATGACAAGTTCAAGAATACTCATGGCAGCAAAAAACTGGGAAACAATCTTGGAGGCTAAATACACGGGAGAAGGTGCACAGGGCATATGTGGATACAAAGAAGGAACTAGTCCACTCTATATCGTTTTTAAATTCCATCTCATACATAAAAGCAGAATGGAAGGTTCTGTGTGTGTGTTTCTCAAAGAATTATTAAAATTTGGGGGTGTCCGGGTGGCTCAGTCGGTGAAGTGTCTGACTCTTGATATCGGCTCACGTCTTGATCTCAGGGTTGTGAGTTCAAGCCCTGCATTGGGCTTTGCGCTGGGCGAGAAGCCTACTTTAAAAAAAGAGAGAGAGAGAATTTTAAAATTTTACTACAATGCCAATCAGTGCGCCAGGTTCATTTCAGCTCCTTCATTGCCAAACCCGGGGGCAGGGTCTGTTCTGCTTCCCCGCCTTCTCTTTGTCTGTGATGACCAAGGTATAAAGGTACCCACTGCATTGAACTTTAACCTTCACCTTTTCCTTATTTTTCGTGATCTCAACAGATCTGGCATCCTTTCACCTGGCCAGGAGCAGAAAGTCCTTGACTTCTTCAATTTTGCAAGGCGTGACCAAGAGGGGTGCAAGGGAGCTTACGGCCGCCACAGCAAGTGCCAAGGAGCTAGGACAGAAAGCCAGAATAGAAGTTTTTGATGTTTCGAACTTATTTGTTTGTTGCTATTGAGGTACAGTTGACACACAATGTTAGGTTAGTTTCGGGTGTCCAACGTGGTGATACAACAGGTCTGTAGTTACGCTGTGTTCTCGTGGGTTTGAGCCCCAAATCAGGCTCTGTCTTGTCAGCACAAAGCCCACTTTGGATTCTCTGTCCCCCTCTCTCTGTGCCTCTGCCCCACTCACGGTCTCTCTCTCTCTCAAAAAATAAATGAAGATTAAAAAAAAACCCACAGTGTTTAGTAAGAAGAAAAAAGAAAAGTAAAACAAACAGAATGAGATGTTATACTACGCTATTGTCCTGAAATATAAAACACACAAGATAATATATATATATATATATTTTTAACTTTTTAAATGTTTATTTATTTTTGAGAGGGAGAGAGAGAGACAGAGTGTGAGCCAGGGGAGAGGTAGAGAGAGAGGGAGACACAGAATCTGAAGCAGGCTCCAGGCTCCGAGCTGTCAGCACAGAGCTGGACGAGGGGCTCGATCTCGCAAACCGCAAGATCGTGACCTGAGCTGAAGTCAGACACCTAACTGACTGAGCCACCCAGGCGCCCCTATAATATACTTTTTTAAAGAGAGAGCACAAGAGCCAAGGAGGGGCAGAGGGAGAGGGAGAGAGAGAATCTAAGCAGGCTCCAAGCTCCACGTGGAACCCAACTTGGGGCTCGATCTCATAACCCTGGGATCATGACTTCAGCCGAAATCGAGAGTCAGATGCTCCACCCACTGAGCCACCGAGGTGCCCCACAAAATAATATGATGAATTGATCAGGTATACATATATGTGTCAATAAATGAATGAAAGGGAGGGCCCACTGCACTGACTAAATAAGTCGGTACATGCCCACGGAAAGGGTGGCAGGGAGAAGGGGACAGGAATTGGCAAAAGAAGAAGCAGTAAGAAGGGAGGGGTGGCCTAACGATTTCCTGTGCCACAAACTGAGGGATTTCGCTGATTATTCCGGTTAAACAAAAGAAGGGCAAGAGCATTGTTTTTACTTAAAAGACACTGTATGGTTTTTTTTTTTTTAATTTTTTTTCAACATTTATTTATTTTTGGGACAGAGAGAGACAGAGCATGAACGGGGGAGGGGCAGAGAGAGAGCGAGACACAGAATCGGAAACAGGCTCCAGGCTCCGAGCCATCAGCCCAGAGCCCGACGCGGGGCTCGAACTCACGGACCGCGAGATCGTGACCTGGCTGAAGTCGGACGCTTAACCGACTGCGCCACCCAGGCGCCCCGACACTGTATGTTTTTAAGAAAAAAATATAGCATAAAATTTAACCAATGAGTCAGGTTTTTTTCAATAGGCCAAGGATAGACAATTCACAGAAGAAATACAAACATCTAAGAAGCATATGACATCACGATCCTCAACCTCAAGTAAGGAAAATCTTAATTAAAGAAAAACTCAAGGGGCACCTGGGTGGCTCAGTCGGTTGAGCATCCGACTTCGGCTCAGGTCATGATCTCGCAGTTTGTGGGTTCGAGCCCTGCGTCAGGCTCTGTGCTGACAGCTCGGAGCCTGGAGCCCGCTTCGGATTCTGTGTCTCCTCCTCTCTCTTCGTCTCCCATGCTCGTGCTCTATCTCTCTCTGTCTCTCAATAATAAATAAATGTTAAAAAAAAGAAAAAAAAGAAAAAGAAAAATTCAATATTCCCTTTTGCCCATGAACTTGGAAAGAAATGGAAAAGAATGATAATATACATTGCCATGAAGGGCGTGAAGAAATGCAGACTCTCATATGCGGTTGGAAGTAGTGTATATGTTGATAAAGACGTTTTGGAGGGCAGTTTGGAAGCATTTATCAAAAATTTAAAGGTACATTCTCTTTTTTTAATGTTTATTTATTTATTTTGAGAGAGAAAGAGAGAGAGACAGCTCCCATATGCACGTGAGTGGGCAAGGGGGAGAGGGGGAGAGAGAGAATCTCAAGCAGGCTCCACACTATCAGCACAGAGCCCAACACAGGGCTCGATCCCACCAACTGTGAGTGAGATCATGACCTGAGCCAAAATCGAGAGTTGGATGCTCAACTGATGGAGCCACTCAGGAGCCCCCATTTTATTTTGAGAGGGAGAGAGAAAACACACACACACACACACACACACACACACACACACACACACACACATGTGGGAGGGGCAGAGAGAGAGGGAGAGGAGGGAGAATCCTGTGGGGCTCGATCTCATGACCTGAGCCAAGATTAAGAGTTGGATGCTTGACTCACTGAGCCACCCAGTGCCCCCATTTACTTTTAACTCGGTGTAATTTAGTATTCTTTGAATTTGTTACAATAGGCCTATATTACTTTGTTAATTTTTGAAACACTTTTTTAAAATGAAAAATCCTCGGGGCACCTGGGTGGCTCAGTCAGTTGAGCGTCCGACTTCAGCTTGGGTCATGATCTCGCGGACTGTGAGTTCGAGCCCCACATCGGGCTGTGTGCTGACAGCTCAAAGCCTGGAGCCTGCTTCAGATTCTGTGTCTCCCTCTCTCTCTGCCCTTCCCCTGCTCACATTCTGTCTCTCTCTCTCTCTCTCTCTCTCTCAAAAATAAAGATTAAAAAAATTTTTTAATAAGAAATCCTTAAATCAATCAATCAATCAATAAATAAATCAATAAATAAATAAAATGACGGGGCACCTGGGTGGCGCAGTTGGTTGAGCGTCCGACTTCAGCCAGGTCACGATCTCGCGGTCCATGGGTTGGAGCCCCGCGTCAGGCTCTGGGCTCATGGCTCAGAGCCTGGAGCCTGTTTCGATTCTGTGTCTCCCTCTCTCTCTGCCCCTCCCCCGTTCATGCTCTGTCTCTCTCTGTCCCAAAAATAAATAAGCGTTGAAAAAAAAAATTAAAATAAATAAATAAATAAATAAAATGAGAAATCCTATGGCTTCCAGTGAGGTGGAAAGATAAGACACGGCTTCTGGAGGGAAGTAACTTACGAAAACCCCATCTGAGATGTCAAATGGACTGGAACAGGTGAACAAATACATATTCTCAAGGTAAACCGGTCACCGGGGGTGAGGCGCCTGTCTGGCTCAGCCAGTAGGGCAGGTGACTCTTGATCTCAGGGTTGTGAGTTCCAGCCCCACGAGGGGGGGGTAGAGATTACTTAAAAATACAAGCTTTAAAAAAAGATAAACAATTAAAACAATGGTAACAGGTGGGTGCTGGGAAGGAGGAAGGTAATAAAAGCAATAATTATCCTAATATAATCACCATTTATGGAGCATTGTTATGCGCTAGCCTTGATGTTATCTCTGATGAGGAAACAGATGCTCAGAGATTTCACGTAATTCAACCCCAGGTCACCCTGAAACGCACCAGAGAGGAGGTAGGTGACTTCAGTACAGTTCAGCGTGGGGAGGGCAAGAGTCGAGAGATGTATAGAAGGCTAAGGAGCACAGGGGGTGCTGAGCTCGGGGCTGTAGGAGGGCACACCAAGTGGGGAGGTGTCCCGGAGGAGAAGACACCTGCACTGTCTCCAAGGACGAATCCGGACTTCCCCGGGTGACGTGGGACGAGGAACCACGGGAGCGGAAGCACTTCTCGAAGTGAGGAGCCCTATGGAGCGTGCCGGAGAGCTCGCGGCTCCTTAGAACGTTAGAGCACAGAGCGAGAAGGTCAAGTGGCGGGTGGGGCCAGACAGACCAGGAGGAGCTGCACCCCCGAAGGGCTTTCCAGGCCATGTTGGAGAGTTTGGATTTTATTTGAGAGGTAATGGGGCGCCATTGAAAGAATCTGAGCGTAGACCGGTTTGATTAGACTGGCATTCGGGGTGCGTCACTCAGATGGCAGTCGGGAAGGCAGATTTAGGGGGAGGAAGCCAAGAGGCAAGGAGACCAGTGCGGGAAAGCCAGGGGGGAGACTGGTGGGGATACAGAAACAGCTCCCAGTCACATGTAGAAGGTTAGAGGGATGGATGCTGACGACGGATTGGCCGTGGCAGTGGAGGGAAAGAAGCGCGATCGCCAGGGCAACCGAAGGCAGGGGGCGCCATTTGCTCCTTCGAGGAAGACCCAGGGAGAAGCGGGGTTGAGGGTGGAGAGGACAGGGAGGCCAGTGTTGGGTATACGGAGTTGCAGGTTTCCGAGAGACGTCCTCGTAAGGAGGTCTGGCTGATCGGCAAGGTTCCCGCCTGCCTTTGTGCCACGCTCCTTGGAATGTCACCGCCACGGCCACCGTGGTGCCCCCACCATTCCCCACGAGCCTCCTCCTCTGTGGTCGACCTTGGAAGGGAGCACCTCCGCCCATCCAGGCGCCCGCGCCGGAGACCTGGGGGCTCTCCTCTCGCCCGCTGTGTCGAATCCATCACCCAGCCCTACTGAGTCTCGTTCGGTCTGTCCTCTCTTCTCCATTCTGCTTCAGCGCCGACGCTTGTCGTCGCTCGGCTGACCTTGCCTTAGCCTGCTGAAACTGCAGGAGAGGACTCGGGGGCACTCTGGGGGACACCTGTTAGGTGTAAGAGAAGCTGCGGCGAGCAGGGACAGAGCTGAAAGGCAACACTCTGGCTGTCCCTTGGGAGGTCTCAAGAGGAGCCAGCCTTTTGCGGCTGCCCCGGGACAAGGGCTCTGTAACCCTCACCCGCCAGTCCTTGCACGCACACTGCCCCAGGGAGGGGGCTCAGACAAAGCAGATGTCTTCCTCCCAAGGCAGTTCCTGAGCCACTCCTGCGGCGGGGGAAGTGAGAGCCCCTGTCCCCAGAAGGAGGAGATGTGTGAAGGGGGTGGGGGCGGGCCTCGGCAGCGCCCCAAGGAATTCTCCGCAAGCACCTGTCCTGACCTGGCACACCCCCTACCTGTCTTCAAATTTTTTTTTTCAACGTTTTTATTTATTTTTGGGACAGAGAGAGACAGAGCATGAACGGGCGAGGGGCAGAGAGAGAGGGAGACACAGAATCGGAAACAGGCTCCAGGCTCCGAGCCATCAGCCCAGACCCCGACGCGGGGCTCGAACTCACGGACCGCGAGATCGTGACCTGGCTGAAGCCGGACGCTTAACCGACTGCGCCACCCAGGCGCCCCATCCCCTACCTGTCTTCAAAGCCCGGCTCCCATGTGACCTGCTTCCCCCCCTCACCAACGCTGCCTCTGACTTCCTCCTCCTCCTTTGCTCCACTCTGGTCCTCAGCCACTCTCGTCACCGTCACGGGGTCGACGTGTTCAGACGTCTGTCTCCCCGCCGGCCCCCTCCTGGATTTCAGAACCCACAACAGTGTCTGGCACACATTGGCTGTTCAATCCACGCGCAGTGCGTTGAATAAAACGGGACTGGCCGATGAAGAGACAGCCACGAGGTTATAATAAAAGGAGGCCCCCCCCCCCCCCGGGTGGCTCGGTGGGTTGAGCTCCTGGCTTTGGCTCATGACTGTCAGTTGGACCGCCTCGGGCTCTTCGATGACAGCGAGGACCCTGCTTGGGATGCTTTCTCTCTCTCTCTCTCCCTCTCTCTCTCTCTCTCTTTCTGCCCCTCCCCCACCCCAAGAAGACACAAATACAATTTTGTAAGAAAGGACCCAGAATCAAGCACACCTATGTTCGCCCAGACAGCAGCGCGGAAACAGGCGAGCACCCCGGAGACACAACACACACACACACACACACACACACACACACGGACGCAGACCCGCAGCAAATGAAATGGACACAGACAGGAAAAAAAAAAAAAATCCATCCGGACACGACCGCATTAACACACGTAAATGACCCACCTACGAATTCTGGTCCCTATTCGTCCCTAGGCGGCAACCCGCCCTCATTCGCCTTCCAGAAACTCTGCCAACCACGCAGCTGTGGCTTGCAACCCCCGCCACACCTCCCTCACCCTTTGTCCCCCGTCCGGGCTGGGCCGACCTCTCTCCCAGATTGGTGGCAGCTCCGCTCCAGAGAGAAGGGAGACGGCGCGGCTGGCGGCCGGCAGGGGGCGGTGTTCAGCCAGCGATTCTCAGGCGGGCTCAGCGGACGTCGCTTAAGCGGGGGGGGGGGGGGGGGAACGGAGGAGGAGGGGCAAGAGCCAGGGGTGCTCCCGCCCACACACCTGCTGAGCTCCGCCCCACCCCCCAGCTCTTCGGCTTCTTCGGCCCCCCTCGTCTCAGCTGCCGTGTCGCGGATTTCCTAGTCTGGCTTTTCTCGCCTTTCCAGGGAAGGCTGAGCTCAGGGATCTCCCTCTCTGGGGTCCCCGTAGCCTCTGGTCGCCTCTGGCTCTGTCTTGCTTTTCAGGGTTGTCAGGACTCCTGGGTGCTCCGTTGGACTCCCGGAAGTTCATGCTCGGGAACCCACACGAGGGGTTGCTTCCCAGGGCTCCCTGTCGGGGGATGCTGCCACCGGTGGTTGTGGCTGGATGTCAGGCCCCTTCACTACCTCGGCCTGGCACCTTGTAGAGTGCGCAAACCGTACAACAGTACAGGTTGGGCCTGCTACTTACTTACTGCCCCTTACTGTGCCATTAAGTGAGCATTTGTCACGCTGAGCACCGCCAGGATGATTTCATTTCACCCTCATAACACCCCTGTGAGGCAGGTCTTAGTATATCCCCCATTTTACAGGTGAGGAACTTGAGAGCCCAGGAGGGCATGTGGTTGGCCCATTACAGGACAAAGAGTGAAGGTGCATTCGGAGCTGGGACCCAGGTCCTCCGGCTGCCAGTTGTGGGCTCCCTGTCCCCTCCATCACAACATGGCCCCCTCTGCTTGGTTCCTCTCCCCGAACCAGCCTCCGAGGACCATGGCCTTCTGCAGGTTCCTTCCATTTCTAGAGTTCGGGAAAGGACACAAGCAAGCAGACAAGAGGCAGAAAGAGGGAAGCAGGGGGCGGGGGGGGGGGGGGGCGGTCCAGCTAGCAGAAGAGGAGAAGGCAAACGTAGGCCCTGCACTGCGGATGAAGGAAGGACGGTGGGCGACAGGACAGAGAGGAGCCCCCAGGCCCAGACTGGAAAGGGTCACAGGCAAGGCTTCCATTGTGTGGCACAAAGGGACCATATGCCTGGTAGCCCACGAAGTGTGTGTGTGTGTGTGTGTGTGTGTGTGTGTGTGTGTGTGAGAAGGGGGAGGCGAGGAGTGACTAAAAGCCTCCCCTCCACTCTCAAGCCCCTGGGGCCCTGCTGTGGGCTCTGCCACAGGGGGTGGGGTTTGCTGAGAAAGGGGCAGAGCACTGGCGGGCCAGGGCCTGCGGTCACCAGAAGGAAGAGGGCATGAACGGCAGGAAGGGGCTGGCAGGGATGGGAAGGGGCTGGAGGAGGAAGGAGGGGTGAGGTGCTCCAGTCCCACTTGCCTGGCGCCCCCACCCACCCCGCGCCCATCCCACTGGCCCACGTGCTGGGTTTTGGAGGACGTGGGAAGGAGAGCCCCAGATGCCTCCTCTCCTAACATTCCCTTCCTCCCTCCCTCTGTGTTAGCCCCAGGCTCCCACTTTCCCTCAGAGCCTGGGGGCTTCGGTCTCCCAGACGGTCCCCTTTCCCAGCGCCTGGCCTCCTGCCCTCTCCACCCCCCCCCCCCACCCCCTCCCCGCCTCCAGCTCCTCGGTCCTGGTCCTTGGAGCAGAGCGCAGCGAGGCCAATTGATTATCTGAAGAAATTCGGAGCTGGCACAACAGCTGCGGCTGCCCCTCCCCCCACCCCCAGGCCCTGAGGGATCCCTGAGCGGAGGGGCCCAGTAACCCCTTCTGCTTTCCAGCGGGGCAGTGATGAGGGGGGAGGCAGGCAGCTCTGAGCGCAGGGGCTGCTGGGCAGGGGAAGGCACCAAGCACCAGAGCCCGGAATGGAGAACCCGGGTTCTCACCCCAGTCCACCAACACTGGTGAGTCACACGGCCCTTGTGGACGGTGGCCTACCTATCGGCTTTGAAAACAAGCCGGTTTTCAAACAAGCCGGTTGGGGGCGCCCCGGGGAGGGGGGGTGGTTCAGTCGGTTAGGCATCTGATTCTTGGTTTCAGCTCAGGTCATGATCTCACGGTTTCACGAGTTTGGGCCCGGCAGTACTCAGAGCTTGCTTGGGATTCTCTCTCTCTCTCTCTCTCTCTCTCTCTCTCTCCCCCTCTCTCTCTTCAATGCAAGTGTCGAAGGAAAGATGTCATCTCCTTCCTGCGTGGGGGCTTCTCCCTAAGTGTAGCTTAGGACTTGGCTGCTGGTGTCAGGGATGAAAACAGCACCTTCAGAGACCGGGAGGCGTCTCAGCATTTCCCTCCCACTGCTTGCCTTCAGACTCCTCAGAGGACCTCGCGTTTGGAAGGCTCTCCGAGTTTACCTAGCCGATACTCCATCTGGGCAGGAGGGTACTCGCCGGTTTCTGTCTGGGGTCCATTCTCCACCCGTCCGCTTCGGATTCCTCTTCCTGAGGCGGGCGCTTCCGTTGCTGGACAGCTCCAGGTTTTTCTTAGAGTTAAAATCTGTTTGCTGGAACTTCCGCCTCCTGGTCCTGATTCTGCTTCCTGGGGCCGCCCAGGATGCCTGCTGTTCTTTCTTCTCTCCGTATTTGAGGATGGGGATCAGATTGCCCCTAATCTACTCTTGTGGAGACACGTATTTGCGGTTTTCTTTCTGCAAAGTTGTCTCCAGACCTTTTGCCTTCTTGGGCACAAAACTGAATACTCTCTAATTTATCAATGTCTTGTTAAAGTACGGGGTCCACTGAAGGCCACCTGTCAGGCCGAGTCATTTCAGGGGAGCAGGGTGTTGGCAGTACTGGGCGTAAAGAATCTGGGTTTGAACTTCGCTTCTGCCCCTGAGTCCCCGTGTGACCTTGGGCAAGGCCCTCCTCCTCTCTGGGCCATAGTTTCCTCATCTGTAAGTTGATGTAGGGTCTTTTCCAGGATTCCTTTGATTTCCTTCAAAGCCCCTTTTTATCCCCTTCCTTACCCGTCTCTGAGTCCCAGGTCCTCCGTTATGTTCTTCCCCGTATCTTAAAGGTTGGGGAACACAAAGTGGGCCAAGAACAAATTGCAACGAATACTGACCCAGCTCAGAGACAATAATGAGGACAGACAGGTTTCATGTCGTGGCTTTTCCCGGCAGCGTGGACCACAGACACGTTTTCCTTGGGTTCCAGTGGGAACTCAAGCTCTTTCTCAAGCCCATAGAGAGCAGGAGCAGAAGCCCAACATCAGAAGGGTCAGAAAGTATCGCTCGATAAATACCAAGATGGAGGCACGTGGGACTTCAGGCGGGGAGGTCTGGGACCTGTGTGTTATACCCTTCGCTGCACTTGTCACTCCGGCCCCTCCTTTTCTCTCTCGCATCATTTACCCACCACGCTGAGCTCTCATAGCCCCATCAGAAGAGCCTTCAAAGCCTAGGGCCTTCCCTGCCTACCCTCTCACAGCCTGCGGGCCAGCTTCCCAACCCAATCGAATGATCCACAGCCATACCTGATGCTGGAACGAGGTCACTTTAATTTTTCTTTTCGTATGAAATCAGAAATGCAACGGGAGGGGATCACACACAGGATGCAGGACACAGACCCTGGGGGCCCGTTGTGGGAGGGGATCAGGAAGAAGTGAAGGGTCATGGGAGAGGGCTAGAGAGAGAAGAGAGGCAGGCAGCACTGGGGCGGGACTGTCCGGGGGTGGAGGGAACTATGGAAGGGTCCAGGAGCCCTGGAGCTGGGGGAAGGGCACCATCCCAGAGGACTGGGGTGTCTGGACAGATGGGTCTGAGGAAGGGATATGGGTGCGGTGAGCAGACAGGATGCCCACACACACCTGGGGTTGCAGAGGAGGAAGAAAGGGAAAGTAGTAACCAGGGAGGAAGCAAGAGAGACCCGGCCGGGGCTGCCAGGAGCCCCCTCACTCTACTCCAAAGTGCACAACTCGGCAATAAATAGTAATATTTATAAATAAATAAGTAAATAAATAGATGAATAAATAAATAAATACGTAAATAAATAATATCCTTGTAGAGCACGGAGTCTGGTGTGGGGGAGGAGAGAGCACGGGAAAGGCAGTGAGCTCACTTCTACACGGGCCCTCTGGCCCTTCATTCCGACCCTGGGCTGCACTCAGTAACACTGGAGGGGGTGCGAGGGGGTGCGGAGAGCCTGCTGGGGGTGGGTGGAGCAGGATGGGGAGGGGGTGTCTTCCCTTGCCGAAGGCAAGCTTAAGGGAGGAGAAGAAAATATATATAACGAACTGGCCCTAGGTCCCAGACGGCAGAGCATTTCCGGAGGGCAGTAATAGAACATTCCCTCCCCCCCCCAACCCCCCCTGCATCTGAGGCAGGAAGCGCTGTGGGTTTTCACATTTTCCCAGCGTGCCGGGGTGGAGGAAGCAGATGTGGATGTGGCTCACCCCCCCCAACCCCCCCCCCCCCCCGCCCCGGGCCCTCTGCTGATTCTGGGGGTTCAGCCCCTCCTCCAGGATCCGGGTCTCCCTTTCTCCAGCTGCACACAGGGAGGGAGAAAATTGGGACGGTGGGCGGGAGGGGGCAGGGAGGGGGCCAAATAGCTCAGAGAGGGCAAGGCACTCACTACCGAGTCAGATCCGAGGTCTGCGTGTGCTAAGCCTCAGGGGCAAGAGAGTTTTCCCATCATTCTCTGCCGCCAAGATTCCCCTGGCAGGAGTATCTCCGGAGGCCCAGCGTCCCCCGGGCTGAGATCTCTGGGGTAGAAGCCCACCCCACTCGGAGCCCAGCCTTCCCCCTTCCTGTATGGGTGCCCCCTCCCCACCCCAGGGCAGGCGAGGCTGGAAAGGGGACGGGAGACAGAGACGGGGTCTGGGGTCTCCAGAAATGTGGTCGTAAGAGTGGCCCTGGAAGAGCGGAGGAAGCGGGGCAGAAACAAGGGGAGGGACAGGCAAGCGGACGGTGTGAGGAAGAGGCAGCGGCCCAGGGGAGAGCTAGGGGGGAGCGGCCAAGGGCGGCCGCCTAGGAAAGCCAGCCAAGGACTGTGTACCGAACACCCAGGCGAACGTTTCTGACCGGCTGGGCCCCAACCACAAGCCGTGGGAGGCGCATGAGAATCGCCCTGGGGGGGGGGGGGTGGTCGGCAGGAGAAGGTGGCCCACGCCAGCCAGCCAGCCCACCCCAGCCACCCAGCCGGAGGGCACCCTGCCTCCCTGCCCCTCCCCCCCCGCCCCGGGGGCCCTGCGGGGAGCTGGGGCGGGGGGGGGGGGGGGGGGGGGAGAGGCGGGGGGACCCCAGCCAGGCCGAGGCAGCCCAGTCAGACGTCCAGCACGTGGTTCAGGTAGGAGATGTAGCAGATGGCCAGACGCAGGATCTCGATCTTGGACAGCTTCTTGTCGGGGGGCAGCGTGGGCAGCAGCTTGCGCAGCTCGGCGAAGGCCAGGTTGAAGGCTTCCACGCGGATTCGCTCCCGCGTGGCGTGGGCCGTGCGGTACTTGGCCGTGGCCCGGCGCCGCCGCCGCCGCTCCTCCCGGCTCAGGTGCTGGAGGTCTTTCCGGCCGGGCTCTCCGGGCTCCAGGCCCCGGGCCTGGCCCCCTCCGGGACCCCCAGGCCCCGCCCCGTCGGGGCCCGCCCCGCCCCCACAGTCGCTGAAGCCCGACTCGGTCTCGGAGTGGGTGGGAGGCAGGTCGAGGTCCACCGCGTCTGAGTTGAGCATCATGATGGAGGCCCCCCGCCCGGTGAGATCAGGATCCCCTCCCCACCCCTCCCTCCGGGAGCCTCCAAGCTGGTTGTGGGAGGGGCAGGAAGGGCCTGGGGGAGTGGGGTCTGCCACTGAGCTGAGGAGGTGAGAGCCACTTCAAGGTCCCATGGTCAGGGTTCCAGTCCGGAGCCTGGAGGAGAGAAGGGGAAGTTGATGGGGGCCGAGGGAGGAGGAAGGAGACAGCTCCGCGACGGGGAGGGCAAGAGGAAGGTTGGGGAAGGACTGGGAGCAGGGAGGTCCTGTACGAGTCGGGGGAAGAAAGGCGGAAAGGTGGGGAGAGACGCGCAGGTGGACGGACGCTGTAAAGGAGTAGGAGGAAAGGTGGTAAGAATGGAAGAGAATCCTGGGGGTGAGCGGCAGGAAAGGAGGAGAAATGAGGAGGGGGTGGGGGGCAGCATAACACCGAGCAAGGGGACTAAAGACCTAAAACCAGACAGCTCCTAGAAGAAAACACAGGGGAAAGCTTTATGACATCGGACTTGGCACTGATTTCTTGGAGATGATGCCAGAAGCACAGGCAGCGAAAGCAAAGATGGACACATGGAACCACGTCGAACTTGCAAACTTTCGTAAGTCAAAGGACACAATCAGAAGAGCGAAAAGGCAACAGACCACAGACCGGAGAACATACATGCAAATCGGATCTCTGATGAGGGGGGAGTATCCAGAATATTATAAAGAACTCTGGCAAGAACAAAACATCATATCACTCAATTAAAAAAATGGGCAGAGGACTTGAACAGACGTTTCTCCAAAGATGGTTTACAAATGGCCAACAAACACGGAAAGACGCTCACATCATTCAGTGCCAGAGAAAAGCAAATCAAAACCGCGGTGAGCCATCACCCCGTGTCCCCTAGGATGGCTGCTATCAAACGAAAACAAAACAAAATAAGAAGGGTGGATGAGGATGTGGAGAAATCGAGACCCTTGTGCCCTGTCGGGGGTGAGGGGTGGGGCCGTCAGCTGGTGCGGCCGCTGTGAAACGCCTAACGGAGGTTCCCCTCAAAATTAAACATAGGACTGCCGTATGACCTAGTCGTTCCGCTTCTGAGTAGATAGCGAAAAACGAAGTGAAATCGGGATCTTGAAGAGATATCTGCATGGGGACGTTGACTGCAGCTCTAGTCACGAGACGTGGAAACCTGTCCATCGACCGATGAATGGATGAAGAGTACGGGGCATATACGTTCAATGGAATATTATTCAGCCTTAAAAAGGAAGGAAATCCTATCGCAAGCTGCCGCACTGATGAAACTTGAAACTCGTCCTACTAAACGAAATGAGCCTGTCACAAAAAGGTAAATACTGAGTGATTCCGCTTCTCCGAGGAATCAAAGTCGTCAACTTCATAGACACAGAAAGTAGCGTGGCAGTTACCAGGGGCAGGGGGAAGAGGGGGGAGGGGGAGGTGTTGTTGAAAGGGGGTAGAGTTTCGGATTTGAAGGATGAAAAAGTTTTGGAGATCTGTTTCACCACCATGGGAATACACCTAATACTACTGAACTGTAAATTAAAAATGGTAGATTTTATGTTACGTGTTTTTTTACCATTTTTTACCAAAAATGCTTAATAATAAAATGAAAGAAAAAAAAAAAACAACCAAGCGAGACTGCAGTCACAGCGCCAAGAGAGGTTGGCCGTGACTCTAAACCTTCCCCAGTTGTGATGGGAGAGCTGTGAGCCTTGGCCTCACTATCAACCCCCCCCCCCAGGGCCCCGCTGCAGTGCTGCTGCCTCTCGGGGGGGGGGAGGGGATAAGCACGCAGACTGCCCATTGTAGAGTGGACGGGGACATATGGAGCTCGGCACAGCTGTCCCAGCCCGGTCCCTGCCGGCCCCCCACCCCCCAACATGACCACCACAGACACGTGATCCTACCACTCCATCCACTAGAGTCCGGAAGTGTCCCTTCTGGCCACGATTGCCCTGCTCGGGACCAGCCCCTTCCTCTAGCTCTGTCCTCAACACCCTCAGCCATTGCCACCCCCTGGCCCTTTTGGTGACTCTGCAAAGAAGATGACGGGAAGGGACCAGAGTCGGCGTCCCACTTCGAGTCCTCCCCCAGCCCACCATCAGTTCAGATGTGGCCTGTGGGGGGGGGGGGAGCTGCCTGGACACCGTTCTGGGACTTGGCTAAGGTTTGCTTGTCCCGGGGACCAGAGGGGGTCAGGGCAAGGCAGCAGGGAAACATATGGGCGAGGCTCTGCTTAGGACGAGCGTGGAGGGGGAACAGAGGCCACTCTGCTCAGAGCTCGTGGGACTCAATGGCCAGAAACAGAAGCACTGAGGCTCCTTTTCAGTCTCCGTCTTCCTTCCTTACCAGCCCGGTTCTCTGGCCTGGTGGACCCCCAGCCTTGTCCCCGACCCCGCTGTCGTTGACAAATAGTTGCTAAGCGCCGGGGGGTGATGGGTAAGTCGACATCTGACAGACACGCCGTCACCACAACACAAAACGGAAGGCGGTCGGTGTTGATGTTGAAATTCAGAACGCGCTCCACATCCCGGGGGCCAAAGGAACAGGAGAGGATTGCAACAGGGGGGGAGGCCCCGAGGTCAGCCCCTCCCGGGACACGGTTACTGTCCCCACTCCCCAGCTCCGGGCTTCAGGAGTTCGGCTCTGGGGCTCCCAACACATCTGTCACCACCAGATTCTCCCTCTACCTGTGTCCCTTCACCCCTGACCGCTGTGCCGTGCCTTCCCCTCCCCTCTGTGTGCTCCCAGTCTGATCCCCGTCCCACCTCCTGGCCCCGCTGTCTTCCCCGGCTCAAGCCCTGGCAGCGGCTTCCGTGTACCCAACAAGTCCTCACCCCAAATCCACTTCTGGTCCCAAAGTTCCAGGCTCCGAGGATGAGGGAGGCCAGCAGCTCCAAGCATCTGGGGTGGGATGCTCATCTCCTGCCCCCCCTTCCGCCATGCTCAACCCGATCGAGAACAGACAGGCACAAAGCGTCCAGGGGCAGGAATGGAGGAGAGGGAGGTGCGGGGACACACGAGAGAGAGGAACTCGAGGAAGGCTCTGGGAGGGGACCTGAGTCAGAGTGCAAGGGACACACCCACCCCTCCCCAGCCCACGGTTCTCCCTTTACCTAGGAAGACCCTGCGAGGGGGTCTGAGCTCGCAGGACAGGGGGCAGCGTTGACAGCCCCGGTCTCCTCTGGCTGCTGGGAGCTCATCCGTCTGCAAAGTTAGTGACCAGCTCTCTAGAGCTCTCGGGGGCGGCGGCGTGGCGTGGCTGTACAGGCTCCAGGGCAGATGAGAGGGCTACACATGGTGGGAATATAGGGCCCAGGAGGAGGGGGTGGGCTTGGTCAGGGACTGGAGCCACTGGCACTCACACACACACACACACACACACACACACGCACACACACATACACACGCACACACTCACGGACACATACACACCTGAGCTGGCCCAGCCCTATGTATATATATGGAGATACACACACACACCCCCAGCTCGCCATTGGCTGGCCCAGCTCCCCCCCCTCATCAATATTAAACAGCCAGGCCAGGCAGCCATTGGCAGAGAGAACTGGGAACACCCCCCACCCCACCTCCCGGGAGCTGGGGGTGGGGGCTGGCCCTGGGGGGGGGCAGGGAGTAGGGGAGCAGGGACATCTGTTCTCCATGCATATTTCATAAGCAAGAAATGGAGAGCTGGGGAAGGGGTGGGGCTGGGGCGAGAGCCAGGGCAGGATCACAGATGAACCCCCTCGGTCTTCCACACCAGAGGCGGCAGGGACAGAGGCCCCCAGCAAGCCAGGTTTAAGTGCCATGGTCCTATTCTGAGTCCCAGCGTGACTTTGACAGCCCCTTCCCCTGTTTCCTTTCCCCTGGGAAGAAGGCTATCCAAGGTACCAACAGGGAAACCTAGGTCCTCAAAGAAGACCTGAGAGTCCTGGTCCTCGACAAGCCCTCATCCTTCCTAAAGCTGGTGCCCACAGGACCCCTCGGCAGGCTGCCCGTGGCTCCTGCGTGGCCCTGGGACTTAGTCACCCCACGCCCTCTTACCCAGCCCTCGACCTCCCATCTACCTCGTGGTGGGGAGGAGCGGGGTCAGATTCCTGACACAGAGCCCACAGGGAGTTTTTCCAAGCTGACCCGCTGGGAATTCTGGGCTCGTAGGAGGAAAGGCCGGGTTGAAGGAAGAGGAAGGACGAGGGTTGGAAGGATGTGGGAGAAGTCAGGGTGGCCCCGGCAGGCTTGGAGTGTGCCAGGGCAGCAAATGAGCAGTAAGAAAATCAGATACAGAATTATGTGCAAACAGGCATTGATTAAGTTCACCTCAGTAGCTCAGCTGCCTCCGGCGTGTGTGTGCACGTGCACGCGTGTCTGAGTGTGTGTGTGTGTGTGTGTGTGTGTGTGTGTGTGTGTGCGTGTGCGTGTGTGGTGAAGGGTGGCAGGAGCTGGGACTCCACGCAGCTGTTGGGTGTCGTCACTGAGCCTTCGCGAGTATCCAGAATGAACCAGGAGCGCTCCAGAGACAGTGTCTTACGGTGAAGAAAGTCCTGGCATCTGGTGACCTTGGACAAGTAACCTAACCTCTTGAGCCTCCAGGGTCCCCTTCTGCAAAATGGGGTTCATTGGAGCTGCTTCTTAGGTTGCCATGGAGATTAAGTGAGCTATTGCATGGAAGGGTCTGGACCTTCCTCGGAGCAAGCCCCAGCTGCCGGGGTTGTCGGAGGCATTCGCTGTTTCCCTGTTGCTGATCAAACTTTTCTGGGCTTTTCCTCCCTAAGGGGAGTCCTATGATTCCTCCCCAAGCTCCCCCACCGCCCCCCCTCAGGCCTGGGAGGTGCCAACTCCCACCTGGGCAGGCCCAGACAGGTGCCCAGGCGCCAGCAGATGGGCTGAGCTGGAGGGGAAAGGAGGCTTGAGGAGGGGGGCTGGGGGGCAGGGGACCAGGTGGCATCTCAGTTCTTGCATCATCATTGCCATGGTGCTGATTAAAAACCAATCTCCACCTAATGAGCCCCCAGCAACAGCAATTCTACCGCCCCCACGCTCCTGCCCTCCACCCTGTCCAAGAAATTGGGAGACCGAGAGACCCAGGAGACAGTGCCTTGGGGAGAGGAGAGATGGAGACCAGTGCGGGGTGGAGAGGAGGGGGAGACAGGGGGAGATGTGGGGAGCCAGACAGAGGAAACGGATGAGGGGGGAGAACACTGTAGGTGGGTAACAGACAGAGGGGCAGGCACAGTCACGGGGAGACAGAGGGGTGAGAGAGGACGAGAGAGGAGTTGCCAGGTTGTGGAGGCTCAGAGATGCAACATATGTGGGCGGGGATGTGGGGGAGACTGGCAAAGGGGAGCTGGGGAGGGAGACCAGGCCTGGGAGAAACACGGATCTGGAGACACGGGAATCCAGGGGAGGTACTGCATGGTACTGGAGAGGCCTGAGGGAGGCCCCAAGACAGGGCGGAGACACAGACTTGGGGGAGGCAGAGAGCACACAGTCGTGAGGAAGCAAAAAACTGGGGCAGACAGGGAGACAAGGCCGGAGACAGGATAGACAACTCGAGGGACGAGGGATGAGGGACGGCGACTGCAGCCTGGAGGCTGGGATCCCAAAGGGGGAGACATCGAGGGAAACAGAAGGAGAAGGGCCCTGGGGTGGGGGCGGGGAAGGCAGGAAGGAACGGGGTGGGGGGGAGGGGGAGCAGGGGGGTCCCTGTCCCCAGCCTCCCTGCTCGTAGGCGTTTGGGCTCTGATAATTCAGTCCTGGGATTCCATCCTTGACATAGCCAGCCTGAGCTGTCCCCACGAACTGAACTGGGGTTTGATGGTGAGCAGGGTGAGAGCGTGCCCTGGGACCTCCTGCTTCTCCTCTGCCTCTATCACCCTGGGACCGGTGGTCGTGGTCGAGGGAGCAGGGAGTGCTCTGAGGTCAGCGCAGGTTGCCAGCAGCCCCAGCCTGGGGGGGAAGGAGAACCCCCAGGGAGCTGTGTGTGTGTGTGTGTGTGTGTGTGTGTGTGTGTGTGTGAGTCTGCCCTAACAAGGGCAGGAAGAGCAGGCCCTGGGGGTGGGGGAGGAGCAGGCTCTACGGTTTGAGATTGGAGTCTGATTGTCTTTATTTAGCATTTTATAGGCGTTCACTTTCTCGGGTGGTCACCTGCTGTCTTTTCAGGTCTACACGGCCTGGCCTTGGAGGTAGATTGGAAGTAGACTGCCGGATGGGAGGTTGGAGTGTAGGGAAGACACAGGGGCCGGGGCCTAGTCCTTGAGGGTGGGGGAGGGCCTGGAGGAGCTGGGAAGCAGTGGGCTTGGCAGGAGAGGGGGTGACATATGCGGGGAGCCCTGGGGACCCGACCAGGCAGGCGGCTGGCAGGGAGAGCAGCCGGCGTTAACCCTCGCGGTGCCGCGCTGCCTGACCCTTTCCCTGGAGTGGCCCCCGCCCGGGTGGGGGTGTCATCCTCGGTGGGAGACCGGCCCTCGTCCTGGGTCCTGGGTCGCAGGAGCAAGCGGGCGGGCGGGGGGAGCCCGGGCAGGAGCCGTGGCTTGGCCGGGAGGCCGCAGCTCCTCGTGGATTTTCTTCTGTCTCCTTGTCTGCCTCCACACCGTGCGTGTCAGTCCGTCTTTCTGGGTCTCCCTCTCTGTGCCTCTAGAAGGTGACAGCGGGTCTCCACTGTGGCGAGCCACGCAATCTGTCACTCTCTCTGCTGCCAGCCGGGGCTGGAACCCCCCCCCCCCCCCAAGCGGCCCCGCCAGAGCCCTCTCCCGCCCTGGCCCCCAGGCCTTGTCGCCTTTGTCTCCTGAGGCGGCCTGGCCTTTCTTCTTTCCTCTCCACTCACCTCTCCTCAGCCCCGAGCCCAGCTCCAATCTCATTAAGGCCTCCAACCACTGCCCCTCCAGCCTCCCTCCTCCCTCCCCCATCCATCTGTCTCCTCTTTGTGTCCACCCATCTGTCACCAGCAGCCCCGGGCCCACTCCCTCCCGGCCACGCCCGCCATCGGCCTTTCCCCCCCTTGGCTCCTCTCGGGCTCCTGGGCTCCTGTCTGCCACTTCCTTTCCTTCCTGCTTCCTGTTTCTCTATACTAGTTTCTTCTTTTCACGATGCCCCCTTTCATCCCCATTTCCACTTCCGTCCGTCCCCGCACTTTTGCCAAGGCCTCAGTCAAGGTGTGGGCGGAAGGGGACCCCAGGGTCCCAGCCCCGGCTCCGGAGCCAGAGCCTGGAGAGTTGCTCACAGTTGCGTCATCTCTCGGGCCTCCTGAGATGGCCCCTGCACTCCTCCCCATGTTTTCCCTATTTGGGGACTGGGCTACGGCTGCCCGTCTCCACCGCAGGACTGGGAGGGCCCCTTCTGCGTGTGGATTCAGGGAGGAATAAAAATCCGACCTGAGGCCCATCTGGACCCCGATCTTTAAGGGGCTCTGCTCCCCAGGCCCAACTTCCGAGAGGCCTGCCGGGCTCTGTCTCAGGACGGGATGCTGAATTACAGGAATAAGGGCCCCTCAGGCCTCCCTCTCTGGAAGGAAAACTTTCAAACTACCTTAAAAAGTTTAAGAATTGGACTCCTGGGGGGGCTCAGTCAGTTGGGTTCGGCTTGGGTCATGATTTCGAGGGTCATGAGTTCGAGCCCCACATCGAGCTCTTGCTGACAGCACGGAGCCCGCTTGGGATTCTCTCTCTGCTCCTCCCCCCCCCCCACTCGTGTTCTCTCACTCTTTTTCTCCCTCTCAAAATAAATAAGTAAACAAACAAACAAAGTTCAAGAATTGATCCACCTTTTAATCCACCCCCCGCTGCCTGACCCTACATCACACGGACGCCACCAGGGCCCAGAGCCGGGATGCCCTTTCCAACGTTTTTTTTTTTTTTTTTTTTAATTTTATTTTTGGGACAGAGAGAGACAGAGCATGAACGGGGGAGGGGCAGAGAGAGAGGGAGACACAGAATCGGAAACAGGCTCCAGGCTCTGAGCCATCAGCCCAGAGCCCGACGCGGGGCTCGAACGCACGGACCGCGAGATCGTGACCTGGCTGAAGTCGGACGCTTAACCGACTGCGCCACCCAGGCGCCCCCGGGATGCCCTTTCCAAAGCCACAGACGCCATTCGTGACACGGGACGATCCCTGATCCTGAGCTCTTTCCGCACTAACCGGCCCTGCCCAGAGCCAACCTTGTGTCCTCTGGGCTCAGGTAGAACCTGTTCCTTGCACTGACTTTGCGTGGAGCATATGCGGCCCCGCCTGCTTATTTATCCTGCTCGTGCCCCATCCTGCCATCTTGACTCTGGATCCCAAGTCCCTAAGGGAAGGCACAGCATCTCATCATAACCTTTTCTGATGCCAGGACAGAGCGCCTTGCCCACAGCCACGCTCAATAAACGTTTATTGCTGCCGTGGCAGCCAGCGTGGATACGAGACATGTTCTGGTCTCAGCTCAGCGCTAATTTGCTGTGACCTTGGGCAAGCCACTCACTCCTCTGGGCTACGGTTTCCCCTAGCAGATGAGTTAGACCCTACATATCATTTCTAAGGTCTTATATGGTTCCATGTGGAGACAGAGTCCTGCTGAGTAGGGTGAGGCCTTGGTACAGAACACCAGACTCTGGATGAAAAGGTCTCCTCCCAGGATGTGCCTTTGGGAGCAGCGACCCAGATGTGGGGCCCAGAAGACCCTTTGCTCAGAGAGGCTGGAGGAGAAACACCGGCTGACAGGAAAGCCTTCCGTGCTGAGGCGCAAGGGGCCGCAAGAGGTAGGGACAGGCTGGGTCCCCGGGGCCCAGGTAGTAGTGGGGAGGGGGGAGCCTTGTGGGAAGTGACACATCTCAGAGCAAGGCCCACCCAGACTGGGGAGGAGGAGTGGGGAGACGGGCTGAGAAGCTAAAGTCTGTGGCCCAGGGGGTCTCAGCCAGCCAGCCGGCCCCAGGGGGTCTCTGGGGCACAGCAGGTCCCTGAGGACTAGCCACACCGAGGTCTCAGAGGCCCCTGAAGGGGTCAGCCGGGGGTCCGTGCCCCTTCTACAGTGCCTGGCCTCCCCACAGGCCGTGGAAAGAGCCCAGTTGGTTGGTTTTGAATTTGGGGGGTGGCGCGAGGAAGGGGTCGCATGGAAGGCGGAAGACAAGCTGGTGTTGAGGAGACCGGAGTAGGAGTAGGGAAGGCCCCACGGCTTGCACCGGCGCCCCCCCCCCCACCCCCCACCCCCGCGCCTGGTACCCGGCCACTTCCCCGCTTCCCGAAGCTGCCAGCAGGACGAGAGGGAGCTCGCTGCCCTGTCCGCCGGGAGGCCCTGTTGGCCGAGGGAGGCGCGGAGTCGGCCCAGCACGGTGGCAGCTGTGCCCGCCTCCCGCCAGCGCCGCGTGCGGGCCGGGAGGGGTGCGGGGGGAGGGGAGCAGGGTTCATTTCCACATCCCGGCCCCCCAGACGTGCCCCCTGAGGGAACCCAGAGAGAAACCTGGAGCATATCGCCTCCTCGGCGGGGTGTGGCGGGACGCGGGAAGGTAAGGGGCCCGGAGCTGGTCCTTCCCGGCTCATCTGTCTCATGGGCGGCAGGGCCGCGGGGAGGGGAGAGGGCTGGCCTCCAGCGCCACTCCTGAGGGGTCTTCCCTTCCAGTGACTCAGCTGCGGCCTTCCTTTAGCTGTGCGGCTACGCCCCGGAACTTTGCTCCATGAAGACCCAGGGCGCTAGGGTATTCCCAGAGCCAAGGTTCTCTTTGTAGGAGAGTCCAAAGCCACCTTCGCTTCCGTCTGCAAAATGCCCACCAGCAACAGAAGGCCCAAACTGCTCGGCAGGCCGCCACAGGCCCTCCGTGACCCAGCCCCAGCCCCCTCTCCTGCAGCACCCCGAACGACTTACCGTTCCCAAACGTGGCCCGTGCCTTCAAGGCCCTGTGCTTCCACAGCTGAACTCCACAGCCTGCAACCCAGATGCCCCCTCCTCTGAGCAGCCTTCCCGGATGCCACCCCCAGTGCCCGGAGTCCTTCTGTGCGTTACCGGAGCACCTGGGAGATGCCGCACGTGATCACCCCGGATTGCACCGGTTTCTCCCCTCACCCCAACTGCCAGCCACTCAGGGCTGGGACTGCATCCCCTAAATTTCTGCAGCCCAGCCAGTGTCTCAGAGTGAACAAAGAAACGTCTGTCGAATGGAAAGTGGGAGGGTCAACGATGCTAACGCGGTTCTTTCGAGGGGGAAACCGGGGTTCCAAGGCTCCATGGGAGCCCCGCTTTGAGGGCTTCCACTGTTTCTGACAGAGCCGCACTCCTTGGGCCTCTGGAGACCCGGAGGGAGCACGTGGTAACAATTCCATGACTTCCAGTCTGAGGTCACCGAGCAGGAGGGCACGGAAGAATGACACATACAGGTCATGAGGGATAGTCTTTTAATGAAACTTGCTATTTATATATTTACACACGCACACGCGCGCGCACACACACACACATGCACACACGGAAAAAGAAAACAACAAAAATAGGTATTACAGCTTAATAAAATCACAGCTAGCACTGAGGGCTGGAGGTGACCTGGCAGCACACCCTCCCCGAGGTGCCGTCTACGGGTCTGGAGACAGGACAGCAGGAGGGAGACAGATCGCCTGGCCTGCACCTCGGGGCTTCCTTGTGGTTTGTTCCTGGCATTCAGCCTTTGTGTCCTTCCTGGTCGGGAAAGTTGGGACTGGGGTGGGGTGGGGAGTAGGGGGCGGTCTAGGGCAGGATGAGAAGGGAAGAGGGACCCTGAAGAAGGGTAAATTAGGGCGGGCAGTTAGGAGTCAAACAGGAGCGAGAAGCTTCCATTTGCCCTCCCGGGATCTGGCAGGGGTGAGGAAGGGCAGACAGGTAGGGGAGGCTGGAGAGGAGAGGGAACTTGTTTCTCTCTCTTCGGGGCAGTTCTACTTGTTCATGTTAATTCCAGTCTAAGCAGGCCCAGAGAGGTTCCAGTGACACGCTAGTGGCTTATGTCCCCGTGGGACAAGTGGCCTAGGATGTGAACGGTAGAGCGGGCGGGAGTTGGGCTCCTCTCAGTAAGACACGGCTCCTGGCTCCCGAGGGGTGATGAAAAGGACGTCGGCCTTGGCGTTGATGCAGTAGGTGACGACGAGAGAGAAGACGAGGATGCCGAAGCCCACCATCAGGGTGATGAACTGCGGGAGGCGTGGGCAGGGAGGGAGAGAGACGTTGTCAGAGCCCAGCGTGGTTCTGGATCACCGCTTGGGGCTGGGAGCCGGGACCTCGGGATCCCAGAGCTGGCTCCAGGCACCGAGTGCTGAGCAATCACAGACAATGTCTTCCCGACTGGAAGACGGAGTGGCTCCGTTCGAAAAGAGGAGTATCCCTGTTCTTCCTCTACTTTGTATTACTAAGATTTTAAGTATCTTTTTTTAAAAAAATTTACTTGAGAGAGAGAGAGAGAGAGAGAGAGAATATCCCAAGCAGGCTCCATGCTGTCAGCCCAGAGCCCAACACGGGGCTCGAACTCACAGGATCGTGGGATCGTGACCTGAGCTGAGACCAAGAGTCAGACGTTTAACCTACTGAGCCACCCCGGAGCCCCTAGATTTTCAGCATCTTGAAGTTAAGATCCATGACTTTGGTGGCAACTCTCCGGTGGCAACTATGACATACCGGTGATGGGGACTCAATAAACCGTGGCGCCTGTGCACACCC
Organism: Puma concolor; assembly: GCF_028749965.1. Classification (NCBI taxonomy): domain Eukaryota; kingdom Metazoa; phylum Chordata; class Mammalia; order Carnivora; family Felidae; genus Puma; species Puma concolor. Next base: position 5,010,663 of record NC_141683.1, on the reverse strand, counting down.
TAGTGCCAGCAGCTGGAAATCCCAGCTGGGAGGGAGCTGTGGGGACGCTGCAGGGTGAGGAGCTCCTCCGGGGGGCCCTCCTCCTGGCGGGAGCCCACCTCCGGCGTGAACACACACTCACTCTGTCGGTGAAGACAGACTTCGCGATGGGGCGTGCGGTGGACAGAGGACAGAGCGGCAGTAGGTTTTTGTGGCAAATGGGAGACGGAAGCAGGTAAGAGGTAAGAGGCAACACAAAGAGGGCAGGGCGGTCTCTGGCATGCCCCCCCCGGCTCACCTCCAGCTCTCTGCTGGCTACCAGAAATATGCGGGCCCGGATGTCTTTCCAGCGGCTCTCAGTCCATGTGGAGTATTCAGTAGAGCCCCACTGCCTCAGTTCAAAGGCAGGGGACAGGGCCCTGGCCAGTCGCGCCGTGGAACGCACACAGCGGGGCAGCCGGTCCGTCTCGTTGGAGTTCAGAGGGCCCTGAACCCACGCGTACTCATACAGCTGCAACGGAAGACCGGCCACAGGGCGGGGCTGAGGTGATCCTCTCTCACCCCCGCCACGCTGTGCTTCTGCCCAGGCTCCTGCCCTCCAACACTCAAGTTCAAGGGGCCGCGTCCCTCGGCCTTTGCATCCCAACTCCTTGGGTCCAACTGGGTCTAGGATGCTGTCCAACTTCCCCTGGGGGTACGGGGCCCTCGGGGCACCTTCGACACCCACTCCCATTCCCACTCACATCCTTGTTTTCACTGGGGACTTTACTTGGATCCTGGCACTGCTCTCGGGGGAGGTCGACCACCTGGCCAGTCAGATTCGCCAAGGCATACTGTACCACGTAGGTGGTGTTGGTGGGGCTGGAGACGGCGATGTAATGCTGAAGAGGCCCGTCACCTGAGTGGAGAGCACAGGGAAGGGAGGGTTTAGAAGGTGGAAGGAGGAAGGAGGAAGGTGGAAGGTGGAAGGTGGAAGGTGGAAGGTGGGTGCGGGTGGGAGGGGAAGGAAGAGCCCGAGGTTGACGGGAGCCAGAGAAGAGAAGGGAATGGATCCCACACATATCAGGGGAAAGAAAGGAAAACAGGGGAGAAGGAAAGGAAAGGAGAAGGAAAAAAAAAAAAGCAGAGATTAAACCAAGCTGATGACTTTTTCCGTCTCTTGCCTCGGCTAAGGGTGCCATTCCCCCAGCGCGTGCTTACCCAAGTAGGACCTCAGGTCCTGCCTGAGGATGGACTGGAACCAGGAGTTGTTGGCCCTGACCAGGAACCCATAGAGCAGGCGAGTGACCTAGGATTGGGACGGTGAGAGTCAACAAGCCCGTGACCCGGAGCCAAGCAGAGCTCTCAGTAGAGACCCTGTCGCAGGGCGGGAGCCGGGTCGGCCAGGGACTTTGGGGCTGGGGACGCAGAGGCTGGCTCACAAGGATGCCGGAGGCCCACCCGGGAGCACCCTGGAGCAGCGGGAAGCCTTGCTGGCACGCGCTGGCATGCTGGGCTCCCAGGTTTGGGAGAAGGGGTTAAGTGCAGTGCAGACGGGACGGGCTGCCGCGTGCGCAGAGCCGGAGAGGAGGCGGGCCCCACTTGCCCTTACCGTTTGGGGATCGGCCTGAATGGTGTCACTGAAGTTGGTTCCTCCTGCCAGCTGGTACAGGGCACGTCCCAGCACCGTGGCCACATCCGCCAGGGCCTGTGGCAGGCGGGAAGGGGGGGCTGAACGGCCCACCTCTTCTACCCTCTACAAGAGGGTCTAACCACCTAGAAGACGTTCTAACCATCTTCGCCGTGTTCCCCACGCTCCCGGCCAACCCGGGCGAGTGCTACCTTGGCAGTGTCCGTCACAAAGTTGAGGTCCTCTTCGGGGCTCTGCCACTCGGGGTAGCTCACGTTAATGTTCTCCGCTGTGTCGTAAATGCTCTGGTAATAGCTGCCGGGAGAGCGGGCATGAGCCTCGGCCACACTCAGCCAGGGCCCTGCCCCGGTCCTCCCTCACAGGCCCTTCATGTAGGAGCCTGGTGTGTCTTTTCATCATCCGGGGGGAAGGAACAGAAAATGAGGGTCCCATACTGAAGAGGGTGTGGAGAGGCAGAGCAGTGAAACACAAGGACCTTCCGGAGAGACAAGGTAGAAGAAGCAGATGAGATCAGAAGGCAGGAGACTCCCTTCCTGGGAGGTCTTCAAACAGAAGAGACACTTCCCCAGAGTTTGGGCTGGAGACGGCTGACAGGACTTTTGGGGAGCACGCCCCACATCACCAGAGGTTGGATGACGGTTCCAACGAACGTGAACATTGAGGGTGCCTGGGGGCCGAGGGGGATGAACGGGTCTTTCCCAGACACACGACACTGCCCTGGGTCCAAGCACTGTATGCTCCCTGGGGAGCCCCGTGAAGGCAGAGCTTAGAAGAGAAGCTTAGAGGAGAGCTCCCAGCCTTCAGCACCAACAGATGCCGGCCCCACATAGAATCAAGGCCAAATGTGTGCAAATGAGGACTATCCCTTCACCCCGAAGCGATGCCGGGGTCAGACATGGTGCAGACGGCTGACCTCAGGTGCTGGAAGTGTCCCTGCCCTAAATGAGCAAGAAGATGCTCCTTGGCTGGGGTCGGAGAGCCAGAGCATAAGCACTATTACTCAGAAACCCACTTGGCCTCATGGAAGAGGGGAGGGAAGCTGGGAACCTAGCAATCTGGCCCGAGTAAGAAGTCCCATTAGCCCAGGGCTTAAGTTAGGGGCTCTTTGGGGTGCCCAAGACCAGGAGAGAGGTGACTAACAGAGCCTCACCCCGTATCTCTGGAGTCCCCTCAGCACAGGGGACGCTTTTACCCCAAAGGCAAGAACACGTTACATTTCAGAGTGTGAATGCTGTCTGCGTCCCGCTCGGCACCCTTGGGCAGGCCCCAGACCCGGCCAGCTGGCTGTCCTCAGGGCGCTCCTGTTGGGGATGCTGCCCTCTGCTGGCAGCCCCAAGGACCCAGGCCTCGGGAGAGCTGGGGGAGGCGGACCAAGCACGGAAAGGCTGAGGGGGCCCGTGTTCTAAGATGACATCAAGTCACACGGGGCGACCGGCTTAGGTGCGAACAGGTCACTGAGCAAAGAACACAAATTGACCTGAGATTTGGAGGGGTGCTGTGGGGAGAGGAGAGAGGGGAGAGTGGTGATCTTTCCTGACACAGGAGACACTCCCCACTCCGGACCCCAGACCACAGGACAGATTCTCTGGGAGGAGGAAGAGGGTGTGGGCTCGGTGGCTCTTACTGGTTATGGAAGACAGCAGAGTGGTCGGCAAGGACGACACCAGAGATGTTCCGAGCCCGAAGAAACCTTTGCAGAGAAGACGGCGGGAGGGGCTGGGACTGGTTCGGCCTCCGGAGGACCACAGCAGGGACGCCGGCCCCGCTCTTCTCCAGGGTGCTCAGGAGGGCCTCCACCTGGGGGGGGAGGGGTAGCTCAGGGGAAGCTGCGGACAGGGAAGCCGGACGCATCTTCTAGGCCCACGACGCTCCCGCCAAGTCCCCAGCTCGTGGTGCTGCCCCCGGCCCTCCTGCACCCCAACTCCTCAAGCCTTTCAGGATCCAGGCTCTGAACGTCCGGCAACTCCAGCTGTGTCATCCTCACTAGACGCTTGATTTCCTACTCTGGCCAAACTGGAGGAACAAGTAACAACGCCAAACTACACCAAGTGCCACCCAGGAGCCCAGGGCGGGGAGGGCGCTGACACTGGAGTGGCAGGAACCCCATGAGAAAAACAGGCCCAAAGCTGGACCCTGAGAGGAGGGAGGGTCTTGAACAAGTAGTGAGGAGCCTGGAGGACGATTTGGGTAGAGGGTCCGACACAGCCAGGAACCGAGCAGGGCAGCCCGGACAACCGGGCAGCAGAGAGGGAGGGGCCGGTCACTCCCGGGCCCTCTGCGGGGCGTGGAGGCGGGGAACCGCCCACCCCAGGGAACCGGGGCCACGAGCTGCGCTCACGGTGCTTCCTGCGGAGCTGGAACAGCCAGGCTGTTCTTCCTTGAGCTGGTCCCCCGCCTGAGGTCCTGTCTCACAGGCCCTGGGGGGTGGCGGGGGTCAGGCCCGGGTGAGGGGTGCCCACATTCCGAGCCGTTGAAACAGAGTGAGGCGGAAAGATGCTCAGATTACCTGATTGTGTACAGACTCATTTTTCTGGGACATGGGGTCTGTGTGCATCCAGAGCTCTAGAGAATTCCTTAAGGCCACCTGGGGGAGGATGAAGAAGCAACACTTGGCTGCCCGCGGGGGCCCGTGCCCCGAGACCAGAGGAAGGAGGAAGGTCAGAGAAAAGTCAGGGAAGAGGCAGTGGCAAGGAGGACAACGAACAGCGGAGGAGGAGGCGGGAGGGGGAGGAGGGCACACGCAGCACACCTGTCCCAGCTCCACGAACGAGTCAATGTTCTCTAACTGCACAGGAAACTTGCCCTTCTCCATGTCGTACACCATCCTGGAGCTGCCGATGTAGTCAAATGTCTCCTGATGGGGAAGACGGGCGGGAAAGGGAACAGAGATTCCCAAGGGTCGGGGCAGGCTCAGTCTCCGGAGGCCAGATCACCAGGGCGCAAGACACGAAGGCTACGGTCTCGTGTCACCACAAGTGCTAGCCGGCTTACGCAGTCACGTGACCTCACCCGCCTCCCTGCCCGGCCTCCCAGCTGTGACTATTCCTCATGTGTGTGCATCACAGGACTTCTCGAGCCCAGAAATGGGGAGAGCAGCCTCGGTAAAGGCCCGAGGCGAACATCAGCTGTTATGTGCCTGCTTCCTGCCTCTCCCTCCCCTCCGCCGACGCAGCCGTGGCTGCCCTCCCCTTATTCCAAGGCCAGGCTGTGGGGGCAGTGGGGGGAGGGGGCAGGAGCCTCAGGGCTCTTGGGTGGAAGTGGCAGTGAAAGAGTCCAGAGAATAAAAGCAAAAGGCTGCCTCCCAGAGATCGCATCAGCGGCGGAGGGAGGGGGCGGGCAGCACACTGATTCCGATTCCAGGCCAGGGTGTGAAAGCTTCCTAAGATGTGTGACTCTGGGGGGAGACACGTGGAGACACCTCCAGAAGCTCTTTGCTGAATGACAACTCAGGTCAAGTGCCCAGATCGTCCCCAAACGATAGCCACTCTCACATTTACCCTCCCTGCTGTCCTGCCCCTCCCCGCCTACCCCAGCAGAAGAGCCCCTACCCCTTGGAAGAAGACAAACATGACATTGCGGGGAAGGGTCAGCGCGTCAGGTGCCTTCTGCAAAGCTTCAGCGGCAGCCAGCTGGGTGACGAAGGAGGCGACGGCACTTTCAGCCCCTGGGGCCACGTTCCAGAAAAAGGAACGACTGTCCAGCTGGGTACAGTGGAAAAGGCAGGGGAGGCAGGCTTTGAAAATGGCAATTAGGACCGGGCCCCAGGCTCCCTCTCCTATTCCAGCCAAGGGAATGTGTGTGTCCTGGGACAATGGCCATACGAGGGGGTCCCACGGCCCAGACCCCTCTTCCCTGGAGGCTCCCCAGCACAGCGACTCTGAAACGTGATACGCCCGCAAGAGGCCCCCCAGCCCTTTTGGCGCCAGCCCTGTCCACCCTGACCAGGGGCCCGCACTCACCCGGGTGGCAGCGACCACAACCCTGTCATCAGGCTCTAATGCCCCAGATATATTTATAGGCTTAAGCATGCTCCACACGTTGTAGTCGGACAGGGGGTCGCAGACGATTTCTGAGCAGGACAGAGTGAGAGAGCGACAGAAGTTAGGGAGAAGCCACAGAGAAGGCCTGGAGACGCCTCTGACTGCTGCCCCGCGGACCCTGTCAGTCATTTCCTGCCTCCACTGCTTTAAGTTGGTTTATCTGCCCTGTCCGCTGCAGGAACAAGCGGCCTCAACTGTTCGGAATTGTTCCCGACTCTCTCGCCCCATGCTCCCTGCCTGAGCTCCCCCCTTCCCAGGTCCCCAGCACAGCAGCCGGGTCTCGGGTCTGTCCTACCTGGGTTGATGCTGAAGGTGCTCTGGATGGAGCTGCGCCGCATACAGGTGACAGTGCTGATGACAGCGTGCATGTGGGAGAAGAGCTGCATGGCGCACAGCGGGAAGGTGGGTGCTGAGCCGTTGGGGCTCAGGTTGTGATCGCGATAGCACTAGGAGGGGAGACGGGCCCCACTGAGGCAGCTCGCGTGGAATCCCTCCCATGCTTCCCAGGAGGGCCCGGCCCCACCCCAACGCTCGCTCGTCAGTCCCTGAGCTATAGTACAACGCCAGGATGCGTAAGGTCCGAGAGAAAACCTCACCAAGAGATGCAAAGGGGCACAGACTCAATGACTGACTTGGGGCGGATGGAGTGTCCCCATCCCAAACAGCCTGGCCCAAGTTCCCAACGCGATTAGCTGTCAACTGTGCTGAACCAAATATCAAAAATCAAATTCAAGACAGCTTGGACATCAACTCACCATGTAACTTTGGAACAAATCTAACCGCTCTACAGGTCAAAACAAAGAAGCTAGGCCAGAATTAAAGATTATTGTAATTCAGAACATTCAGAAGCCTCTGAGCTGAATCTCTCGCAGTTCCCAGTCTGATGATCTTTTTCCCACACCCGGGGTTCCTAACCAGGGCACACCTTATTTCAGATCAAGTAGAGTTTATGTTCTCTTCCAGCCTAACAGCCATCAATGCTGGAAGAAGAGGCAGGAGAGAAATGGGAAGGGAAAGGCGAGAAAAATAAACGTATTGGCTTTTCTTGGAGCATCTACCATGCAGAGGTGCCCTGGTGGACGAGCCCTCCAGGCGGGCGGAGCTCCTACGAGATTTCTCTTTGCTAGGAGCTGGCAGCTATTACCTGCTTGATGACCTTGGTTTCATTTTCATCTTCAAGAAGGAAGATGGGGAAGCTAAAGTCTTCATAAGCCAAGCCGTCGCCTAGGGGGTTCCACGGGATTTCTCTGCAGTGAGCAAATTCTGGCCCATACGAGTTGGAGTAAATGCCTGAAGGGGAGGATGGGGGACCAGCTGTTGGGACACTAAGCATTCAGGGCCTGAGTGAGGGAGGAAGGCTAGGATGTCGTAGGGTTGGGACCAAGAGCTCCAAAGGAAAGGGGGACTCAAGGAAGCAAGCATCAACCTGTCACCACCTACAGGGAAACAGACACTGGTATCAGGGTGTCCTGGGCTGGCTGGTTAGGGATCGGGGCCTATGACAGAAAAGGAGGATGGAGGGAAGTGGACGAAGGGGAAGCAGCAGAGGAAGCGATGAATGGCAAAGACAAAGAAACACTGTCTTCTGTTTGGGAGTCAGCTGTTCACACTACACACAGACAGACGCATCCCTCCAACCCTCCAAAGACACGAGACTGAAGCACCAGTGAGCTCTGCGTGACGGGAGGTCCCCTGATCCTCCGGGGCTCTTACCAAACCCATCATTGGGACACTGCACACTAGGAGAGGAGCCCGACGCAGGCCTGGGTTTGGCCAAGGACACTGCAAGGCCAGCAATCCGGCTGGTTGTCCCCTTCAGCTTCTCCATCAGACTCCTGGGACAGGGAGGGAGTGCCATGGAGGAAGACTGGGAAGGTTACCCCTGGCCCAGTATCTTGCCCCCAGGGATGGAAACAAATGGGAAACTAACGGAATCCAAACCTTTGACTCCTTGTTGAACACACGCGGTGTGTTGACTCTACTCCTAAAGAAGTGAAACCTCCCCCCCACCCCAACTGTTAACTCGTTTCTTGCCTCTTTTCTGTCTCTAACTCCTTTTTTTTCTTTCTTTCTTTTTTTTTTTAAGTAAGCTCTACACCCAATGTGGAGCCTGAACTCACAACCCAGAGATCAAGAGTAGCATACTCTATCCGCTGAGCTAGCCAGGGGCCCCTGCTGTCTCTAACTCCTAAGTGAGGACTATGACCCAACCTGAGCTTCGGCTTCATCGCATCTACCCTGTCCCTGAGTGCCCCTATGGGCCCTCCCTCCTGCCTGGGGTCTTTACTCACTGGACCCTATCTGTAAGGTCACCCAGACGACCCCTCTGATGGGGCAGGTTTTCTTCCGAGACTCACTCTCGCCCTGATCGGACCAGGGCAGCCAAGCGAACCTTTATATACAAGTGTGGGGATGGCCCCCCAGATCTTCCCGGCTGTGGCTTCCCTGAAGGCACACGCAGTTCTTACCTGGTGAAGAGCTCGCCCTCCAGCAGAACCACATACGGGGGGTTGGGGCCGTCAGTCAGCACCCACTGCAGGTCCCTTTCTTTCTCCACCACGTGGAGGATCCCTGTGTCCCCGCTAACGGAAGCTGCCAGGACAGAATGGGCTCAGATTAAAGCTCCCGCAGTTGACGACTCTGCCTCTGCCTCACTGATTCTGCAGATCACTTATCTCCCAAACATGGCACCGGATGCTGGGTTAACGCAGCCACTTCCAGACTTAGGCTTGAGCTGAAGAGCTGACTCCCCCAGCTCCACCTGAAGGCGACCAGCAGGGACTGGAGGACGAGACAGCCCGAGAAGTCTACTCATTTGCTAAATCTCAGAAAGGTCATACAATCATTCTCTCACCCTCTTCCCTCAACCTCATTTAGCCACATGTACACATTTCCAGAAGAGGAGACAACATGGTTTTCAAACCTGTATTTTCTCCAGGAAATGGCAGGCTTTAGATCTCTGGCTCAGAGTTCTAGCACTGAATATTCCTGTGTGAAGACATATGTGCAGACTCCCTTGACCTGAGGACAATTCCTGGGTCTCCGTTCCTTTGCCCTATTTGGGAATGACTTTACTTGCTTTTAGCCTGTTTTAGGCAGGGTTACTCAAGAACTTTGAGATCTCTAGAAGAGAGCTTCCCAACTGATGGGTCTTGATGGGTCAGGGACGAGCTGATATTGACCCCCCTCATTTCTGGGGACCGAGGGTCTCCAGAGACCCTAGGCTGGTCACTCCCAGCCAGGAGCAGACTGACCCAGTACCCGAAGATGCCCTACAAATACCATACGTCTCCATATATGCCAGGATGCCATACAAATACTATTTTCTGTATCTCACGAACGACAAAGATCGGGCAGCGCTGTGGTAAAGGATGGGTAATCCATCGTCCAGAATGCCTTGAATTCTATGCAGCAGTGCCTGTCGCGTCCCTCGTGATCCACGTGGAGACATCCTACCATCTCCCCACGAGCCTTCTCGCCAGTGAAAATTCCTACCATGTATGAAAAGTTGCATATTGTTTTAGAGCAATAGTTCTCGACCCTAGTTGAATCACTGTGGAGTTTTAAAAAATACAGACGCTTGGGCCTTATCTCAGACCTACTAAATTAAAGTCTCTGAAGGTGAGGCCCAGGTACGTGTACTTTCAAAACTTGCCACATGATTCTTTATTATACCTAGCCAGTCGTGAAAACTACAGCTCTAGATCAAGGCACTGAAATATTTATAATTTGCACAAGACAAAGAAAGACCTTAAGCACTTCCAGACTGCCGGCCAGGTAGAAGTTTTCTTCCGTGGGATTTGGCAAAATCGAGACACGGACCCAAGTCCCCAACATTCAACTATGTCTTCCACGTGGTAAGTACCCAGTAAGTTCATGTGGATGGTGATAACAATAAACTTTAGAGGAATATCAGGACCTGGAATAACCGTCATAAAGACTTAGCTACCACCAGCAGTTCTAAGTCTGACAAAAGGCAACAGTCCTCGGCGTAGAAAACCCGGAAAAAGGAAAAGCTGTTCTGACAAACAAAATATATATAGCTTCAGCTCCAAGGAGGACAGGGAGAAGATAAGCCAGGACGCTGGAATAAAACACCTGGATTCTAATCTGGATTCCAACTGGTGACTGTATAGTCCAGAGTAACTTGCTTACTTTTTCTGGGCCTTCCATGAAGAGAAACTTTTTCACCCTTATTCATCTCATACCTTGGAGAGAGATTTAAAAAGGAAGGAAAGGAAAGGAACCAACAGATAACCCTCTTTGAACACTTTAAAAGGGGCCAATAGGGGTGCCTGGGTGGCTCAGCCGGTAGAGCACGTGACTCTTAATCTCTGGGTTGTAGGTCCGAGCCCCACATTGGGTGTGGAGATTGCTTAAAAATAAGATCTTTAGAATAAAATAAAGTAAAATCAAATGAGCCCATAGAAACAGAGCAGTATAATCAGAAAGCCAAACCAAATCTTTCTCTCCTTACGTTTACCATGCTAGCAAGCCTAATTAAAGAGGGTGTAGCTTGCTCGGGACAGACAAATACGAAGCAAGACTTAGAAATAAGCCGAAAAGGAGACGAGCTCTCAATGAGGAAGTGGCCAGAGTCCAGCCCCTCCCCTCTCCTTTCTGTGCTGGCACTTGGCTCACTCCTAGAGGCTACTGCTTTGCTTCCCACAGGGCTGCTCTCAGAACACGAAGCCGACTGACTCGGTCCCACAGAGGGCATCTTAAGAGCACACCTCCAGGAAGACAGGGTCCTAGCGTTTTGGCACGAAGAGTGGAGCTCCGGCAAGACCAGCAGTCTGATCTCAGCCCACACTTGGACCTGGCTCCCTTCTACGCACAAACTCCGTTGGAGAACGGAGTCCGAAAATTTCACTTGGAACCGTTTGGAACCAGTTAGCCTACCTCCAGCAGGGACACGGCACGGTGGACACAGAGCGAGGCTCAGGGAAGGCCGGGCAGGAAACGAGTTAACTGCCACATTAATCAGGTCCTTCACTTCGCAGCGTCTGTGTCCGCCTACCAAACTAGGAGATTTCAGGCAATCACGCAGGACTCCGGAGACCGTAGTACTTACTCAGCGTCATCAATAAATGTAGGAGATAGTCTGACTTTCAGCTTTGTGCAGGTACGTTCTAACCATTTTTATAGGCGTTTACTGAAATTCAGAGGTGACCGATATGGTGCCGAAGAAGCCATGATCTGACTCTAAGTTTCCTGCTTACCGCAGAACTACATTCGGACAGAGCAATTATTCACAGAACAAAACATGAAGAAGGGAGGCTATGTAGCAGAGGAACTGGGGTTCGGCCTTCACATCTCTGCTCTTTCTACGTCCATAGTTTGATAACCATACTGTCATGGTACCCTGTTTTGGGACACATTTACAAAGCACAGAGACGAATCCAAATGCTTCACTAATTCCTCCTGCAACTATCTGGCTTTCTCAATGCCTTCCCTTCAAATAGACTACTGCCTTAAAGAAGTCCACTTTGGTTCCAAAAAGATGGTTCAGGTGACGATGGACTCGTAGACTATGAGACTCCTTTCTCCTTAGAAAACAGTACAGTTTTCTACTTTAGTGGATGCTAAGTGTCCTGACTTAGAACCTGAGCCATGGGGCTCAATTCCTAGCCTCATCACTTAATAGCCTGATGATCTTGGGAAAGTTACTCAACTTCTCGCAGTCTCCATTCTGTCATTTGTAAAATGGGGACAATAAGAGAATCTACTTCATGGGGCTGTTGTGATGGTTCAATGAGATGCACACGCACGAGGCTCAAGTAAGCAGCACTTACTAAGCATTAGCTCCTATTAATTATCTTGCCTGGTTTGACAAATGGCTCTCTGTCACCTCCTACCCACACAGCCTAATTTGTGTGCTGAGACTCCCAAGCAGGACTTGGATCTTGAGATCTAAGGCACAGATTGAAATATCATTGGCCACAGGGGTGCCTAGGTGTCTCAGTCAGTTAAGCACCTGACTTCGGCTCAGGTCATCATCTCACGGCTCGTAAGTTCGAGCCCTGCATCGGGCTCTGTGCTGATGGCTCAGAGCCTGGAGCCTGCTTCAGATTCTATGTCTCCCTCTCTGTCTGCCCCTCCCATGCTCATGCTCTCTCTTTCTCTGTCTCTCAAAAATAAATAAACGTTAAAAAAGAAATTAAAAAAAAATCACTGGCCACAACACAAATCCCAGCCTCAACTCACACTGGCAGCCAATCTGATGAGTGGCGTTGAGCAGACGGACACAAGGAGCTGTTTTATTTAAGGAGATGTAGATCTTCCTCTCCACTGAGTTTCCCCTGCACAAACCTGCTCAGAAGACAAAAAGTGTTAGAAGAAGAGAGGCATTGGCACTATCAAGTCCTTAGCTCACCGTATGGCTTGGGTATATCATACTTTCTAAAAAATTTTTTTAATCTTTATTTATTTTTGAGAGAGAGAGAGAGAGAGAGAGAGAGAACGTGAGCAGGGGAGGAACAGAGAGAGAAGGAGACACAGAATCTGAAGCAGGCTCCAGGCTCTGAGCTGTCAGCATAGAGCTCGACACGGGGCTCGAACCCACAAACTGCGAGATCATGACCTGAGCCGAAGTTGGACCCTTAACCGACTGAGCCACCCAGGCGCCCCTGGGTATATCATACTTTCTAAAGCGGGATTAATGTCCATCCTTCTCACTTTCTGGACACATTACTGGATCAGATGAATGCGCCCAGCGATGTGCCCCAGAAAGTTATTACAAATTCCAATCAGGACAGCTGATATTAAAGCTAAAAGAAAGAAAACTTCATTTCCTAAAGGAAAAGGCACGTAACCTCAGATGTCCCAGTTTTCGGTTGCACGGGTGAGCATATTTCTGCTTTCTACCTTGCATGTGCATGTACCTTGCACCCTCGTTAATGAAAGGGTGCCAGTCTAAGAATATAGATTACGATAAAACATCTTTGAGACATTTTTCCAGGAATCTGAACAGAATTGGGAGAAACCTTATGCCACAGATCTGTCAATTAATCTAACATCCACAGGTCGTTTGTGTGTGGCTACAGTGTGGGGCGACTATAATTTCTCCTCTGGGGAATCTCTAAAGATAATATGAACTTGAGGGGAGGTATGGTCATAGTTACATACAGGCACGTTCGCATTTTAGGGCTTGACCAACTACAAAGACCTATGCCAGGACATACATGCGTGTAAGCAAACGTTTCTGCACGCTGTAAATGCCTGAAGTTTCTTGAATCACTATTCCACAGTCTAAACAGTTAAGAGGACCCATACCCTACCTTTGTCTCACTTCACTGATAAGACAAACTGAGGCAAAACACAGGGACACCGGTCGATGGTGGAATCAACAGAGGAGGGAATGAGGAATCCACTTAGTGAAGCACCGCCCTGCACCCACAGAATGAGGCCGCTTTTGTCTCCGACTAAACGCACTGGGAAGGGGCTGAACTGACACCTGTCCTTTCCGACAGGGGGTGGGGTGGCTCCGGCCGTGGGGAAAACGAGGCAGGCGGACAGTCAGGCTGGAAGTCCGGGAAGAGGCCCGGAGGAGGAAATGGGGCGACACGACGTGCCGCGGGGTAGAAGGGGCCCTCAAATCAAATCCAGGCAAAGAAGTGTGTGTGTGTGTGGGGGGGGGGACTTCTGTCGTGGGAACGAAAGAGAAAGGATTTACAGGGTGGGGGCACAGAGGAGCAGAGGGGCCAGAAGGGGGGACGGCGGCGCTCGCGGCCCGGCCGGTCCCGACGGCTCTCCTAACACACCGGAGCTCACGCGCGGGGGGAGGCCTCACCTGCCAGCAGGACGCAGAAAGACAGAAGGCGAAGAAGACTCCAACTGCCCGGGTCGGCCACAGGGCCGCCCCCAGCCGTGGCCATCTTGCCTCTCGGCTGAGCGGAAGCCTCCCCTCCCCTCCAGCCCGGCAGTGGCTTCTCTAGGCCAACGCTGGTGCCGTCTCTGTGGTCCGGAGCTCCCGGGACCGGAAGTTCGTGCCCGCGGAGCTTCCGGGAGCCGCGGCGGAGCGGCGCTGACGTGGAGGGAGGCGAAGGGCAGCAGGGAGTGGCGGGGCTCGGGTCGGCACCTCGGAGCCGCAGGTCTCAAGGATGCTGACCAAATTCGAGACCAAGAGCGCGCGGGTCAAAGGTAAATGGAGAAGACGAGGGGGAACTCGAGGACCGGGTGTCGGGGGCGGTGCTGTCTCGGGGGGGGTGACCGAGGCCGAGTCGGGCCCACGGCACGGGCAGGAGGGAGGGCGGCCTGGCGGCGGTTCTGCAGCCCTCTCTTCTCTGGAATGCCCTCGGGATGTGATTGACCTGCGGCGGCTCCCGCACGGTTCCCTTGCTTCCCTCCCGTCTTCTGCGGGGGCCGGTGCTCCCGACTTTGATTCTTTGGGTCCCTGTCGGCCTTTTGAGGACCGTGTTGTAGGGAGTGGACCTGGGGATCGAGTCTCGACCTGTGCCATTCGCATCCACGTCTGACGTTTTCGGAAATGAGCACTGGCTGCCTCTCTTAGGGAGGCTTTGGCGGCACCGTATCGACATCCAGCGCCTCCATTGGGCGTTGTTTCCTACCTGGAGACAGGACATTGAGACCTGTAACCCCAGTAAAGTCTGAGCTTGATAAGGTTGTCCGATAAAATACAGGACGCCAAGTTACATTTGGATGTCAGAGAACGAAATGATTTCCAGTATCGTTCGCTGTTGATCTGAAGTTCAAATTTTAACGGGGTATCTTCATTCTTATTTCCTAAATGGGGCAACTCCAAAGCATGACTATCAGTGGATGGGGGTGGAGGGCGAAAGACTGAAACAGCCGTAGTAGTCTTTTGGAGTGTTAGAATGGGAAAGGCAGAGAAGTAAGGTCCCTTGAGATTTCACATGTAAGTGTACATGTATATGTATGCATACGTACCTATGTAAGTATATGATTTGAATATTTAGTAAGAAGAGCAGAGCAAGTTGGCTTGGGAAGTTGGTGTTTGGAATCACCTGGCCTTACTTTGGAATCCTGAAACATTTCCCTAACGAGCTGTATGATCTCGGGCAACTTATTAAGGTTTCTTAATATGGTCCCTCATCCGCACAATGTGAATAATTAACATTCTCCTACAGAGAGAATTAGAATGGGATAGCATATGACTACATTTATTACAGTGCCTGCTGTATACTCCGTAGCTCAAAAACTGGAGGCCATTGTTATGTAAGAATAGATTCTGAGCAGTTTCTTTTTTTTTTTTTTTTATTTTTTTTAATGTTTAATTTTGAGAGAGAGAGAGTGCACACATGCAAGTGGGGGAGGGACAGAGAGAAAGGGAGACAGAGAATCTCAAGCAGGCTCTGCGCTGCCAGCTCGAAGCCCGACACAGGGCTGGAACCCACGAACCGTGAGATCATGACCTGAGCCACTGATGGACGCTCAACCAACTGAGCCACCCAGGTGCACCCCCCCCCTTTTTTTTGAGATAGACAGCAAACGAGCACGTGCACGGCTGGGGGAGGGGCAGAGAGAGAGGGAGAGACAGAGAATCCCCAGCAGGCTGTTAGTGTGGAGCCTGATGCAGGGCTTGATCCCATGAGCTGTGAGATTGTGACCTGAGCTGAAGCCAAGAGTCAGAAGCTTAACCACCTAAGCCACCCAGGTGCCCTGATTCTGAGCAGTTTCTAAGTCTCGTGGGAGTCTTGATAGTGAAGCATGCCACCAAGAATTTATGGATGGCTGAAATGGCCTCGCTAATCCTTGAATTTTCTCTTCTGCTCTTGATTTCTCAATGGGAATAGAAAAGGAAAGTGAGGAAAAAAGATGTCAGAATATTTGAGAGTTAATATCTCTTAATGAGTATTACTGTACGTCATGGAAAAAAATGAACAACATAATAGGAAAAAACAGAATTCAGAAGAAAAAACGTGAATGTTCGGTAAAAAAATGGAAATATTCTCCACTAACAGTGAAAGAAATGTTAAAAAAAAAAGGTAAATAACCTTTTGAATTTGGATTAGTAAAACAAACAAAACAACAAATAACCAATAACAGCCAGTGTGTGCAAAATGGTTACCTTCAGAAATCCGAGGAGACTGTATATTGATGGTCTTTTTGAAATAAGGTGGTATCTATAAAAATGTTAAATGCGCATACCTATTTCTGGCAATCCTACTTCCAGGTCTTTAGCCTTAAGCAGTAATAATGCAAATAAGCTAGATTGCGCATAGAAGTATTTTCTTTAGGGCCTATTTTCTAGTAGGTGAAAGTTAGGGGGAAAAACTTAAATGCTCATCACTAGAATAATTTTTAAGTGTGGTACATCTGTGTTTTGCTGTTGTTAAAAAGAATGAGGTTAGGTTTGTGTGTATTTAATAAGATCCACGATGCATAGCTAAGTGAGAAGTTTGCATAACATATTTCCATTTTGATAAAATGATGCCGTCTGCGTTAGAAGTCTGAAAGGATGCACTCCAAACTGTTAGCAGTTGTTACTTCTGTGGACCTCCATTTCCAGTCTGTTACTCCAAGGAGTAACAGACAGATTTACTTTCTCACCTTAAAACAGCTGCACAACAGAACAAAATGTGTGAATCAAAAGTTTTCAGACACTGGATAACAGGCGGTGCAGGAGAGTGATTTTTGAGAGAAGGGAAGTAAACAAGGTGAGTCCTGTGAGTGGTTTTTAGCTTACTACCTGGAGAGTTTCCAGGCTGCAGGATAGGGAAGGGGAAAGAGCCCTGTCGTCTCACTGTGGAAACATAGTTGAGAGTTCAGGGCAGCCAAAACTGCTAGAATTTGCTGGACAGAACACCAGAGAGGGAGCTGCCCAGAACACTGGAGTTCTGCAGGGGATCCTGTCAAGCCTTTGTCTGATTTCTAATCTGCATATGCATGTGTGGAAATGACCCCAAGCCTGGGATAGAACCCCTGGAGAGGGGGAGGCAGAATAATCCCTGGAGCTCACTTAGATCTGGGAATAGTTTTGTGTTCCTATCCGCTGGAATGGAAAGGCCTCCTAATACTGCAGGGCATCATCTAGAGACCTCAGGTGGTATCGCCTTCATAGGGGTGCCAAATTAGATCTAGACTAAAGGCTGTTGTCGACCCATGCTAGCAAAACTAAAAGCGAACTTTAAAACAGGCATCCTAAAACAAAGCCCAACAATATTTAAAGGAATATAACAAAATCTAGCCCCTAATGGCATACAATTCGTAACGTCTGGCATTCGACGAAGGAGCGTCTGAACCTAGGATTAACCTAGGTGTTCGTTTTTCTTACCTGAATCGACAGGGGGTGGCATTGTGGGGCATACTTAGCTAATTGGATCACTCCTTGTTTTTTTCTTTTCTTCCCCTCTAGGGCTCAGTTTTCACCCCAAAAGACCTTGGATCCTGACCAGTTTACACAATGGGGTCATCCAGTTATGGGACTATCGGATGTGTACCCTTATTGACAAGTTTGATGAACATGATGGTGAGATGACACTTTCTAGGAGGGAATTAAAGAGATCTAAGTATTTATTGTCTTCTGGAGTAGTGTAAACTTTCTTTAGGATTAAAGAATACGGAAGGGCCGGAACCAAAAATTCCTGAATAAGGATCACTTTAGAGATGAGCAAATACAGCTCTCTAACACGCGTCGCCTGCTTCCTTCGCCAGGTCCAGTACGAGGCATCGACTTCCATAAGCAGCAGCCGCTGTTTGTCTCCGGAGGAGACGACTATAAGATTAAGGTACAGAGGGTCTGTCATGACTGGGAGTAAAGGACAGGCTGTCGGGTGTGGCACTTGTAGAAGGGACTAAAAACAGGACCTCTCATTCATACAGAGCTCAGGCTTTTGATGTTACCAGGAAACGTTTATTGAATACTTACTGTGTACCAGACACTTTTATTTTGGGGGAATTAAAAAAACAAGAAACGATCTCTGTTCTCAAGGAGCTTTTATTCTAACGGAGGAGATACGTGTATACTCGAAATAATAGCACATGCAGTTTGGTGAGTGATACAATAGGGAGAGAACCGAAGTGAAATAGAGGACAGTCCAGGTACCAAGACAAAAAGGCATGACACAGGTGGATACGTTTGAGAAGCTGTGATTAGTTGTGTGTGAATAAGCTCTGGAGAGAAGGTGAGAGAAGGGCCCGAAGATGAGAGGGGCCAGATCATGCAGGACCTGTTTGCAGTGCTCAGAAGTTTGGATGTCATCGCACAGATAGGAAGGAGCCATTTAAGGGGTTAAAATAGAGGAGTGACATCGGATCCACATTTCTTTTTTTTTTTTTTTTTAAAACTTTACCTGAGCAGTAGTCTAGAGAAAGGACTGGATGAAGCGGGCAAGCCTGGAGGCAGAAGTGCCGGTTAGGACACTGTCGCATAAGCTCGAGCGGCCCGGTGAGCAGAGCCTGGCCTCGGACGGTACACGCAGATGGAGACAAAGAGGTGGATGTGAGAGCTTAGGGAAGGGAGTCTGTGAGTCTGCCGGAGGGGCGGTTAGGGGGGACTAATGAGATGACTGTATCTATCTCCGGCCTCTAGCTCGGGTCACTGGGTGTGCGGGGTGCCATCCGCTAGGAGAGGGAAAACAGGAGGCGGTGCGGTTCCCTGGAGTGCTGGGGGAGGGCCGTGTCTTAGTGTGTCGAGGCTGCGGTGACGAAACGCCACAGCCTGGGCGGCTTATTAACAGCAGAAACTCTCAGTTTCAGAGGCTGGAAGTCCAGGATTAGGGTGACAGCCCAGTCGGCTTCTGGTGAGGACCTCCTAGGTTGCAGACAGCTGACCTCTCTCTGTGTCTTCGCGTGGTGGAAGGAGACGGGGATCTCTGTGGAGTCTCTTACGAGGACATTACCGTTTGGGAGGCCTCCACCCTTGTGACCTCAGCGCCCCTCAGAGGCCCCGCCTCCTAATGCCTTTGCCTTGGGCGTTAGGATTTCGGTGTATGAATTTGGGGGAGGACGCAAACATTCAGTCCATAGCAGATGGCTAACGAACACCGTCTTGACAGAGATGAGTTTGAAGCACCTCAGGGACGGTCTGTGGAGATGTGTCTGCACAGGGGACATATTTGGGAATTGTCATCACGAAGAAGGGAGCCAAAACAGAGCAGTAGAGGGTGTCACCCCGGGATTATGTGGAACGAGAAGACAGGGTGTCATTTCTGATAGAGGAAGTAGAGTTCATATAGGGAGGAATGATTTTAGAGGTTGGAGATGAACCAGAGGGAAGAAGCAGAAGCCTGTTGGATGCCCAGGAAGGAGGGAATTTTGGGTAGGAGGAAAAAGTGGTCAGAATGAGGTAAGGACCGAGTAACCTTTGGATTGCTTCATTAGGAAGACATTAGTGATCCTAGCGCCTTAATATGAAGGAAGGAAACAGAATAGACGCAATTCTTTGAAGAAGCTTGACTGATAAAGACAAAACTGGAGTGAGAGGCTTTGAACCTTTAAAAAAAATAATCAAAGTTTTTCTCTCTACTTCCACATGTTGTTTTCATTAAGCATGTACATCCAGTCAAACCAGGAACTGAATAAAGTCTTTTTTGAAGGCTAGCTTAAGATTATACAGCAGAACTTAGGCATGACAAGTGATGACTGCCTGCAGAGAAAAGAGGCACTGTTTTTTTTTTTAGGTTTTTAGCACCGCATCCTGAGGGCAGCCAGTGGAAGCTCAAACCACCTGATAGACCTCAGAAGCTTCTAGGAATATCACTTCATTGTAATAATTGTAGTAAAGTATTTGTCATTTTTCCTGATGGCCATTGATGTTCAAGAATGGTTAACTCAGGTGTTTGTAATTTGCTTAAGAAAGGAAAGACTGAGTGACATGTAAGATAAAAGATTTTTTCCCCAAATCATTCACATGTTTTAGAAAAGGATTGTTTTCCATGTATATGAAATGTCCAGATAGGCAAATCAGTAGAGACAGAAAGTAGATTAGTGGCTGTCTGAGGTTGGAGGGGTTGGAAGCGAGTGGGGAGTGAGAGCTATGGGTATAGTGTTTGGGGGGTGGGAGTGAGGGAACGCTCTAAAACGTGGTGGTGATAGTTGCACAGCTCTGAACGTACTAAAAACTGTTGAATTCTGTACTTTTAGTGGGTAAGTTACATGGGCTTTGAATTATATTTCAATAAAGCTATTAAAATGAGGGCATTGGTTAGCTGGTGGGTGTGCAGTGTTCTCACAGGAAGCCGTAAGTGGCCAGCTTCTCAAAACCCTACAGGTCTTTATGGATTCACAGTTTTGGAGTTCGGTAGTAGTCTGTGAAGAAGTCAGGACAGTGCAAAGTTGGAAGTGTGGAAGTTGATGTTTTTATTTTTTTAAAAAGTTTTATCTATTTTGAAAGAGAGAGTGCACGAGTGTGCCAGTGGAGGGGCAGAGAGGGAGAGACAGAGAATCCCAAGCAGGCTCCGCGCTGTCCGTGGAGAACCCAAGGTGGGGCTCAAATTCATGAAACCACGAGATCGTGACCTGAGCCTAGATCAAGAGTCAGTCGCTTAACTGACTGAGTCACCCAGGTACCCCTGTAAGTGTGGGAGTTTGTTTTATTAATTAATTAATTTTAGTAAGATTATGAAAAATGTTTATTTTTAGGAAGAGAGAGAGCGCATATGCGCGTGCATGCAAGTGTGGGAGGTGGAGAGAGAGAGGGAGGCAGGATCTGAAGGGGGCTCTGCTGATGGCAGATAGCCCGATGTGGGGCTTGAATTTATGAACCGTGAGATCATGACCTGAGCTGAAGTTGGATGCCCAACTGACTGAGCCACCCAGGCGCCCCTGGAAGTGTGGAAGTTTAATATAAACACTGAACTCTGTAAAAGGCGGAAAAGTTACGAAATGGCATTTATCGTATGATCTAATTTTTGTGTGACGCTCAAACTGCACTGTGTATGTGTATTTTGTTTATAGATAATTCATTGGAAAAGCATTCCAATACTTTCACCTTTGGTGGTGTTTACCATTTCTCATTTCTGCACATACCTGTTGAGCACCTGCTAGTGTTAACCTCTGTGTTAGGTGCTAGGGGTTAGTGCTGAGCATGATGGACAAGGACCCCACCTTTAGGGAGCTTGCATTCATGTTTGGACAATCATACTTTCAGGTTATCCGAATTTGTTTCAGGAAATGGTATTACCTTTTGTAACTTACAAAAGGAAATTTAAAAAAATTTTAGTAAAGAATAGTAACTAGGTGGCTTGGGGATAGATTATAAAAAAAATACTAGGTGTTAAAAATGTTTTTTTTTTTTTTTTTAAAGGCAACTCACCTCTTATTTTTGAACTTTTTGGAAGGTTTTCTGGATGGGAGTCTATGCTCACATTTCTGTCTTTCTCAGTTATGTTCCTTGATGCCTGGTACTTTGGTGGTTGGCTCAACTTTGTATCTGAATATCGTGTTTTTCTGCTTAGTTCACCCTAACTGAGCAAGGTAGTATTTTCCATAGTGATGAGTTAAAGTCTGTGTGATAGACAAGTACAGACCGTGAAGGTATGTGTATCATTTGCCAGCAAGGTAGCAGTCTAGGAGGAGGTGACACTGTGTGTTACATTCATGTTTCCTTTAGAGTCATCGTATCTGTCCTGCTTTTTTAATCCTCAGCTAAGATAGTGGGTAACACACTAGGGGGTCAGTATTCAAACTAAGAACACACTTATGCAGTAGAAAGAAGAGTGTCAAGTCAAGCCCTGGACAAACATCTCATCTTGTTTTAAGTAGAGTTGGTTTCTCCCCAGAGAAAGGAAAAACCTTTCCATAATTTCCCCTAGCCTTGCCTTTTCCCGTCGCCATGTGTTTAGCTGACTTATGTTTTCATCTTTGATTTTTTTTCCTCCAACCTTAAGCAAGTCTTAAATGAGACTTCCTATCAAGGTTCCTACCTATATAGAAATGCAAAAATATAAGGCAAACTTACTTGTTGAGAAACCTGAGTCCCTTAGATGGATTTCTCTTTGCAGGTGTGGAATTAC
This sequence comes from Puma concolor, assembly GCF_028749965.1. NCBI lineage: Eukaryota > Metazoa > Chordata > Mammalia > Carnivora > Felidae > Puma > Puma concolor. Next base: position 4,989,076 of record NC_141683.1, on the reverse strand, counting down.
AAGCTTCGGCGCTGTCTCTTCACATTGCTTGGGCATTTAGACTACATCCGCACCACGTTTTTTCATCACGTAAGTGGCCATAGGAGCTCTAGTTGTAGAGCATTCTTCAGTTGCCCTGTGGGGATCTTTACTTGCTTCTCAGGAACCCATGACAGAAGAATTAGTGGAGTTTTTGGAGTGACTCTTCTAGAAACTATGTGGCATTGACCTTTCTGCTTTGTTTCTGTCTTCAAAAGGAAACACTCAGGGTTATATTGAATTTAATTTAATTGGGTTCAGTGGGCTCTATAAGGAAGTCATTGATTCTCTGTAGGGAAAAGTAGAAACTGGATTTTAGGTTTACTGAGCTCTAGTGGATAAAAGTTTGCAGACTGATCCCATGTGAGGTGTTATTAAGTAGGTGTGTCTGGAGGGAGGTCAAGGTTAGGTGCCCTTTGGATGAGCTAACATGTTTTGAAGCATTAACAATTAGGTGCTTCTATCTTAGGATTTTAGGGTACAGTAGAGGCTTTTCCTTTACCCAGGCTTTATGCCTTCTTTTTTTTTTTTTTTTTTTTTTAACGTTTATTTTTGAGAGAGAGAGGGAGAATCTGAAGCAGGCTCCAGACTCAGAGCTATCAGCAGCACGGAGCCCGACGCAGGGCTCAAACTCATGAACCGTGAGATCATGACCTGAGCCAAAGTTGGACACTTAACCAACTGAGTCACCCAGGCACCCCCATACTTTTCTTTGATCTATCAGGTATCCTAGAAGACAGATACCGAGTTACATATAGATTAGAGACTCCTAGCCTCTTAATCCAGTCCCAACCTGGCTGGATCTTTCTATAATCTTATGCTATTAGATTTAATTTGTACCATTTCTTGACTCTAGTAAACTGAGTCTCTTGAATTAAGTTAGAAAGAATATAATGAAATAAATGAGAATTTCCTGGCTAAGTATACTTTATTTCTTTTTATAAAATTCAAAAAGTAAGTTTTAGGGTAGAATAATAAAAATTAGAACTAAAACATTTGAGAATGATTAACCAAAGAGGTAAAAGACCTGTCCTCTAAAAACTGTAAAACACTGATGAAAGAAACTGAAGAAGACACAAAGAAATGGAAAGAAATTCCATGCTCATGGATTGGAAGAACAAATATTGTTAACAGGTCCATACTGCCCAAAGCAGTCTACGGATTGAATGCAATGCCTATCAAAATACCACCAGCGTTTTTCACAGAACTAGAACAGACAATCCTAAAATTTGTCCGGAACCACAAAAGACCCGAATGGCCAAAGCAATCTTGGAGTTATCACAATTTCAGACGTCAGGTTCTATTACAAAGCTGTAGTAATTAAAACATCACGGTACTGGCATAGAAACAGACACAGAGATCAATGGAGGAGAGAGCCCAGGAATAAACCCACAATTAAATGGTCAGTTAATCTTTGACAAAGGAGGAGTGGATATACAGCGGGAAAAAGGCAGTCTCCTCAACAGATGGTGTTGGGAAAATTGTACAGCAACATGCAGAAGAATAAAACTGGACCACTTTCTTTCACCATACACTAAAATAAATTCAAAATGGATGAGAGACCTAAACGTGAGACCTGAAACCATAAAAATCCTTGAAGACGGCACAGGCAATTTCTTTGGCATTGGCCGTGGCAACATTTTTCAAGGTGTGTCTCCTGAGGTGAGGGAAGTAAGAGCAAAGGTAAGCTGTTGGGACTACATCAAGATAAAAAGCTTCTGTACAGCGAAGGAAACAATCAACAAAATTAAAAGGCAACCTATGGCATGGGAGATTGCAAATGACATCTGACAAAAGAGTTAGTGTCCCAGATACAAAGAGTTTATAAAACTCAACGCCAGAAAAGCCGAGTAATCCAATTAAAAAATGGGCAGAAGACATGAACAGACATTTCTTCGAAGAAGACATCCAGATGGCCAACAGATGCCTGAAAAGATGCTCAACATCACTCATCATCAGGAAAATGCACATCAAAACTGCAGTGAGGTATCACCTCATACCTTCAGAATGGCTAAAATCAACAAAAGAAATAAGTGTTGGCGAGGATGTGGCGAAAAGAGAACCCTTGTACACTGTTGGTGGGAGTGAATACTGGTGCAGCCACTGTGGAAAACCATGTGGAGGTTCCTCAAAAAGTTAAAAATAGAACTACCCTAGGATCCAGTAATCACACTAGTGGATATTCACCCCCAAAATACAAAAGCTAATTCAAGGGAATACATGCACTCCTGTGTTTGTTGCAACAGTATTTAGAGTAGCCAAATTATGGAAGTAACCTAAGTGTCCGTTGATAGATGAATGGATAAAGAAGTTATGGTGTGTGTGTGTGTGTGTGTGTGTGTGTGTGTGTGTGTGTGTGTGTGTGTGTGTGTGTGTGGGCGTGCGCGCGCGCACACAGGAATGTTATTTAGCCATAAAAAGAATGAAATTTTACCATTTGCAATGACCTGGATGGAGCTAGACAGTATAATACTAAGCAGTATAAGTCTGAGAAAGACAAATACTGTATGATCTTACTCATGTGGAATTTAAGAGACAAAACAAATGAGCAAAGGAAAAAAAAGAGACTAAGAAACAGACTCTTAACTATAGAGAACAAACTGATGGTTACCAGAGGGGAGCTGAGTGGGGGGAATGTGTGAAATAGGGGGTAGGAATTAAAGAGTACGCTTAAAATGATGGGAAAAAAAAATTCTCAGCAACAGTGCACACCTTGCTGTGAGCTTGTGGCTGGGTGTTGTCGATGAGGCCATCCTGCTGGCACTTAATCCTGGGGGACATACTTCACTTTAGAGAAATGAAGCCAAGTGCGCTCTCAGTTTGATGCATGACTCTTAATGCACAAAACAAAATAGAGGAAATACATTTTATTAAGGTCATTCTCCAGATTCTTTCATCCTAAATTTTCCTCCGGCGCTGCTGGGACTTTGAAGAAATCATTTGCAGTGTAAGACCCTGTGGGGTCATGCTTTTCAGTTTAGAATGGTTGGAGGAGGTGGCCAACGTGAATTGAATGCTTGCTGAGTTGCCAGAATGGTCTTCTGTCACCTTTTCCATGGTTCTCAACCACAGGAGATTTTGTCCCCCAGAGGATGTGGCAGAGTCTGGATGTGGCAGTGTCCAGACGCATTTTTGTTAGGGCTTGGCAAGGAAGGCTGCTGGCATCTAGTGCATAGAATCCGGCTGTGCTGCTAAACATCCTTCCATGTGCAGGACGGCAGCCTTCAGAGAATCATTCCACTCAAAAATGTCAATAATAACCCATTTTATGAATGGAAGAAACTAGGGTTCAGTGATGTTAAGTAATTAATAAAGATATATGTGATTCATTAAAAAAAAAAAAAAAAGAAACTGCTTGAGAATGGTAACTGCTCAATAGGATGATCTGTGAACTAGGGACTGTCATCAGTGCAAGGGACCTGCTGAAGACTTGCCTGGGACAAGTTGCCATCTAGCTGGAAAGTTAGGGAAACTTTATTTTCTTGGCCCAGTAAGTATATGTGTGCCTTGTACTTGCTAGGTTCTGTGCTAAGTGCTGAAGATACAACCGTGAATAAGAAATGCTTCCTTTTCTCAATTACAGATTCTAAATAAGCTGCATCGTTTTTAGATGTTATTTTCTGTTTTGGTTCCTAAGATGGGAATTTTTTGAGACTGGATGGTCTGATAAAGGAGAAGTCAGACCATAAATCAGTGGTCTAATCCTGGGGTTAAAGGGAGAAGATCATTTCATAGGATCTTAAATTAGGACTAGCCATGTATAAGTAGAAATGCACATATACACACTCATACACATGAAAGTGAGTACAGTATATGTATTTGCCTCTCAGGATCCTTTATGCCTTTGTCTGGCTTCCATTCTGAAATCTCCCAAGTGCAGGCGCCAACGTGGGAAAAGCTGATAGAATGGTGGGGAGGAGGCAGCGAGACGGACAAATCCGAGGCTGTGGTCCCTTTGCTGGTAGAGCTGAGACGCCAGGCCACGGAATGTTTCCTCCAAAGAGAGAAGTGATCACAGAACCTGAAAGAACATGTTTGTTTAATGTTGAAACCCTTTGTCTTGGATTATCTTTCAGGAATATCCTTGGATTCTGAGTGCCTCAGATGATCAGACCATCCGAGTGTGGAACTGGCAGTCTAGAACCTGTGTCTGGTAAAGCAGGAGATGGGGCTCAGAGACAGGCTTTGTTCTGCCTGTGTTTACATCATGAACTTCTCTTTAGAACCATCGTCTCCCTTCCCTAGTGGGCTCTTCCTGCTGATTAATTACTGACTGGATTTGTAAGATGCTTTTACATACAAAATGAGGCAATCTTGTTAGTAATGTATGACTCTGGGTCTTCGGTCATTTCTTCCGGGGAAGGGAGGTCATATCATTAGGCTTTTAGAACAAATCTTTTAGCTGGTTTTCAGTTCTGTTCCCTTGAAACGTGAGTCAAGGTCTAGACCTCCATCCTGCCTTGCGTTTGGGTTGTGGGCTTTCCACAAAGATGTAAGGACCATGTAAAAGGATGCCCTTTAAGAGGGTTATGCCCCCCCAAATCTAACTGATAGTTTCTAGTATGAATTACTAAGACTCCGCTTATTTTGACATATGAATGTTTTCAATATGCGAGGGGGGCTGTGCTATCTCACTTCTCCAGAAATTAGTAACGTTTGAATACTGAAGCATTGGAGGAAAGAAGGGGACGGTTGTTCAAACAGCTGACCTTGCTTGTTGCTACTAGTTCACAGTCGTTAGGATGGCTTGCCGTTGCCTCCAAAGAGAGTACTTGGGTCTGTGAAGTATAGAGAGTGGTATTTAACGTGTAGGAGTCTGTTGAGTCCTGCCTCTAATTTGGTACGGTCTTTCTTTTTTTTCTTCCTGCAGTGTGTTAACAGGGCACAACCATTATGTAATGTGTGCTCAGTTTCACCCCTCAGAAGACCTGGTTGTGTCGGCCAGCCTGGACCAGACTGTGCGTGTTTGGGATATTTCCGGTGAGCTGCCCAAGTTCAGGGGACAGCCTAACCATGTCTGCCGCAAAACTGCAATTGCTTGAAATAATGAGGGTGGTTGGCTCACAACAGGAAAATGTAGAATATTCTTTCTCGTGTAATGTCTTTGCAGTATCATGTAGTGTCTTTGCTTCTGAGGGTTTAAATCTGCTTTTGATGGTTCTTTGTGTTAGAGGTATTCCTTAAGAAAAGTGGCTGCTCCAGAAAACGTATTGAACTCGAAGAAAATTTTACTTTTTAATTAGAACTGTTTTTAGTTAAAATCTATGTACAGTTGGGAGTATTTGATTAAGAATCATGCTTTCCAGTAAAACAAAACAAGAAATAAATATGTGTTTGACAAAGACAAATTTGGGGAATAGATTAGTGCGGGGACACAGGACTCTTGGATCCTATGGCCTTCTTTAGAAATAGGACATTCCCTCTATTATATTTCTTCTAGTGTAAGGAGCACGGGGGAGGGTGGGATTTCTTATGTCTAGAACACCTTTTAATGGGCAGACTTGTAGAAATTAAAATAATCAGAAATTAAAACAGATGTGTACATGTTGGCTGATGGGGATAGTTCCTCCTTTCACAGTTTATGTGTCTTGATTTGGGGGTTCGGATTCAAATGTTCAGTGCTGTGTGGAGGAAAGCTGAGAAGTTGCTAAGCAGGGAGTTGAAATGCTGGGGAAGGACTGTAACCTGTGAGGCAGGCATGCGGATGGACGGAAGTGCTTTGTGGACGGATGGAACATGGAAACGGAGCTCTAGATGCTGGGGTCCTCTGCCCAGTAAAATTTACTTACCACTTGCTGAATTGTCTCTTTTTATTCGTTTGTTGCCTTAGGAATTCTTAGAGATCGGGTTCTGTGAAAGGTCAGTGGGGAGATTGCAAGACACCTGTTTCATTCTATAAAAAGAAGGCCCCTCAGGGGTCCTTGCCTGGTTCTTTGTGGTGGTAAAGGAGCCACCCTTCTGAATTGTATGGCTGGGGTGGTAACTGTTCTCGGGCCCCCTTGTGACAGGGTGGGCCGGGGCAGGAAGCCACTTGCTTTTACAAGCCACCAACGAGTAGCAAGTCAGAGGTTTGGATTTGCGGGAGCAGCATTTGGAACGTTGTAAGAGCAGTTGGTTACGATTCACGCAGCAAGGGAAGCAGCTGCGGGAGAGGGGGGTCAGTTGCGGAGCAGAGTCTTGGGGTTTTTGTTTTTTGTTTTTGTTTTTGTTTTACTTTCTGGTATGTTTGGCAGAGATCTGAAGAGCTAGAAACTTAATTTCGGTGCCATAAATGCTCCCTGTCTCCACCACCCCTTCCCTTCCCTTCCCAACCATGGGAAGAGCTTTTGACAGAAACTCCGCGTATGTTGCATATTGGCTTTGACTCGGAGATGATAGTCTGAGTCCTGTGTTGTGGTGAACTGTTGTGGTGACTCTCCTGTTAGAATTTCTAGAATTACTGCCATTTCCAGAGGGTCAGAATTAGAAGGGAATGGGCTCAGCCAGACTGTGTTGAGATGGGGCGGTTGTGGCCTGTTCCACGAGGGCTTTTGCCATTGCAGTTTTTCGTCACACTGACGAGGCTTTTTGAAGTACACCCGGATGTGACCAGCCTTGCCGACAGGAGTTGAAGCACAGGCGCTGTGAGCCCGTGCCCTCTCCTGACCGCTGGCGCCAGGGACCTCACTTACTCTCTCAGTAACCCGGCTGTGGCTTTTCGTGGTTTTTCACTGCGCGCACATTCCAGTCACCCTCTCTGTCTCGGGACATGGGTGCCTGATGGGGTTGGATCCAGCTCACGCTCTTCCAGCTGCTCAGCTGCGATTCTTAGGATAGCCTTTCCAAGCCAGAGTTCTGTGACAGAATTAAGTGCTACTCAATACTTGAGCGACTGTTTTCTCAGTTCTTATGAGATGGTATGTAGCTAATGCCACCGCAGGTCATAAAGAAGTTAATTTGTCATCTGCATAAACTGCTGCTTTGGCCAGTAGGGCTTAATTCTGTCCGTAGAGCACCGGGCTGAGCAGGGCCTCCTCCTGCTGTGCTCTGGGAGCAGTGTTTACGCCGCCTGATGCCGGCGCGGCAGGTGCCCGTGGCCTGGCTGAAGCAATTGGGACAGTTAGGTGGATGGGTTCTCGCTGGTAACCTGAAGTGCCCAAGGCAAGAAATCCTTCTCTTGACTTTTGTAGGCTAGAGAACATTTTCACATCAGAATTCAGGGCCTGAAATCAGAGAAGAGAGGGGGGAGAGTGTGGACCCCAGCTGGGGCTTATACTGGCTCGTGAATGTGTGCAGCGCGTGGATGCGCTATAATAATTTTGCAATGCTGTCCTTATTTAGCATAAGCGATACCGGGTGTTTTGTGCTAACTGGCTGCACTAACGCTGTTGCTCTCTCCGCCATTTCTGAGTGTTTTTCTCTCCTCACAGCTCTCTCGACTTCTGGTAACCGCTTAACCAGAGTGAAAGGAAATGCTCTGGTCTCTAACCAAGTGGAGCTCTGAGTTAGACTTCTACATTTATTCTCTCCTCTTCTGCAAACCAGCATACTCTTTTTAGCAGAGTTATTTTCGCCTGAGTTCAGATGAGTCTGAATACAGGAAGAGGGATTACCTTTCAGATCTGTTAGGGACCAGAGGTGGTAATTCTGAGAGAGGAAAAGTTCGTTCTGAGTCAGAGAATGAACACCCTCACAGTTAAAGGACTGCTCAAAATTCTAACTTTTCGGCACGTCTAGCTCTCTGAGTTAGATGAGCAATAAGGAAAACAAATTTTAAAGGAAAACCTGTGTCCTTGTTATCTGTCCCATGAGAATCGAGTCCCATGGGGCTTACTTAACCTGAATCTTTTCTGTTAGCCTGGCAAAAATATGTGTTAGAAACAGAGTATATTTATAATCTACGTGTAGGAGGCAGGTTACTTTTTTGGCCTGATCTTCCAAGTAAACTGCCAGTTAAATTATCTCAATGTGCTTCCACCTTTGCATGTCAAGCCCATGTAATTCAGGCTTAATCTTTGCGATGATGACTAAAAAAAGTATTAATTTGCTGCCAATTCCTGTCCTCATCCCTCTCTTTTTACTACTTCCCCTGGTCCCCATTGGGAAGCATGCGTCAAACTGGTCCAGTCTGAGAGTGGACTCCCTTCCCTCTGGATTTGAGTAGCTGCTGTAGAAAATTTCCATCTGTCATTCAGTCGTAGTGAGTGGCTTGTCGAAGGCTCAACTGTTTCTTCTCTAAGTATCTCTTCACTGCCTGTCACTGTTCATCTGTCTGTTTTTATTGCTCTTCCCCTTTCCTGGATCATGACAGCAAGTGCAGCAAAGCCTTGCATTCTGTCATACGCTTTCCTTTTAATGTGTTTGTTGACGCTTATTGGAGGTGAAGTCTCTCACCGCTGTCTGTCTTTGTGTCTTCCTTTGAATCTGTTTCGTATACCAGACTCATTAGAAGAAGTGGGCAGATCCCATTAAAGAGACCAGCGAAGTAAACGGGAAGAGGCATCCCTTTGACAACGTATTTATGAAGCCGTGGAGAGTGCATTTTTGTGACAGCATCGGCTTTATTTCTCCCACCTGTTGATGCTTATCTTGGACGGGAAGAGATAATTAACACTGTCGGGTCCTTTTAAGCGCCTGCCTCTCCCGTGCTGACGTTTACGTGCTGCTGGAGCAGAAGAGACATACTGTAATTTTAAAACAACAAACAGAACTATAATCATTAAACTTAAATGTTTATATTTTCCCGCAGATGCCACAATTTAGGCTTAAAATGACGTAGGTTTTATTTTCAATGATAGCTTTTATTTTCCCCCAAATTATGGATACTTGTTTTTAATTTTACAAGTGCCAGTAGTTCCAAATTCCTCTTTCCTCCACAGATGCTTTAAAAGATAAAATTTTAGTCCCTATTCTATTTTGTTTATAAACTGGTATAATTAATCTGCTTGCCTGTTTCAAAAGGCCGTTATCAGGATCAAATTACATAACATGGTAGAGAGTGCTCTGAAAATCACAAAGTGCTTTCAAATGTAAGGTAGTCGTATTGTTAGCATAATTTTGGTTGTGACTGTACCGCAAATAGCTTTTCAAGATAGGTGTAGTTGAGCCATAAATTTGGGTCCTACACAAATAAGACTCTTCTTACTCTGGGGTTTTTTTTCTGTTGTTTTCAAATTATGGGTAGTTCCTCCCGGTGAAACTAGCCTCCCAGAGTTTTAATGGCAAAATACACGTATTCAGATCTGTAACCAGCTTTCTTACGTTAAGAGCTTAAAGGGACATGACAGTTACACTCTAGGTAGAGTTTAAATAAAAATCTGAAACGAAAAAGACGTGACAGTTCTGATCATTTTGCTCTCTGCCCAGGAGTCCCATAGAAGAATGAGGACACTTCTTGCATGGTTTGTAGTTTTACACTCTTCATCCACTAAAGAGCCATTTAGTATTTAGTAGGTCTCGTTTCCATATCGGCTTTGGAACCTCCCCATGAGGTGCCTAACAGCTGCCAGTTTGAGAAGCACTCAAAAGTTCTTGAGATGATGGAAGAAAAGTTGCTATAGTCGTCACAAAGTTGAAAGTGGAAATGGAACGGTCATCATCTGAGGCCACATTTCAAGAACAGAAAAGGCTAGAAATTCCAATAGACTGCTCTTGAGGTGAGGCTTGTTGAGGAAGTTCACTGTGTCCGAGGTTTGGGTTGTCGTCCTCTGGGAAGACAGCCCAGTAGTGGGTCTGTTAAAAGAATGGTTAGTGAACGTACTTTAACATTTTGAACGTCTTTAGAAAGAAACACATAGGAGCTCTTGAGTCTCCTCTTTTTTCGATCTCTCTAGATTGCTTTTCCCCTCCTTTTCTTTAACACTAGTCGTATCGCTGTCCCTTCCTGTGCCTCTGTGACCGTGCTCTCTTTGGTAACACTGTTCTGTGTCTTTCATCCCACTCCTTGTCCCTTCAAAGGTCTGAGGAAGAAGAACTTGTCCCCTGGCGCAGTGGAGTCCGACGTGAGAGGAATCACCGGGGTTGATCTGTTTGGAACTACGGATGCGGTGGTGAAGCACGTGCTGGAGGTACTTACCTTCACAGCCCGAGGCTGCTCTGGGCTCCTCTCTGGGAAACAGGAAGTGGCCGCTTACTTGTTCATTCCTTCAACAAAGATTTGTGCGGTGCCTGTTAAGTACCGGGCATGGTTTTGAGGCACTGGAAATAGAATAGTCCGTGAGCCGGGAGACGAGAAGCTTCTGTGCCACCTAAGGGAGGGTCACATCGCCTGCTAAACCCGGTGGGGAGAGAGGGAGAAGGCCGGCATAGATGCTGTCACCATCCCGCAGCAGAGCCCATTCTCAGGCCTCTGGTAAAAGTGGGGCTGGTGGGAGGGGAGTTGTACTCGTTGAGGGCCAGCCAGGTGTAAGTCACTTGTGTGCATGGTGGAAAATAGAAGAGTATTAGAGAAAGAAACTAGATTTTTAAAAATACTCAATTTAGGGGCACCTGGGTGGCACAGTCGGTTAAGCGTCCGACTTCAGCCAGGTCACGATCTCGCGGTCCGTGAGTTCGGGCCCCGCGTCAAGCTCTGGGCTGATGGCTCGGAGCCTGGAGCCTGTTTCCGATTCTGTGTCTCCCTCTCTCTCTGCCCCTCCCCTGTTCATGCTCTGTCTCTGTCTGTCCCAAAAATAAATAAAAATGTTGAAAAAAAAATTTTTTAAAAAATAAAATAAAAATACTCAATTTAATCGTGTCAGCTGTCCAGTGAAATAGATATTATCAACCTCATTTTACAGATGAAAAAAAAAATGGAGATTTAGAGAAATTGAGCAGTTTACCAAAATCCAAACGTATCCAGTAAATGGAAGAACTAGGATTTGAATTTGGGTCGGACTCCAAAACCCAGGGGATTTTAACCACAGCATGAAGTCTCTCAAAAACACTGCCAATTTGAAACTGCCTTTTCTGTGATCTTGCCACGGATTAGAATATAACTATATAAAGAAAGTGCAAGATACCTTAAAAGCAGCAATCCTTAAACTTTGTGGTCTGAGAAGCTCTTTATACTCTTAAAACTTACTGAGGACCCCAAAGAGTTGTTCATGGGGTTTATTATATCTTTGAGTTTTTACCATATTTGAAATTAAAACCAACAACTTTTTATCTTTGGGGGGTGCATGGGAGACCCAGTTGGTTGAGTCCAACTCTTGGCTTCGGCTCAGGTCATGATCCTAGGGTCATGGGATCAAGTCCTGTGTCAGGCTCTGCACTGAGTGTGGAGCCTGCTTAAGATTCTCTCTCTCTCTCTCTCTCTCTCTCTGTCTCTCTGTCTGTCTCTGTCTCTAAAATTAAAAAAAAACAAAACCTTTTTTAAAAATTTGTTTTCATTTTTTTAAAACATGAAATATAAAAGCACACATTCCATTAGCTGTGAAAACAGTGATATCACCACATCAACGTAGCCCTCTGGAAAACTCTACTCTCATGAGAGAGTAAGAGTGAAAAAGACAAATCATGTTTTAACATTATTATGAAAATAGTTTTGACCTTGCACGTTTCCTAAAAGGATATTGGGACTCAGCTGAGAGTTTCCCAGCCACATTTCCTCAGTAAGTTATAAAATTGGTCTTTGTTCTTGAGATGTTAATAATGAGTTGGGGAAATAATATGTAAGTAGATAAAACAAGGCAGTATATCCCAAATGCAAATGAAGCTGAACTTGGGAGTAGAAAGATCTGGGAGTTGCCATGAGAACTTGGATGTAATATTGGATGGGTTGACATGGTGGCTCTCGTGTTCATACCTTAGAATAGCATCACCCCTCCCGTCTTTTCACAGGAAGAGTAGAAGTCAGAGACATCTTTTATTTTTTTTTTCAACGTTTATTTATTTTTTGGGGGACAGAGAGAGACAGAGCATGAACGGGGGAGGGGCAGAGAGAGAGGGAGACACAGAATCGGAAACAGGCTCCAGGCTCCGAGCCATCAGCCCAGGGCCTGACGCGGGGCTCGAACTCACGGACCGCGAGATCGTGACCTGGCTGAAGTCGGCCGCTTAACCGACTGCGCCGCCCAGGCGCCCCCAGAGACATCTTTTATAACCACCAGCGTGGCCCTTCAGTTTGCTTTGAGTAATAGTCATAAAGGCATTTTAGAAGAACCACTTTTTGTTTTCCGCAGGGTCATGATCGCGGAGTAAACTGGGCTGCCTTCCACCCCACTATGCCCCTTATTGTATCTGGGGCAGATGACCGCCAAGTGAAAATCTGGCGCATGAACGGTGAGTAAACCAGTGACGGTATCACTGTGTCCAGAAAACGGACTGCTGGCCAGCCAGGTGACGTAGCCGGGTCGTCCGGACTTCACGACCTGTTTTCCTACCTTAGATGGTTGTGCTAATCCTAGGCGCACAAAAATTGCCCCATCCTCTATTTTCCTGTTTTTGAGGCATCCTGATTTGGGGGAGTCAGAACACAGTTAAGTGGAAGAATTGATTCTTTCAAAAAATATTTATTGGTTGAGTACCTGCTTTGTTCTAGTCACTGTTCAAGGCTCTGAAGATACAAAGGTGACTAGAGCATATGGAACTTGTGTATTGATTCAATCGTGACAGCTAGTGACAAGTGAGACAGGGTAAGAGGATAAAGAATGATGGAGAAGAGGTGCTGTTATTGATAGGAGGGTCAGAATGGAAGAACAAACGCGTAGAGATTCAGAGGCTTAAATGGAGAAAATTGCCATTTTAGAAAGAAGTTGCTGATTTAACGTTTTGAAGTATACCTAGCATTTGCTTAGAGATGCCATAATTTTATTTTATCAATTTTTAAATTTTTTATCTTAGGATGTGTGAGTGGGGGAGGGGGCAGAGAGAGGGAGAGAGAGCATCTTAAGCAGGTTCCATGCTCAGCGACAAGCCTGATACTCCATCTCATGACCCTGGGATCACGACCTGACCCAAAATCAAGAGTCAGACCCTCAACCAACTGAGATGCCATCATTTTAAATCCTAAACCTGTAGTAGTAGGGAGTTGTGAGAGATCATCTAATTCTTTTTGGTCCCTTAGAGTCAAAGGCGTGGGAGGTTGACACCTGTCGCGGTCATTACAACAACGTGTCTTGTGCCGTCTTCCACCCTCGCCAAGAGCTGATCCTCAGCAATTCTGAGGACAAGAGCATCCGCGTCTGGGATATGTCCAAGAGGTAAGGGGGTTACGATGGTGTTGACCACAGCTGGGGGGAAGGCCCTCCTCTGTCTCGTTCTGTCTCCTGCCAGTTAGATTAGACTGCTTCTGTGTGCCTCTTAGCCATCTTCAGCATATGGAGAGGTCAGATCCGGTGTTAGGAAAGCTCGAGGGGGCCTGGAGATCAGCCAGCATTTACAGATTGCCCATCAAATACAATCTCCACGTGCATTCTTTTCTCCTCCAAATTTAAGCATGTTCTTCTGTAGCTAGAGACATAAGAAATACGCAATGAAGGTAGCATAACGGGAAATCGTGATGAATAAGAGGAAATTGAAATTCAGAATAATAGGACCAGTGAGGTTTTGCTGACTCCCACTCAGTGCTCTTGTATGTGATAGGCTGGAGATGTCTCAGAAATTAGTATTTTTTTTTTTTGCTTACCTGTTGCTTTCCTAGGACTGGGGTTCAGACCTTCCGCAGGGACCACGATCGTTTCTGGGTCCTGGCCGCCCACCCCAACCTGAACCTCTTTGCGGCAGGTAAGGGTCATTTCTTCTCTTTTTCCCTCGTTGAAGTTCAGAGTTTGTAAGCCTTGAGCATGATGCTCTGTTAGCTCTGACTCCGGTGGACACAGAGTAGGATGAGAAGGGGATATGGGATTCTCAGAGCCACACGGCCGAAGCCCTTGTCCATCTGTCCCCCTTACCGTCCTGGAGGACCCTCCGTGTAGTGTTCTGTCTCCACCCGGGTCCGCTGGGCAATAAAGCCCATCCTCTTTGACAAGTCAGGAGGCTCATGGTGGACACTCAGCGTTCTCCGGCTGCAGCGCTGGCGGCTGAGCGGCAGTCACGCAGGTAGCGGATGACTGAGCGCCCTGAGCGCCGGGCCCCGGTCTGGGTGCTGCTGGTAGAGCGGTGCCCGAGGCCGCGTCCCTGACTCTATGGAATGTTATTTGTGGTGAGGGGCGAGGGACCATAAGGCAATGAACACGCAGAGGAGGCTTTGAAGAAATGTTCAGCCGATGGCGCGCAGAGGGGGACGGCTGTGGGGACCGGCCATTCAGGAAAGTGAGGAGGTGGCAGGCCCGGGCCGGCGGGGCCGCGCGAGACTCCGAGTGTGTGTGAGTGGGGCGCGGGGCTGCAGGGCGGGGGGTTCTGAGGGGGGGCAGTGAGCGCGGGTGAGACGGCGGAGAGGCCAGCGGGAGCGCGGTGAGTAGGGGCCCGGTAGTCCGGGAGGAAGAGCAGGCCCAGCTGTGCTCCGCCTTGCAGGCAAGGCCGGGGTTAGACTGAGGATTTTCTTCTGAACGGGCGGGCGGAAGGTCATCGGAAGTGGCTGGGGAGGGAAGCGAATGATCTGATTTACGCGTGGAGAGCCGACAGAGGTGGACGGTCTCTCTGAGAGACGGATGATGCTAGTAGGGAAAAGGAGAACATTAAAAAAAGAAAAGAAAGGCTTTTTATTTTTTTTTTTTAATTTTTTTTTCAATGTTTATTTATTTTTGGAACAGAGAGAGACAGAGCATGAACGGGGGAGGGGCAGAGAGAGAGGGAGACACAGAATCGGAAACAGGCTCCAGGCTCTGAGCCATCAGCCCAGAGCCCGACGCGGGGCTCGAACTCACGGACCGCGAGATCGTGACCTGGCTGAAGTCGGACGCTTAACCGACTGCGCCACCCAGGCGCCCCAAGAAAGGCTTTTTAAACTAGTATCCCCGTTCAGCAGAAACCTTTATGTCCTTGCTGTTTGCTAGGGACTGGGGATGCTTGGAAATTACCATAATTCCCGTCTTCCAGAGCTCGTGGGATAGTGGAGCTGGTGGACTTCATTACAGTGCAGGATGCTAAGTGCGATGCTAGAGGCTTTTTGTTTTTTGAATCGAAGCATAATCGACATATATAGCCTGTTAGTTCCAGGTTTACGTGGTAGTGATTCGATATTTTTATATATTACCAGGTAATCCCCATGATTAAGTCTAGTTACCATCTCTCACCATGTGAAGTTACTACAGTATCATGGACTATATTCCTTAAGCTGTGCATCACGTCCTTAGGGACTTACTTATTTTATACCTGGATATTTATACCTCTCAATCCCCTTTACCTATTTTGGTCACTCTCTACCACCTCCAGCCTCTGGTAACTACCAGTTTGTTTTCTGTACCTAGGAGTCTGTTTCTGTTTGTTGTTGTTGTTCATGTATTCTTTTTTTAGATTTCACATATAAGTGAAATCTTAACATTAGTCGTTCTGACTCACTTCACTTAGTCTAATTCCTTTAGGTCCATCCATGTCGTTGTAAGTGGCAGGACTTCATTCTCTACGGTCGAGTAATAGGCCTGTGTGTGTGTGTGTGTGTGTGTGTGTGTGTGTGTGTGTGTGTGTGTGTGTGTGTCTGTGTGTGTGTGTGTGTATACCACATCTTCTTTATCCATTTACCAGCCCTGGGACACTTAGGTTGCTTCCTCCATATCTTGGCTGCTGTAGATAATGTTGCAGTGAACATGGAGAGGCATGTATCTCTCCAAATTGGTGTTTCTGTTGTTTTCTTCAGATAGATACTCAGTAATGGAATTGCTGGATCATATGGTGGTTCTATTTTTAATTTTTGAGGAACCTCCATACTGTTTTCCACGGTGGCTGCACCAGTTTACATTCCCACCAGCAGTGCACAAGGGTTCTCTTTTCTCCACATCCTTGCCAGCACTGTTATTTCTTGTCTTTTTAATACTAGCTACTCTGACAGGTATGAGCCGATGTCTCATTGTGGTTTTGATTTGCATTTCCCTGGTGATTAGAGACGTTGAACACCTTTTCATATGCCTGCTGGCCATCTGTAGGTCTTTGGAGAAATGTCTATTCAAGTCCTCTGCCTATTTTCGAATTGGGTTGTTTGTGTGTGGTTTTCTTTCTTTATATTGAGTTGTGTTCTTTTTATATTTTGGACATTAACCCTTTATTGGATATTTGGTTTGCAAATATTTTCTCCCATTTATTCAGCAGGTTGGTTGCTCTTGCATCTTGATGATTTCCATCGCTGTGCAGAAGCCTTTTAGTTTGATGTAATCCTGTCTGTTTACTTTCAGTGTGATGGAACTTTGTACAAGGTGATAGGAGAACACAGAGGAGGATGTGTGTGAATGTGACAGTGTTAGGTAGAGTATTAGAAAAGGATTCACAGAAATTGATTTGAGGGAAGCTTCTAACAAATGTGGGAATGTAGACAAATAAAGGACACATTTAGGTACCTTTGTTTTTAGCACATATATAATCCTCATCCTCGTGTATCTCCTGTTTCCAGCTTGCTTTCTTGCCTTCAGCTAATTCTTTCCTCTCTCCTCCCTGTGCCCCAGGCCATGATGGTGGCATGATTGTGTTTAAACTGGAACGGGAAAGGCCAGCCTACGCTGTTCACGGCAATATGCTACATTATGTCAAGGACCGATTCTTACGTCAGTTGGATTTCAACAGCTCCAAAGATGTAGCGGTGATGCAGCTGCGGAGGTAAATCAGACATGTTTCCTCCCGCCAGACCCTCTGATCTGTCACCACGCTGCGATACCCGCAAATAGAATTCTGTTCTTTTGATGACATTTTGGGTCTCCTCTCCTGTCGCAGATCGAGTCCCCACTGGGGAAGCTGCTCAGTTTAAACCCCAGGAGCATGGTGGGCAAGGAGGAGGCCATGAAGAGAAGGGCAGTTTCCCTGATTAGAATGCTAGTGAGCCTGTGCACAGGACATCACTACTGCCACAGTCGGCCGGGTTTCTTGCGAACCAGAGAAAGTTTCCTGGTAGAGTGGCCCGACTTGGTGACAGGCCTTTTTGCCTGTGTTTGGCATTTCTGTGACTTTGGTTTGCTTTCCAGCAAACGCATACAACTCTAAACTAGAATATACGTCTCTGGAAGCTCTTCACTCTGAAGATGTGATCAGCTCTGGGATGTCTGGCAAAAAACTGTCCTTTCGGAGGGCCAGCTGCATCAGCATGCTGAAACATTGATGGTGGCAGGCTCTGGCACGAGGCTTTGATAACCACCCTCCGGCATTACTACAATAAAAAGATGGGTTTATGTGAACACTCCAAGGGACGGGACAAATTAGCCAGAGACAGAGCCCATCACGTTGCTCTGTGGTGTCCCCTGCAGTTATGTGTAGGAATTTGTCCCCAAGAAGACCCAGTCCCGCTCACTGCAGCGAGTGCTGACCCTACGTTCGGTTGAAAAATCAGACCTGTACCAGGGTTTGCCTTTTTTAAACTGTCGAAGCTGAGCTAGCGGTGTCCTGGCCTTGAAAGAAGGAAGAGAGTAGATGGAATGTTTATTTTTATTCCTGATTATGAAAGTGATGAGTTACATGTGTAAAGATTGGGTAAGTAGGAGATGTGGGAGTCATGCCTTTCTTCCTTCCGTCCTTACTCCCCTTCCTCATTTTCTCTTTTTCCATGTACATCCCTAGTGGTTCCAAGTTCCCGGTGTTCAATATGTCGTACAATCCAGCAGAAAATGCAGTCCTGTTGTGTACGGTATGTGACCCCTGCTGTCCTCCTAGGATCTTCCCGTTTTCCGTAGGCCTCTTTCTCATGCCCTTAGGAAAACTCTAGTGGCCGTTTAGAAGCTCTTTAGTGGTCATTTTGAGAGAGCTAACACAGTAAGCAGCCTCAAACCAGGTCGGCTCCAGTTACCATAAGCATGTTAGGGGTTTGTGAACTTACATCTTCACTAAGGCTGGCAATTTCTACACGTAACGCAGCCTCAAGATGAATGACCCGAATCGAAATGCTTGTCTTGATTCCTTCACGGGGGCAAAAATAGCAGAGCTGACCTGGAGGAGGGGTGCCTTTCAGTGAAGTTGCCTTCAGGGTCAGCAAGTAGCCCCCGTACTTCTTGCCGTGTAATTTGGGGGAAAGAGAGGAATGACATTCTAGTTTGAGTGCCCTGTTTGCCAAGTTAAAAAGAACGAAAACATGTCTTTCCCCGTATGACTTCTAGTGTGTCTAATCCCGTTCTTTGTTCAGTATCTAAGAGTCTTAACATTTTTTCCCTGGGAGTTGTGTTTACTGTCGTCTTTGATTTTTTTTTTTTCCCCTTGAACAAACTTTTAAGTTGACGAGTATACTTAGCTAGAGCACCAGAATACTGGGGATTTAGTTTATTAACTTGTGGAGTCAAGAGCAGTCCTTGCTGCCTTTCAAATAATATCTGCATAAACCTTTGGAGGATACAAAAAATATGAAGTGACATGAATTCCGAGTTCTTTGGCGACGAGTCTGAGAACTGCTAGCTGTAGACACGTCCACCTGTCCCTGTGGGTGACGGGTGAGAAAGGGATGGCTACATATCATTGTGTGACGGCGCAGTTTCCTCTGTCAGAATAAACTGCTGTCTTGGGTTCCTATCACCATCTGATTCCTGTTTCCTCTACAGAGAGCCAGCAACTTGGAGAATAGCACCTATGACCTGTACACCATCCCCAAGGACGCGGATTCCCAGAATCCCGACGGTAGGTGCCCCCTATGTCTGCCCGGCTTCGCGCACAGCTCTCCGCCGCCGCGCTGTCACGCCTCTTCAAGTTTTTCACATTCCCTCCCCAGGCCACGGTCACATCACTCGTGTCTGTTGGCAGGTGCTGCTGACAGTTGCATCAGAGGCGACCATGGTGTGAAATATTCATGTTCCTCCTCCATTTTATTACTCCAGCTAGATATATATATTTTATAATTTGGTTATTAGAAACTCTCCATTTTCCCTTTCAGCACAGCATGTTATCCTAGTTTATTGTCAGCCGATATGACTTTCACCCTGGTAGTTTCATTTATTTAAGAATGTGGTTCCAATCTTGCAATGTCTCATCCTGGGACTGGGGATTTATGCTCTCCCATCCACATCCAGATCCGATTTGCTTCCTTTGCATGTCAAAGAAATGAGGCTGCTAACAGCCCCACACCCCGCCAGGGATCCCAGGATCCAGCTGAGACCCCTGTCTACCTCGTCCATCACCGCCAGCCCTTGTCGCTGTCCTTCCTGTTAGGATTTGCCGACAGCCTTCCAGAATGGATGTGTCTCACTTAGGCTCTTTTCAGTCCGCTTCCTCCCGTTGCTTTGTAGAGGCTTTCTTGGGTCCTCACCTTACTGGCACACTTTTATGATATTTTAGACTCCATGAGCAGATTGCAAGAAGTAATTTTGCTAGCTCTGGCCCTTTTGCAGGTGCCACTCACTGTGTCATGATTGTTTGCTAATACGGTTCACTCTTTTTTGAAAGTGTGGTCTTGGTGAAAGGAGAGGGAACTTGTGTGTCTTTGGTATCCATAACCAGTCTCCCCTATAAGTTAAACAGTTAAGCCATTTCTGATCAAATTGTGATTATGCCCCTCCGTACCCACCTCCTTGTTCTTTTTCCCCACGCATTCACGATTATTTCTTAGTTTTGCTTTATTACCACTTAGGTCTTATCTTCTCCATTTTTCAAAGGAGGTAATAATTGGCAAAGGTGTAAAGGTGCAGCCCGGTGCTAGGCAGCAGAGAGGAAGAGAAAGACCAAAAGCTCGAATAATGTGGCTCCCCAGCCCCTGGAAAACGGGGGTGTTGGTCATGATTAGAATTGCCTGTCACCACAGGTGCCAGAGGGGCACAAAGCGAGGCTGGCCAGCACGTTTTGTCCACTTCGCTGCCGATGGGCTCGTATATGGGTGTTTCGGCGCATCCTTCTGTGCACGACCCTTGAAGTTTCCCCGAGGGTGGAGTGCCCATTCGGAGTCGTAGTCAGCCAGTGAGATGTTTGGGAACCGAGGAACATTTCGTAACTTTCTTCAGGGTGATGCGAGTGAGTGACATTTATGGAGCAACGGCTTAGTGCTAAATACTGCCCTGCACCGAGCTCATCTGCCTGTCAAGATTCAGTTGGGAGCGCTCTGCCCCACCCTGCTCTACCGGGGTCTGCATTTGCATGTTAAAAGCAGCAGAGCAGCTGCGTCCTGGGGAGGGGGCTCTGTCTCCACTCCAGCTTGTTGAGATAGGAGGTCCTGGACACTGACAGGCTGCTTGCCGCGCCACAGCTTGGCCAGCGAGGCCCTGCTCGTTAGCTCGATGGAGTGTGCTGTCTCCCAAGATGGGCGGTCCCTGTGCCAGTACCCGGTGTTGGCTGACAGGCAGCCACTTGGCCTGGAGAGAAGAGGCTTGGCAGGGTGGAGGTTGGAGTTTGGAGGAGACTGGTGGGGAAAAGTCACTGACGATAGCCTCGGGTTACAGCTGAATTAGTCAGGAAGCAGCTGAACCGGCAAAGCGGGCGTGGCAGCCAGCAAGACAGGCAGCTCCGTGGTGCCTGAGTCACCTGCCAGTGGCTCGCCACACGCTTCCCGCCCTTTGGTTTTGTTCTCAGCTCCCGAAGGGAAACGATCCTCAGGCCTGACGGCCGTTTGGGTTGCTCGAAACCGGTTTGCTGTCCTGGATCGGATGCATTCGGTGAGTTAGGGCAGAAAGGGGAAACTGATTTGGGAAGTGTGGGGGCAGTGGTGTATTGCATGAAGAAGGAGCATGTTCTCTTTCTCCTCTCCCCTGGGGAGCTGTGATCATCGTGCAGATACCACAGTCCCCTTGGGAGACAAAGAGCCTTAAAATTGACTTGATTGGCTTGATGGTCACTGTGGGTCTGGGTTTGAGAACAAAGGTAAAGACACTATTGACAAAACAGAAGCCAAAACATGTCAAATTTGAAAGCGGTGGTCTGGGTGAGGAGTAATTCCTTTTTTATCCTAACTACCCTCATTGGTACTTGAAGTGGAAGTGATCCTGAGCGAGAGAAACAAAGATCTCAAGAAAATATGTAACACAGATGTAAGCCCCAGCCCAGAAGTACCGTTCTCGCTCTGATTGATGGAGGAATTTGGGGGTTAGTTGGACTTCTCAGGGTATTTCAGTTGAGGGAAGAAACAGAAGCTGTCAGGGCCTCCAGAGAGGGTCTTGGTTAGGGTGGTCTGCCAAAATGGTGACCGGCCCGGACAGAAAACACCCGAACTTCGTTTATTTTATTTATTATTATTATTATTATTTTTTGAAAGAGTAGATTTAACGTTTATTTATTTTGAGAGACAGAGAGTGCATGTGCGTGCACAAGCAGGGGAGGGGAAGAGAGAAGGAGAAACAGAATCCCAAGCAGGCTCCGTACCTTCAGCGTAGAGCCTGATGCGAGGCTTGAACTCACGAACTGTGAGATCGTGACCTGAGCCGAGATCAAGGGTCAGACGCTTAACCAGCTGTGCCACCCAGGCGCCCCCTAACTTGGTTTATTGAAACCAAGGGACAGTTGCTGAGGCGTGTTGTCAGCTGTCATCTTATGAGCACACATTTCCGGTAACCCCACTTGTGATAATTATTTCAGCTTCTGATCAAGAATCTGAAGAATGAGATCACCAAAAAGGTACAGGTGCCCAACTGCGATGAGATCTTTTATGCTGGCACAGGAAACCTCCTGCTCCGAGATGCAGAATCCATCACGCTCTTTGACGTACAACAGAAGCGGTAACATGTCAGGTGCCCCTAAACAGACAGGCATGTAGTGGATGGGAGTGGACGTCTGTAGTGGGAGCTGTTCCCCCAGTAAGTTCGCCTCAGGCTTGACCACTTCTGTGTGTAACTCCGAGACTCTTTCTTGCCACTTTTCCCCCTGTGATCACTGTCCATCCTGTCCGTACCCAATAGCGTTAACAGTGAGGGCCTTATTTATCTGTTTTTGGAGCACTTACCTGAACAAAGAATGCTCTTGGCACTTAGAATCACGGGCACGTAGGGATGAGTGGCATCCTGTGCTTAAAGGAGCTTATAGTCCTCTGGTGAGATCAGACGTACACAAATCCCTGAGGGACAGGGAGTTGACGGCCAGGAGGGTGTGCGGGGGGAGCCTACAGTGTGAGCCGAAGTGTTTCCGTCACTCAGCTACAATACAGGGACTGTTTATTTGGTGTTATTTTTTATTTTTTTTAATATATATTTTTTAGTGTATTTCTGAGTGAGAGAGAGACAGAAGGCGAGCAGGGGAAGGACAGAGAGAGACACACACACACACACACCCAGAATCCAAAGCAGGAAGGCTTCAGGCTCTGAGCGGTCAGCCCAGAGCCTGACAGGGGGCTCGAGCTCATAAACTATGAGATCATGACCTGAGCCGAAGTTGGACGCTTAACTGACTGAGCCACCCAGGCGCCCCTAGTTGGTATTATTTTAAGAAATTAGGGTTTAATTTGGTCGTAACCTGGGACCTTGGAGTCAGGTCCACTCACGTTCGCCTTTCTCTGCCCCAGGACTCTGGCATCTGTGAAGATTTCCAAGGTGAAATACGTTATCTGGTCAGCAGACATGTCCCATGTAGCACTACTGGCCAAACATGGTGAGTCTCCCTTATACCCACCCTGATGTAGACACCAGTCCTGTGCCCCCATCCCTGCCAGCCTGCTTCACTCACCCTGTCCAGCAGAGTACTCATGCCCTTTGCCTCTTACAGCCATTGTGATCTGTAACCGCAAACTGGAGGCTCTGTGTAACATTCATGAGAACATTCGCGTCAAGAGTGGGGCCTGGGATGAGAGTGGGGTATTTATCTATACCACAAGCAACCACATCAAATATGCCGTCACCACTGGGTAAGTGAATTCTCTGATACACAGAGTGGGAGAAGGTAGCTTCTTAAAATCACTGTCCTGTCTCAAGGGATGTAACTGAAGTCCTCCTTGAACTTTTCTTCATGGAAAATCTTTGGCGCAAATGTGCTAGGCATAGCTGAACGTTCTTTTTCAAGTCTTTAAAAAATTGTGACATATGACTTGAATAAAGAAAAATGCGGAGTATATACGTAGAGAATGGCAAATCATCATATAATGAACGTTCCTGCCACCCAAGTCAGGAAATAGAAGAGTGCTGGCCTCCAGAGGCCTCTTGCCACCATGTGGTTGTTAATCACAACCACCTCCATTTCCCACCCAAAGATAACATTATTCTGACTTTTATGGTAATTTCGTCCAAGCTTTTCTTTGTAATTTTACCACCCAGTATGTCTTCAAATGATGTTTTAATCTTGCCTGGTTTGAACTGCATGTAAATCATCCTGAGTATATTATTTTCGTGTTTTGCTGATTTTGCTCCATATTTTGTTTGTAAGATGTATGTACCTATGTTACAGCTCTAATTTACTTGTCTTCGTTGTTGTATAATATTCTGTGAACATACCACAGTTTATCCGCTCTGCTCTACAGGGATATTTGAGTTATTTCTAGGATTTTGCCACTGTGCTAAAGTGTTCTCTTAAACAGTCTTCTACATGTGTTCCGGTGCATACACACACAACATTTCTCTGGAGTGTCCGGAACCAGATTGCTGGATCATAGAGTATGCGTATCTTCACATTTACTAGGTAATGTGAAACTGCTTTCCAAAGTGGCTGTACCGATTTGCACGGCCATCAGCATCGTATCAAAGCTTCCTCGCTTGTCATCCTGGCCAACACTTGGCTTTGTCAGACTTCTTTTGTCTTTATGGTGGATTTGTGGTGGCATCTCACTGTCATTTAGCCTTGCCACTCTCTGATTCCTAATGAGAGTGAGCAACTTTCCAGTTGACCACCCCTCAGGGTTCCCTTTTCTGTGAATTTTGTTCAGGACTTTTATCTGTTTTTGTTTAATGGGTTATCTATCCTGGTTATTTTAGGAGTTTTTCATATATTTGAGCGTCAGTCCTTTGTCTGGGCTACATGTTACAAATCTTAATGCCTCCTTCCATTCCATAGTTTGTCTCCTGATTCTTTTCATGATATCCTATCCTTTGATGAATAGATGTTGTTATTTTATTTATTTTTTTTATTTTTTTATTTTATTTAAAAAAAAAATTTTTTTTTCAACGTTTATTTATTTTTGGGACAGAGAGAGACAGAGCATGAACGGGGGAAGGGCAGAGAGAGAGGGAGACACAGAATCGGAAACAGGCTCCAGGCTCCGAGCCATCAGCCCAGAGCCCGACGCGGGGCTCGAACTCACGGACCGCGAGATCGTGACCTGGCTGAAGTCGGACGCTTAACCGACTGCGCCACCCAGGCGCCCCTAGATGTTGTTATTTTAATATAGTTGAATTTATGACTCTTACCTATTGTGGATCTTGGGTTTTGTATCTTATTTGAGAAACCTTTATTGACTCCAAGGCTATAAAGGCGTTCTTTTGTATCCTCTTGTAGAAACTTTTTGCTGTTTTTTTTTGTCTACCTTGGGCGGGAGGTGGAGAGAGCATGAGTGGGGGAGGGGCATATACAGAAAGAGAGAGAATTCTAAGCAGGCTCAGTGTGGAGCTCCATGCTGAGCCAGGCATGGGGCTTGATCTCACAACCATGAGATCATGACCTAAGCCAAAATCAAGAATTAGACGCTTAACCAACTGAGCCATCCAGATACCAGACACCCCTTTTATATTGTGTTGTAAGAACTTTATACGTTTTTTGGGGTTTTTTTCCCCTTTTTTTTAAAGTTCATTAATTTATTGTGAGAGAGCACGAGAGCACACAAGTAGGGGAGGAACAGAGAGAGAGAGAGAGAGAGAGAGAAATTGATTGAGAATCTGAAGCAGGCTCCACACTGTCAGCTCAGAGCCCGATGTGGGGCTTGAGCTCATGAACCATGAGATCATGACCTGCACCACGCAGGCACCCCTATACTTTTGTTTTTCATACCTAGGGCTGTGATCTTCCTAAAGTTGATATTTGTGTGTGGTGTGAGGAGCTGTGAGGGGGCTCAGTTTCAGGCTCAGCTGTCCCAACATCATCTGAACAGACCAGCCTTTCCCCCTAGTTCTACAGTGCCTTCCTTGTCACACATAAATCATGTTTACAGAAATGCAAGGACCTGTTTCCTGTGGTCTGTGCTTTAGGGGTCTTCCCACATGCTAGAGCAGATTCTCAGATCTTTCCTACTTTTATTTTTCTTTTAAATTATAGGCTATTTTCTAATTAATTTTGCCTTGAAAGGGCAAGTTTTCAAAACGTTTTTGCCTTAAAGTATAAGTTTTAGAATCAGCTTGTGAAATTCCATGCGGAATAAAACAAACAAAAAGCCCTATTGTGATTTCAGTTGGGATTGCATTGAGGGCGTTTATTGTTTTGGACGTAATTGACATCTTCGCAATATTAAGTTTCCTGGTCTGTAAACATGGTGTAGTAACTCTTCATTTATTTAGGTCTTCTGTGGGGCGCCTGGGTGGCTCAGTTAGTTGTGTCAAACTCTTGATTTTGGCTCAGGACATGATTCAAGGGTCGTGAGATCAAGCCCCATATCAGGCTCCACGCTGAGTATGGAGACTGCTTGAGAATTTCTCTCCCCCTTTGCCCCTCTTCCCTGCCTTAGCACTCTTCTCCCTCTAAAAAAAAATTTATTGGGTCACCGGGGTGGCTTAGTTGGTTAAGCATCCACTTTTATTTATTTATTTATTTATTTTGAGAGAAAGAGAGCGACACAGAAAGAATCCCAAGCACGCTCCATGCTGCCAGCACAGAGCCCAATGCAGGACTCCAACTCTTAAATTTGGCTCAAGTCATGATGTCACGGGTTCATGAGGTCAAGCCCCGCATCTGGCACCTCACACTGACAGTGTGGAGACTGCTTGGAATTCTCTCTCTCTCCCTCTCTCTCTATCCTTCCTGCACACACTCTCTTTCAAAATAAATAAACTTAAAAAAAATTTTTTTTTTAATTTATTTAGGTCTTCCAGAACATCTTTCAGTAAAGTTTTTAGAATTTTCTCCATAGAGATCTTGGATTTCTTTAGATTATTTTAGGCACTTGGCAGTTTTCAGCGCTATTTGTAAATGGATCTGGAACGCCTGGGTGGCTCAGTCGGTTGAGCGTCTGACTTCAGCTCAGGTCATGATCTCATACGGTTCGCACGTTCGAGCCCCGTGTCAGGCTCTGTGCTGACAGCTCAGAGCCTGGAGCCTGCTTCAGATTCTGTGTCTCCCTCTCTCTCTGCCCCTCCCCTGTTTGTGCTCGCTTGCTCGCTCGCTCTCTCAAAAAATAAACATTAAAAAAATTTAATGGAAACTATCCATTGAAAAATTTAACTTTCTAAGTTCTGATGATATTTAGAAATATAATTAAGTTTCTAAATTGATTTCAGAGATCTTATTAGACTTTTCATTATTTCTGGTAACTTGCCTTATTTTTGTAAGTAATCATAGCATCTGTGGGTAATTGACAGTTTGTTTCTTCTTTTCCAGTACTTACACTTTCATGTATTTTCCTTGTCTTGCTGCGCTGACCAGGATCTCCAGCATAGTGTCAAATACACATGCTGATAGTAGACTTTTTCGTCTTGGTCCCAATTTAAAGGGCAAGCTTTCAGTGTATTGGCATTTCCTAAGCTTGCTGTAGATTTCTTTAGAGATAGCTTCTACTTATTAAGGAATGTCTGTCTGTGCTGTATCTCAGATAAATACTGAATTTTCTTACATAAAATTTTTTTTACTGCATATACCGAGGTAGTCCTAGGATTTTTCTCCTTTTGTTGATTAGTATAGTGAGTTAAATTGATTTTTTAAAAATATGAGACCAACATTGTATTCTTGATACAGATCTAACTTGGTTATGATGTTTTACCCTTTTCTGATACTGCTAGTTTTAGTTTGCTAATATTTTGTTTGGGGTTTTTGCATCCACGTATATATATAAATGAGATTGGCCTACGACTTCCCTTTTTCTTTCTGTCTTTGCCAGGTTTTGGTGTTGAGGTTGTGCTAATTTCATAAAATAAGGAAAATAATATACCTTCTTCTGTTCTCTTAGTGAGTTTGTAATAAGATTGGGTTTAATTCTTCCTGGAATATTGGGTAGAATTTGCCAGTGAAGTCATCCAGTGAAGCCCCCATCCTAGGACTTTGTTTTATAGGAGGATTTTTTGTGATTCAGTTTCAGTTTATCTTGTGTAACAGTTATAGGACTGTCGGGGTTTTCTATTTGTTTTTAGTCAGTTTTGGTAAATTTTACTTTTCTTGGAATTTGATCATTTAAAAAAGTTTACGCCCACCCTCATCTTGCAGGAGCTCTAGGAATATCCCTTTTTTCATTCCTATTTTGGCCATTTTATCTTTTTTCTTAATTAGAGTCACAAAAGGTTTATTTTTTATTTTTACTTTTCTTTTAATATGTAATTTGTTGTCACATTGCCTAACATACAGTATATAAAATGTGCTCTTGGTTTTGGGGGTAGGTTCCCATGGTTCATCGCTTACATATAACACTTAGGGCTCATCCCAACAAGGGCCCTCCTCGATGTCCATCCCCCATTTTTCCCTCTCCCACTGCCTCCCCCATCAACCCTGTTTGTTCTCTGTACTTAAGAGTCTCTTACGGTTTGCCTCCCTCCCTCTCTGTTTGTAACTATTTTTTTTCCCCTTCCCCTTCCCCTCCCCCATGGTCTTCTGTTAAGTTTCTCAGGTTCCACATATGAGTGAAAACATATGATATCTATCTTTCTCTGCCTGACTTATTTCACTCAGCATAATACCCTCCAGTTCCATCCAAGTTGCTACAAATGGCAGGATTTCATTCTTTCTCCTTGCCAAGTAGTATAAACCACATCTTCTTTATGACTCATAAGAGGTTTATGAATTTTATTTAGCTTTTGCCTTTCTTGAACTTCTGTATTTTGTTTCTTTTTTCTATTTCTTAATTTT
Source organism: Puma concolor (assembly GCF_028749965.1). Lineage (NCBI taxonomy): Eukaryota > Metazoa > Chordata > Mammalia > Carnivora > Felidae > Puma > Puma concolor. Next base: position 4,961,221 of record NC_141683.1, on the reverse strand, counting down.
ATGATTGGCTTATTTTTTCGAAGTATACTCTGGTTTAACTTGTAAAGGAACAAATTTTTGAGTTGCCGGCTTATTTTTATTGTATTTATTAATTTTTTAATGTATTTGTATAGAGCTCATTAGTTTTCAGCGTTTCTTCTAATACAGTATGTGCACTTAACGCCCTAGATTATACATTTTTAATTTGCGTTCAGTTTAAAATTATTTTTGCCTTTTACCGTTTTTCTCGTGTGTGTCAGACGTCACATCTCCCTCTCTTCCACTTCCACCTGTAGCTGCAAGGAGAGACTTCAGCTGCCCCTAGTGGCCCAGTGATTGTACATCAGAACTTAGGATTTAACTTTCAGGCCTGATTCCTGCAGCCATGTCTGTTAGCTCCCAGAGTAATAGTGTATGAGGAAAGATCAGACCATCTGCCCTATCTTTTCCCGCTTCATACAGAAGAATAAAATCAGTAAATGTGGCATTTAGCTCTGCTCTCTTTTGAACCACTTCCTGTCTATACCTCTGTGCAAATGGCACTTGGCAAAAGAGCAGCGAGAAGATCCAAAGTCGTGTCCTAGGCTTGCTCCATGTCCTTCCAGGCTAGATTTTCCCCCTCGCTTGCTGAAAGTTGAATCCGCTAACTCCTGTTTGCAGGGACTACGGGATCATCCGAACTCTGGATTTACCCATCTATGTCACGCGGGTGAAGGGCAACAATGTGTATTGCCTGGATAGGGAGTGTCGTCCTCGGGTGCTCACCATTGATCCCACGGAGTTCAAGTTCAAGCTGGCCCTGATCAACAGAAAATATGATGAGGTACGAAACGAGAGGGCCCCCTAGGGGTGCGAGAGGGGAGCACTGCTTTCTCCCTGAGTGATGTCTCCTTCCTGCCCTGCCGCACCCCACACGTCTAGGTGCTGCACATGGTGAGAAATGCGAAACTAGTTGGCCAGTCTATCATCGCTTACCTCCAGAAGAAGGGCTACCCTGAGGTGGCCTTGCATTTCGTCAAGGACGAGAAAACTCGCTTTAGCCTGGCACTGGAGTGCGGGAACATCGAGGTGAGGGGGACGGGGTCCTAAGCCCCATGTCGTTGCAGAGAATGTGAGAGGGTGCGGGCTGCAGCGTGAAGGCATATTCCGGGCTTGCCTCTTCAGCGAGGAGGATGGAGTCTGAGATGGTCCGGGTTGTCAGATGGCGCTGTCTTCCTGTTGCAGCTTGCCCGTCTCTGCTACTTGCTGCCTCTGCTTCTGCCGCAGCAATGCTACTGTCCTCATTGTCCCTTGCTCTGAATCCGTTAGCCTCTAGCGTAGGAGCAACGTGGCAGGGACTCTGAAAGTTCTCACTTCCTTCACCTTTTACTTGCTGATTGGCTGCTCACATGAACAGGTACTTAGGAAATACTGGGACCTAGACGTACAGGCATTATTTTTAAATGGGGAGGTGGCTTAGGTGCATTGACTCTCTGGTTCTGAACTTCCTTATTATTTCTTATCTTTTCTAAAGCCCCCGGAGATCTTTAGACCTAGCAAGTGGAAAATAAGGTAGCTAAGCAAGAATTGACCCCGTGGAGTCAGCAACTGCTAGGAGATGATTTCGTTTGTCAGAGTAAATTTCTGAGGAGGAGGATGTGTGATGTGATTCTTCTCTCCGTGGAGCCAAAGGGATCCTGTTTGGTGATAGGATTTTCAGTGGAATTAGACTGAATGGTAGGAGTGATTGCAAGTATAGAGAGTCTGTGGGAGATTTATGTAGAGGCGGATACTTCGACCATGGTCCCTGGTTTTGAGTCAAGATACCCGCCAACCTGTTACCTCTGACCCTGGGGGTTCTTTAGATTGCTCTGGAAGCAGCCAAAGCACTGGATGACAAGAACTGCTGGGAAAAGCTGGGAGAAGTGGCCTTGCTACAGGGGAACCACCAGATTGTGGAAATGTGTTATCAACGCACCAAAAACTTCGACAAACTTTCTTTCTTGTACCTTATCACTGGCAACCTGGAGAAACTTCGCAAGATGATGAAGATTGGTGAGCCCCAGAAGCTAAGGGTGGGGAGTGGGGGCCTTGAGGGAAGGTGAAGGCAGGTAGAGGGGAGGAGAGAGGGAACTTCGGAAAGAAGACCTAACCTGGTATCTTACTGACTTGATGCAGCTGAGATCCGAAAGGACATGAGTGGCCATTATCAGAATGCACTCTACCTGGGTGACGTGTCTGAGCGGGTGCGGATCCTGAAGAATTGTGGGCAGAGTAAGTAAGCATGCGGGACTCACCAGCTCCTTTGGGGCTTAGAAAGTATTTTCTCTTCGTGGTGAGTTACCCTTTGGTTACCCTAGTGGTGAGGTATTTCCCTTTGTTGTGCATTTTTCCAGAAGAGAGAGCATGCTCCTACCATGCTCAGAAGACATGCTTCAGGGCCAAATGGAGGTACAGGCAGAATATTCAGTCTGTCCAAGCACTCTTAGGAAGACAGTTAATAGTCATGGAGGAACTAGGAGGTTAGGAGGTTTTAAAAGGTCCTGAAGCAGATACCCTAGTAAATATAGTTGGTTAGAGGTCGTTAGAGTCGTTAGAGTTTTGTTTTGTTTTTTTTTTCAAGTCTGGAGGTTTTACTCATTTACTTATTTATTTGTTATAGTCGTGTTTTTTCAAGTTTATTTATTTATTTTGAGAGAGAGAGCACGTGCGTGCGTGCGAGTGGGGAAGGGCAGAGAGAGGGGGAGAGATTGAGAATCCCAAGCAGGCTGTGTGCTGTTAGCGTGGAGTCCAGTGTGGGGCTTGAACCCCTGAACTGAGATCAGGACCTGAGCTGAAACCAAGAGTCAGACGTTCAACTGACTGAGCCACAGCCACCCAGGTGCCCTCTTATTTACTTGTTTATATATTCTCAAAGGGAATTTTCTGAGAACCCACTGTGTACCAAGCACAGTGCTAGCATTTGAGATACGCCAGGAAACGAGGGAGATGTGATTTGGATGATGGTGCTAAGAAGTGAAGGGGTCAGACTCAGCATATCTTGTGCAGGTGGAAACAATGTGATCTGTTGAAGGGCTGGATGTGGGATGTGAGGATTGGAGTCAGGGACGATTCCCAGGTTCTTGTCAGCATCGATGCTAGAGCTTAAGGATAAGCGAGTACATCAGTCACTTGCTGCCGTGTGGCAAATTACCCTAAAGTTGAGCAGCTTAGAGCAACAAATGCACATTACCTCAGTTTACAGCATGGCTTAGCTGGGTACCTCTGGCTCACTGTCTGTCAGGAGTCTGCATCAGGGTAGGGTGTTGGCCAAGGCTGCGGATGTCTCCGGCTCAAGTGGGGAGGATCCCTTCCCACGCTCACTGCGTGGCTGCAGGCAGTCCTCCGGTCCTTGCGGGCTGATGGCTGGGAAATGTCAACCTTCTGCCACACAGGCGTCTCCATAGGGCAGTTTGCAACACGGCAGCTGGCTTCCCTCAGAGCAGGCAATGGCATCCAGGTGGAGGCCCCGCTCTTTGTATCCCAATCTTGGAAGTGGTATCCCGTGGCTTCTGCCACGTCCTGTTTGTTGGAAGCAAGTTAACAAGGCCATTCCACGGTTTAGGGGAGGGGATGGTGCACAGGCTTGAAGACCAGGAGGCAGAGACCGCCGGGGGACATCTTGGACTTTCTACCACAAAGTCTGTTCTCTCTACAGAGTCCCTGGCCTATCTCACAGCTGCTACTCATGGCTTAGATGAAGAAGCCGAGAGCCTGAAGGAGACATTTGACCCAGAGAAGGAGACGGTAAGTTTTTATTTACATGAGTGTCTGATTACAGAATTAACTCTGAGATCGGGGGACAGTTTAAACCTCCAAGTGTCACTCTCCCACCTGGTTACCAGGAGAGGCAGAGGAATAAACGAGGTCAAAGGAGGCTCTGTAAACTTCCCCACATGATTCCTGAGAGCTGTTTGCTTTTAACCTTCTGCCTTTCAGATCCCAGACATTGACCCTAATGCCAAGCTGCTCCAGCCACCTGCGCCTATCATGCCATTGGATACCAATTGGCCGTTACTGACTGTATCCAAAGGCTTCTTTGAAGGCTCCATTGCCGGCAAGGGTAAGTGCCCACCCCTCCTGTAGTGTTTTTGTTGTCATGTGTTTGTGTTGTGAAGAGCTGTCCTCCAGAGTACCCTCAGCTCTTTGTCCTTTCTTCTGTGTGAGCGTCATGGAGCAGTGACACGCCAGTCTGAGCTGTGGTACGTTTCTTTGGTTTTTTTTTTAATGTTTGTTTATTTTTGAGGGAGGGAGGGAGAGAGCGAGCGAGCGAGAGAGCGAGCATGCAAGGGAAGGGCAGAGAGAGAGGGAGACAGAGAATCCCAAGCAGGCTCCGTGCTATCAGTGCAGAGCCTGACTTGGGGCTGGAACTCAGGAACTGTGAGATCGTTACCTGAGCTGAAATCAAGAGTCGGATGCTTTTAACCCACTGAGTCGCCCAGGCGCCCTGTGTTTGTGTATATGTGTATGTGTGTATTAATAAATAGATCGATGTATGTATGGATTAATAAATAGAGAGGCAGGCTCCATACCCAGTGTGGAACCCGACGTGGGGCTTGAACTCACAACCCCAAGACCAAGACCTGAGTTTAACCAACTAAGCCACCTAGACATCCCATGTTTTAAAAATTAAATAAAAGTATATGAGATGATTAGAATTTGGAAAATAGGGGGAGAAAAGAGAGTTGTCTCAGTCCAGGCCTCGGGCAGCCACTGTGACCACGTGGGTGCATTTCCTCAGGTTTTAGCGTCTGTGTGATCAGTCCTGTTCAGTATCTCATCATTCGTGAGGGACAGTGTTAAGGCACCGAAGCAGCAATGTCAGACTCTGTCCCGTGGGCGTTTGCAGATGTGTGCTACCACCGTCCCCCACTCCCACACTTACCTGCTCCTGTTGTTTTGGAGATGTCTGCTGGCTTATTTTTCCTGGCTGACAGCCTAGATGGACCCCAGGGCATTTTGTGCCCAGCCCCGCCCTCTCCTCCGTCTCTGACCTACCCTGTGTCCCCGTGCCCTGCACACGCTGGAGTGGCAGCAACTTAGAGGTCTTGGCAGGAGACTCCAGGAGTTGCTAAGTAAAAAATGGTTCAGGGGGTAGTGTTTGGTGTCAGCAAGGCCAGTTGTCCCCGTCTCTCTTCTACTTCCTCTCTTTTCGAAACCTGCTGCAAGGTAGCATAGCATCTGTACTACAGAAGTAAATAATAAAAATATTAAGTGGACAGAGGCTTGGCATCTGCTTTTGTAAGGACGCAGCTTGCTTGCAGAAGAGGCCGGATCTCAGCCTTGCCTGGCTATAACCAGCTCCTTTGTGTTCGTCTGTCTGTAGGCAAGGGAGGAGCCCTGGCTGCTGATATTGACATTGACACCGTTGGTACCGAAGGCTGGGGAGAGGATGCGGAGCTGCAGCTGGATGAAGGTGAGAGTTCTTCTGGGGGTCTCCTGGCGGGATGGGTGGCCTGGGGTGGGGGGACGGGTGGGGGCTGGGACGTTCTGCAGGCTTCCAGACCGTGGAACCGACAAGGATCCCAGCTTTGGGCTTTCTTCATGCTAAAATTCCGTCACTGCAAATCCGCTTTGAGCCTGGGTTTTCCTTACAGATGGGTTTGTGGAGTCTACGGATGGCCTGGGGGATGACGCTCTTGGCAGGGGACAGGAAGAAGGAGGCGGCTGGGATGTGGAAGAGGACCTGGAGCTCCCTCCTGAGCTGGTGTGTGGGGTTCTCGCCCCGGGGAGGCTCCCTCTGGGTCTCCCTGTGAAAGCCGGTGGCCATACTGCCCCCCACCCGTCCCGAGGCCCCCAGAAGGGAGGGGGTGTAGATCCTCCTGACCTGATGCTTATCTCCCATCAGCCGGTCAGGCTGCAGCAACAGCAGCTTATGAAAAGGCAGCAAGCTTTGTCGTCTGAATTGGAGCTTTTGGTTTATCGTTTTGTTACTGGTGAAGCTGCCCCTGTTTTGAGGGTCTTCTCCCACAAGCGCCGCCCGCCCCTTCCTCCCCGGTCGAGGCTGGGAGCAAGGTCAAGGACGGTGTTTAGACTTATCAGAATAAAGTGCTTGAATAGCTTATGAATGACTGATGTTTTTTCTCTTAGGATGTACCCCCTGGGGCAGCCGGGGGCGCTGACGACGGGTTCTTTGTGCCTCCCACCAAGGGAACCAGCCCAACTCAGGTGAGCAGGGAAGCGCATCCCTGCGGGCATGCATGTTTCTGAGCTGGCTCTGCTGGACTCGTGCGTAACGAACGTGGCTGCTCTTCTGCTCTAGGTACAGGGGAGGGTAGTTTGGGAAGAGAAGGGGCTGTGTTTCAGTTGGCTTGGGTTTTCTGTTTCTTGTCAGATCTGGTGCAATAACTCTCAGCTTCCAGTCGATCACATCCTGGCAGGCTCTTTTGAAACAGCCATGCGGGTAAGTCTTAAGAGTAGCGTTGGCCCTTGCGGAGTGTTTGTCGCCCAGGGTCCCCAGGGAGGCGCTTGACTCCCCTTAACCAAACGGAAATTAACCTATACACGAGGGCAGAGGCGTGTATTTATCGTGGAAACCCCGGTCTTGCCTAGGGAAGGTAGCCTCCTAAGGCCTTCTTCTACCGGGTGGATCTTTCCAGCCATCTCCCACCCATTTATAGTCTGCTTTCTGGCTCACAATCAGTAAGTTAGCGCCCCCTCAGGAGCAGGTATGTTACGATATGTTACATATGTTACGATAGCAACAGCAGTAACTCCAGTAACTACAAATGCAACAACCGCTAACGTTGACATACTGTGTGTCAGGCGCTATCCTGAATGCTTTATAGGTATTACTAAATGAGGTAGGTCCTATAATTAAGTATAATTTACTGATGAGGAAACAAGTACAGAGAAGTACCTTGCCCAAGGTTAGCGAGTTTTGCAGTGGCAAGGTCACGATTTTTATATTTCTTTCCTCTTGTATTCTAGCTCCTTCACGACCAGGTGGGGGTGACCCAGTTTGGCCCCTACAAGCAACTGTTCCTACAGACCTATGCCCGAGGCCGCACCACCTATCAGGCTCTGCCCTGCCTGCCCTCCATGTATGGCTACCCTAATCGCAATTGGTAAGGCCCCTTGCTCCTGGTTTCTGTGTCTTCCAGCGTGGGGTGGATATTTCAGATGATAGCCTGAGGGACAGTTAATGGTCGTCCCAGAGGGGAGGTTTCCTAGCAGGAAGGAACTTGGGCTCGACGCTCTGTGAGGTTTGGTTTATACATCTGCGTCCAGTTCCCCCACCTGTTTCCCCTTTGAGTCTAGTGGATTCCGGGTTATCCCTTTTTCTTCTTCCTTTTCCAAACTTCCAGGAAGGATGCGGGGCTGAAGAATGGCGTGCCAGCTGTGGGCCTGAGGCTCAATGACCTCATTCAGCGGCTACAGCTGTGCTACCAGCTCACCACAGTTGGCAAGTTCGAGGAGGCCGTGGAAAAATTCCGTTCCATTTTACTCAGTGTGCCCCTCCTCGTCGTGGACAATAAGCAGGAGATTGCGGAGGTAGGAGGGGGTAGCCCACCCTAGTCCCGGGCACCCGCACGGTCTTGCCTCTGTGCCGTGACCTTGCTTTGCCCCTCTCTCAAGGCCCAGCAGCTTATCACCATTTGCCGTGAGTACATTGTGGGCCTGTCCATGGAGATAGAAAGAAAGAAGCTTCCCAAAGAGACTCTGGAACAGCAGAAGCGCATCTGTGAGGTACGATCTCTCTGGGCTTCTGCACGGTGCAGAGAGGTCCGCCCCTTCACCCTCCATTAGGTCTGAATTCTTAAAGTCCAAACCCACATTTCAGTCTGGGGACTAAGAGAAGTTTGGGCCTACTTCTCTGAGGAGAGGGTGTATTTTTCTACGCTTCTTCATTCCATCAGTCCTTCACACCCCGGGGGCAGAAGATCGCAATGCCTTGTAGTCAGCCCCGTTTTTGTTTGCTTTGTGTTGTGTTTAATGCGTGTGCCGCAGCTTATAAATGACCTGTGTCTGCTGTACCATCAGCCTGGCATGTGTCCCCCTCTCTGTCCACCAGATGGCAGCCTATTTCACCCACTCCAACCTGCAGCCTGTTCACATGATCCTGGTGCTGCGCACGGCCCTCAACCTCTTCTTCAAGCTCAAGAACTTTAAGACGGCTGCCACCTTTGCTCGGCGCCTGTTGGAACTTGGGCCCAAGCCAGAGGTGGCTCAACAGGTAGATGGGAGCTCCTTCCTCAGACATAAAGGGACCAGACCGGCTCTCACATGGAGGGAGTAGAAGCCAAGGCCTTTGCCTCTAAAACAAAGCACTGAATAACAACATTCAACAGAAGGAGGCAACCGAATGCCGTCTTCTCTTTACTTAGTGGCAAGGGTGCCTCCTTTTGTTCTTAGAAGGCGAACTCGTAACTCCTTCAGACAAGGCACAGGTGTAGAGTGACCTGCCACCTAGAAGAGCTCCGCCCTCCCGTCCCTGAGCTCTGCTACCCGTTCCCACCGCTGCTAACCTCCGCACACAGGTCCCGTTACTTGGGGTCTCTGAAGGCATTCCTCCTGGGCGGTGGAAGCCAATTTTAACCCTTTGAGTCCTGGCTCTGATCGTCTCCAGACTTGGTGGAGGACTGTGGGTCTAGGTCCGTGGAACCACTGATACTGAGAAGGGGAGATCCTGATGCAGCAGGGGTGGTGATTGTTGTGACCCCTTCACGTGTGTCCTGTACAAGAGGACATACTCGTTCACTCGGTACAACGGCATCGCAAGTCAAGGAAATTACTGAACCGTGGTGAGTTGTGACGTGCAGCTTTCCGTCCTCTTAAATAAAATACTCCTTCCCTCCCTTAGACCCGCAAAATTCTGTCCGCGTGTGAGAAGAACCCCACAGACGCCTGCCAGCTCAGCTACGACATGCACAACCCCTTTGACATCTGTGCTGCGTCTTACCGGCCCATCTACCGTGGGAAGCCAGTGGAGAAATGTCCACTCAGTGGGGCCTGCTATTCCCCTGAGTTCAAGGGTCAAGTCTGCAAGGTCACTACAGTAAGTACTGTCCTCTAGAAAGACATCCAGGATATGGAGGGAAGAGGAAAGAAAGAGAAAATAGAAGCGTGCTGGTTCTTTTTTTCTTCCGTTTTTGCCTCTAGCTCCTTGAGACAGTGATACTAAAGAAAACTAGAGCTTCTCCCCACTGCTGTTTACTGAGCAGTAACAGATCTTAACCACATACTCTGCTGTACTCACTGAGGAGTGGAGGGAGTAAGCTTTCTGGGCTGTGCACCCTCACAGATTCCCTAACTTTTCCCTGTTTCCTTTTCCACAGGTGACAGAGATTGGCAAAGATGTCATTGGTTTAAGGATCAGTCCTCTGCAGTTCCGCTGAGGCTCCCTCCGGTGCGTGCAGGGTCAAACACCGTATTTTCCTCTAGAGAACCAATCTCTATATCCTAACTTCTTTCTTCCTCAGCTGCCCTTCAAATTATTGACATTGAGCTGTCCTGCCCTAAAACTTAATGTCCCTTTTTCCTCTTCTATGGTTAATCAAAATGTCTAGACCTCTTTGTCGTCTTGTCAAGGTGACTACAGTTGTGGTGATCTCCTTCCCAGCTTAGATCGCTCAAGGAACAGATGAAAATTCCGTGATGAAACTTTGCCTACTGCATTCCTTCAATGTTTATCTTTTCCCTCCCCACCACCTTTGTATCTTTCTTTTGGATGGAAGCCGGATGTGATAAATAAGGCCGTAACTTTTACTCAGCCACAGCAAACTCTTAGCCATCCCCCCCCACGCCGTTTTCCTTGGGCATGTAAACTCCCAGGCAGGTACCCTGTGTGTACCCAGGAACTCAAAAGTCTGAGAAGAAACTGGTTTCCCAAGAATGCACATCACTTTTCATTGGTTTGTTCTTTATAGCCATTGTTCTTGTGTTTGTTTCTCACACTTAATAAAGTAAATTTCTATGACAGTTTTGTGGCTCCATTTGTTTCCTGGACACTCTCATGTTCCTATTTTATGTAGCTGCCCCACCAAAGCAGATGTCTTTTTTTTCTTCTTTTTTTTTTTTACTTAGAGTGAGACAGAGAATCTGAAGTAGGCTCCAGGTTCCACGTTGCCAGTGCAGAGCCCGACCCGGGGCTTGAACCCACAAACCGTGAGGTTGTGACCTGAGCCGAAGTTGGACGCTCAACGGACTGAGCCACCCAGGCACCCTGATATCTTTTTTTTAATTACAGAAGTAATAAACACCCACTGTCTTTTTAAAAAATACATTTTTTTCATAGGATACATTAAACTGTGAGAACATAGCAAGTAGCTCCCCTGTTCCGTTACTGACAGCAACCTTTCCCCTTTTGCTAATTATAGCCAGTACTTACTGAGCACCTACCGGGTACTTCTCGCTGTTCTAGACGTTTTACAGGTAATACACATATTACAGCGGTTACATTGTCAATACAGGGTTTTGCTTGTCGTGTGCTAAGACTACATTGGGTAGATTGGCATGCTGTGTTTTTGATTACAGTTTGTACTTTTCATTTTAAACTCCGTTTCAGGGGCGCCTGGGTGGCTCAGTCGGTTAAGCATCCGACTTCAGCTCAGGTCGTGATCTCACGGTTTGTGGGTTCGAACCCCACGTTGGGCTGATAGCTCAGAGCCTGGAGCCTGCTTTGGACTCCGTGTCTCCCCCTCTCTCTGTCCCTTCCCCACTCTCACTCTGTTTCTCTCTCAAAAATAAACAAACATTTTTAAAATGCTGTAAAATAAGGTTTGGCAACAGCTTTCACTATACATTAGGCAGGAGGTGAATAAATATGTAAAGGAGGTGCTAGGAGTATCACACTAGTAAGGAAAGAAAAGCAGAAGCAAGTTTAAGAGATGATGCAAAGGACAAATCATGTTTCAACTCCATCGTAATTCTCTCCAGTTACCTGCAGTATTTTTCTTTCTTTTTTTTTTTTACCTCCATTATTTTTATTAACATGTTTATATTAACATAATAGTATAGGGGTGCCTGGGTGGCTCAGTCAGTTGAGCGTCCGACTTCAGCTCAGGTCATGATCTCATGGTCCATGAGTTCAAGCCCCGCGTCGGGCTCTGTGCTGACAGCTCAGAGCCTGGAGCCTGCTTCAGATTCTGTGTCTTCCTCTCTCTCTGACCCTCCCCCATTCATGCTCTGTCTCTCTCTGTCTCAAAAATAAACATTAAAAAAAACAACAAAAAAAATAACATAATAGTATAAAGCCAGGCGAAATACCTATAATATGTGCTTGATGTAACTATAGTCCTATTAGAGACATACATGTAAGTGGGTTGGAGTTAAATGAGAAAGCCTGGAACAACAGGTGTTGGGGAGAAAGCAGTTAATCAGAAGGATTAGGTTATAGAAGTTTAGAATTGAAAAGAACTTTAATCTGAGGCCTAGAGTGATAACGGGTTTTGAACAAAAGTACTTAGTTATGGGGGCGCCTGGGTGGCTCAGTCGGTTAAGCGGCCGACTTCAGCTCAGGTCATGATCGCGAGGTCCGGGAGTTCAAGCCCCGTGTCAGGCTCTGTGCTGACAGCTCAGAGCCTGGAGCCTGTTTCGGATTCTGTGTCTCCCTCTCTCTGACCCTCCCCCGTTCATTCTCTGTCTTTCTCCGTCTCAAAAATGAATAAATGTTAAAAAAAAAAAAAAAAGTACTTAGTTACGAAATTGGGACTGGGACTTAAGTCTTCTGACTTTCAGTTCAGAATGTTTTCTCCTCAGTCACCACTTGTGTCTGGAAGAACACAGTACGGTTTGCACAGGTATGATTTAAAAACCCTGTGCCCTATCTGTGCCGGAAAGAGTACCTAATCTGGTACTCGACACGGTACTCAAATGTGCGTTTAGGAAGCTAAGGACAGAAGCCATGAAGTGACTTCATTTAGTTTTGTTTTGTTTTTAATGTTTACTTTTGAGAGAAAACGTGAGTGGGGGAGGGGCAGAAAGAGGGGACTCTGCCGCTGACGGCAGGAGTCCCATGCGGGGGCTTGAACTCATGAACTGTGAGCCAAGCTGGGCCAAACTCAGACGCTCAAACGGCTGAGCCACCCCAGCGCCCCTAAGTGACTTCACTCAGATGTGATTTCTCCCTTTTAAGCTTTATAGCGCTTGACCCTTTTAAGACATTTGTCTTGTACCATCCTGTGTGTACCTCTCAGTCTCATCCCACCTCCACCCTAATCCTCAGGCAGCTCTTTTGCAGCAGGGGCTGGTCCCATCTGTGTCACTCTCCTGGGTTGTGCCCCGCACAGGATCCTGCACAACAGTGGATGCGCTCTAAATGCTAACACAGATTTGCGTGGGAGGCAGTTCTGACCCATCTGAAGAGGAGAACCATCCCAGAGGAGGGAAGGGGTGTCTGGAGTTGTCTTTTACCGAGCCTCCCCCCGCTTCCCTGGATTAGAGGTTGGGTTCTATATGGAGAAAAGGGGATGGTTCGGGGAAGGTAGGTCTATGGCTACCACGATGAATGGTCCTCTGGCTCAGTCCGAGGTTCCAGACTTGCTTTTTCTGCCTGAATGGCTCCAACGCACCCTGTGCTCTAACTAAGCTCCTAGTCCTGTGTCCTTCATTCTGGCAACCCTGACGGAGAATAGGAAATGAGAGACAGCCGCCGGATCCCGCGGAGAAGTGTGCCTCATCAGGGTCCGGGAGGGCTGCGAGTGGCCAGTGAGCGCCAGCGGGGTTGTAGGCCCTCGCCTAGGAGCTGAGCTTACAGCAGTGAAGACCACGGATGGCAGTCCTCGCCCGCTGGGTGTTCAAATTCCACGCAGTGCTTGGGGGGCCAGTGTAAACAAGGAAGTAAAATCAATAGAATGTCAGAGAGTGCTAAGTGTTGAGAAGCATATGATGAAAGAGCCTCTTCTCTGGATAACGCGAGAAGTTGAAATAAAGGAAGCCGGGCTAATCAGTAACCTGGTAGAATTTCACAGTGAGTTCCACTCCGTTAGTTCAACGGTTCCTGGCGAGAAAGAAAAAAAACAAAACCCAACCCACAGAGCTTCCTGTCCCTTTAAAAATGGCGGCTCCGGCCCGGCCTGCACTACTACTGGTTGCACGAGGACAAGGGGAGGGGCGAGGGGGCGGGGCCGAGGCACGGACGCCGCGAAGCCCCGCCTCCTACGGCAAGCCGGAGGTAGCAAGATGGCCGCCGCTGAGGAGGCTTGTGGTGCTGGGGCCGACGCGGACCGGGAATTGGAAGAGCTTCTGGAAAGTAAGAACTCGTAAAGGGGAAGGCCCGACGGTGGGCGGTTGTAAGGGCTCATTCCGGGGCAAACTGCGCCCGAGATATTGGGGGCGGAGCGGGAGAGGCTTTCCAAAGGTTGGCCAGGGGCAGAGGGTCTGCCTGTGACTCCGAAGAAAATCTCTGGGTCACCCTCTCCTTCCTCCGCGGCGGGAGCTCGGGAGCCCACGTTGGGCCCCAGAGCGTCTCAGACCGTCGATCTCCCTGCCGGAGGGGAAGCAGTAGCCCGCCGGACGGTGTTTCACGATCCGAACTCCCCTAGGTTTCGGTGAGCAAGTTCTTGTTAACCTAACTTCCTTCCCGCCAGCGGCAGTTTTCGGTCTTTGGTGGGCTGCGAACCGACCGCTCGCGTTGAGGGTCGACCAGCCCTTGGCGCGGCCTTCTGTGCGCTGCCCTCTCCCCCCTTTTTTCCTCTCGCCAAGCCTTTCACCTTTCCCTCCCCGGGCCCCATTCCAGTACTTTCACCGTGCCAGACAGCTCAAGCCGACTCCCTTCCATTACTCTGAAAAACTGAGGGGGAGAGGGCTTTAGGGGGAGACAGCTCACCCTCCTGAAAGAGGCTGGATGTTCGTTTCTTCCCCGCCCTCCGCTCTTCTGTTGGTTTCTTGCCCACAGTGGGGCCAGTGTCCTCCCGCTAAGCCCAGCAAGCGGATTGGTGGTGAGGACTCAGGTTTTTAGAGCAGAGGTGAATATGTTTTGTTTCTTGCCCAGTCACAGAGATGTGGGCAGGCAGAAGGATGAACAGAAACGGTGAGGAGTGCCAAGTGACTCTGTGGATTGGCACATAGTTATCTGCGGAGATGAGGCCAGAGGAAGCTCTAGGAACTTTGCCCAGGGAGGGCTGAACCCGGCGTTAGGAGAAGAGAGTTTACTGTCCCCCAGGGACTGTCGCGTGCTATCCCTCAGTTTGTGCGAGTACCAGGACCCACGGGAAGCGGGGTGGAACGTCTTGTGGCTTTTGCTTTCTTGCCAAAAATTACGCCCTCGAGGGCTCCAGAGTGAGTTCAGGAGTTTAAGGACACCTGTGTTCTCTGCTCTCATTGGATATTTGTGTGGGATTTCTGGGGAATCGGTAGAATGTGGCAAGGAAGTCGCTGCGTAGATGGAGATGTCTTTGCAGGGCTTTTAAGTCTCTCCTGCTATGAGAGAGACGCCTCTTCCACCTTTAGGGATTTCTTCCTCTTTGATCCCAATAAATTGGGTAATGAAGAGGGAAGTGGGCAGCTTATTGAGGGGTGGGCCAGGAGAGGGACACTTAAAAGGGAGATGACACTTTGAAAGACTGTCCTCTTAATGCTGTGCCCAGAACTTACCCCGCCCCCCCCACCAAGCCTTGAATCCTCATCCGTCCCCAACACACACACTATGTCTCTTGTCTCTGAAGGTGCTCTTGATGATTTCGATAAGGCCAAACCCTCCCCAGCACCCCCTCCTACCACCACGCCCCCTGATGCTTCGGGGCCCCAGAAGAGATCGCCAGGAGACACTGCCAAAGTATAAATTCCACCCTCTTAAGGGAGGGGTGGGGGGGTGTGGGCAAGCACCTGCAAGCAGAGGTGGGGCAGGCCCCTGTGGGCTGGAGTGGATTGGGGGGAGGGGGCCTGGCCTGACCCTGAGGATGGAGTGGCGGGATCTTGAGGAAGTGCTTCGAAGAGAAGGCAGATTTAAAAGGTTGGTTTGGGAATGCTACCCTATACCCTTCTCTCAGTGGCTCGGTGCCTTTCTTACTGTCCTCCTGAAAAGAGGTAGTTAGAATGTCCAGTGGAGGTGGGCAGGAGGGCAGCACTGCATTTCCCAGAGCCCCTGCCTGTGGCTTCTGTCGGTGGGGGCCAAGTAAGAGATGCATTTTGCCCCCCCCCCCCCCCTTCGCTGCAGGATGCCCTCTTCGCCTCCCAAGAGAAGTTTTTCCAAGAACTGTTTGACAGCGAGCTGGCTTCCCAAGCCACTGCAGAATTCGAGAAGGCCATGAAGGAGTTGGCTGAGGAAGAGCCCCATCTGGTGGAGCAGTTCCAAAAGCTCTCAGAGGCTGCCGGGAGAGTGGGTGAGGAGGCGGCCCTGGGGGGCTGGAGACCCCTGAACAGACCTCCACAGTGTTTGTTGCGCACAGAGAGCACTCTTAGTCAAGCTGACAGCACTCATCATATCACGGCCATCGGGTGGGACCAGGAGATGGGAGGAGGGACGGGGACACTGCGTCATGCGAGGGGGCGAGGCTGAAAAGTCACAGAAAAGATTACTGAAAACTGACCACTTTAAAGGTCATAGTGTTGTGGGTGTCTTCGTGGAGAACAAAGTGACACCCGGTTCAAGTAGATCTGTGAAAGTGACTATGAAGGTGACCACGGAGGATTCAGAGGTTTGGAGTGCTAGTGACTCACCAGTAAATGCTGCGTATCCAAGCTGATAACCAGCGCAGTCTGGGGAAGCAGACGGTAAAAGTCCAAAAGACTTGGCCTTTCTCGATCTTCCCTAGGCAGTGATGCAACCTCCCAACAAGAATTTACATCTTGCCTGAAGGAGACACTAAGTGGACTCGCCAAAAATGCCACTGATCTTCAGGTGAGGGGAAGGGGCGGGGGCCACGAGAGCCTGTCAGACACATCAGCAAAAAGACAGACTCTCTTGGGTAGCATCTGAAGTCTGTCCCTGCCACACTCTTTTGCTGCTGGCAAGTTTAAATAGTTCTTTCCCACTTGAAAGGGTGCTAAGCATCCCAAGAAGGCACTGTCTTCAACTTACGATGGGGTTACATCCTGGCCAATCCATCATAAGTTGGAAATACCACAAGTTGAAAATGCATTTAATACACCTACCCTACCAAACATCACAGCTTAGCCGCACCTACCTTGAGTGTGTTTAGAATACTTACGTTAGCCTGTGGGTCTGCAAAATCACCCAACACCAAGCCTATTTCCTAGTAAAATGTTGAGTATCCCGTGTAATTTAGTGAATGCTGTACTGAAAGTAGAAAACAGAATGGCTACGTGGGGACAGAGTGGTTGTCAATGTCATCAGTTGTTGATCCTGGTGATCACGTGACTGCCTGGGGGCCACGGCCACCGTGGCATCTCGAGGGAGTATCATCTGCATATCGCCAGCCCCGGTCAAGGATCCAAATTGAAAATTTGAAGTAAAGTTTCTCCTGAATGTACATCCTCTTCACACCATCTAAAACTGAAAAGTGGTCTTAAGTCAGACCATCTGTATTTGCTCACCTCTCTCCTGTCCTTTCTAGAACTCAGGCATGTCAGAGGAGGAACTGACCAAGGCCATGGAAGGGCTGGGCATGGAAGAAGGGGATGGGGAAGGGAACATCCTCCCCATCATGCAGAGTATCATGCAGAACCTACTGTCCAAGGACGTGTTGTACCCATCACTGAAGGAGATTACAGAAAAGGTTTGTGAACTTCTGTTTCTGCCTTTCCTCCTCATTTTCCACTGTGTCGACGACGCCTGTGGGCTACCTTGTCTGCCTCGAGCCTACAGAGCTGGAGTAACTCGAGTGCACAGTCTCTCTGCTCTTTTTTCCTTTGTTTATTTGGAACAGGAGAGTGGGGAGGAGCTGTGTCTTTGGGAATAAACGTACCACACTGAAGATGCTTAAGGCAGAAGGGGAGGCTCTTCAGCTCTGGTTTTCTGTAAACTGGTTCGAGGCTGTTGTCTGATCAACCCTTTCTTGTATTTCTTACCAGTCATTTCTCTGACGATGATTTACTGGCTTTATGCTATAAACAATTTAAGATAGTGTAAAAGATGGTCCTTGCTGTCAAAGAGCTTACAGTTTCACTAAAGAAACAAAATACAGGAACAGAAGCCTTTCAACGACACGGTGCAACATGCGGTCAAGAGTGAAGTGGACAGTGGAGACCAGGAGGCAGCAGACTGGGGTCCGGGTGCACCAAATCCAACTGTCAAGCGAAGAGTGGTTCTTGACATTTATAAAGGTTGTAAAATCAGAACAGACAAAGGAAAGAACATGTGACAGAGAGATCACACATGGCCCATAAAGGCTAAAATGTTTATACTGTCTGGCTCTTCACAGAAGAAGTGTGCCGTCCTCTGGGAACTGTAAATGCTGGCACAGCCAGGTGACGTGGTTGGAGTCAGTGCTGCTGACGTCTTTAGTTTTGACTTCCCCTAGGTCCCCTCCCCCTTCGGATTTTCTTGCTTTTCAGATTTTATTGCCCTTCCTATCCACTGTCCATTAATTCTTCTGCACCTGTTCTCCCTTTCCTTAGTATCCAGAATGGTTGCAGAGTCACCGGGGGTCTCTTCCTCCAGAGCAGTTTGAAAAATATCAGGAACAACATAGTGTCATGGGCAAGATATGTGAGCAGTTTGAGGCCGAGACCCCCACAGACAGCGAGGCCACTCAGAAGGCTCGTTTTGAGATGGTGCTGGATCTCATGCAGCAGGTGAGGCCTCCTCTTGCCACCTGCCCCCGGGTGCTGCTGGGTGTGTGTTCGGTGGAGCGGGTTTCTGGGAAGAAGGCCACGCTGCCAAACCCAGGTGGCGGAGGGAGCACGAGAGAGGCCACGCAGCCTGGTCCCCAGGAGAAAGGAGAGAGACAGTGGCTCAGATACTTCTTTCGGACTGCCGTTTCGTGGGATTCTCTCCTTCTCAAGTTCCTCTTACTTTCCAGCTACAGGATTTGGGCCATCCTCCAAAAGAGCTGGCTGGGGAGATGGTGAGTATATCTTCTCTTAGATTTGAACCTGAGCCCAAGTTTCTGGAATTCTGTAGTCTCGAATGATTCCACTTGAGGTGATCGCTGTGGCCACTGGGGACGCACCTTCAACAGCTGTCGCTTGAGGTAAGAGCAGTAATCTCAGTCCCTTCGTCTCTTCTCCAGCCTCCTGGCCTCAACTTTGACCTGGATGCCCTCAATCTGTCAGGCCCACCAGGTGCCAATGGCGAACAGTGTCTGATCATGTGAAACACAACACGCGTTCGGCCCTGATTCCCAGCCATGGGGAACATCTGGAGTCAGCAGAACCACTGGGAGCCGAGGCAGGAGTGTCGTCTGCAAGAGCAGTCTGCCCACTGCCCTCTGTCATCCCAGCTGAGATTGTGCCATACCAGCTGAGGCTTTTACTCTGTCTTTCTGGTAATAAGGCCTATTGTGCGGGCCGTTTCTGTGAACCCTATCCGTTGTGGTTTCTGCTGCTAGCAAAGGCCCAGCTACCTACCAGGTGAAGGAAAGCATCCCTTTGGGGGCATGCCCTTCTTCCCCCTCCCAACTAATGTTATATATGGCCACACTGATGTTCACTTTTACATCCAGGGTCTTTGTGCCTTGTCTCTACTCCCTCTCTCGGACTGGGGAGCAGAGACAGAGTCCTGGGGCTCCGTGTTTCTCTAGTTCTTTTGGGAAGAGCCTTTGGAAATGAATGGGGAGAAATTCAGCCTGGGCTGGGGCTCTCGGTCTGTCACCGTGTCCTCTTGCCTTCAGACAGACCGTTGGGAATTCCGTGGAGGGAAAGGAAGTAGGGGCTTTTGCCTCTGATCACAGTAGGGTTGAAAGAGAAGCCCTGGGATTCTCCTCTCGCCAGGTGCTGAGCCTCCAGGTCCCTGGTGTAGTTTGAGAACTCAAGTCACCAGCTTGGGTCTTTGTATGACGCTGTGTGATCTGGGTGAACCCAGCCCTTGACCTTCCTGTGCCCCCTGCCTCTCCTCCTCTTCTCTCTTTTTAAATACCTGTTTATCCCAGCCCTTCTCTGCACCCAAGCTGTGACATGGAAGGGCCATCCACTACTCTGATTGGCCTCCTCCCTGGAAAACATACATAATTACAGTGTCAGGTCTAGGAAATGAAAGACCGTTCTTCCCCAGATGTGTTCTGGCTTATTTGAGACCTCTGATTTCTCTGAATCCTGTCCCTTGATTAAGCAGGTGACTTGGGAACGGGAGTGGGGTGCAGCTCGGGTCCTTTCTCTTGACTAATAAATATTCTGATTGAGGAGTGTGGCCTGTTTTTCGTTCAGGTCTTTCTCTGATCTTCCTCGGCTTCTGTAAGCTGCAGCGTGAGGAATGTTTGCAGACCAGTTCATACCATTGCAGTGCTGGTCCTACCACCGCCCCCTTCCCCAGCTGAGGCTGCCCCTCGGTTGGCCAAGGACGCTGGATGGCCATCTTGCCTCGTTGCCTCTGGGTGTTCCAATCTGGGAAGCCCTTCAGTTGGTGTTGTATCCTAAGTTTTCACATTTTTATTATTGTTAGCAATATATTACTAACGTTTTTAAAATTATTTCTATTATCATTGTTATTTTGAGTTGATCTTGCCCTTCTCTTTGGGAACCACTGCATCTATGGACCTTGGTTGCCATGTGTTGGTGGATACTCTGGTCAGACCAGCTGGCTCTCCTGTCTCAGCACTCAGAAGATAATGCACAGGGCAGGTGACACTCAGCCTCTGAGTCCCTTTGCGCTCCGAACATGCCACTTTCCAGGGGTTAAGCTTTCTTACTTTTAAGACGATTCCACACATTCTGTGGATGGGGGATTGAGCCTCAAGCTGTTTGGGAAGGTCTAGGTACTGGACCGCATCCGAATATGAAAGCCCCAGTCTGAATCTGACTCCTCTGTTGTGTAGGAGGTGGAAAAAGCGGAGGCAGACTCGTGATGGTGGTCACAGGGCCTGAATGGCCAAAAGTCTCTACCAGCTCCGTCCAAACACCGGACGAGGATAGAGAGGAGGAGGGAAGGACAAAAAGACCCTGTCCCTGAACCATGTACCTGCTGTACTGGCAGTTCTCTTTTACCGATTTTCAGTCCTGCTGTCCTAGTCAGGGCTTACTCCAGGAATCCAGACAGATGCTCTAGTCCAATTTAGTTTTGTTCCCAAGCCATTTGTTTTCATTTTGATTGAACATGAACAAACTGACCTCCAGCTCCTCTCTGTCCCGGAAGCGCTGTTGGAGTGGTTCTGGGCTCATGGAAGACAGAGCGGTCCTTCTCAAACTGTCCGCTAAAGAGCCAGGGTTTTTGTTTTGTTTATTTCACCCAGTCCTTCGTACGCTCAGATGTGTTCCCGTTACCCGTGACAAGTGCATTTTGCACAGCATGCCACCCACCACGCAGGCTTGGCTACACCCAAGCTGACCAGACCCCTTTCAGCAGGCTGAGTCCACTGATCATGCACCTGGACATCACAGCAATGTCAGAACGCTAAGACATTTCTAGACACTCTGAACTTCTAACTCATCATGTTGCAGACGGGTACAAAACTGTTCACAGACCAGTACAAGTCTCTGAACCACCTTGGGTAGCACTGCTCTGGGGCCCTCCCCGGTCTCCACAGCTCCGTCGGCCACACTGGTATGTTTCCGTACTTGTTCTTTCTCACGTGAGGGTTGCCTCCAGTCCACTTTTTCTTTGGCTAGGGTGTGTCGCTGTAAGGACCTCTATATTATTTTTGGAGCCTTTTCTTTTGCTTAAAAATAACCATTAAGAAGTTTAGGTTTAAGCTATATGTAGAGTTTTTATGCTGCTCTCAGACTTTAAAGGAGGTACCCCTTTGTTCCAAAATTCTGTATGTTAGAAAATAAATTTGTAGTTGTTTGGATGGTTTCATGAGTTAAGAATCGAATTCATACAGAATTTGTGGTAATGAGGATATTTTCCCGTGGCTCTGGAGACCATCCTGGCAGGGGCCCCAGGAGGTGCTTATACACTGTCAAGATGGCTGGGGAGCTTGGAAAAAACGATGGTCCACAGTAAACGAGGTTGAGATGATAGACCTTACGAGAAACGATCAAAAGGCTTAGAGGAAGTGGGCATGTGAGAATGAATGTATATTACACCGGAAAACCCACTAGCTGACCATGTTCCTTAGGAAGGTCTGGGGACATTTTTGTTTGTTTTATGAAGGAAAGGCACTAATGAATGAATGGGTCACTGGCATCTTTGGGAAGTTTAGAAGTGGCTGTCTCTGTGGGTGGAGGCTGATGGCAGGGGATGTTTAAGAACTGGTTTCCCTTGTAGCAGTGGGGATGATAGGATCCTCGCATAGCGGAAGCCAAGTGGCAACACTTAACTCTCAGAGTCAGGGTGGGTGGGTTTCCATAGGGCAGCATGTTCAAAGTGGAGATGGCTAATGGAACGTGGGTGGTCCCAGGGACCAGATAAATGGACAGCCAAGCAAGGTATTGGTTTGTATTTAATTAAGAGATCAAGAATGATTGAGCAGAAGAATGAGATCAGTAATTTGAAAAGTCAAAATTCCGGGGCGCCTGGGTGGCTCAGTCGGTTAAGTGTCCGACTTCAGCTCAGGTCACGATCTCGCGGTCCGTGAGTTCGAGCCCCGTGTCGGGCTCTGGGCTGATGGCTCAGAGCCTGGAGCCTGCTTCCGATTCTTTGTCTCCCTCTCTCTCTGCCCCTCCCCTGTTCATGCTCTGTCTGTCTCTGTCTCAAAAAAAATAAACATTAAAAAAAAAAAAATTCCTTGCCCATTTCTTAGGCCTGAGACAGTTCTTAGATTCAAACTATCAATTGAAAGATCCATTTACTTAGTCAACCATGTATTGGGGGAAGATTGCCCAGATTTTTTAAGTTGGAAAATAGGGATACTGGGCCTGAGTTGACTTTGATACCCAGGGACCCGAAGCGCCACCACAGCACTGCCCTTCCTACGCCCTGTCCTCATCGCAGTAGAGGAATATGGGGTCAGAACGGAGTGCTTGCCTGAATCTGCCTCACGGTGGGTCCAGAAACCCACTTTATGGTCATTTTTTTTTTTTTTTTTTCAGTTTCCAAATGTACAATCAGAATGGACATTCTTGACAATCGGCAGAAAGCCCAAGTAGAAGCCCCTGAAACTGCATCCCCACCTCTACCAAGATAGAAAATAAAAAATACTGCGTTCTGGGGGAAATGGCAGCAATTAGTTCAACGCTTAAAAGGGTAGAGGGATACTGGAGTGTGGGTCTCCATCATTTCTTCTTTTATTTTATTTTTTTATTTTTTTTTATTTAAAAAAAAATTTTTTTTTCAACGTTTATTTATTTTTGGGACAGAGAGAGACAGAGCATGAACGGGGGAGGGGCAGAGAGAGAGGGAGACACAGAATTGGAAACAGGCTCCAGGCTCTGAGCCATCAGCCCAGAGCCCGACGCGGGGCTCGAACTCACGGACCGCGAGATCGTGACCTGGCTGAAGTCGGACGCTTAACCGACTGCGCCACCCAGGCGCCCCATCGTTTCTTCTTTTAATTCCACCCGTCTGGCTCTTGCAAAAACTGGATTGGCCTGAGGCGGGTTGCATGGGGCTACTGCAGACTTCGGTGGGTAGTAGTCCAAGCAGTACCGTGTTGGGTGTGTTTCCTCTACGAGAGGAAGTAACACAGCTTCTGGTATAGATAGGTACGTGGTTTTTAACGTGTACTGTCTGACCCTCTACAGAAAGCTTGCCAACCCCTCATCTAGTGAATACATTCTTCCAAGGAGTCTCAGAAACAGTTTGCATTCACAAGTGGTGGGCACCAGTATATATTCACAGTCTTGATCTGGAGCTATGTTACTTCTCCCCCATCGTCACAGTGTAGCCCATTCTGTAGGGTACCACGTTTGTATGCTTTGTGTAGCTTACGCTACTCAGGGATTAAGGACATGCTAATCAGACTTGATGAACAAGCAGTGTCAAGTATTCTGGGTTCCTTGGTGAGACACACGCACTCCGGAGAGTGGAAAATAAATCCTGCAAAGATGCACGGTCCTGCCACGTTGGTTAAGTTTTTAGGAGTCCAGTGAGCTGGAGCATTCTGGGACATTCTCTCTAAAGTAAAGGGTAAGTTATTGCATCTTGTGTATTTTACCCCAAGAAAGAAGCGCGGTGACTTAAGTAGGCCTCTTCTATTTTGGAGGCACCGTACTCTGTGCTTAGGAATGCAAGAAAGGCCTCTGCAGCAGATCCAGGCTATGATATACAAGCAGCCCCGCGGCAGGGGCCATATGACCTGGAGAATTCTGTGGTACTAGAGGTATCTGTGGTAGGAAGAGATGGTGTGTGGATTCTCGGGCTATCCTCAACAGGAGAGTTCCAGCATAGATCTCTCGGGTTCTGGAGTAAGGTTATGCCATCTGCAGTAAAGAAAGTTTCATCATTTGAAAAGCATCTCCTGGCATACGATTAGACCCTGATAGAGACTCAGTGCTTGACCACAAAATATCAAGTGACTGTGAGCAGTTGCCCATATAACCAGCTGGTTATTGTGAGACCTGCCAAGTCATAAGATTGGGTGGATACAATAGCAATTCGTCTTACAATGGGAACAGTACCTTTGGGAAGAAGCCCAAACAGACTTGGTGGGCACGAATAAGTTAACCTGAACAAGGGTCCTCAGTTCTCCAGATTATGTACATCTGTTACAGTGATAGCTTTGTCCTAGCCCATGCCTGTGGCAACATGAGAAATCCTGCAACCATTTGATTGGCCAGACGAGAAAAAAATCCAGGTCTGGTTCGTGGAGGAGTTGGTTTGATATGTTTTAGGGCAAGCCAAATACGGACTATCGCTTCTCAGTGGCCCCATCTGGAGTGGTCCTAAAAGTCAGTGATGAGGGCAAATTCTCAATCAGTAGGTCTTTAGGCAGTGTAGGTGATTATCCGCTTTGGAGAGTGAGAAGTGGCCTGAGGCAAGGGTATATGTGAACCCAAGGTCAGTGGGCTGGTTGGTCAGGGGCCCAGAAGGTGCAAGATAGGAAAATGCGAGAGAAGATCTGGTGAAGAGGGTTTGGGTGGGTCTGTGAGAGTGGGACTTACTATAGCGTTCACCAGAAAAGTGTTAGCTAATAACCGAATGGACAGGACGATTTGACCAGGAACCTCACCTGGCCCAGTTCTTCCAGTGTGCCATGAGTAGAATCACCCTGATGGCAGAGATGGAGGCTGTTTATCGGCCTCTTGGCATTGGATGCCTCTCTTGCCAGAGGCTGACCTAGCTATTCTAAATGTCTAACCTGTCAGCCACGAAGAGCAATGCTGATCCCCCAGTTCAGTACCACTGCTCAGGGAGAACAACCAGCCACTTGGTGGCAATGATTCCATTCTGGAAAAGTCAGCAACTTATTCTGATCACATATCTTGCTTTGCTTATCCTGCCTGGAGTGCCTTAGCTAGTACTACCATCCAAGGACTCAGACGCGTTTGATCTACTGGTATAGGATCCTACATAATAATGCCTTGGAACAAGGGACCCATTTAATGACAAAGCAGGTGCAGCAGTGGGCGCATGACAATGGGGGTCTATTACTGTTACCGAATACCTTTCCATCCAGAAGCTTTTGACCCGGTAGAGCATTGGGATGGCCTTTTGAAGGTGCATTGGTGGTGCCAGCAAGAATGGGGTGCTGTCCTTTACAATACAGTGTAAACCTACATGACCATAAAAGGGTGCTTTATCCTCAGCCCCTAGGTAGAATCCAAGGGCTCTGGAACCAAGGGGCGGAAACAGAAGTGACCCTATTCAACATCACTCCCAGTGATCTACTTGAGGATCAGGGGGTAAGGGGTGCGGGGAGGATGCTTCTATCAGGCACAACGTAAGAATCTCAATAAACTTAAAGATATGACCGTCATCTGGTCGCTTTGAGTTCCTAATGCCTGCAGACCATCAAGCAAAGAAGTTACCATACTGTTTGGGACAATTGACTCTGTTACGAGAAGGTAGGACTGCTGCTAACATGGACACAGTGGGAAGTGTTTGATGCGCACATGATCCTTGGGATATCTCTTGGTCCTCCTATACTCGGTTTTAACCATAAATGAGTAAGTAAAGAATTACAGCCTGATTAAGGGCATGATCTCTTAGGGCTCAAAACCCTCAGGAATGAGGGTCTGGCTTACTCCACTGGGTAAGCCATCTTGACTAACAAGTGCTAGTCAAGGGGGAGATGACTCTAGACTGGGTGCTAGAGAAGGGAGATCATAGCATTTACAGTTTAGGGACTCCCCTTGTAAGTGTCCCCAGAAGTTAGCCAGAATGCCTGGATAGAATGAACTTATGTACAAAGCATATGGATCTGAGCAATGCTAGAAGTGGACTATATAAACATTGTTGGCACCCCGTCCAGATCCTCTTTACCAGGAAGTGTAAGTTTTGGCTGCTGATAGCTCACAGCTGCATCCTCTTGAGAACTGCCCTCTGTACCGACAGGAACCACTTCCGGAAACTTCCGGAAGGTTATTCCCTCCTGGGGACAGCATCACGGCCAATGGTATGATGCCGGTTTGGGTGAAGAAGTCAACGGGGATTCTGCTGGAGATTGCATTATCAGCAATGACATGTAATCAATCATTAGTTGTGTTATCAGTAAGTGATAATAGATAATTCCCCCCTTTCCTCGAGGTGGGACAAATGTGCCCCGGATATGCCAGGAGTTCCCAGTGGAGGCTAAATGCAGGAGCCCTATCTTTACCTAACTTTTCCCCCTGTCTTACCTTGCTTGCCTCACTCCATTTACAGGTTTTACTTGAGAGCACTCCCTCAACGTACCATTTGCATGGAATCCCTTTTCTGAGCTCAGCTTCTAGGGAATGTAGCCTAAGGCAGGAGAACAGCGGTGCCAACCAAGAGAGGACAGGAGCAGTTTGAGTTTGACAGAGGAGGGCAAAGGTGAGTTCAATTTGCAAACATTAAAGTACCATTGTCTGGAAGAGAAAGGAGTATCCTTAACCTGATACGATGCATCTATGAAATCCCTACAGCTTACGTTATACTTAATGGTGAAAGACTGGTTGCTTTTCCCCCTACGATCAGGAATAACACAAGGATATCAGCTTTCACTACCTATATAAAGTTCTGGCCAGGAAAGTTAGGCAAGAAAAAGAAATAAAAGGCACGGACATTGGAAAGGAAGAAATAAAGCCGTATTTACAGGCGGCATGATCTTGTATACAGGAAATTCTCAGAATATAGGGTCAATTTACAAAATACATTGTAGTTCTATACATTTGCAATGAACAATCCAAAAATGAAGTTAAGAAAATAGTCCCATTCACAATAACATCAAAAAGAATACTTGGGGAGGGGCGCCTCAGTGGCTCAGTCAGTTAAGCCTCTGACTTCAGCTCAGGTCATGATTTCATGGTTTGTCGGTTCGTGCCCCGCATCGGGGTCGGTGCTGTCAGCTCAGAGCCTGCTTCAGAGCCTCAGTTTTCCCTCTTTCTCTGCCCAACCCTGGTCACTCGCTCACTCCCTTGCTGTCTCAAGAAATATATATATATATGTTTGGGGAAAAAAGAGGGGCGCCTGGGTGGCGCAGTCGGTTAAGCGTCCGACTTCAACTCAGGTCACGATCTCGCGGTCCGTGAGTTCGAGCCCCGCGTCAGGCTCTGGGCTGATGGCTCAGAGCCTGGAGCCTGCTTCCGATTCTGTGTCTCCCTCTCTCTCTGCTCCTCCCCCGTTCATGCTCTGTCTCTCTCTGTCTCAAAAATAAATAAATGTTAAAAAAAATTAAAAAAAAAAGAGTACTTAGTAAATTTAACAAAAGAAGTGCAAAACTATACTGTGAAAACTATAAAACGTTGACAGAGGGAGATCTAAATAAATGGAAAAACATCTCATTTTCATAGAGCAGGACACTCAACATCATTAAGAGGGCAGTACTCCCCAAATGATCTCAAGAGTCAGTGCTTTCCCTCCCTATCAGAATCGCAGCTGACTTCTTTGTGGAAATTGACTAGCTAATTCTAGAATTCACATGGAACTGCCGTGGACTCAGAATAAGAAAACAGTCCTGAGAAAGGAATAAAGAAGGAGGACTCACTCTTCCCAATTTCAAAACTCACTATAAAGCAATGGTAAAACAGTCTGGCATTGGCACAAGAACAGACATTGATACCAATGGGATAGAATTAAGAGTCCAGAAATAAACTGCATCTTTGGTCAACTGATTTTTCACATGGGTGCCAAAACCATCCAGAGGGAAAGAACAGTCTTTTCAACAGGGGTGCTGGGACAACTGGACAGCCACATGCAAAAAAATGAGCTCAATCCTTACCTCACATTATATGCAAAATTAACTCAAAACAGGTCAAAGACCTAAAAGTAATAACTAAAAACAGAGGGGTAAAACTGTCATAACTTTGGACTTAGCTAAGGTTTCTTAGATATGCCACCAAAAAGCATGAGCAGCAAAACAAAAAAAAGATAAATTCACCAAAATTAGAAAGCTTTGTGCATCAAAGGAGACCATCAAAAATGAAAAGACAATCCACAGAATGGGAGAAAGTATTTGTAAGTAATATACCTGATAAGGGACTTGTATCTAGAACATATATTCTTACAATTCAGTGATAGGAAGACAATTTAAAAATGAGCAAAGGATCTGAATAGGCAGCTCTCCAAAGAAGACAGAAATGTCCAATAAACACGTGTAAAAATGCTTAACATTGTTAGTCATCAGAGAAGTGCAAACCAAAACCATACTGAGATACCACTTCATATCCACTAGGCTGTCTAAAATTAAAAAGTCAGATAACAAATATTGGCCAGGATGAGGAGGAATTGGAACCCTCATACACTGCCGGTGTGAATGTGAAATGGTACCACTGCTTTGAAAAACAGTCTGTTAGTTTCTCAAATGATTAAGCATATAGTTAACCATGTGACCCAGAAACTCCACTCCTAGGTATATACCCAAGAGAAATGAAGTGAAATATAAACCCACACAGAAACTTGTACATGAATGTTTACGGTAGCATTATTCGTAATAGCCAAAAGAAACAACCAAACTGTCGGCAGATGATTGGAAACACAAGATGTGATGTATTCATACAATGGAGCGATATTTGACATAGAAAAGAACGGAGTACTGACACATGATACAACACGGATGAACCTTGAAGACACGCTAAGTGGAAGAAACCGATCACACACACAAAGTGTATTATATGATTCCTTTCATATGGAAGTCCGGAATAGGGAAATCTATAGAGACAAAGGAGTTAATGGTTTTTTAGGCTGCAGCGGGATGGGAAGATAGGGGGTGGTAGCTGAAGGGTACCCGGTTTCTTTCCAAGGTGACAAAAATGGTTGAAAATTATCTGTGGTGACGGTGGCACACATCTGTGAATGTACTAAAAACCAATTGCACACTTTAAATGGGTGAACTGTATGGCATGTGAATTTCATTTCAATAAAGCTGTTTTGTTTTTTTTAAAAGTGCCATTGGGGGGGCGCCTGGGTGGCTCAGTCGGTTAAGCATCCGACTTCAGCTCAGGTCACGATCTCACAGTCCATGAGTTCGAGCCCCGCGTCGGGCTCTGGGCTGATGGCTCAGAGCCTGCAGCCTGCTTCCAGTTCTGTGTCTCCCTCTCTCTCTGCCCCTCCCCCGTTCATGCTCTGTCTCTCTCTGTCTCAAAAATAAATAAACGTTAAAAAAAAAAAAAATTAAAAATAAATAAATAAATAAAAGTGCCATTGGCTATCAGGTATGTGAGTCCAGAGCTTGAAGAAGCCTGGATTGGCAATAAAGACTGGGACATGGATGGTAGTCCCAACTGTCAGAATGGATAAGATCACTTTGGAAAAACACTTAGAATGAAGAGTGAGAACAGCTCGTGAAATAAATGGTCAAGTGATATAAATAGAACTATGACACACAGTGTCACAGAAATCCGTGAGATTGGATATTTAGAAGGGGTGATGATCATCACAACCTCAAATGCAATAGGAGAGCCCAAAAGAAGATTTGGTGGCAATAGCAATGGTGTCCAAAGCAGTAAGCATAGAAACCAGATCACAGAGTGGGAGGTTTTCATCTCCAGAGCTCCACCAAAGTCACTCTCGTTGAGGTCTTAACCTCCATGTTTCCAAATCCAGTGGTCAGTTTTTAGCCCTCAGAGTCTTAAACAGGAATGAGAGTTGACAGTGCCCTTCTTGAAACATTTAAAAGATTTGTTTTATAGGATTCCTTGCTCTTCGGGGTTTTAAGTTCTTTTTCTTGGTTGCTCCTTTAAAAAAATTTTTTTTTGGGGCGCCTGGGTGGCGCAGTCGGTTAAGCGGCCGACTTCAGCCAGGTCACGATCTCGCGGTCCGTGAGTTCGAGCCCCGCGTCGGGCTCTGGGCTGATGGCTCAGAGCCTGGAGCCTGTTTCCGATTCTGTGTCTCCCTCTCTCTCTGACCCTCCCCTGTTCATGCTCTGTCTCTCTCTGTCCCAAAAAAATAAATAAACGTTGAAAAAAAAAATTAAAAAAAAAATTTTTTTTAATGTTTATTTATTTTTGAGAGAGACAGAGACAGAATGCCAGTGGGTTAGGGGCAGAGAGAGAGGGAGGGAGACACAGAATCGGAAGCAGGCTCCAGGCTATGAGCCGTCAGCACAGAGCCCAGCGCGGGGCTCGAACTCATGAGCTGTGAGATCATGACCTGAGCCGAAGTCAGACGCTCAGCTGACTGAGCCACCCAGACACCCCTCTTGGTTGTTCCTTTTAAATAAATTTTGCTGGATATTTTTTCTCCCTGACCTTTACTAGTTGGAGTGCCTTGGGATTAGAGGGCTCAACTTATATATAGACTCTGCTTGTCTTCTCTTCCATGTTAACTAAGTAAGCACTCCCCACTCCATGGTTATAGATGCCATTTATACCTTAACAGCTCCCCAGTTTATACCAGCAATTGTCTTCTCTTATGAGCCTCAGATTCATATTTCAATTGTTTACTCAGTAGCTCCACTTGGAAATCTAATAGGCACCTCCAGTTCAACATGTCTAAAATAGAACTGGACATTTTTCCAACAAAAACCCTCCTCCTGCTCCCCCCTCCTGCCTGGAGTTCTATCTCAGTAAATGGCCCGACTGTTTATCCTGTTGCTCCAGTCCAAAAGCCCGAGACAGCCCGACTCTTTATCTTGCACTCCAGACTCAACCTGTTAGCAGGGCACCTCTGCCGCCTTCCACGTTATTTCCTGAATCCGGTCACTTCCTGCCACTTCCACTGCAACACTAGTCTTGCAGATCTTTTGCAACAGCTTCCTAACTGGTCTTTCAGCTTCCATTTCGCCTCCCTGCAGACAGCGTTCAAAGAACCAACCAGACCAAATCTCTTCATTTATAAATCAGATCGTGTCACCTTTTTACTCAGAACCCTCCATGGCTTCCTAGCACCTGTAGGAGATACAATCCTAAATCGTCTTCTTGGTCTATGAATCTGGGAGTAATCTCTGATCACGTTTCTCTAATCTCCTCTTTTGCCACACTGGCTGCCCTGCCGTTCTTTGAATACACCAAGCCCACTCAAGCTCCAGGTCTTTTTACCTTGTTGTTTCCTCTGCCTAGAAAGTTCTTCCCCCAGTGTATATGATTCACTCTCTCACTTCAAGTCTTTATTCAAATGTCACCTCGGCAGAGGGCCTTCCCCTGAACCGCCTCTGTAAAAGAGCACACCTACTCAGGTAACCCGCTTTTACCCTGCTTCATTTTCCACTAGTCTTCTTAATATTATTATCTTTGTGACCTTCCCCTCCCTTTACAGTCCCAACCCTCTGCGCTGATAAATAAGTTCTGTGAATGCAGGAACGTCGGTGTGTTTTCTTCACTGCTTCAGCCCCAGTACCTAGGACAGGAGCTTACGGACGCTATAGGAATTCGGTATATGCTGATGGAGTGAAAGAAAGAATGGTTGGAATGGGGAGGCATCAGACAGCTGCTTTGTGCTCTGGTCCTCTTCTAGATGTTGGGGTGACAAAGGTGACAAAGACACAGTTCCTGCCATTATAGAGCTTATATTCTATGGTATTTTCCAGTTACAAATACATAATTATAGCTTAAATGTCACAGGTAAAAATCGTTATGAAAAAACAACGCAGAGTGAGAAGGCAGAGGAGGATGGTGGTGTGGGGCATCATTCTAGTTGGAACAGTCAAGAGCTGCCTCTCTGAAGGAGGAGGATTTCAGTAGAGATCTGAGTGGAGAGAGCAAGTCTAGTAAAGATCTGATAGAGGAAAATCCCAAGAGGGAACAAATGCAGAAGCCCTTAGGGATGGATCGTGCTTTGGCTGCAGCTAAGAGTGGAGATAGAGCAGAGGTAGGCAATATGGGAGATGAAATCAAATAGGTGCCCGGTCATGTAAGGCCTTCTTTGGAAGCCATTGTGTGCGTGCGTGTGTGTGTGTGAGAGATAGGGAAGCTTTGGGGGCAATAATGTGGCCTGACTTACATTTTAGGCCGCCAGTCTGGCTGCCTTCTAACTAGCAAGTCAATCATGGAAGTAGACAAACCAGCTAGGCGTTCATATGTTCATAAGTAACATACAATGCATTCTAATAGGATGGTAATGGTAGAGGTGAATGGGGTCAGGTTCTTGCACCGTGCCCCGGTCAAAATGCCCTGCGCCTCGCAGCAACCTTTCCAGGGATCTCCTGCAAGCTTCCTTCAGGTGTCAGAGCCAAGCAGCGTCCGCCACCAAGCCCATTCTGCGGAACTTGCGACACCCCCCCCCCCCTCGGAGAAACAGCCTCTTGAATCGCTCAGCTGCATCTGAAGCTTCCGAATCCCTTCATTTAAAAATGGGTAAATGGAAGCTCTCGCGGGGAAGCGGGTCTCAAAGGGATTGAAACCACTTAAGGAAACAAGGTCCTCAAAGGAAATGGGGTTTCCACAGGGAGCCTGGCAAGCACTGCCTGTTCCCAGTATTCAAAAACAGGGCGGAAATGGAGGCCGCCCAGGAGGTTGCCCTCCAGTCCGCTGGAAGGGAAATTCGGTTCCACCGCAGCCACAAGTCCGGGAGGCCCCCTACCCCCGCGTCTGCCCGCAGCCGTGCGAGAGGTGCGAGCCCCTCCAAGCACGCCGCGAAAACAGCTTCGCCTCACGGGAGCGCGCACGCGCCCCTCGCTCTGTTTGCCGTTGGCCCTAAGCCCCGCCCCTCCTGCGTCCTCCGCGGAGGGCTGGGAGCCGAGAGCTCGCGCGACCACTCTTCCTTCAGTCTTCTCCAGCACCTCGTCGCAAACGGGGCCGGAAAGCGTGGCGGCGCAGGCGCAAGCGCCGAGAGCGGAGGCGGTGGTGGTGGCGGCCGCTGGCCAGTGTAAGATGGCGGCGGCGTTGGTGGCGGCAGTGGACGGGGCGGCTGGGCCTGGAACAGTCGGAGCAGCCGCTGGCAGAAGGATGACCCAAGACGGGAAGCGGGCTGCTGAGCCTCGCCGGCTCCCGTGCTTGTAACTGCCCCAGCCGGACACCCCCCCCTTGACCTACCCGGTCCGTGTCTCGTTCCGGCTTGGCCTGACCCCCTCGCCCCTGGCCCGCTCCCCTTCAGGATAGATTGGATTCCTTTCCCAAGCTCCCGGGGCTCAGGTCTTCTCCTGGCCCTGACCCGAGTCTCCGCCGGGAGGACTGGCTGCCCTTGCCTCAGGTCAGCCCTGGGGTTGCCCCCAAGAGCCTGCCCCACGGTCCACAGGGACGGCTTTGCTGCTCAGGTGACCCGTTTGGGTGCGCGTGTTTACCCCTTAGGCTGGGGGAAGCGGTCGCCCTGCGTCTCCCCGTCACCTCGGGGCCACCGCGCAGTGTGCCCCCCTCCCCCATCCCGAGTTCTCGGGCCCAGCACCTTGTACGGAAGGCCGAGGTCCAAGTCAGTTGTCGCCGTCTGGTCTCGCTCCCTTTGTAATACAATTCTCGCAGCTTGCTTCCCCTCACCCCCAGATCTTCCAGGGCCCCGCAGAACCGTACCATTTGCTCCCTGTTAGTTGGAAAGCATCTGGTGGCTTGAATTTCTGACTCATATGATTGTCGCTGGAGTCTCTGTAAACAAACCGGCACTAACGCTATCACAGTCTCTCCGGGATTTCCCCCCTGCCCTGTGGCTTCTTGTTGAGAGGTTTGGTTATGGGTTAGCAGCGACAAGATTCAGGTTTTCCTTTTAAATGACTTTTAACGTTTTAGCGGAGCTGGGAGATGACTTGCCTGGTTCGTGGTGTTTCTGTAACTGCCTGGGTTATTTATTTCAGTAGTCGGACTTATTCTGGTTTCAAACAGTGCCGAGGAGGTCTGAAAAGAAACTAAAATGTATTCACAGATATGTTGTGTTATGGTCAGTAGAGATACTTTTGCCATTTAAACTTTAACTTTTCTCAGCCCTTCAGTGAATCAACCGACCTATTTTCTCAGGAGCTCAGCCTGGCCCAACTTCAGTGATAAAGAAGGAAAGGTGAGTAGGAGTTGAAGGCATTTAAATTCCTGAGCCCAAGACAGACCCTACCCTGATGCCCGAGTGCTGACCACTACAGTCATAAAATTCCTACCCCAGTATCCCAAAGAGTTGGGGTGTTGTTCTTGGCTGTGTTCCAGCTCCGGCTAAATTACTTTGACAAGTTTTACGGGCTGTGGGCGTCTTGACTTTCTGTCCTAAACTGTTGCTGTGTATCTTCAAATAACGCAACGCACCCCCCCCCCCACCTCGTTAAGCCTAGAAGGGAATGTGTCCCGCTCTTCCTTTATTCATTTGCCTTGTGTGTTGCTTTTCTGTGGATCGTGTTTCTTACGTTGTTAAAAGCTGGGAATTAGTCTGCCTGAGTTCTCTTCAGCCTTTTGTCAAATCGAGTCTCTTCCCTTCTCAGGGCTTTGCATTGTTATTTGTGTTTGGAGGAGAATCTTCAGCTGCTTGTCCCTGAAAGCTGGGAAGTGGTGCTGGGAGGTCGGCGTCCGAGTTCAGTCCACTTCAGAATTCCAGTTTTGCAGGACATCGTAGTAAAGTTGGGGTTAAAAAAAAAACCCAATCAGCTGCTCTTTAATAGCCAGTCTGAAGAATTTGGGGTCAGCCGAGGAATCATCTTGTGCATTCAACAGTGAGCACAGGCCAGGGTCAGAGAGGGAGTCAGAACATACTCGTAAACGTTTTTGTAAGACTCCTGGGTTTCTGGTAGCGGAGGATAGTGCTGTGCTTGAAGTCCACGGGATGTGACAGAAGAGCTGAGTGGCTCTGGGAGGGAGGCCTGGCTGAGTCTTCATACGTTCAGGATAGGTAGTAGGTACAGGTTGAGTGGGACACTGCTGAGTTTTGTTCCGTGTGGTGTCCTGATTGGAACATCAGCCGGGCATGTTTGTGTGTCATCGAGACAGATAAGTACAGCCGTTAGAGCTGGACAGATCAGAACTTAACTACTGTACTAAGATTTATTGGCCATGTGACCTTGGGCAAGCTACTTAAACTTGTCTGACTCTTAATTGCCACATCTCTAAAAGTGGGATAACGCCACTTACCTCCTACAGTCATTGTTGGTCTCGTGGGAGGGAACCTGTGTGAAGCTCTTATATTGTGCCTAGCACATGATAGACACTAAAAAAATGTCTTCTGTTTTCTTTACACATTGTTGCTATGGCTTTGAATAAGGCACGCGCCAGTTTCTACTTCTTTGCCTTCTGCTTTCCAACGTAGTTTCCTTTTTATTTTTTTATTTTTTGTGAATCGTTTTTAACTGGTCAGCTTAGATGTCTGCTTTGTAGGCACCCATCTACAGTTATCTTCTGAACATGATTGGAGTCAGCGTGGTGGGGGTTCAAGACCAGAGAACAGCGGAAATAATTAGATGTCCGTGTGTATGTGTCTCTCTAAATAAATGCATTCTTAGACTAAACATCAGTGTATCTCCTTAGTTCATCGCCTCCTTCTCTTGGTCTGTGTTCACACACACCTGGTCAGCGTTGACGCGAGGATTGGAATTCCTTCCCTTGCTGCTTCAGCGTTCACTGCCTCTGCTCCAGCTACCCCTTATGCCTTTTCCTTTTTTGCCTTGACGAGAATACATTTTTCAAGCTATTGGGCTCTGCAGTGACCCCCATCAATAGATCATCAGAGGCCTAGACCATGAAAAGGTCTCCTTGTTCTCGGAAGTGAGTCTGGGCTAGGGAGCTAGGAGTGTGGAGCGTTTTATTTCATCTCCCCAGCTGGCCCGTCTTAACAGCATGATGGCATAGATGCAGGTTTTTAACCTTCTCTTGTTGGCTTTTCTTCTACATTTTTGGGGGAGGTAAGGGCACATGAAAATTAAAGTGTTGATAACGTCACAATGAAATCAACTGTATTCATTCAGGCCAGTGACCAAATTAGACTTGGTCAGCTTTCGTTACCACCACCACCAAAAGTAGACTTGGGTAGAGGGTGTTGAGGTGGACTGAGACTGCATTTTTATTATTATTTTTTAATGTTTTTATTCATTCATAGAGCGAGAGAGAGTGAGTGAGCACGAGTTGGGGAGGAGCAGAGAGAGACAGAGATACAGAATCTAGAACAGGCTCCAGGCTCTGAGCTGTCAGCACAGAGCCCGACACGGGGCTCGAACACACGAGCCCTGAGATCATGATCTGAGCCGAAGTCAGATGCTAAACCAACTGAGCCACCCAGGCGCCCTGATTTATTACTTACGTTTTTGTGAGATCTGGAGATCTGTGTTGGGAGAGGGGTGGGGTGGGAGGAGAAAAGGAGATGTGTTGAAAAAGGTATAACTTGGTTCCTTATTACTCTGTGTGCTGGGTGAGAATGTCTCCTCCCCCAGGGGTTTCACCTTCTGTGCTTCAGGTGACATCTGTGTATATAGTGAACCAGTATTCTTAGTTTGTGGGCCACAACGATAAAATTCTTACTTTTCTGAAGTTATTTTATATTTCAGGGCGTCGCATAAGAATTGTCGCATCTTAGTAGGAAGTATTTCCTAGCATGGCTGAGTGGGAGGGTAGGTATGCTTGTGACTGTGACCTTAGTTCCCACCGCCAGCCTCACAGGGCACTGTATACAGCAGTCTGTGGAATGTATAGGAACCAGTACCAGTGCTGTGATCCTTAGTGTTCACTAGGATCAACCTAAGACAAGCTTGTCTGCAGAGAGAGTAAAAGAAAGCAGCCTTTTTGTGGCCTGTTTAAAACAATACTGACATTTCAAAAGCAAAAGGACTCTAGAAGACATTCTGCAGAAGTGTGCCCTGTTGTGGGAGACTGAGACCTTCGAGTTTCAGGCTCTCGGTCCTGTGTTCTATCAGGTGAGTTGCAGTGACTAATTAACCTTTGTTTTCAGGAGATAGATTTGTTTCTGGATTGTTTCTACTGGAGAAAAGTTATTCTAAACATGTCTAGGAATTTTCCGGATTATAAAAGACAGAATTAAGAGGTTTTTTTTTTTTTGCATAACATTGGCGTTAAAGTTAGTCGTTAAGACTGAATTAGCTTTTTCTTTTTTAAAAAAACAAATTATCAGTAAGCCAAGATAATCGGCTTACACTCAACCAATTTGGAACCCCGGGCAACTAACTGGAAGAATTGAACCAGCAGTGGACACGGAGGTAGTGACACGTGTATATCTTCATGTCAAAGCTACCTGCCAATGATTTTAGGTTAGCTTCACAGTAATAATGAAAACTTCATCTTAATGTTTTTGTGCATATAATAGAGGAACTGTGCCACGGTTAGGATTGGTCAGAAATTCTTGTTTACTGATTCAGTTATTTTCTTGGAGAAGAAAATCCTTGAAAGGTCTTTGAAAGTTAGTGTGTGATGAATTTTGTGACTCGGTCACGCTTCTTTAGAGCAGGCTTTTATCTGTGTCTCTGTAGGACCTGGTTTCTGGGCCAGAAGCCCACTTTCTCAAGTGCTACCTTCACCTCTGGAGTGTGCATGCTAAAGATAAATTAATGAACTGAGTCTGCCCTGAGTTTGCAGATAGGGCCTGGGGAGTGACTAATATGACACAGATGGCATCTTTTTAATGAAATAGAGTATGTGTAATGGATTGGGTTATTGGCGACATTTTTGGTATCGCGTGTGAGAGGTTAGATTTTTGCTCTTGTCGTTGGTACGGATCCTGTGTAAGGAGGTCTGTCCAAGTTCTAACGTGGAGCATCCATGCTTGCCTCTCATGTCATTTTGTTGTTCTGGTTTTTCTCAGCCATCTGGAAACCTGTCGTAGGATTTACCTCTAGTGGTAGCCAGGAGGCTGTATTCCCCTGGTGTAGTTTAAGCACTGCCACATTATCAGATGTGTTTTTGACCTTATTTTAGGACCCAGCATTAAGACTCTTTCCTCTCACCTAGTGCAGGTAGGAGGGTACTTCTTGAGGTTTTTAGACTTTGCGTTTTACTGTTTTATTATAAGTTCTATCTTTGGAGCATCACACTTCCATCTCTTTTCCAGTGATTAAAGAACAGTTTGCAGTGTGAGTGCAAAAACTGGTAACGGGGGCTGGATTCTCATGTAAAGGTAAATCATTTCATCGTGGAAACACAGTGGAGTTTCCTTGGAAATGAATTTTCCTTAGAATCATTTAAACTGAGGTAAATGGGCTTAAATGTTGTCATAAAAGGTCCCTTAAGTCTGTTGCCGCAGACAGCACTTAAGGTTTAGAGCGCATTCCTAACATACTCTGAAATACTGTTACTAGAATTAAAGCCAATAAACTGTAAACACAGGACATTTGGAATTACCAACAGGGAGAGGAGGCATTCATCCAAAGGAGGAAAGAAGTTTCTTGTTCATAGTATAGTTGATGCAGGAATTCTTTATTTTCTTCCTCGTCACCTGTGAGGATTGCTTTGAGGTCCTCATCTTGGCCATCCGATGAGCCTTCAAGAGGGAGAAGAACTCAGAGAGAGGCACCTGGGTATATTGCTTTACCTGTAGTTCGTAGAGCATGGATGCGCTCGAGAGATATTGGCAGATCTCTGAGTCTTTAAAAGGCCAATGAGAACAGGTAAACAGATTTCCTAGACTTAGAACCGTGTCCTCATTTGTGTACAGTGTTTGGAAGATCATTGCTGGGTGGTGAAGAGCCCAGGCTTCTCTAGGAAATGTGGTCTGGAACCAGAAATGAGAAGCCAGAAAGAAAATACACGTACCTCCCAGGTACAGACAAGCTCTTTGCAAAAATGTCTTTAATTCTCTAAACCAGCTTCTGCAGGGTAATGGTATCATCCCATTTTATAGGAGGAGAAACAAACGTGAAAGTGAGTGGTAGAGGCAGAGTCAGACCCAGGTCCGATCTACCAGATTCTGTCTTTAAAAACCGGGCTCTTCAGTGCCGAGTGATGAAGCAAATGAGCTCAAAGGAAGAATTCGGTGTTTCTTATAAGAGCGTATCTAAAGAATAAAAGGTCTGTCCACATGACTGCATAAATAAAAACATTTCTGGGGCGCCTGGGTGGTTCAATCGGTTAAGCGTCCGACTTCGGTTCAGGTCACGATCTTGCGGTTTGTGGGTTTGAGCCCCGCGTCGGGCTTTGTGCCGACAGCTCGGAGCCTGGAGCCCGCTTCCGATCCGGTGTCTCCCTCTTTCTCTGCCCCTCCCCTGCTCACGCTCTCTCTCTCTCAAAAGTAAACATTAAAAAAATTAAAAAACAAATACTGAATTGTTTAAACATGGGTCTCAGGTGATGATTGATTGGTAGACTGATGAATTTTTTCAGGAAATAACTTTAATGGACTCAACTGAAGAGATTACTGAGTCCTTTTATGATCCTTGAAGAGGGAGGAAATGACATTCTCCCTTCATATCTGAGGTAATTCCATGGACAGCTTCTCTGACTCTTCGAGCCTTTTCTCAGTACGCATCTTTCTGGGCTTCTCTGTAGCATTTGAAATGGGAATTCTCTCTTTCTCCCTCTCTGTCTACATGGACCGTCCCCACCTTCTTGAAACCTTTTTATCTCTTGACTTCCAAGACACCTAGCACTCCTTATTCCTTCCGCTCTCCTGAGCATCTCCCTGCCTCCCTCTTCCTTCTTTCTCTAAGGGTAGACGTTAACCCGGGATTGTTTCCTCGGACTCTCTCACCTTTCTCGGGTACATACGTTTTTGTTGTTGAGTGAGGTAAAGTTTATAAGGTAGTTGATTTTGAAGCTTCTCCGTGTAAGTCGTTCCCAAGTCTGTATCTGTGACCCCGATTTCTCAAAATTTCAGACCTACACTTGTTTTCTGCTACCTTCCTGACATGTCGACTTGGATTTTAAACATAAAATCAAATTCATCTCTTCTCCCCCATGCCAGCTTCTCATTTGTGGGATTGACTTCCCTTGGGCACCCAGCCTCAAGCTTGTCTTTTTGACTTTGTGAGCTTCATAACTACCATTGAGCCATCAGTTTTACCTCTACAGGGTTCTCACATCAATTCTCTTCTTTTAATGTCTTCTGCCACCAGCCTAAGACAGGTGCTCTTTGCTTTTTACCTCAACAACCATGGCAGCCTTTAAACTGGTTTGTCCTTCCGTTTTTGTCCGTTTCTGTCAGTCTTATTATCCTTGACAAAATAATCTTCCTGATGCCTAATACACACACACACACACACACACACACACACACACACACACACACACACACACACACACACACCTACTACACTCCTTAACTAATCAGCTGTACCCCACCAGCCAGCCAAACCAGACTTGAACATGTTTTTCATCCTCCATGTATTTTCTCATCCTTGTCCTGGTCTTTCTCACCTTTACGCACTGAAATCCTGTCCTTCCTTTAAAGCCCAGTTTATCTTTTTTGTAACCGTGATTGGTGCTTGGATCACTTGTATCGTAGTTGTGTACTCATTTTTCCTAATCGATGATCGGCTGCGGAGGGGATCATGACTGCCTTGTCTGTATTTGTAGCTCCTGTATTGCCTTGTACGTTGTTGTGTTAGTAGCTTGTCTGTGTGTAGATGGGCCACTGGGTGGTGCCAGAGCCCTATAATCGGGATAAGCAGGGGCAGCTCGAGTGCCGTGCAGTTAGGTTGCCTTGTGCTGTGAAGTCTGCACAATACTGATGGACATTAACTTCCCTGATCCAGAAGCATGTATGGTCTCTTTCTGCTCCTCCGTCCAGCTTACCAGGGGAGACCGGGCAGTGTGGTCAGCCCCTCCAGGCACTTAATAGAGAGTGGCCCAGAACCTACCCCCCTGGAAACGTGGTTTGTAGTATGAGTTTCAGTTTCCTTGGGGTTATCCTTTGAATTTCAGTGTGTGAGGTTGTCTGACGAATAAACTCCATACCGATGGAGCGTGGCTGGTGGCCGGAAGGTTGGCCAAAAGTGTTTATTGTGAAGTAAAGAAATAGTAAGGTGAGGAGAAAGGATTTAAAACGAGCCATTTCAGCTTGAACTCCACAATTGGCGATGGGGAAAGTAGGACTGGTCGATTCCAGATGGACCGCAGAGCCCAGGGCAAAGAGGTAAATTAGGCCCGTGGATGGAGATTGGCCCTGAACAGCTGTCCCGTGATTGGGGGTGTTGGGACGTCTGTCCTCCCAAGAGCAACCCGAGACCGTGTGGCTCTCTGGTAGGTGTTTTACCAATAATTGAAGTATTTCCTACCACTGTTTCTCAGTTTCAGAGGAAATTCTAAAACTTTGCTCCAACTACGGGTATTGGTGTAGGAGAGTGGGGCCCTTGACTCGCAGAGGGAGGCGCACCACGCCAGGCACCGGGCCGCCCGGAGCGCTCCGGGCTCGTGTGTCAGTGAGCTCGGGTCTCAGTAAAGGGAGCAGTGGCGGTACCGTTTGGAGGAGTAGATGTGCCCGTTGGGCCTGAGGTGAGGTAGAACTGTCAGACCTATTTTCCTAGCAAAGGAGTTAAAATGAAATTTAATTTAAGAGAAATTTGAAAAATAAAAGCAGTAAGTATACAAAATAACAGTACAACCACTGGAACTATTTTGAACTGCTTTCGGTTCTTGATACGTTTAGCTGTCACCAACTAGGTGTTGGGGTCTTTTAGAAGTTTAGGCTTCATCTTGCCTATCTTGCCTTTTTTTTTTTTTTTTTTTTTTTTAGTGTTTATTTGTTTTGAGAGAGAGGCAGGGGAAGGGGGGTGGGGGGGAGAGCATTCCAAGCAGGGGACATGGGGCTCAAACTCACAAACTGTGAGATCATGACCGGGGTCGGACGCTTACCTGACTGAGCCACCCGGGCACCCCTCGCTTGCCTTTAATGGTGCTGCTGGTAAGTCACGGGCAGCTTTGGTCACAGTAAAATTCCTCCCACACTTTCTTTTTCAAACAAGAAGACCTGATGTTTTGCCTTCATTTACTGTGGTGTGTTGACCACTTTAGCTGACTTGTTACTGTCACAGGCTTGAGAATTTAGTATTTTAAAAAAAAAATTGTTTTTTTAGTGTTTATTTATTTTTGAGACAGCGAGAGACAGAGCATGAACGGGGGAGAGTTAGAGAAAGGGAGACACAGAATCCGAAGCAGGCTCCAGGCTCCAAGCTGTCGGCACAGAGCCCGACACGGGGCTCGAACTCAAGCTGTGAGATCATGACCTGAGCTGAAGTCGGATGCTTGACCGACTGAGCCACCCAGGCGCCCCATGAGAATTTAGTATTTTTAATTTTTAATGATCGGGCTTTGTCCTTTACATTTTGCCCAACTTCTTCCCCCTGCCTCCTTTCTCTCATTCTCTTTTGTTTGGCCAAATTTATTGAGGGATCATTCACATACAGTAAAATCTATGCCTTTTTTCAGTGACCTGTTCTGTGGACTCTGACAAACGCATACTCACATAACACCACCACCCACGGTCGAGGCGGACAACAACTCCGTCGTTTCTAGAAGTCTTCTTGTGCCTGGTCGCTGTCCATTCTCCACCCCCATCCAGCAACCACTGATCTGCTGTCTGTCCCCGTAGTTTATCTTTTCTAGAATGTCCCATGAGAGGAATCCTGTTACGTAGCTGCTTGAGTCTTGCTTTTTTGACTTAGCGTGACGTATTTGCGACCCGTCCTCGTTGCTGTGTGTGTCAGTAATCCACTCCTTTTTATTGCTGTGTAGTAGTTTATTGTGTGTGTGTGTGTGTGTGTGTGTGTGTGTGTGTGTGTGTGAGAGAGAGAGAGAGAGAGAGAGAGAGAGAGAGAGAGAGAGAAAGCAAGCGTGAGTGGAGGAGGAGCAGAGAGAGAATCCCAAGCAGGCTCTGCACCGTCAGCCCAACACAGGGCTCCAGTTCACAAACTGCGAGGTCATGGCCTGAGCTGAAGTGGGACGCTTAATCGGCTGAGCCACCCAGGCGCCCCCACAAAGTACTCTCGTACACTGTATTAACTGCCTCTTTGCTTGGTTTTTAGTTAGTATTTTGTCATATATTTGGTTAAAACTTTAAGGCCTTTTCCTTAAGACAGGAGAGATCTAGGTCACTGGCCTTTCTTGGGTAGAAATTAAAATGACACCTGGATCTTTTTCCCCCATCCCCCAGTAGTTTACTCTTTAACCTTCTGTTTGGCAGGGGTTATGGTTATTTTTAGAGTGTAGGCAGCAGGGCTAATCTAATTAAACTCCCCCAGCTACCTGGGACAGTGAGCTCATCAATCAGCTCCTCCGAGCTCAGATTCGTTTGCTCTGGACTGAATTTTACATGGAAATTGATCAAGGTAAAAGCAGTGGATTTGCTGGGAATGTAGTGCATTAAAAAATGAAGAAAGCAATTTATGTTTGGGTCAAGTAGGGTCCCTAACCTCTGATTATAAAATAACCATCATCTTTGATGGCGGTGGAGACTCTAGAGCGGTTCTTATACTTGAGACCTAGGGCCCTGTCATAGCATCTTAGCCTGTTTTCAGTTGGACACTTGAGTTCCTGCCCCAGAGTTGAGATGGCGTTAAACTTCTTCATTCTGACAGAAATTTATATGATAAGAACAACAACTCCTTTCCAAAGTGATTGTATTTTATTGTCATCATTTCTTGGCTTTTTAAAAAAGTGGTCCTCCTGAGGGGGAAGGTGTGCACCCAGAGGGGTATGGAATGTGGTCCGGTGGTGTATAGAGAAAGAATGTTGGAATTTTTTTTTCCGCTACAGACGTTAAATGTAATATTTAATGTGAATCGGTTAGATAACGTGTATGTACATGCATGCACACATATTCGGGATTCATGGTAAAAATTTTCACCGATAGGGGTTTATAATCCGTTTTGAGACCACTGCTCCAGAGCGTCCTTCTGCAGAACGTTTAACGTAGAATTCTGCTTATCTCGACCGTCTCTGGAATTAACCACTACTGTTTTACAAAAAGAGAAAAATGAAGCCTCAGGAAGGTTAAGTAGCTCATCCAAAGTCAGAAAGGATGCTAATGGCTTACTCATGCTGCAACCCTGGACTAATTTTCAATCTACAACTAATTTTGCTAAACTCCATGGCCCCTAAGATGTGACCTTCAGAAGCTATCTGCCTTCCAACTCCGTGATTAAACAGAGTTGGCATAAGCATTCACGGGGTTTTCCCTGTTTCTGAATTTAGCAATACGTTCCGTCAGCTTTCTTCCTCACGAAGATCTCATTTTGCAAGAACCGTAAGCCATTTTCCCCAAAAGACCAGCTCAGCAGCCTGGGGTTGAACCGTGAGGCCCTGCTCTCCCCCTCGCCAAGCTAGGAGCTCTGGCTTCTCCTGGTCCCGGAGGCCGGGAGCGCGGCTGTGTTTTCAGGCACCGACCTGAGTCTGCAGCTCAGGCCGTCTGGGCCTCTGGAGGAGTTGGTGCAGTTCAGGCTCGAGAAGGGGTCTCCGGAGCCACTTTCTTCTTTGGAGGAGGATGATGGTGAGGTGGAAAGTAGGGG
This sequence comes from Puma concolor, assembly GCF_028749965.1. Taxonomy (NCBI): domain Eukaryota; kingdom Metazoa; phylum Chordata; class Mammalia; order Carnivora; family Felidae; genus Puma; species Puma concolor. The sequence continues at coordinate 4,917,509 of NC_141683.1, read as the reverse complement.
CCGGTTGAGAGGTTTGCTCCTGGAGGTCAGAAACCTCAGGTCTCTCCTCAGTTGACCATCATCACGTGTGCTTATGACCTGAGGTTTTTAATCTTAAAGTAGCACAGCTTGTTTTCCTTACCCTGGGGGACTTTTGCAGTTTAAATAGAATGGATTTCAGCCCTGGGTGGGGAAGAAGATGCTGCGAGATGCTAAAGAGTAGAAACAGGGACTGCGGCCAGGAGAGGCCGGTGCTGTGTGCAGAACGCTTACAACACGCCGCCTCCGAGCAGCAGCGGGAGGAAACCGGCCGGCCCCGCGGACCGCTCTTCGCCCGTCGTTTTCCGCGCGGCTTCACAGATCTGTGCTTTGTTGGCATTGTCTCCCAGCACCCTTCCAGGTCCTTCCCCAGACTCGGCCTTGGTCCTGCCTGTGCATTATTTCCACCCCCCGCCCTGGGCTGCGGAGCGAGCCTTGGGCAGCTGTCTCTTGGCAGGGGACACTTGCTGAAGCAACTTGGATTTCTGTAGAGGAGAGTAGGGGGTAAGGATGCGGGCGGGGCTGCTTCTGGGATAATTGTTATGGGAATGAAAGGGCTGTTGAAAGATTAGAAGCCAGTGTGCCTGGGTACGAGGACCGGAGTCATAATCATACTTTGTCTTTTACCAGTGCCTTTTGTCCAGGCACTGAAAGGGCTTCACAAAATTCTAGTCTGAATAATATTATTCTTCGCTCTTTGGAATTTGCTCGAGGTGGGAGTGAGGCTCTGTAAAAATAATGAATGTGTTATAGTGGCATAAGAGGAAAAAAAGCTAGGTACCCCGGTTCCCAGACAGAGCTTTGCCGAAAAGATAAATCTGGTGAAAGTTGGTGGAGTTAGGTGCAATAATGTTTGCTGTTTTATGAAACGGACTGAGATGGAAATGTCACCCTCTTCTTCCCCAGCTTTGTACTCGGTGGCTTACTTGTAAGAGGAAGAAAGAAACCTTAGGTTCTTTCTTGGGGGCAAGGCGCTCCTTGCTCCTGAATTCTAATTCGGCTTTGCTTCTTGTCGTCCTTAGTTAATGTCTGTGCCTGTAAGTTTGAAGCTAGGCATCTGAGCAAACAAAGCCCAAGCTCTCGCCCCAAGAGCTTGGTCTCTTCTGTCTCTGTTGACTTGTGTGTAAGATGATATTCAGAGTCTGGCCCTCTGCTTCATGTTATGAAGACGGTGTTTCATAAAATTTATGGACACACCTGACTGAATTTACAGCAGAAGATTCCTGCCTGGAGGGCAATGCTGAAGCTAGCTTTTTGTGTTAAGGCTCTCTGCTTGCAATACCTGTCACTGGATATATGCCTGCTGGTTCAGGTTTTATTTCAGTTCCTTCCTTTCCATCTGAAAAATTATTGCCAGTTAGTTACTCAGGTAAAGAGATAGCAGTTGACCTCCCAAAGATATTGTCTCTTTATGGAATTTAGACATGGGGGAGGGGGGCCTGATAGGATTTTCAGCAGCTGAGAAGCCCTGTTGAGCACAGACTCAAAAAGTTTTTTTTTTTTAAAGCTTTAAAAAAAAAGTTCACTTATTTTGAGAGAGAAAGCAGGAGTGGGGGAGGGGCAGAGAGAGAGAAGTAGAGAGAGAATCCCAAGCAGGCTCCGTGCTGCCAGCACAGAGCCCAGTGCGGGACTCAATCTCACAAAACAAGAGATCATGATCTGAGCTGAAATCAAAGAGTCGGACGCTTAACCGACTGAGCCACCCAGGTGCCCCCCAAAATATTTTTTAAAGTAATTTCTACTTTAAACCCCCAACATGGGGTTTAAACTTAACAACCCCTATATCAAGTGAGAGTCACATGCTCCAGGGACTGAGCCAGCCAGGCACCCCTCAAAAAGTCATTTTTATGAAAACGATAAAGGCTGTGCGTTGTTAAATCTCCTGTCCCTTTTCTCTTCTCTCCCAGACTATTTCCTAATTGTTTCCTTTTCTTCCTCTCCTAAATGCAGGCTGGCTACGGTAAACATCGTTCAAGATGTCCAGCAAAGGGAACGGCGCAGAAGGCAAAACAGACTTGGCCAACGGTAAGGGGCCACCTGAGGGTCTCCTCCTCCCCCAGGGAAAGTGGAGGCCTGGAGTTTAGTGGAGGGAAGGACATCTTTCCTAAGAGTGGACCTTTCCTGCGCTGTTTTGTGTGTAGGAAACAAGGAGTTGTGGGAAGGTGCGTTTCCCCACTTGTGATGGGAGGTCTCTTTCTGTGGTAGCTTATAGTTCGATAGAGCTAGTGGACGACAGACGGAGTTACAGCCTGGACCGACTGGAGTCAGTGCTTGCTTGCTTGCTTTGTAGGGTGTTGGCAAGTGTTAAATCACTGGGTCGAGGGCAGGTTTGAAGGTAGAATGTCGGGATTTTGACATGGGTTATTCAATCAGTGCTTGAACCCTGAGCCAGCTTCTTTTTTTTTTTTTTTTTAATTTTTTTTTTCAACGTTTATTTATTTTTGGGACAGAGAGAGACAGAGCATGAATGGGGGAGGGGCAGAGAGAGAGGGAGACACAGAATCGGAAACAGGCTCCAGGCTTCGAGCCGTCAGCCCAGAGCCCGACGCGGGGCTCGAACTCACGGACCGCGAGATCGTGACCTGGCTGAAGTCGGACGCTTAACCGACTGCGCCACCCAGGCGCCCCCTGAGCCAGCTTCTTAACTGAGAAATGTCCTTCAAATGCATAGAATTGGGCAGCACAAGAGTCTAGCGTTCCTCAACACCTTGCGGGCCAGGACTACAGGCTAAATTCTAGTTGATGTGATTGGTGGAACAGTGAAGCGGAGTAAGGAAAAGTGAGATTTTTAAAAAATGCTGTGAGGGGCGCCTGGGTGGCTCAGTCGGTTGAGCGTCTGACTTCAGCTCAGGTCATGATCTCACGGTCCATGAGTTCGAGCCCCACGTCGGGCTCTGTGCTGACAGCTCAGAGCCTGGAGCCTGTTTCAGATTCTGTGTCTCCCTCTCTCTCTGCCCCTCCCCCGTTCATGCTCTGTCTCTCTCTGTCTCAAAAATAAACGTTAAAAAAAAAAATTAAAAAAAATAAAATAAAATAAAAAATGCTGTGTATTGCTCCTTTGTTCCCTTCTTATCATTGCTCTTCATTCATCTTCTTTCTGTAAAAGACAGTGGTTCAGATTTTTTGCTGGGCTTAATTGAAAAGTTCAGGGTTCTAGAGTGGTTTGGAATTTGGCTGTTAGCCAGATCGGGGATTAGCGGGCTATGGCCAGCAGACCAGATCCAGCCTGCCACTGTTTTTGTAAAGTGTGTTGGAACACGGTCACGTCCCATTCATTCACATGGTGCTTACGGGTCCTTTTGTGCCGTAACAGCGGCATCGCGTACTTGCGACAGGGCCCTTTGTAGAAAAAATTTGCCAGCCTCTGGGCTAGATCTTGGTCATCGACTGTTAGGGTCATCTTGCTGAGCTCGCGATTTGCTCTGGCCCTTAACTTAATCTGGTAGAGCCCCCAAGTCATCTTGATTTGTTAATCATAATTTTAACAGTAAATGCTAGGATTTTCGGTGTTTACATTTTCCTTCTGCGTAGAAGCGAAAGTGTGGTATTTCGTCCTTTCTCACCACTCCCAGTTTCAAAGCCAATTGTGTGTCAGAAACCACAACTACTAATCTTTCTCAGCATCCACAGCAGTCTCAGCAAATGTAGTTCCTAGGAGAAAATTGCTGCACTTTTCCCCTTTTTCTTCCAGTTCCTGCACCACTTGTTTTCATGCTGGGATCTTAGTTGGGGTGCTTTTTTGAAAAGAGCTGTTTATGTGTCTCCCAGCCTTCTGTCACTGCTTGAACCAAAGTGCTTGTATTGTTCATCTGTTTTCTGTGTTGGGTTTTGCCTCAGAGTTCGTTGTGAAGGGGTTCCATTGCCGCAAAGATTTTTAGAAATTGCCGCTCTGCTCCAGGTGACTAAGCGGTCAGGCACTGCTTTGAACCCTTTAAACGTCATTGTGGGGTTGGATAGCTCATACCAGAGTCGCCCATCGCTGGTCTGCTTTTCCTAACAGCCTTTACTTCTGGTAAGGTAAAATTTGGCGTCATCAGGAAAGGAGGCCGTGAACAGTGTTCAAAATCCTCATTCCCTCCTTCCTTTCTTCACACCTCGGCTTCAGTGTGGAAGCTGTGGCCGTATTGGCTCTAGCACATTGCCAGAGTGCTCGCTGAAATAAGATCTGGCTGTCGTTGGGAGAATGCAGTGTCTCGTTGTCAGGGGTTAGATTGCTCCAAGTGGCCCAGTTCTTTTACGGCCACCAACATGGCAGACTGAAAAACGTGGTGAACTTCCCTTCCCGGGTGCCACTCTGGTAGCATTGCTTGTCATCAGTTTTGCGTGTGCTTCCTGGTAAAACTCTACCTCAGGGTAGAGTTCCAATAACTAGATGTAGTGTTAACGTTATTAAATTAATGGAAGTTATTAGAACACATTTATTAGCGAACAGCGAACCAGGAACCCAGGACCACAGTTACCGCATGTCCCTTCTACCTCCTTCTGGATTCTTAGTGGACTTTAAGACCTCAAGGGAAGAAACTGGGATTTAGGAGGTGGGAGGTGGTGGTACTTCCTTGAAGTAGGAAATCGTTCTTCTCTACCCCCACTGTCAGAATGATTTTAATGTTATTTTCTGCCTTCCTTTAAGAAGATGGAGGTGCCAGCTGTTGCTGGGAATGGCTGTTCTTTTTTTTTTTCCTATTTGACTTAATTGTTTGCTGTGCTTAATAGACGTGTGTCCAGCAGAACAGAGCTTAAGGTAGTTGTATCGGATGTACTTGGACTCAACCTGGCTGTGCTTTGCTACAGGGAGGCGGTGGCGGGGGGGGGGGGGGGGAGTTATCAGACTCTTGGGCTGCCCTGTGGTTCTTCACTTGGGTTGAAGCACCTTTGTTTGCATGTGGCTTTGATCTTAATCTTTCCAGTTTCTTGTCCTGTACGAGACTCCCCCCTCAGAAGGTAGTCTTTATGGTAAGCACTTGAACAAAAGCACGTTGACCAGAGTTGGTTTCTGGATCTTTAGGCGTGATGATTTCTTGGACCGAGGAGGAAACATCCTTCTGATCACTCTCCCGTTTCCTTGTTTTCCCCCTCGCCCGCCCATTCCTCACTACCATGCAGGAAGCCTGTCTAGCAGTCCAGAGGAGATGTCTGGCGCTGAGGAGGGGAGGGAGACATCCTCAGGCATTGAAGTGGAAGCCTCAGACCTGAGCTTGAGCTTGACTGGGGATGATGGTGGCCCCAACCGTGCCAGCACAGGAAGCCGGGGTACAGATACGGAGAGCTCAGGTGAAGATAAGGACTCTGACAGCATGGAAGACACTGGCCATTACTCCATCAACGACGAAAACCAAGTCCATGACCGCTCAGAGGAAGAAGAGGAAGAAGAGGAGGAGGAGGAGGAAGCGCACCCTCGGCGCCGTGTCCAGCGGAAGCGGGCCAACCGTGACCAGGACTCATCAGATGATGAGCGGGCCCTGGAGGACTGGGTGTCTTCGGAGACATCCGCCCTGCCTCGACCTCGGTGGCAAGCCCTTCCTGCCCTTCGGGAGCGGGAGCTGGGTTCTAGCGCCCGCTTTGTCTATGAGGCTTGCGGAGCAAGAGTCTTTGTGCAGCGTTTCCGCCTGCAGCATGGGCTCGAGGGCCATACTGGTTGTGTCAACACCCTGCACTTTAACCAGCGCGGCACCTGGCTGGCCAGTGGCAGCGATGACCTGAAAGTGGTGGTTTGGGACTGGGTGCGGCGGCAGCCAGTGCTGGACTTTGAGAGCGGCCACAAAAGCAATGTCTTCCAGGTGAGGCAAGGGGGCAGGACGGCCACTGGGAAAGTCAGGCAGGAGTTAGACAAGCCTGAGGTGCTTGGAGCGGGAGCAGACAGTGAGTCTGGACTGGCCTCAGGGCCCAGTCGTGTCGTGGCTCCCTTGATCACTTAGAGGAGTTAAATACGCTGAAAGAGCCATGACCGCCTTTCGTTCTTCCCAAGCCTGGTGGCGGTCAGAAGCCTCGTTATAGGTCGGGTGCTTGGAAGTCATCAGGAAGGTACTCAGGGGACCCTGATAGAAGGCATCCATCTAAGAGCAGAGGCTCTTGAGCCAGACGGGGTTCCCATCCTGGCCCTGCCCCCTCGCTAGCTTTGTGATCTTGGGCAAATTCTGTAATCTCTGGCTTCAGTTTGTGTATCTGTAACGTGGAGCTAGTAACAGGATCGTGAGGATTAATACGGAAGCTGAGCAGTCTAGAATCCTGTCTTGTACTTAATAAACGTTTGATGAATATCTGTTAGTATTGTCCTTCTCGTTTACTCATCAGCCCCTCCATCATACTGCAACTAGCATTGATTCCTGGGTGGGAGCTCTTCTGCGGAGAGAAGGCACTGGTTGCCTTTGTAACAAGTTTCCCTTTGCTTCCTGAATCAAGATAGACTTTCCTCCTCTTTTCCTTACGGTTCTCCCCTCGTAGGCGTAGCCCTAGTTCACCTGAGCACTAATCCTGTGCCAGTTCAGCCTTCCAGAGTCACCTGCAATGCCGTCTTCTATCAGAAGGTTTTCCTCCCTCTTCTTTAACTCTTGGAAGAAACGGGATTTGAGCCAAGGGTATAAGGCTAGGAGAGCCAAGTTTCCAGCCGTTGCCCAACAGAAGGGATGGGGTGGGGCCGTTATCCCGTTTTTCCCTCTCAGATTCACCTCCTCAATTTCTTTTGTGTATCCCTTTTTGTCATTAACGTTCCAGGCCAAGTTCCTTCCTAACAGCGGTGACTCCACCCTGGCCATGTGTGCCCGTGATGGGCAGGTGCGGGTAGCAGAGCTGTCTGCCACACAGTGTTGCAAGAACACGAAGCGTGTGGCCCAGCACAAGGGAGCGTCTCACAAGGTAAGTAAGCTCTCGCCCCCACGGTTGTGTGGTCCAGCTCCTCAGCCCCGGATCTCAGCCAAGGCCTTCGTAGATCTCTGCCCATTGTGTCCCTTCTGTTGTGGACACCTGCCTCACTTCTCTCAGTCCTAAAATTTGTAGCTGGAAAGGGAGAAAAAGCAGCCACAGCCACCCTAAACTTCTTGGAAGGCAAGTGTTTGAGAGCTTTCTGGATTTTGCACGTGTGGCATTCAGTTGATGAAGCCGAAGCCGACTCACGGTTGCTTTGGAAATCCTTGAGGTCTCCTGCGGCTTCCAAACTTCTTAAATCTACTTCGATTGTATCTAGAACATCTTAACGGCGCCAAAGCCCTAGTGGTAGGCTCCTCGCATGTGAGAGCACCAACTTTTTGCCCAGGTCTCAGGGCACAGACAGCACTATTTCTGGAAGCCCTATTTAGAACTGGGAATATAGGACAGACAGTCATGGGGGCAGCCAGTGAGGAGCTGCGAGCTGCCTAGTCTCAGAGTGGTCATACTGTGGGAGGAGAGTGGCCCGCTTTTACAAACCCTAAGCTAATGCGTATCCTTTTCTAGCCCAAATGGCTCGGAAAATAGGAAAATTACCTATTTCTTTGATTCTTTTTTTTTTTTTTTTTAATTTTTTTTTTCAACGTTTATTTATTTTTGGGACAGAGAGAGACAGAGCATGAATGGGGGAGGGGCAGAGAGAGGGAGACATAGAATCGGAAACAGGCTCCAGGCTCCGAGCCATCAGCCCAGAGCCTGACGCGGGGCTCGAACTCACGGACCGCGAGATCGTGACCTGGCTGAAGCCGGACGCTTAACCGACTGCGCCACCCAGGCGCCCCCCTATTTCTTTGATTCTTAAGCCTACCCCAAACCTGCTAGTTAGCTAATTTTTAGAACTACGATGTAAGAGAGTGACACTTGGGCACCATTTTTCTGCCCACCCGAGAGTGGAATTGATTCTGAGAATGAACGTTAATGGCTGACGTTTTTCTTTGGTATTGTTACTCCGATCCCTTGAGGACTTAGTTGAAAAAGCAAAACTCCTGTCCTCTTGACTTGTATGGGATCAACAAGCTCTAACTAATTCACACACAACAAGAGAGAATGGGTTTATTAGTTCTTTTCCTGGGGTTTTATAACAAAACAGCTAGGCAGGTTTCTCGCTTAGGTGTTAGTTAGTTAGTTAGTTATGGGACAGAGGGCACAAATGAGTGAGGGGCAGAGAAAGAGAAAGAGAGAAGTTGGGGCTCACCTGGGGCTTGTGTTTTACCCAAAACAGGGCTCATGCTCACCCGAAGCAGGGCTTGAGCTCACCAGATGTGGAACTAGAACTCATGAACTGTGAGATCATGACCTGAGCCCAAGTCAGATGCTTAACGACTGAGCCACCCAGGCGCCCTCTTGAGATACTTAAAATGCAGTCCTTCCCGGGGTGCCTGGGTGGCTCAGTCAGTTAAGCATCCGACTTCGGCTCAAGGGTCATGATCTCACAGTTCATGAGTTAGAGCCCCCCTTCAGGCTCTCTGCTGTCAGCATGGAGCCCACTTCAATCCCCCGTCTCCCTCTCTCTCTCTGCCCCCCCCACTTGTGCACACGCACACACACTGTCTCTATCGAGAGTAAATATTAAAAAGTAAATAGTAAATAAAATGCAGTCCTTCCTAAAGATAAAGGAATAAACTAGATGGCCCTGATTCTAATCTGTAGAAATCTCATGCTTTCTTTTTTTCTCCTTCAGTTGGCCCTGGAACCGGACTCTCCCTGTACGTTCCTGTCTGCAGGTGAAGACGCCGTTGTTTTCACCATTGACCTCAGACAAGATCGGCCAGCTTCGTAAGTGTAGCAGTAGATATTTTTACATCACTGGACCTCTTGGCCTTGAAAGTACCCTACGTGTCCTAGGTAATACCCACCTCTCCGGTCAGTCCCCAGAGTCCCTCTGTGCCTATGCTAAGAAGCAGATTGAGGTTTAGGGCAATTCCTCACTTCTTTGTTGTTGTTTGTCTGTTTCTCAGCAGTGTAGCACTGTTCATGTGTACTTTTATTTCCAGAACGAGATTCAGTCATCTTACGTGTGAGCTTGAATACCTTGTTGATCTCCTCTCCGTTCACTTGGGTGCCACTCAGCTCACCCACAGGAAGCACATCACCCTGCAGGGCAGCTGAGAGATACGGTCCTATGTAGTTTTCAGTTATTTATAGAAACATGTAAACAAATGATAAATCTTGAACAAAAATATTGGTAGCTATAATAGAGTTCTGTCTTACCACAGCTCATTTATACATGAATTTGAGACTCGTGATTAATGATTAAACCCTTATCAGCTATGTGATCTCATAGAAGGAACATAGCATCTTGCTTGGATCTGGACAGACCTGGGTCAGATTGCGACTCAGGCACTACTAGTTACGACCTATCTGACTTTTCTGAACCTCTGTTTCTTCTGTCTGACTTTGGGCATAATCAGTATATCTTACTCTCTTGTCTCTGAGGGTTATTGATAAAGGTGCTTGAAGCCCCAGCATAGTGTCTGGCACTGTGTTTGGAACTGATTATATTATGGCTGCTAATTATTTTACTGTGTTAAAATTTTAGTTCTTATAATAAACAAGTACATCTTGTTTAAAAATTTCAAATAATAAAGTATGTGGGCAAAATGTATATGATTCTTCATGCACATCTCCCCCACCCCCACTTTTCTAGCTATTGGTAACCGTTGTTAAAAATTTTGGAATACCTTTCCAATCCTTTTTTATACTTTTATGTATCTTAATACATACATATATGTTTCATCCATGTATATATATACGTACATACACGTAGGATTCTGCAATTTGCTTTTTTCATGTTATAATGTGTTTTTGGAGTTCTTGCTACATCAGACCATAAAGGTCTACTTTACAGCTTTGGTGTAATACAGTTTATTTAATTGCTACCTTGTTGATGGATTATCTAGATTTTTTTATTGTCTTGTTAGTCTTAAAAATCATAACAAATTTTGGGGTGCTTGGCTGGCTCACTCAGTAGAACATGGGACTTTTTTTTTTAATGTTTATTTTGAGAGAGTGTGCGCGCGCGCACACACACACACAGACACACACGCACGCACACACACACACACACACACACACACACACACACAAGAGCTGGGGAAGGGCAGAGAGGGAGAGAGAGAATCCCAAGCAGTCTCCACGCTGTCAGCACAGAGCCCAACTCTGTCAGCACATGAGCCGAATTCACGAATGTGAGATCATGACCTGAGCCGAAACCAAGAGTCAGACATCTAACAGACTAAACCACCCAGGTGCCCCTAGGGAATATAATCTTCCAACGTTTTTATTTATTTTTGGGACAGAGAGAGACAGAGCATGAACAGGGGAGGGGCAGAGAGAGAGGGAGACACAGAATCGGAAACAGGCTCCAGGCTCTGAGCCATCAGCCCAGAGCCTGACGCGGGGCTCGAACTCACGGTCCGCGAGATCGTGACCTGGCTGAAGCCGGACGCTTAACCGACTGCGCCACCCAGGCGCCCCCCCCCTAGGGAATATAATCTTAAGGCTGATTATTATTAGACTTCTTTTTATTTTATTTTTTCTTTCTTTTTATTTATCTTTTTAAGTAAGCTCTATGCCCACCATGGAGCTTGAACTCCCGACCCCAAGATCAAGTCATATGCTCTCCCGACTGAGCCAGCCAGGCACTCCAGACTTTTATTTTTAGAAAGGTCACTATAGAAAAGGTTGTCTAGAAAGTGGAAGAATTTAAAAAATGTTTTAGGCTTGTAGAAAGGATGTACTGTACTTCTATAAACCTTCAAGAGAATGAAGATTGGGAGATTATGGGTTTTACTGGAAGGTGAACAGGCCTGGGTGACAACAGATCTACCTTCTAGACTAGCTTGCAGCTGTTTAGTTGTGAGGAAATAAATTAATTTCTTGATCTGCATGTTTGTGGTTTTCATTTTAAAGTTCCAGAGTAGGGGCAGGGGGAGAAACGCAGAGGTGAAGCAAATGGGCTGAGTTTGTTCGGTCTGTTCTGGTAGAGAGCTGTGAGGCAGGTGGGAGAGAGCTTATCCTGTGCGTCAGGTCCTAGGAAAACCACTGTGAGGCCACAAGGAGTTGGGAGCCCAGTACTGGGCAGAACAGATGAGTGTGTTAGCTTACTGGATTTGGAATGAAATGATGTACACGGTGGCTCTGGTGTGAGCAGTGATAGATGGGGAATGTAGGAGAAACTTCATGTAGGAGCAGGCCCAGATTCTGGATTTGGGGAATCAGGGACTGTGAGTTTTCAAAAAGTTTTTGCTTTAAGGATTGAAATAGTAGCGGAAAGCTTGACTGAGGTGGGGAGCTGAATGGCTGGAAAATCGAAGCTATTCTTAAGTTTAAGCTGGTGTGCGAACATCCACTTACATCAGAGACGTTTTTGTGTGAAGCCGGCGTAAGGGGAACTTTTCCGTATTTATGCTAGCTGCGTCTCTGGAAGCTGGTGGTATTGGCTGACCTCTTAGGAAAAGAGTTGGCTTTGGAGCTGTGGATGGGATATTCGTTTAGCCAGTGGCAGCCAGTTTGAAATCTTCTTCACAGGAATTCTTTGGTTTGACTTGTAATTATTTTCCTTTTTTTTTTTTTTTTTATTTTTTTGCTGGAACATACCTGCTTATTAAAAAACTGCAAATTTTATAGCGAAACTTAGTAAATTTGTTTCCTGTGTTTTTGTGTGCTGCCTCCTCCTAATGTGAAAAACATTTTTCCCCCTGCTGCCATCGCGATTAATCATTGAAACAATTTTTTTTTAAGTTTTTATTTAAGTAATCTCTACACCCAACATGAGACTCGAACTCACGACCCCAAAATCAAGAGTTGCATGCTCTTTCGACTGAGCCAGCTGGGTACAAGATTAATCATTTTTATAGCACATCTGCCAGTTCCCCAGAGGGCCCAAGGTACTCTGCATTTATCCACCGGGAGAGAGAATTCTTTGTTTCAGGTGAATAAAGTGAAGCATTAGAAAGATTGAGTTCTGTCAGGATTACAGGACAGTGAAGCCCTATTTCATAATCTGTCCCTCTTTTTTTTTTTTTTAAGTTTATTTATTTTGAGGTGGGGAGAGACAGAGAGAGAGGCAGAGAGAGACTCCAGCTCGCACCCAGAGAGCCCCATGTGGGGTTCAAACTCCCAAGCTGTGAGATCAGGACATGAAGTGAAGTCAAAAGTCGAAAGCTTAACCAACTGAGCCACCCACGTGTCCCCAGGTTTCTTCCTTTTGCTTCCACGTGGTCACCTTTATATTTGTCTGACCCTCTCCTTCTGAAGGTCCAAACTGCTGAGGAAATGGAATGGTTCTGTGAAAAGCAGCATCTGCTCGTTCTGTCTACAGCCCGATTAGACGGGGCACCCGGGTGGCTCGGTCGGTTAAGCGTCCAGCTCTTGATCTTGGCTCAGGTCATGATCTCTTGCTTCATGAGTTTGAACCCTGTGATGGGCTCTGAGCTGACAGTGCATAGCCTGCTTGGGATTCCTTCTCCTCCCCGCCCCCGTCCACTTGCGTGCTCTCTTTCAAAAAAACAAAAACAAATGATTAGAGCTGTCTCTTCTCCACTGCTGGTTTTATTCCTTAAACTCTTTTTGGAGTGTTTTCTACCTTGTGTTTTTGAGGTTGTGTATGTGTGTGTATTTCCTAATGACATTCATTTTTCACGATTTCCATCTACTGTTTTAATGAAAGGTTACAGAGATTTTAAAATCAAGTAAAATCTCTCCACTTTGCGTAGCGCATTTCTAGGCTGGAGTGACTTTGACCAGGCAGAGAGGATGCTAAAATCATTTCTTTACCAAGAAACTCGTTGTCATGGTTATATTTCTTTCAGTTTCCATAGCAACAAGATGAGCAAAACTCTAGAATTAAAAACGAAAGCTAGAACCCAGCCCTTTCCTTCCCAGTCTTTCATTTCCTGTAAATTTACTAATCTCTGTGATGTCACATTTGACTGGCTGGACACTTAGACCTGGGAAGCCGTAGTGCCACCTTTAAGCTGGGACAGAATAGAATTATTTAGTCCGAGCCTTCTGGCTACAACTTCAGAATTTTAGAGAGTTTCCTCAGGACCCCAGTACCCTCCTAAGGACTGCCTTTTGTGGTACAATCAGAGGAGTAATTTAGAGAGGATTAGCCAGCCTTGTAGACAGCTGTCTTCTTAGGAATCTCCTCTCCTAGCTCACTTCGGGTAAAGGAAGAATGCTGGTTTCCTCCGGGCTGTCCCTGTGCCAGGAAACTGTGGCTTGTCAGTCTTCAGTGTGCATGTTTAGAGCTGGGTTGTGACACTTCTGTGGAATCCGGGAGACAGATTTAACCCTAAGGTCCCTTCTGGCCACTGTTTTCATGATTGGTCCTCTTGCTGACTGCTCCCAGATGATTGGGAGGGTGTTTTTATCTAGGACGGGAAGGTGTGGGCAGGGTCGTCATGTTGGGCTCCAGCTAAACTGACACCACCTGGGGAGCAGTACTTTTGCGTACGTGTACCTTACATGTCTTGGGGAACACCGGAAAATGACTTCACTACGCATTTGTTTTTCCATTCCTCAAAGTAGCATTTATTAAATATACGTGGAAGTGATTTTGTCTTGTTCTTGTTCCAGTGTTCAAAACTAACAAAACCACTTTTTCCGTTTCTAAGTTTTTATTTATTTATTTATTTATTTATTTGGAGAGAACATGCACAAACATGTGAGTGGGGGCGGGGGAGGGGGGGTGGGGGGGGAGAGAGAGAGAGAGAGAGAGAGAAAGAGAGAGAAAGAAAGAATCCCAAGCAGGCTCGTCGCTGTCAGCTCAGCGCCTATCACCGGACTTGAACTCATGAATCGTGAGATCATAACCTGAGCAGAAATCAAGAGTCAAATGCTTAACCGACTGAGCCTCCTGGTGCCCCAAGACCACTTTTTTCTTTCTTTCTCAATCAGAATCTGGTTTCTTCGTAGCTTTGTCCGCATTACTCTCTGCTCTCTCTTGCCATGACCATCTGGGTATTTTCGAGAATATAACTTTTCTACTTTTCTACTCTTAAAGGAAACTGGTGGTGACAAAAGAGAAGGAGAAGAAAGTGGGGCTCTATACGATCTATGTGAATCCTGCCAATACCCACCAGTTTGCAGTGGGTGGACGAGATCAGTTTGTAAGGTGAGTCTGGCTCCTTTGTGTCTCTGAGGAGTTTGAGACTTGACGCATTGGCTGCCGCCAGGTGTCTCTTGTGGGAATGTGTGAATGGCCTAGGAATCCATTGCCCGCCGTCTTGAGTTTTTTATCGTCTTCCAAGGAGTTTAAGCTCCTTCTGAGGCATTCTGTTCCCTAATGTAACAGTCCTGATGTGGGGGGTGGGGGGTAGCTTACCATATTATAGAGATGATCAAGTTTTAAAGAAGTTTGATAAATTGGCCAAGGTCCCTACAGAGCAGCTGAGACATAAACCCAGGTTTACTAGCAAATCCTCTATTGGTAAATATTTTCCACCATTTTTCATGTATAAGTTAACATGTACTAAAAATTTTGAATGGTTTCGCATACAGATCTGAGTGGGAGTTCTCACTGTGAACTCAGGGTTTTTGACTCCCACTGTCATGAACCAGTTTTCTTTTTTCATAGTGATCCCTTCGTCACTGTGAACATTTGCTATAACGCTTGCTGTTGGGGCCCATCCTAAGGAAAACCAGACTTCAGAGATTCAGTGCTCACGTGCACCACTTAGCTTCCTTCTAGCCCTTCGTCACAAACTTAGTCACGTCACAAAACCCCTACCCAGTTGGCCTGCGTGAACTATATTTCTGTGGCTATACCATCCCCCTTTGCTGAGTGATCATCAGTTTAAAAGGGAGGAGACAGAGGATCACTAGGAAAATAAATGACTTTTTGCTTTCCTGGTGGTGGGTGGAAAGCATTATCTTACTTTTTCAACGAAAACTCATTTTTGTAACTGTATTCTGAAATTAATTTCATTGATAAGTGTCTTGGGGGTAGATTCAGTTTTTAGAAATGCATGAGAGATGACCTTCCCTTGTTCAAGAATCCTGCCACAAGAGAATTGGGCAACTTTGTTACTCTCTACTTCCTGTTTCCCTCGCTTTTCAAATTCCTGTCCTTTATTCACCAATAACAGATACATAGTGGTAGTTTTTGTTTTGTTTTGTTTTTTAAATAAGCAGTTGATCAACAGGGGTTGGAGTTGTCAGAACGACCAGGTGGTGCCTCCTGCAAATGGGGCATTTACTGAAATTCCTGATTTGGATTTTCTGCCCAGAGCCTTGGATTGCTTGAAAAGTCCGTGTCTGTAGATAATTCACCCACTGGTCCTTGATGTTTGGAGGAGACTGAAGCAGTTGGCTTTATTGAGAACTGCAGTTGATAATGCCTTAATCCAAAGCTAATACTTGGCCATGGTTAGAGTAAAGCTGGAAATTAGTTTTAGCATTTCAGCACAAGGGGAAATACTTCGATTTTCTGTTTCTTGTCAGCTTCAGTATCCCCTGTCCCTTTGTACATCCCAGATTCTGAGGAGATACGGGCTATTTACTTGGCAGAAGCCTGTGTGGGTTTTGAGGCCCCCTGACCCTGTGCAAGCAGATGGCCCTTATAGCATCCCAGCTCTTCTCTGACGTTAGGGTCATCCCCAGTTTCTCTGGCACCTCTTCGGTTCAGCCAGTTGAATGTTTTGGGATTTCCCCATCAGAGCTCACCTTTTCGGTACAAATTTGAAAGTATCGTTACTGGATAGTTTACATCATACGCCATTTGCTTTCATTCCTAGCCTGAAGGAATTCCTTCAAGGGAACACAGAGAAATAGCTTACTCATCCTCAAGGCCTTTGCATCATGAGTACAAAATTTTGTTTTAGTGTTGTGAGGGAGCGTTGAAAGGAAGCCTAGAGAGACATGCTTTTTGGGCTGTGAGCCCAAAAAGGTGGGGGAAGGAGGGGAAAGAAGGGAAAAAGTAGGCAAATGGAGATGGTGGAGGTGTGAGTGCCTCCTACTAAATCTTGTTTGGGTTGGTTAACGAATCGAAAGGCGTGAAGAAGAGGAGAATGTATCAGATGAATGAATCCTGTGGTGGTTGGTGGACAGGTAAATATATTGGTAAAGGACTTGGAGTGGGTAGATGGTCCCTTTGCTTCCCTGTCCTTGGGCTGATCTTCACAAAACAGAGAACACTAGATTACCGGCAGGTGGCGGGGAAGAGGAGGTGAGGCGGGAAGAGAGAGACTATAACGTGACAAGTTGGTGGGTACCTGGAGGAGCGTGGAGGGAGGTAACATAAGGGTGCTGGGTGCTGAGGTCATGCCGAAGCCACTCTTTATCTGATTTAAAATGTGAAGGGCATAGAAAGACTCACTGCCGCGGAGATGTCACTTCTTCCCAACTGGATCTGCTGATTTGGTGCAGTTCTAATCAACATCCCAGCAAGTTATTCTATGGATAGTGACAAACCCTTTCTAAAGTTTATACAGAGAGGCAGGAGACCCATAATAGTCAACACGGTGTCGAAGGGCAAGAACGAAGCTGGAGGACTGACGCTACCCGATTTCAAGACTTACAGTGATGAAGATGGTGTAGTACTGGCAAAACAACAGACAGACGGATCAGTGGGCTAGACCAGAGAGCCCAAAAGTAGACCTGTGTGAGTGTAGTCCTCTTACCTCTGACAAAGGAGTGTAGGCAGTCCAGTGGAGCAGAAGTAACCTCTTCCACAGATGGTACTGAGACAGCTGGGCATCCACGTGTGGAAAAAAAGGGAATCTAGGCACACACTTTACACCCTTCACAAAAACTGACTCGGGTGGATCATAGACCTACCAGTAAAACCCCAAACTATAAAACTCTTAGGTGATCACGTAGGACAAAACCCAGATGACCTTGCTGGGGTACGGTGATGCCTTTTTACTTCAATTTTGATTTAATAAGTTTTTATTGTCTAAAACGTACATTTGGTGGGATCTATTCATGCGTCTTCACCAGCGGCTGGGGCATCTCCGTCCTTGGTGTTCCTGGTGTAAATAGCTTGAGCTCTGTACTTTGAAACCAGTTTGATAAATCCTTCGCTAAGGAGCTCCTGAGGGGCTGCCTTGGCCAGAAAACCTCAAATCCCCGGTGTCTCGGGACAGACAACAGCTAGAGTCTGAGCTTATGGTTAGGAACGGCCTTCCAGAGTTTGTCATGAGTTGCTTTGTCAAACAAGACCAGGTTATGGAGCTTGTCCCAAACTTTGCCTTTGGACACTTCTTTTTGGCCTTGCCCCCAGATTTGTTCACTGGGTCTTTGTCTTTTTTGGCCAACTTTTTGGCATCTTTCTTCTTCTCGTCGTCCTTGGGTGGCATTGCAAAGCTCAGAGAGCAGCGGGCACCCCTGCGGGCCTTGCTGAGATGTTGGACCAGAAGTGGTGACGCCTTTTCAGATACAACACCAGAGACACAGTTTGTGAAAGAAATAGTTGATAAGGTGGACTTTATTAAAATGAAAAACTTCTGCTCTGTAAAAGACACTGTCGAAGAGAATTAGAAAACAAGCCACAGATTGGGATTAAATATTTGCAAAAGACCTATCTGAGAAAAGACCGTTGTTTAAAATACATAAAGAACTTTTAAAACTCAACGATAAGAAAACAGCTCAAAAAAAAAATGGGTCAGAGACCTTAACAGACGCCTCACTGAAGAAGGTATATAGGTGGCAAGTAAATACATAAAAAGGTGTTCCACTTCTGTGTCATCGGGAAAATACATATTAAGCAACAAGAGACTGCTACAGAACACGGACCACAGCAAATGCTGGCAGGTATGTGGAGCCACGGGAACCCTAACAATTGCTGGGAATGCAAAATGGTACAGCCACGTTGGAAGACAGTGTGATTGTTTCTCATAGAACTAAACATGCTGTTTCGTTTGATCCAGCAGCCATGCTTCTTGGTATTTATCCAGAGGAGCTGAAAACTTCTGTCCACAACGAAACCTGTACACGACGTGCATCACAGCTTTATTCATCATTACCAAAACTTGGGAACAACCAAGGTGTCCCTCAGTGGGTGAATGCATAAACTGGGACATCCAGATAATGGGATGGGATTCAGTGCTAAAAACAAAATGAGCTAACGAGGCACAAAAAGACATGGAGGGACATGAAATGCACATTACTAAGTAAAAAAAAAAAAAACCAATCTGAAAAGGCTACATACTATGCGATCCCAGCAACATGATATTCAGGAAAAGGCAGTAAACTATGAGGACAGTAAAAATACTAGTGGTTGTTACGGGAGAGGCGAGAAGAACAGGCAGGGCACAGAGGATTTTGGGGACAGTGACAGTGCTCTGTATGATACCATAATGATGGGTAGGTGTCATCATCCATCTGTCCAAACCTGTAGAAAGGACCACGTCAAGAGCGAGCCCTCAGGTAAACTGTGGACTTTGGGCGATCATGATGTGTGGGTGTAGCTTCATCCTTGGTAAGAGCAAACACAAACCACTCTGGTGGGTGTTGTTGATAATGGTGGGGATCATGCTCACGTGTGGACAGAGAGTGTATGAGAAATCTCTGTCAGCTCTCTCAACTTGACTGTAAGCCTGGGACTGCTCTAAAAAATAAAGTCTCTGCCATTTGAAATTTCTTCCTGTCCTATGCTCAGAAAATAAGGGAAAAATTCGTATTCATCTTTGTATCGGCGCTGTCTGGCTCAGTAATTGACAAGCTACACTGCCTGTTTTTTTCCTAAGTAAAGTTTTATTGGAGCACAGCCCTGGCTGTTCATCTACGTGTTATCCAAGGCTGCTTTTATGCTACAGTGGCAGAGTTCAGTAGTTGTATCAAGGACCAGGTGGCTTGTCAGCTTAAAATATTCACTATCTTGCCATTTAAGAAAAAGTTTACCAACCCCTAGTCTAGCTTCACAGCTAGAATATAGTAGTTTTTTTTTTTTTTAAGTTTATTTATTTTGAGAGCGAGAGCACATGCACAGGGGTGGGGGGGGGGGGGTGGGGGGGCAGAGAGAGAGAGAATCCCAAGCAGACTCCATGCTGTCAGCACAGAACCTGACATGGGCTTGATCCCATGAACTGGGAGATCTGACCTGAGCCAAAAATAAAGAGTCCAATGCTTAACCGGTTGAGCGCCCCCAGGCGCCCCGTAGAATATAGTAGGTTCTTGATAAATACTGAAGAAAGGGGAAGGAATGTAAAGATTTCCTCATAAAGAGGAGGGGCAGAGCGCATTAGATACTGAGGAATACTGAATGGTCCGTATACCAAAATATTGCATATTTAAATGTGTTTTACAGGGCACCTGGGTGGCTTAGTCGGTTAAGCGTCCGACTTTGGCTCAGGTCATAATCACAGGTCGTGGGTTTGAGCCCTGCATCAGGCTCTGTGCTGACAGCTCTGAGCCTGGAGCCTGCTTCGGATTCTGTGTCTCCCTCTTTCTCTGCCCCTCCCCTGCTCATGCTCTGTCTCTGTCTCTGTCTCTCTCTCTCAAAAATAAATAAACATTAAAAAATAAGTAAATATGTTTTACTAATTTGCAGACTTAGAAAGTTTACGATTGCTTAGTGACATTTAAGAATTGTTGGTTTAGTTTAGAGGGAAAAAATTGATTATCAGATGCTCTGTTTGTTGAAGAGTACTAATTAGCAATACAGCAGTCTCCTATTTGTGGGTTGTTTTTTTTTTTTTTTTTGATAGCTAGGGGAGGGGCAGAGAGAGAGGGAGACGCAACTAAGCAGGCTCCGCGATGTCAGCACAGAGCTGTACATGGGGCTCAAACCCACGAAACGTGAGATGGTGACCTGAGCCGAAACCAAGAACCAGACGCTTAACCAACTGAGTCACCCAGGCACCTGTCCTATTTGTCTTTTCTTTATTCGGTGTTCATTTAGCAAAGATTTCTGGGTAATTCTCAATGCAGGAGGATATTAAGCAAGAAATTGTGGAGAATAGAAGTATGTATTGATTCATTCATTTCTTCATCCAGTGTTTACTAAGCACCTGCTATGTGCTAGACACACACTTGACTAGACATACAGGGAGCATTCTGGAGAAACAGGTATGTAAGGATTAAAAATATTAAGTAACTTCCCAGAATTACTCATCTACTAAGTAGCAGAGTTAGTATTTGAACTCAGATCGTACGCCTCAGATGTGGTAGAAACCCTTTCACCATGCTGTTCTTTCTCACAGAGGAAATATTAAAGACAAAATTAGCGTATCAGGTAGAGGGAGCAGTGTGTGTGGAGGTGAGAGAGTAAGGTTGTGACATGGTTTCTTCAGGGAAGCATCGCTTTCTTGTTTTGTTTTTGTGTAACGTGTAGGATCTTTTGAGAAGAGATGGAGAGTTGTATGTACTAAGGAGTTTGGACTTTATCTAGTAGAAAATACAGAGTCACTGAGTAGATTTTAAGCCGGGAATTTACACAAAATATTGCATTTTGGAAAGATTCTGGTGATGACATGAGCAAGGAGGTCAGAAGGATACAAATAATCTCAGCGAAACCTCTCTCTAGGTTGCGGTTTCCCTGTACAGAGGCTGGAGAGCTGAAGACCCGGCCTCTGGGGAACATGGGCATTTTAGAGAGACAGACAGACGAGCTCATGAACACCAGTAAGGGGCCGTTGGCCATCAAGGAAAGACACCGTTTGAGGGCAGGAGTGGTGAACGCTGTCGGGATGCGAGAGGGACGCCCCGAGACCCTGCTGTGGGTGGAGGCCGTCAGGTCCTGGTGACTTGAGCCAGACAAGTCTCAGTAGAGGGCTGAGGGCCGAGGCTGGACTGCAGTGGATTGAGAAGTGAATAGGGAGCGAGGAGGTGAAAACGTTGATGCAGGTTGCTCTGCTTAGTAATTTGACTACAACAGGGAAGGGCAGAAAAGGCAGCGGTGGGGCCGGTCAGTGGAGGGAGGGTTTTTGAGAAGTGGGCGGACAGGCACGAGGAGGAGGTTGAAGAGTAGACAGACAGAATCCGGTCCTGCAGGGATGAAGTTAAGAGCAGCTGCGGAGAGGAGGCGTGGAGACTGGAGGAAACACGCCGCCGTGTGTGGTTTCTCCCGGATGTCCAGTGCCTGGCGGGATGCTCGCACACGACATCTGCCCCAGATGTTGGAATGGATGGTCAGAGGTTGGGTTGCAGAGATGAGGGAAGGGGACCGTGGTTGGATGGGAATGAAGGCGGGAGAGAGGATGTCTGGAGGAGATCCTGATGTGGTGGGTGTTCGTAATTGCCACCGTGGGGAACGAGAGGGAGAACCAGCCAAGTAAGGGGCCAAGACGGGACTGAAGACCTGAGGACTTGCACGAGCCCGGCCTGGTAGCAGCGGACCCTGTTGGGGAGCTTTCGGTGGAAATCAACAGTAAGCGATTACAAGCTGGGTGAGGAGAGAAGCCGCTGCAGGCTGATGTGGTTTAGGATTACCACCTGGAGAAGAGCTAGGGTTTGGAAGGGGGTAGGAGAGGCGGGCCTTCAGGGAAGAGCGGGAGCCAGAAGCTTGGTTGGGGACTGTCCTTTATCTGTCCTGACCTCCCACTGGCTGTGGTTCCCGCCACTACGCATTGCAGCTCTTCAAGGGATCGGTTTGTAAGTTGTAACATCTCCGTCGTTTCCGCCCACGGCAGGATTTACGACCAGAGGAAAATTGATGAGAATGAGAACAACGGAGTGCTCAAGAAATTCTGTCCTCACCACCTGGTAAGGTTCACGAGGGGCCGGTGGTTCCAGGCTTCCCCGACTCAACCCCAAGGCTGTCCCCAAACTTGTCGGCCTGGCGGGTGGAGCTTGGACTTTGGAGTCAGACCCCTGGATTTGAATCCTGGCTCCACCACTTACTGGCTTTGCGGTCTCCGGCAGTCGCTTCACCTCCGTTAGCTAGGTTTTCTTAGCGACAAAGTGCGGAGGTAAAGATAACTGCCTTGCCCCGTGACGGTGGGGCTGAGTGAGATAGGGCGGATGTAGGATGGCTGGCATCCTACAGAAGACGGCCAGCCGAAAGCCCTCTCCCCCGAGGCGGCCACGTGTCACTGGCTGTACTCCTGTCCGTCTCTCTCTCCCGCTCTCTCACTCTCTGGGAGAAGATGTAGGGGAGTTTGAAGGAAAACCTGTTTCCTGAAGGTGGTGTGACAAGTGGGGGGGTGGGGCATCAGTCAGTATCTGCTCCTTATTGCAGGTGAACAGTGAGTCCAAAGCAAACATCACCTGTCTTGTGTTCAGCCACGACGGCACAGGTACGTGCGCAGGGCCCGGCTCCGAGGCTGGCGCGCCCCCTCTGTCCAGGGAGCTGCCGGGCCAGTGAGGCGCGTGCCCTCCGGCGCTCACCGCCGTGCCCTGGCTCCGAGTGGAGCAGCTGGGGAGTAGTCGCTGCTGGTGAGCACACGAGCGGGAGGACACAGCAGACGACCCCCGGAGGCGCCGGGCGCCACCCGCAGATCAGATTTCGCAGCGCCCGTCCCGAAGCCCAGGCTCCTTGCCTGAGCAGGTGCTCATGCCTTCGGCTCCTCCTCGAGTCAGTGGGTGTGACCTTCCTGAGCATCCTGCTACCCCTGGGTTGGCAGCGTGTTCTCAGTCTACCCTGGACACCTGACCTGCCTGCCGTTCCAACCGAGTGAGATGGGTGCCATCCCCGGGTATTAGGAGGGGGCACTACCGGCCAGAAGCTGCACCCCAGCCCCCGACTCCTGGTCCCGGCTGTTTTTCAGCCTTTGCCTTCACTACTGTCTGCTTGTTCTTGGCAGAGCTCCTGGCCAGTTACAACGACGAAGACATTTACCTCTTCAACTCCTCTCACAGCGACGGGGCCCAGTATGTGAAGAGATACAAGGGCCACAGAAATAATGCCACAGGTGAGGCTGTCTTTTAGTTTCTGTCCGGTGGCTTAGAGAACTGCAGTGTTTCGATCAGGTTGTACAGATAAGAACTACCTGAGGGACTTGGCAGGGGGAGGGTGTCCCTGATTAATTGGCCAGGGGTTTTCACGGGTCTGCTGTGCTCAAGCACGGAGGGCCCGAGGCCCCTCGATCCCTGCAGTGAGGTTACTTCCTCTGGGCGTAAGGAGACGTGGGTGACTATTTTTCCAGGCGACTACAGGCTTACCAGGCTTACCGGGCTTGTCGGGGAGTCTGGGAAAGCCGTCCGCTGCCCGTGGTACCGAACTGCCTGAAATGGGGAGCTGCTCACTCTAGGGTGGAGGGGGCGGTGGGCCTCTGGGAGGAGCCAGAGGAGGAGGAGGGTGGTGCTGGGGGCTCCTCCCCAGTCTGCGGCGGGAACGGCCGTCTGGGTTCTGCGTGTGGCTGCCTAGCTTCGCCGTGCCACGGACTCACTGCCGACCTTTCGGAAATGCCGAAGCGTGGCTTCTGTCTTCAGACATCTGATTCAGCTGGCGTGGGGTACAGCGTGGTTGGAGTTCTTGAGAAGCTCCCTACTGGACTCTCGTGTACAGAAAAGTTGGGGTGGCCACGGCTCTGTTGCTGCCACCACTCCCAACAAGTATCTGTCATAATTTTGACTTGGAGGGACGTGTCCTTTCCTTCCGAGCGAGTGAGAGCGGGAGAACTTGGGCTTGGAACTTAGTCCACGGGCAGCCAGGGCGAGGGTGCAGCCCCGTGCTCGGCGCGGAGCTTGGGCCCCCAGCTCCCCTAGCCACGTCCCAGAGTGGAGCCCTGTTGTTCAGTCTTGGGTACGGGCGCTTCTTATGGGCAGCTGTGGCATATTCCTCCGTCGTCCTTAGCCCCACTGCCGGCCCAGGAAGCACTGACGGGGTCCTAAGGAAGCACACAAACCAAGGATGGGCCGGGAGTGTGGAACAGGGCTGCCTAGTGGGGTGATTCAGGCCGGGACAGGTAAGGCATTCGTGAGGCCGGGGGTGCCCCGCAGGGTATAGACCACGGTGATTGAGGCTGCCACCGAGGGACCGGAGCCCCTCTGCCCCACGGAGCTCTTGGAGGGACTAGAAGCAGGCTCGGGGAATGGCATGACTCTTGCTCTGTCTGTTGTATACGCACAAGCCCTTGATTTGGTTTGTGAAAATGAAAGGGATTCTGTGGCTCTTTGCTGACTCGGACTTTGTGAATAACTAAATTCCCTATGAGGTAAATACATACAGGCCTGATGCCAACTTCCGTGTGGTTTCTTCCCTCGTTCATCGTTTCAGTAAAAGGCGTCAATTTCTATGGCCCCAAGAGCGAGTTTGTGGTGAGCGGCAGTGACTGCGGGCACATCTTCCTCTGGGAGAAGTCCTCCTGCCAGATCGTGCAGTTCATGGAGGGGGACAAGGGAGGCGTGGTGAGTACGCTGTGCCGGCCTGGCCGGCTCCCTGCGCTTCTCGCCGTTGAGGTAGGTGTTCGCAGGGCCCCTGAGTTCACTGTGGCGGCGCGATGCCCTGTCTTGGAGTCTGGCCAGCCACATCGAAGGCACCAGGGGGTGCTGAGGTTTGCATGGGATGTTTTCTCCCGTGTTCTGCCTTCTGCCCCTCTGAGGCATGGTTTGTTCGGGAGAGAAAGGGACTGTAGGGAAGAGCCTGTGGCCTGAATGAGGGGTCTCTAGCCATGCACCTTTTCTGAAAGGAGAGCACTGGAGTTCAGGGCACTCCCATCGTGCCCGGTGCCAAAGGGGTCTCCGTGCCACGTGCCTCATCCCTTAAGAGTAGCTGAGTAGGCATCTTGGCTGGATCCTGGGTCAGTGGATACGAGGTAGGAGGAGCACTTTTCAGGCAGTTGGGAGACTCAGAATATGGTCCACACATCCTTCCGTGGGGCATTCAGTGTTGGGTTTCTGTCATGTGACAATAGCGTTTTATTTATATAGGAGAATATCCTTGTACTTAGGAGATACATATTAAGTACGTAGAGGTGAAGTGTCATGTTTATATTTAAATGAATATAAACCCATAACATCTACATTTAGATAGGGACAGAGCAAATACGGTGATTTGTTGTGGTGGTGGTTTAAATAATGACTGAGCGGGGCGCCTGGGTGGCGCAGTCGGTTAAGCGTCCGGCTTCAGCCAGGTCACGATCTCGCGGTCCGGGAGTTCGAGCCCCGCGTCAGGCTCTGGGCTGATGGCTCGGAGCCTGGAGCCTGTTTCCGATTCTGTGTCTCCCTCTCTCTCTGCCCCTCCCCCGTTCATGCTCTGTCTCTCTCTGTCCCAAAAATAAATTAAAAAAACGTTGAAAAAAAATTAAAAAAAATAAATAAATAAAATAAATAAATAAATAATGACTGAGCAGCCTGCTGTACAGCCCATGAGCAGATCAGTCTGCCTGTCCTTTGAATTCCAGACACCCTTCGTAGGGGTAGGGTAGAAAGGAAGCATGAGGGGTCCTGAATTGGGGAGTGAAGTACGGTCAGCTCTTAAGACCCATCTAGCTCATCATATATTTTTTTTCTTTTTTGAGACCCAGACTCTGAAAAGGAATTTAGTGGCTTCCTATTGTAAGGTTTTTGGACTGCAGAAGATCTAAAGAGGCAGTTTGGGAGACTGCCTTGTACTGATTACCCGAGTCTGGTTAGGAGCCTGTCAGGAACGGCTGAGACAGCTTGGTCTCTCTCCCTTTTCATCCTGTCTCAGCTCCGGGCAGTTGCAAAGAGCCCATCTCTTCATGAGGTGTCCAGACAATGGTGGTAGAATTTAAAATGGTGCTTTGCAGTCAGGCTCCCTTTCCTTGTGTGTTTCTTGCCTTCACGTGAAGCTCTTTCAGATTTTTTTCTGGTTTTGTCTAAGTTTTTGGGACCTGGGGCCAGTAGAGATCCCAGGCTTCTCTGGCCTGGACGCATGTGGAGAGG
Source organism: Puma concolor (assembly GCF_028749965.1). Lineage (NCBI taxonomy): Eukaryota > Metazoa > Chordata > Mammalia > Carnivora > Felidae > Puma > Puma concolor. The sequence goes on along the minus strand of NC_141683.1, from coordinate 4,891,835 downwards.
GTGTGGAGCTTGAAGGCGTATCTCACTGTTGCCCGCTTCCTGTTCTGCCCTTCCGTAGGTCCTCCTCTATCACCTGCAGTGAACAAACTAAAACACTGGAGTCTTCGTGAGAATTCTGCAGTAGGCATGTAGTCAGAAGGAAGTCAGAAGGGCCCAGTGAATCCTTTCTAGATCATAAACTGTCTTGCGTTCCGTTCCGGAGAGACGCAGGGCCGATTGCCCTCTCCCAAACCACTCTGCAGGCCGGTTTGCTTTCAGCTCTGCCAATAGCAGGGTCTGATGGGTAATCCAGGTTCTCAGGTGGAGAGGGCAGCCGCTTGGGATAGGCAGGCCCCACGCCTGGATCTGGTGGTCACGAGAGTGAGAGACCAGAACAAGAGATCAAGAGGCTGCACCCTGAAGAGCGTTTCCCAGCTTGTTCTTGTCCCCATGTGAGCTTGATGATCTGTGTGTTCCCACCTGGCCACCTCCGTGTTTTTGGCCCTAACTTCCCCGCAGCAGGTCGCCAGGCACCAGCCTCCAAAGAAGACGCATTGCAGCTCATTGTAAAGTAGAATATTACAGCCAGAAGGGATCTTAGAAGTTATCATCCGCCTTGCCCAGGTCTCTCGACTCTGGTTTTGCGTCAGTCTCTAGTCCTTTCTTTGTTCCCATTTAAGGACAAGGGGGTGGGGTTGATGTTAAGGACAGTCCTTGGTCCCCCAGAGCACTTCACTGCTCTGTCCCATCTGCGTATCTCCCAGCCCAGGCCTCATGAGGCTGGAGCTCGTTGCTCCGCTCAGGTTGTTACTGACCGGGTAGTGCTGGCGTTCAGACGGGCCTGGCCCGGAAGCTCTCTGTCGGCTCCCCCTGCAGGCTCCAACCCAGGTACTATACGGTATTGACTGCTGTCTCTCTTGCCCTTGGCTTTGTCCTTAGTCCCAAGTTCCAAGAAATTTTTTTGATTTTGCTGACTTGCTCCAGGAGAGGTAGTCAGGGTGGAGGGCTCATCAGGAGGCGGCGGAATGATCTCTGGTTTGTACGTGTAAGTTGTCACGTATCTTTGGATAATAATCTCCGGCAGTGGAGCTCCTGTCTGGGGTCTCCTCATGCCGCAGATGCTGAGAACTGTCCGCACTACCCGAAAAGAGCTCCAGTAGAAACTTCGCAGTGAGCTGATACGGGGCTTGAGAGAAGGAGAAGAGGGGAAACGTGGTTTCTGCTTTACTCTCAGGCTTGGGCTTCACTTCAGTCTTCTCTGAGCATTTATTTACTTGTAAAATGGAAGAACAAAGACGATTGGAAGCCCGGGTCAGTATTATTTTCCATGCTGGCCCCAGTTTCCCCTCAGCTGCGCTCTCTGCGTGTGCAGGCCAGGCAGAGGAGGTTGGTCCAGAGAGAAGGAAAAGATAAAAGAGGCTTTTTGCCAGGGGTTGTTTTTTTGGCCTACGGGGGCAGCTGCAAGGCGGGATGGGATGGTGGGGGGGGCACGGGTGAGGACCGGCTAGGGCCACACCCTCTTCCTTCCGGGTGCCTTTCCTATCTATTCTTCGGCTGACTAAGCCCCAAAATGCTTTAGCAGCTAGATCTGGGACCAGCTCTTCCAGTGGCCCTGGGAGCTGCCTGCCCTGCCCTGCCCTGCCCTGCCCTGCCCTGTTTGGAAGGCTGATGTTTCCAAGTTAGACAGCAGGGGGCATGGGTGCCTCCAGACAGAAGGAAGCTGCTGAAGCCAGAAGGCCTGCCTGTCTGCCACAGTCCCTTTCTCCTGCGCAGTCACTGTACCCAGAGGTGGTTTAGATTGATGCCATGGATGCCCCAGGAAGCTGTGTTCCTACACTGTGCCACCCTGTGGCTGAGCCTGTTGGGCTTTCTGGGTGCACAGCAGGATGCCGTCCCCCTGGGGCGTGCAGGGTTCTCCAGCATCCGCGTGCCTCCACTGCCTCACCCCTCCCAGCCTGTGCCTCCCTCCAGTCCAAGTAAACCGTGCCAAGTGAATGTGATTGTTCTCTCTTTTCTGGGGGCTCAGCGGCAGCTGCTGCTTTCTTCATTTTTAAAAATTTATTTGCCATTTGGTGAAAGGCACTGAGATGTTTTTTTTCCAGCCTTGGGCAAGTTGGAACTGTGGAATCCGGAGTAGATGAGGTCATCTGGACCTCATTGCCTTTTTGTGAAGCCAGCAGTGAGCTTGGCCAGTCACCCGCCTGCCCCTGCGGCTGTGTCTAGGGCGAGGCCACCCCTGCCTATACCTGGGAGATGAGAGATGGGCCTGTTCTATCTATCCAGTCTGTGTCCAGCGCTTCTTCCACCCCCAGGGCCCTTGGCCTGCGTTCGTGATGGTTGGGCCTGCCTTCCCAGCACTCTCTCAGCTCTGATTGAGGAATAGGTTTGGCTCAAGGTGAGTAGTGGTTTTTAAGTCCTATTCCCATATACCTCTGAGCCTGTGGTTTCCTTTCCTCTTGACCAGGTAAACTGTCTTGAGCCCCACCCCCACCTGCCTGTGCTGGCAACCAGCGGCCTAGACCATGATGTCAAGATCTGGGCACCCACTGCTGAAACTTCCACTGAGCTGACGGGGCTGAAGGATGTAAGTGGCTGACTGCGGAGGTCCATGTTGCACTTTGAGTCCAACACCCTCCCCCACACGGCTGTGATTGGCCCTCGGGGAGCATCCCCTGCGCAGGGGTCCAGGGGCAGCTGTGGAGTGCCCTGAGTTCACGGCGGAGTGGGGAAGGGGGGGGGTCTTTAGGAAGAATCGTTCTATTTTAGAGCTTCCTGACCTTCTCAGTGGATAAACCTGGGGCACCCTTTCCTAATCTGGTCTGGCTCCCCTTCGGCTTAACAGCTCCTGAAGGACGTTTTCAGGGGGATGGGGCGCCAGTCCCTTCTGATCAGGGCCGGGGTCCCTAGTCGTTACTCGCCACACTCACCCCCAGCACCCTCTCTGGTTCAGGTGATTAAGAAGAACAAGCGGGAGCGGGATGAAGACAGCTTGCACCATACTGACCTGTTTGATAGCCACATGCTCTGGTTCCTCATGCATCACCTGAGACAGAGACGCCACCACCGGGTAAGCTGGCGTGGGGGGGGGGTGGGTGCCCGGGGGCGGTGACCCCCGCAAGGGTCACATGTCCTAGTGCACACTTCCTCGCCATTTTAAAAAGCAATCGGGTGGTTGTGGTTGGGTTTTTTATCCATTGTCCTGCACCCCCACCAGAGCCCTGGTGTAGCCTTGGAAGAGCCACCAGGCAGACGGGTGGGGTCTGCTCTCTGCTCTCCATCGCCGCGCGTGAGAGCGCGGTGTTTGCAGAGGCGTGAGGGTGGGGAAGGAGTTGGGAAAAATGGTAAGTGTCAGAGTGACTTTCTGTTTTTCCTTCTGCCCGAAGAGGCCTAGGGCAGGGGTTAGCAAACTCTGGCAGTTGGCATGTTGCCTGTTTTGGCAAATAAAGTTTTACTGGAATACAGCCATATCCGTCCATTCGTGTTGTCTGTGGCTGCTTTCGTGCTACCACAGCGGAGCCGAAGAGTTGCAATAGACATATGCAATAGACGTGATCGGTAATAGTTATTATCTGGCCCTTTTAAGGAAAAGTCCGCCGACCCCTGGCCTAGAGCACCTGAGTTACAGTTAAGACCTAACAGGCTTGTCCTCTTTGTGGGGAAACTACTAACAAGCCTTTCCCATTCTACAGCGCTGGCGAGAGCCTGGGGTTGGGGCCACAGATGCAGACTCGGATGAGTCCCCCAGCTCCTCAGACACATCGGACGAGGAGGAGGGCCCCGACCGGGTGCAGTGCATGCCTTCCTGAGGCCTTGGACCCAGGAGGGGCGGGCCGGAGCTGCCAACCCCGATCCTGCCTGGACAGCCCTTTCCTGTCTCAGGCCCTTACCTTCAGCAGAAACGCACTTTGGACTTTTTGCTTTAGATAAAAGAAAGACCTCCTGGGAGAAAGACAGACCAGAGGGGGCGCGAACCTGCGGAGTAGCTAGGAGTAGGAGCCAGGCCCTGGCATGGGCTCCGCGGAGAGGTGCAGAGGGCTCAGCAGAAACGGCCTCTCCCCAAAGCCTTGTTTTTTTTGGGAGGGGGGAGCCTATTTCGTTAACTGGTTTGGGGTAGGGAATGGGGTTTCCTTTTCTTTAATCTCCCTTGTTTCTTGGGTGGGGGGCGGGGATCACTGGCTGTTCAGTACCAATGGGCCGGGGTGGGGGCGGTGGATGTGCCGTTCTCTCTTTGGTTTAGGTTGTTGACCTTTTTCTTTATGTTTTAAAAGTCTGTGACAGTTGCATTCCCCTGCCCCCCCCACCCCCCCGCCGCCCCCAGACGACCCCATCCCAGGATCCCGTTATTCTGGGGAGTCCTTGGAGCCCCTAACCGCCCCACACTCTTCACTTTCCTTCCCACCCGTTCATCCTCTGTCCTTCCCACGGTGTTTCACACATGCCCTTCTCTTCATCCCGTCACCCCTAACTAGGTCTGGTGAGGGGGGCTGGGGTGGCGGGAGGAGGGGCAGAAGTGGAGGAAGGATAGGAAGGATGTTACCTCTTCTGTTACTTAAAAAAAAGTTGTTTGGTGGCAGCAGTCTCCTTGCCCTGTCACTGTTAGAGGCCTAATTTTATATCTATAAATATATTAAAAAGCAAGTCAAACTTGGATGTAGCACGTTAAAATTCTTGTCAGTTTGAATACCTGTATGTCCTCCGTGACTGCAGGGAAGGGACTGAAGGTGGAGGGTGGGGGTCCTGCCCTCGCAGTCACACAGGGCCCAGCCCGCCCTCTGTTTGCGGCCACCAGAGATGGGGGCCGACCCCTGGGGTTTTTGGAGGCTCCAGAACGGAAAGATCCTCGACTCTGCCCTTCTCTGCTTCCTGCCGCGGTTGCGGGGTTGGGAAAACGGAGTTCCTTTCAGTTCTTTGCCCCAGATCTCCTACCTCTCCTTGGGTCTTGTGGGTGCTCCCAGGATGCTCTCCCAACCAGAGGCTGGCCCGTCTTTAAAACTTGACTGAACTGTGACTTCAGGAAGGTTCTGCCACTGCAGACTGTCTCTCCTCATACTGTACGTGACAGAGGACACGCTCACTCTTACCTGTAGCTGCTTGATTCTCTAAGCCACCCACCCTGCCCCAGCAGCTCCCTTCCTCGTGGGAGGAGAGTATAGCAGAGAAAGGCCTCCTGGGGTGGCCTCTCCAGCTGGTCCACCTCTTGACATCTTGCGACTGAGGGACAAATCGTTAATCTAAGGATGAAGATAGCTGGGGCTTGGACACCTGTCTCGTCACTGGTCGCTGAGTGAAAGTCCTAAGTTGAATCTTTGCCCTTATTGCTTGTGCTGCTATCCACCCCACCCCACCCCGCCCCCCCAGCCCCCAACCAGGAATTCTGCATCCTGAGGCGGCCCGATTCTCCTAGAACAGGCCAGGAAGGAAGGGCAGAGTGAAGGGATGGAAGGCACTCCTTCCTCCTGCCCCTTTTCTTAGCAACTTTCGGACCAGATGTCAGCTGCTGCGTGTCCTCCCCAAGGCGGGGACGCGCGCACTCCTGTTGCCGGAGGGGTCGTGGAGTGGCCTGAAAACCATGCACTCTGGAATTGATTGTGTATTTTCTCTCAGTAAAGCTTTTTTTTTTTTTCTTCTTCTCTTTTCTGACTGCCGCTGTGTGTGTGCGACATGTGGCCCATTCATTCGTGATGGACCGGGTTGGTCTCTTCCACTATCGGCTCCTGGCCCTGTCTCCCTTACGGTTTGAGGAGGTCTGGTCTGGGACAGTCCTGTTTCCAGGCCTGGGCTCCAGTGGAGCAGGCCCCATAGCTCAGGGCTACTCGGGAGACGGGTGGGGGGAAGCGGGGGGGAAGGATACCATTAGGGGTGTTTTCCAGGCTGCAGTGAGGGATTTGGGGTATCGCTCCCCCTCCCTTCCCCAGTCATTCAAAGACTCCAAAGTCCTGGTAATTCACAGAAATTCTAGAACCGGATACAGTACAATCACCTTTATTCCAGGGTTAGAATGAGGCCGTGCACACTGCAGACAGGGGAGCACAGGATAGGGGACGATCTCACAGCAGTACAGGGATGGGAGGGCAGGTTAGTCTTTTTAGATTATTTTTGCCTTACAGAGATACTACTAGACTCTGTTGAAAATGACCCTGTCTCCCTTCTCCCATCTCACCCTCTCTCCTCTTCAGAGAAAGCTCCTAATTCCTTCCTCCGTCTCTCTCTCTCTCTCTCTCTCTTACACACACACACTCTCACATCACATATCCTGACCGGAAGGACAATTCATGCTCCGTTCCCCCCTCCCAATTCTGCAAGTATCTCTCTGTCCTTGAGGGAGAAGCCAGACAGGGCTGGGGAAACTTGGGAAGGTCCTTTAAGGCAAAACTGTGTGGAGTACTCAAGGTGTAGGTGTTAAGGCAGGTGTCCGCAGCGGTGGCCAGAGGGGACGGCTGGGCTGGGCACAGAGGCAGCTCTCTCCGGCCAGTCTGGCTTCTTCCCTCCTCTGACAGCCAGCCCTCCGCTCCCACTTAAGTTTTGCTCCCACGTCTTCAAAGCTCTGAACTTAAAACTTTCTCTGAATAGTCTCTTGAGATTGCATGTGAATTTAAACTTGAAGAAAGTTTCTTCGTTTTCACTACATAGCCACTGGACTGGCGCTCCCTTCACTGCGCCCCCCCCCCCCACCCCCGCGCTGGCCTAGACTAAGTTAATGCCAGACACAAGAAAGGGCAGACATGGCAGTGCGGGTTTAATATACATATATGTAGATATATATGTACACACAGTTAGCACGGTCAGGGCAGGGAGGGCATCTTGGCACAGGAAGGAGGCTGGGGTCACTGCACTCTAGTGATTTGGCTAGGAGGCATTCACGAGCCCAACACACCAGGATAGTGGGGAAGATGGGCTACGGGCGAACAAGTCCCCTCCTGGACTGAACTGGTGGCGGGGGGGCAGGGGGGCGGGTGGTCAGTGCAAAGGAAGACACTGTAATTAGCTTCTTCCCTTCGTTCCAGCTGGGGGCGTTCTAGACCCGACATAGGGAGGGTCGCCTGTAGTCACCACGCTGGGACCCTGTGGGTGGGACGGGGTTGGGGTTAAGACCTAAGGAGCTCATTCCTCAGTCTCCCTAGGTTTGGAGTCAGTGTGTGCAACAGTCTGAGTAGGAACAAAGGAGTGGAAAAGAGGGCCCCCCTCCCCACATCTGGTTTGGGGGGGCCTGCTCCCAGCATGGGCTCTGGGGGAGGCGGGAGGGTCTAATGCTGGGTGCTCCACGGGGTTTGAACTTCGGGGCCAGGAAGGGATCCATTGGTCCTCTCTCCTTAGATCCCTGGCTCATCCCCACCTAGGCCCGTGGGAGGGGAGGAAAATGGGACCTGCTGGGGCCCAGGCCCTCCAGCCTGAGGAACCACTAGAAAAGACTCGTTGGCCGATCCAGCATGGGAGTACAAACTCGGAACTCTGGCTGTTCTTTGCCCGGTCCGGGTGGGGCTTGGGTAACCACCTTCCCTCCCGCTGCTCGTCTTTAGGTCCACCCACCTCTCCCCAGGCCCTCACCCCCAGCTCGGCTCCTCAGTGTAGGAAAATACAGGTCCTTTCTGCTCCCACACTTCGGCCGTGTGGGGGAAGAGTGGAGGAAAGGGCAGTAGGAGGAATGTGCCCATTTCTATTTGCATAGAAACAGCCCCCACCTCCCCCTAAAGTGGGGAAACGAAGCCCCCCCCCCCCAGCCCGACCCCCATCCTCTCACAAGGAGGAGGAACTTGATGAGCTAGACATACAGACGGACAGCCAGAGCGTGCGCACACGCACACACACGCGCACAGTAAGGGGGTTAGGACCAGGTTAGTAAGTGGGTAGACTGGGGGGGTTGCCCTCGCCCCTCCCCTGGAGGCTGGGGGAAGGGAGTGGTCCAGTGAAGGTCCAACCTTCCTCCTCTCCTCCCCCTCGCTCAGGCTTTCTTCGGTGGCGGAGCCAGTTTGATGATCTCTTCCTCCGAGGGCTGCCGGATGATGTCTGGGGGCAAAAAGGGAGGTGTCCAGGGACGGGAGGCGTGGACGACAGCAGGCTGGCCCGCCGCATCCGCCTCCGTTCTCCCCAGAGTCAAGTGCTCCAAGGATCACCCCTGGGCGGGGGGAGAGGTGCACGGTGAAGGCGTGGCCTCCTACCTTTGTACTTCTTGGCACTGGGGATGCGGGTCAGCTTGGTGTCCAGCTCATCCTCCTCGGAGATCTTCAGAACACGGGTTCTGTAGTCCACCACCATGGTGAGCAGGTCAGGGCGGCGAGAGATCTCGAAGATGTGCTCGATGTAGGAGAGGTTGTCTGAAGGAAGACGGAGACGGGGTCAGCCAGGCTGGAGAGGCCTCCCCTGCCCCACCAGGCCAGGCTTCTGGGACCCACACTGGCTATCAGAGGGCATGCCCCTGGAAGGGGCGGGGCTGCCGAGCAGGACAAGAAAGCTAAGGCACCAACAGTAAATACGGAGGACTTCCCGGGAAGAGCAGGTGGTCGGTCAGTGAAGTTTAAAACATTAGGGATTTAGAACGAGGGATTTGGGCTGAATACCAGGTTCCACGTTGCGGGGAGGGGAGAACAGAAGAGTTAAATGGCCTTCCTGACCCCCCATACCCACGCTGACTCCCTAGCACTCCTCCTCGTCAGCATCAGAAAGAATTTCCCGACAGCACCCGTGGGGGTGCAGGCCCCAGACCAGCCAGGAGAGATGCTGGGCCTCGTGAGCCCGGGCACGGCTGTGGCCAGAAGGATGCTCTCCATGGCTGGGCCGGTTCTAGACTGCAGACGCCCTCCGTCCTTCCTCCCTGGCTCCTCCCCTGTGACCCTCTGCAGCCGCCTCCTGACCGCTCACCATGCTACAGGCAGACGAGTACCTCTCGCGGCCCACGGGGCCCAGGGGTCACTTACCGCCCGCCGAATACCCCGTCCCTCAAGGCCCCCCACGGTGCAGCCTTAACTTACCTTTCCAGCCACCGCTAAATGTACCCTAGGCCCCACCAGCCAAGCCAAACATGCCCCCTTTGCTCTTCCAGGCACACCAGACACTCCTGCCTCTGGGACTGTGGTCCTTTGCCAGGCATGCCCCCGCTTTGGACCCTGCCTTCGAAATACACTTGCCTTGCACGGCTAGCTTAACGCACCGACTCCCCGCCCAAGCCACTCCCAGAGCAGTGGTCTCTAAAAGTGGATACGAAAAACGTCGGAACCTGTGGTTTTACTTCTAATCTCATCGCCTTTGACTTGTGTTTTAATGTGTTGTCACACATCTGACAATAGCACAGGGGCGTGTGAGCGCCCCCGTTAGTGACTGACAGCACCGTTAAGGCATGCAGGGACCACCAACCCCGGGTCTCTACCCGCAGCCTCTCTCCCGTCCTGCTGGAGAGGAGAGTGCTTGGCGCGTGCGGCCCTGACCTTGCTTCTCGCTGCCACCAGGACTGAGCCCGAGGCCGCGGCCCCCGCCCACCTTTGTCCAGCTTGTTGTGGCTCTCCAGGAAGCTGAACCAGGCACTGCCAGTAGTGATCTCCTCGCTCTTCTCGCTGGGGATGTCCTCCTTGCAGGCCGATTTGAGCTGTTCCAGGTCTTCAAGGGTGATGTTGTTGGTCAGGTCCTGGAGGAGGGTCCCGTACTCGGCCATGACTGGGGGCGGGAGGAACAAAGGGAGAGGCGGCTGAGCTGGAGGTGCCAGTCCGGTTTCCTCACCGGCACCCGCCTCCACCAGCTCCCTCCACCCTGGCGGAGGCTGGCGGGGGGGGGGCTCCCCCGGCTGGAGGGAGAAAATGAAGACCCAAGGGCGGCGGGAGCAGTCGGGAAGAGACGAGAAGCTAGGGGCCAAGCTTCAGCCTAGAGTGACAAGTCACACCTCCTTCTCCCCCATCTTTTTTCATTTCTGCCCCCCCCCAGCAGTAACCCTGGCAACAGCTCCCCTGACTGAGGAGGCGGTTACCATAGCAACCTGCTCCAGACTTTCTCACCCACTGCCTCCCAGGCCCCCCCCAGAATCGCCCCACCCACCTGCAACCCCTCCCCCTGTCAAAAAAAAAAAAAAAAAAACCAACAAAACAAAAACCCCACAACACTCCAAAACGACCTTCAGGGAGAGGCAGGCTGGCCGGCCGTGGCAGCGAGAAGCTCTGGGAGGGGCAGGAGGGGCAGGAGGGGGGGCTGCTTGGTTAGAGCTCGTGTGTTCTAGCTCCCATTCTTCCCCAGAAGCAAAGGGGTCCCTCACTTCAACTCCCCACCGCCCCTCTAATGACTCATTTTGGATGGATGCCTAGGTGCTTGGTCTAACGGTCCCCTGGCCCCTCCGTGCCCCCCTGTATTCAGTCCTTAGGGCTCGGGCGGGCGGGGAGGGGGAAGCAACGGGCCACCCCCACCTTTGTGGAGCCCGTTTCTCCCTTGATGGCCGCCGGGCCTCCGCACAGCCCTCTCTCCTAGCCTTTGTGCTACGCCCGCAGCCCCCGCGCCCCAGAATACCAAGCGGCTGGCTCTGGCCCCCTGCCCGGTTCCCAGGCTGGCTGGGTGGCAGGGGAAGGGGTCTCGAGGCAGCTCTGGGAGAGTCTGGCAGCAAAGGGGCTGCCACCGCTGCCTGCACCCACGTCCGGCTGGCACCACCTTCGGGATGGGCTCCTGGAGGGGGCTTGGGCGAGGCTGCGGCTCCCCTAGGCCTTCACCCCACCCCTCTTTCGGGAAGATCTTGAAGTGGGAAGGTAGAGAACGTTCAAGGCCCTCCTTCCCACTAGGTAGGAAGCGTGACTAAGACAGGAAGAAGGAAGGTCAGACCTTAGAATGAACTTCTGGAAGCGATAAGACGTGAAACTCCGGTGCTGAGTTTAAAAGGGGCTCCCCCCCCCCCCCCGATGAGTATATATTTCTTTTATAATCAGAAATGTAAAGCATTTTAAAAAGTAAGTTCTATCCTAAACTCTGGCTGAACCAAGGATTGGGACAAGGAGCTAGACGACCTTGTACTTGACGGGGACTGCCCACAAATCACCCCAACGCTGGCCTGGGAACGTAGCAGACGGCGAGGGGCTGGCCTCACCCCATTTTCCTTATTTCTGGTCTAGGTGCAGGGAAACTGAGGCAGAGAGGCATGGCACAGTAAAAGGCGTGGACCCAGAAGTCCGCATTCCCAACCCCCTACTCGGACCGGAACCAACAAGCCTCCCTCGGTGGCAGGCACTGTGACACACACACACAATGAGCCAGCAGGACCCCCACAAGAAACAGGCACTCACGGGCACGCTCACTTGCACAGCCAGGTGCAAGCAGACAGCAGGGCCCGGCGGCCGCCCCACCAGGCCGGGCCAGGAACAATGCTCTCTGACTGTCAGCACCAGGAGCCGTCTCTGCCTTGAAATCTAGGTCACAGCAGCAGGCTCTGGAGCCCAGCGCCCCCCCCCCCAACCCCCTCCATAATCCCGGGCCAGGAGAGGGGGGTGACGGGCAGGGGGGTCCAGGCATGAGGACATCAATGGGGGTGAGGGGGGGTGGAGAGAGCTCAAAAGGAAGGGGCAGCACGGGAAGGAGGCAGGGTGCCCCCAAGAAGACCCTGCCCCCACCCCCATGGAGGAGACCCTGGGACCAAGCCCTCGGCTGGGAAGTGGCACAGCGGTTAGGGGTCTCCTGTCCATTTTCACGCAGAAGAGGCTGTAACTAGATCCTGTGGAAGGAGAATGTGTGTGTGTGTCTCTCCTGGAAGGAAGTTGGGTTTAGGGCTCTGAATCTAAAACACAGACTTCCAGGGGAGGTGGGCGGGGAGGGATTAATGTGTGAGTGAGCCACCCACGAAGGAGGGGGGCGGTGGGTAGGAGCTTTCTTAGAGCGCGAGGCAGACGCGAGGCCCCCAAGAGGCGCGGGGGTGGGGGGAACGTTGAGGGGCGCGGGCTCCGGGAGGTGGCGGTGGCGGGGTGTGGGGGTGCGTGCGTGTTCTGGGAATGGATGTGTACGTGCTAGGGCTGGATGGGTGGCGGTGAGCGTACGAGGTGTGTGTGTGTGTGTGTGTGTGCGCGCGTGCGCGTGTGTGAACGCCGCACGCGTGTGTCAGCTCTGTAATCACAGGCCCGAAAGCAGAGAGAAGGGAAGGGTGAGGAGGGCCCACAGAATGGAGGAAGAGCCGGGGCTGGGAGAGGGAAGGAGGCTGCAAAGGAGGGATCCTAGGGGAGGGTGCGGGGACTCCGCGGTTACCAGAGTGACCTCGGTTCTGCCCCCCCCTCCCCCAGCGGTGGGGACAATGACACCACTGGATGGGAGGGGTGTGGGAGCGGCAAGGAGGGACAGAAGCTGTGCAGTAAGGCCCCCTGCGGGAGTGGGAAAGGCGGCCTGGGGGCTCCCTCCCTGGAGAGATCCGTCCAGCCAGGCCTGGGCGGGGCAGCAGGGGCAAGGCCAGCCCCTTGGGGAATTCTTGGGGTGCAAGGAAGTGGAATCTCCTTAGGTGGCTCTCAAGTCTCACGGACAAGCACCGTCCTCGGGGCGGTGTGGCCCCGGTGGGGCTTGGCAGAAGCTGGGCTCCTTCGCCCCCGGTCACTTTTGTCACCGAGACTCAGGATTCCTCAGGGCCTACGGAGGCGTCTCCTCCCCTCCCAGCCCTGCAAAGTCTTCCAGGTCCCCGGAGCAGCACAGAGGTTGTCTGGGGAACACCAGGCAGCCTGGGCGGAGGCCATTCTTGGGACAGGATACCAAGGCAGGAACCGGGACCGGAGCTGAGGCTGCCAGGAAGTCAGTCCCCTTCCCTCCCAGATCATTCTGTGCTCTGCTCACTACTTCCTCACACCTACCTTCCTTCCTTCCTTCCTTCCTTCCTTCCTTCCTTCCTTCCTTCCTCCCTCCCTCCCTCCCTCCCTCCCTCCCTCCCTCCCTCTCCTTCCAAGCTGGCCCCAGGTGGAGCCCTGACAAAAGTGGAAGTGATGGAGGAAGCTGGGGGGAGAGGGGCAGGTGGGGAGGATCTTACATGCTGGCCTCCGGGGATAGGAGCCCGGAGCAAGACAGGTGGGGGCCCTGGGGCACCACCTGCGGAAGCAGCGGGCCGGGGCGCCCTGAGAAGCCTAGCAAATCGGGGTAACCCCTGTGCGTTGGGACACTACTTCATGCCCATCCCCTCTCCCGTTTGGTCCCAAACTCCCAGTAAACTTCAAAACAAAGCCTTCCCCCCCCACCCCATCTGTGGCAGCTGCCGGAGTTGGGGGGTGGAGGAGGTCTCCCACACCAGCAGGAGGGGGTCTTACTGCCTCGATTCTGGATCCGGGCATGGGGTGCCAGGCGAGGGGAAGCAGAGGGGTGAGTAGGGAGGGCAGGGCGCCCGTTCTACCTGGGCCCCAAGTTCAAGCAGTCCTAGTCCTAATGATTCCCTTAATAACCCACTCAGTTGACTTCTTCCCTTAGCTTCCATTCAGCTTTGTTGGGGGGGGGGGGGAGTGTCTTTCTTCCTGTAACAAAGGAAGAAGGGGGCTCCAAGACTCGGCCGGCCAGCCGGGGAGTGAGGGGAGACGGGATACCCGGGCCTCAGGCTGAGAAGGCAGGTGGGTTAGCCCTGGGCACAGAGGCCCTCGGTCTAAGAGAAGGCAGACGGCCCGCGATGGGGGCATCGGGGAGACCTCTGGCGTCGGGTCGGGCAGGGCAGAGAGGGCTGCCTGCTGGTGAGGCGGCCCGAGTGCTGGCCACTCCGCCGGTGGTGTCTCTCGTACTCCTGTTTCGGTTTCCTTGCCACCTCTCCCCCTCACCCATTTAATCCTTCCTGCAGTCTCTCGCTCCCTTCCTCCTATCCTATCAGTGGGCTTTCAGCCGGTCTCACCGGGTGGTGGCCTCGAGTACCGAGGACCGCTGGGGTCTGTGACTCAGCGTCCCCCTCCGAACACCCAGGGCTATTACTCTTAGGAAAGAGTGAGGTCCCCTGCTGCCCAGAGAGCGGCAGCTTGGGGAAGGGGGGGAGGGGCTTGAACTGGTTGGCCGCATCCAGGTGGCGTGCGAGGGTCCGTAGGGAAGGGGACGGCCCGGCAGGGCGTGACTCCGTGGCCCTCTTCACGCATGACAACATGCACACGGGACGGGCACAGGTGTCGGGGGCGGTGAGGAAGTAGGCAACCGGGGCAGTGGGCAGCCTAGGGCATCTCTGGCAATCTCCCCAATGGAGCGTTTAGCCACAAAGGGAAGAGCAATTAAAGCTAATCGCTCTGACAGCCTGGGGGCCAGACTCGTCGAGAAACAAAACCCACACATTCAGCACGTTTCTCGAACTCCCCGGGGCCTCGCCCCATCCTGCTCTCGCCGGGTCCTGGCTCTCGCAGCCCGTGCCGCCCAGCCCCCAGCCCTCTTCCCACTGCTCTGGCCACCTCGGCCTCGCTTCCTCCCCTCCCGTCCCCGACTGTGTCCCTGTCCCTCGCACACATTCTCCTCATTCTCTCTCTCTCCGACTTGGGCTCCATCCTTGGCTGACTCATACTCATTCTTTTTCTCCCTCTCCTCTTCTCCCACCGCCTCCTCCATCCCTGGGCCACCCGGGGGCGCAGAAACCAGCCGCTCCCGGCACCTAAGTGGACCTGGGGGGCAGAGGCCGCAGCAGCCCCTTACCTTCCCGGCTCCCCCAGCGTCGGGGCGCCAGGCGGGCTCACTCACTCCGGATCCGTCTCCCTGTCCCTGTGTCTTAAAGAGGGGCAACGTGAGGCCCAGGGCTCGGAGACTGTGCCCAGACAATCAGGGTGGCCTGGGGACAGGGGCCCCCACTCAGCTGTCCCGCAGACAGATGTTCTCCCAGGGGACGTGCACATGGAGGCCGTGGGGGGAGGGGGTGGATGTGTAGTGCAGGGACGTTTGTGATTTGCTGTGTGCGAAGCGATGTGTGGAAGAGTCACATGGGTGTGTGTCACCGTGTGTGCTGGCGTGTCTCTCGTAGGTGTGCGTGTCCCTGTCGCTTCCGACACGGACTGGAGGAAATTAGGGCTTTCGCCTTAGCTGCTCCTCCTCGCCCCCGGCTCCCGCCCCCCTGCCCCGGACACGCGCCCGCCGGTCCCCCGGTGGCCCCCCGCGGGCCGCGGCGGGGGTCCTGGCCGAGCCGGCCCGCGCGGGAAGCGGGCTCCCGGCCGAGTGTCCCCGGGCCGGGCCCCGCACCCCGCACCCCGGCCGCCCCCCGCGGCCCCGGGTCGCCGCCCCTGCGCGCCCGCCCGGCCCCGAGCCCGAGCCCGACCCCGGCCCCGGCCCCGGCCCGCCTCTCACCGCCGCGGGCTGAGCGCTCAGGGCGCGGCTCTCCGGCGTCCCGGTTCCTGGGCAGCGTCCGGAGCCTCCTCCTCGGCTCCCGCCGCTCCTGCCGCCGCCGCCGCCGCCGCCGCTTCCGCCCGCCGAGCCCGAGTCCGAGCCCCGCGCGCCCCGCCCGGCCGGCCGGTGACGTCACGGCGGGGGCGGGGCGGGGGCGGGGCTTGAGGGAGGGCCGGCGGGTGGGCTGCCGAGGGCCGCTGCCCGCGCCCCCGGGGACTGCGGGACCAGGCCCTCGGGTTTCGTTCTTTCCCAGCGGGACACCCTCGTCCCCTGGTTCCCTTTCGGTGGCCGCGGCGGCTGGGACCCTGGGGAGCACAGAGTGCGTTAGGGTTTAGGCGTTCGGCGGGCCTCGGGCCTCTGATCCTCTTAGCTGGCTGACCTGTGTTTGGAAAAACCTCTCTCCTCCCCTTCTGGGTCAGGGGACCCGCTAGCGAGGGATCGGAGGCTGGCTCGGGCTTCTCCACATTGGGGGCGGGGGCGTGGGTAGGGATGCAGGCGGGAAGCAACACGGGGCCTCGTCCCCTTGACCTGGAGCCCCGGATCTTCTCTCCTCGGGGGTGATGCCCGGTTGTGTTCCTCTCACCTTTCCCGAATATATCGCCCTCCTGCCTTCCCCCCACCATGATGTAATTTTATTTTCTGGGGAGGAAAAGAGCAGCAGTGAGCTCAGCATGCAAATATAGACATCTTGCAACGCCGCACTTAGCTCTGTCTCCTAGCTCTGCCTCTCTGCCCAGGCCCAGCACCCGGCGGCGGCTCTCAACTTCCTCTCCACCCCTAGGGACTTTCCTCCCCCAGATTCTCAGCCAGACTGAAAGAGGGAAGGAAGAAGTGGGGAAGCATCTGTCTGCACCCCCATCTCCAGCCTGAGGGCTCTTGCCTCAACTCTGGCAGGGTCTGGCCCTGGGAAGAGGTCCGGGCCCCACCAGTTCCCCCGGCGACCTCTGGCAACGATGGCCCCGGCCTCCCTCGGTTGTGGCCTGGCAGAGCCGCCGGGTCAGGCCTCCGGGACCCCTGCTTTCTTGGTCTACACTGCCCCGGAAAGAGGCTCAGGCTCCTGGCGTCTTGGGTTTTCCATAGGCCTTCTCTCTGCTCTTCAGTGGCCCTCTCCTGGCACCACACTTCCAGAGTGAGACCGCCTCGTAATCTGCCTTTGAGGATATCTCGTTTGTTCTGCGTTATAGGACCGAACATCATTTCACTGACCTGTCGTTAAGACTCAGAGAGACTCAATGGTGTGTCTGTAGTCAGTGACAGGCTCAGATCTTCCCGAGGCAGCAGGCACGGGGGACTGGGGCTCCGTGCTGGCTCCCGTCCTTTCTTGGGTGGTTTATGCCTCTGAGACTCAGTGTCCTCACCGGTGAGATGGGGACGCTGATGCCCGTCTGCCAGGGCTCTTCTGAGGACTGGCACAGAGGGGGGCTTGAAACCTAGAAGCTTCGAGTTAGTGTGGGACCTCCCAGTGACCTGTACTAGATCGTAAGCTCCCTGTTAGAATCGCATCCGCCCAGGGCCCACAGCATGGATTAGACTGAGCATTAAATGGTTACCAGTTGGGTAAAAACACGGTCTCTGCTCTACACTCCTGTGCCTTCCGTAGGAGCATGTCCCGGGTTTGTCTTAGAGGTGACGCTTCGGTAACCTCGTGTCTCCTTCTTCCATACCGAGTGGCCCCCTAGTCTCTCAGCAGCGCCTTTCCACCTGACCCATGACAACTGTCCCATCTGTGAGTTCTGGGCGTGATCAGTAGCTTGGTTCCGCGACTCGACGCCTGGCTCCCTTGCCCATACGCCAGCTTGGGCTGTGCCGGACGGAGTGCGGACCCCTCCAGGCAGGAACCCCGGCAGCCCAGATCCAGGGCCGGGGGAGGATCCTGAGTGTACGAAACGCAATGTCTCCTCTCTATTTGGGACCACGACTTGGGGCCACGCTTCCCCAATTCCACCTTGTCTCTCCTGGTGGCCTCTGAGTATGAGAGTCCCCTCCCCTCCCCCTGCGCATCCCCCTGGGCACCGCCACAGGACTGAACTCAACCTCTGCCACCTGCCATGCCCACCCATCCTCGCGGCCACCCCTGGAACATCCATCTCTGCTTGTGTCTCTGGTCTCTCCTGTGCCCCCCTGCATGATACACATGAAAAGCACCTGCCCGTGCTTTTCAGGTTTCCCACTGACTGCAAGGTTCCTTCCCGAACTCCTTGGCCCCGTCGGACCCACTCTTGATCGAAGGCCTAGAAAAATGCTCACTTTATGAAGCGATCAGAGACCCCTGCGACCTCTCTCTTCTGAGCCATCCTGTTCCATTGTTCCTTCTTCCAACAGACGTTTGTTAAGCGCCACGTTTTGTGCGCCAGGCCCTGTGGGCACAGGGGCAAGGGGCCCCCGGTCCAGCGGGGGAAGACAGGCGTGTAAATGACGATCTAGGGTAGAACACGCTGAGGACTGGAGTAGGAGCGTAGAGAGGGCGCCGCGTGACCCCAGAGGAGGGAACCGCAGGAGGGGCCGCCTCTGGGAAGGCCTCACCGAGGAGGTGCTATTTGGGCTCAGTCCTGACATTCAAATAAGAGCTGCAGGGGGGGGTGCTATCAAGCAGCCCGTAATCGCTTAATTACTTATTGCTTTGTGTTTGTCTTCAATTGTTTAGTTGCTCGGGCTCGACTTCCCAGGGAGGCTAATCAGCTCGGGAGCAGGGACAGGCCAGGCCCTCCGTCTTCTCCCTGAGCCTGTGAGCAATGCTGGACAAACACCATGTGTTGGGGGGCGGCGGGGTGGGGGTGGAAGCTTGTTGACTAGTAGCAGATAAATAATCCACTCTCCTCTGGGACGACTGCCTGGAGGGAGCCCCCCCTCCTTCTATCAGCGCCCTCACAAGGCACCCACACCTAACACTCCCCCCTCCCACCACCCCGTCCTCCGGCTGCCCCCCTCCTGCCACGGGGTGAGGCCTCCTCAGCAGATACTGGTCTTGCTGCCCCAGATCCTTTATTGAGGCCTCTCATTTGACCCAAATACATTAACAAGAGATGGCTGAGAGACAGCCCCAAACACAGGGCCCGCCCTTCCTCCTGGCCAGGGACAGACCGGTCAGAAGGATGCAGGATTTGAGAGTGTGGGGAAGAGTGTGCGCGGGTGGAGGGAACTGAGGAGGAAAGAGTCCCAGGAAAGATTGTACAGAGTGATGGACGAAACGAATAGCGGGCCCAGGGCCACCGTGGGATAGGACACGAGTCAGCTGAGGCGCCCGGGCTGGCACATGGGTTAAGAGTGGGATCTGTCCTCGTCCGGTGAGGGTCAGGGGCTCAGCACTCAGCCGGCGGACCCCGGCGCGCCCCAGGGCACAGAGTGACCCGGTGTCCCTGGAGGGGCCCAGGGAGGGACAGGGGAGGCAGAAGAGATCACGAGGAGGAGAGCGGGCGGGCTGGGACACGGCGGCCACAATAACTAGTCATCGTCGTCGTCCTCCTCCTCATCGTCGTCCTCTGTGTTGATCTCGCCCTCCAGCACGTCCTCCAGCCAGTCCTCCAGCTCCTCAGCGGAAGGCAGGTCCTCCTCGTCGTCCATCTCCAGCCACACGCTGTCCGCCTGGGTGAGGCACACACAGGGGACCCGAGCTAAGCCCCACTCAGGTCTTCAGACCCGTCACAGGGCTCCCTGAGTCCTTGCCTACATCCTCCGTCCCTTCCCCGCACCTGTCATGGCCGGGGGCGGGGCGGGGGGGTGCTGTTCAGGTGGAGGTCTGGGCTGGGGTAGTGATGGAGAAAGTGGCTTGGCGAGGAGACCTTCTCCCTCAGCCTCTCCAACACACCCGTCGTGCCCTTGATGAGGGACCACTGGTGGCTCCTCGTGGCCAGAGAACAGAGCCAGCAGCCCTTCAGATCAAGGCTTTCCTAACCTGCTTTCCCAGCACCGTCCGTAGAAACCTCTCGACTCTCACGCCACAAGACACAAAACAACGACAACAACAAATGACCTGCCTTTTCCAGAACCTGGTATTCATTTCCCTACTTTTGACTTTGGGCACTAACTTTTCCATCGGTCTGGGGATGGCTTCTCACAACTTCCACGTGGGGGACTCCTATAGGTTGTCCAGGCTCCACTTTAAGTGCCACTCCTTTGAAACCCTTCTCTCGGATTCTCTGCAGCAGAAGCAGCTTTGATTTCTGTGCCTCCCTGGCATTTTATGGGGCCCTTTATGATAGAGTTTACGAGATCCGGGCACGTAGTTAACAGAGCACCTGCCTCCCCAGTCGGACTGACAATTGAATTAACGAAAAGACTGTGGCTCCACTCAGTTCACCTCCGCGAGCACGTCTGAGGCACCTGCCACGAGGGAGCGAGAAGCTTTCTGCCCTCAAAGGGCGTGGAGTCGGCTGGGAGGGGCAGGCGTAACACACAAAGAGCCACAGAGAAGGCACGTTCTCAATGCCAAGTGGGCGCTGGGAGTGGCGAGGAGGGGTGGGACTCCAAACAGGGGGTCTGGGCATACTTTGTGGAGGAGACGGGCTGTGACCCGGGCCTTGAGGATGAGAAGCCAGTTCCAGCAGGGGCGTGTTCAGGGCCCGAGTCTCTCCCCCTCCCCGCAGCCATGAGCCCGGCCGCGTCTCATTCCTCTGGGCAGGGTTCAATGCCCAGTCAGCAGAGCAGGGGATGTGGGCTGGGCCGGGAAGCAGAGTCAGGGGCCAGCGGGGCACGAGGGAAGGAGACTCACATCAGTAACGTTGACGACTCCTATCTGTGGGGCCGACAGGTCGATGTCAAACGTCTTCTCCCAGTATGGCACCAGCTGTGAAGAGAGCATGTGTGGTTAGTTAACATGAGTCCAGGGAACACACGAGTCCGGGAGGGCGAGCGCGAGGCTCAGTCCAGGGGGAGAGGAAGGTCCCCCTGAACCCATGTGGATGGGGGACAGGCCCAGCCGTAAGGCCCAAAGGGAAGGAGCGGAGGTAAGCAGCGACAGGGAAAAATCCCAGAGGGAAAGAAAGTATCAGGAGGGTCGGCTGGAGACATTGGCCTTTCCTTTCCGAGGAAAACTGCGTGGCAAACCCCTGTTTCCTGAGCCTTGATCTGTTACTGCGTGACCTTGTGACCTTGGGCAAGTCACTCCTCGATGACCCTCAGCTTCTACGCGTCTAAACCTAGGTCATTATCCCTGGTCATTGCCAACGTCCCTCACGTTTCCATTCGTTCACGCTTTCAACAATGACTATTGGGGGGGTGCCTGGGTGGCTCTGTTGGTTAAGCATCAGGCTTCGGCTCAGGTCATGATCTCAGTTTGTGGGTTTGAGCCCCGCGTCGGGCTCCGTGCCGACAGCTCGGAGCCTGGAGCCCGCTTCGGACTCTGCGTCTCCCTCTCTCTCTGCCCTCCCCTGCTCACGCTCTGTCTCTCTCTCTCTCTCTCTGTCTCTCAAGAATAAATAAAAAATGTCAAAAAAAATTTAAAAAACAAGTAAACATTAACGAGCGCTAGGTGTTGGGGATCCCGCTGGGCACAAAGCTGTCCCCTGACAATGGGATCCCTGCGCTTGGACTCTGTGATTGTGTAGACCCACCTGCAGAATAGGGTGTCCATCTGGCCCCCCCCCAAAACTCTGGGCGTTTGTAGGAGAAGTCAGCCCTGGGCACACGAGCTACCCGCCTAGCCTCTGCTCTGGGAATCGGGTGCCACGTTCTGTGAGATTCACTTCCCATCCTCAGGGTGCCTTTCCTGCCCGCGGCGCCCTTGAACCTGTACTGGACAAAACCTCCCGAGGTCCTCGAGCCAGGAGTTGGGGCCGGGACCCTGAAGGAAGCTCGTCTCAGAAATGGCCACCGTGAGGCGGGGGGTGGGGGTTAGGAGAGCCTTGCCCCTCACCAGTGGGAAGTCGTCGGGGTCGATCCAGATGATGCTGAGGTCGGGGTTATCAGTGTTATCTTGAGCCACGGACTTGAGCGTCTCCAAGAACTCGTAGCCATCTTGTAGGGAACGCAGGGAAGAAGTGTCAGGTGGGGCAGGGGAGAAGGGGACACGGAGGCGGCGGGTGTCCTGACGGCCCCCCACTGCCCGCCACTGCCCGCGGATCCCCAGGAATGCCTCCCGTTGAAGCCTGTTCACTCACAAACACCCGCGTCCCCCTCTCACCGGTGCCCCCCCATCCAATCCTGCATTCCTCCCTCACCAGGATCAGCTTCCTCTGCGAAGGCCACAATGTGAATTCCGTCCATGTCGTCTTCCTGTTAGGGGGAGGGGGGCTTAGCTGTGCTCCCCGAAGTTAGAGAGCCAGACACACCCTACCTCTTCCTTGAACCTGAGTTGGATGGGAATCCAGCTTCTGGATTCAAGGACAGGTACGTCCTTGGGGTGGTGGCCCTGTCCCAAGGGACATGGCTCACTTCAGCGCCAGGGCCCCCACACCTCTGTTGCAAACCCGCTAGCCCCAGATCTCGGGGCTCCTCCCTCTGTTTTCTTTAACAGCTTTTGTGTGTCTCGTTCGTGGCACGTCCTTCGGAACGAAACCCTCCGCACTCTGCCGGTGCATCGATTTCCTACAAGCGAGGGCACGGCAGGTGGGAATATTCCCGGGGCTTGAGTCCTCAGTCACCCCTGCTCCCCTAGGGGCCCGGCCCCATCCAGGGGACACTCACCCAGGTTTCGTACATGCTCTCGGGCTTCAGCTTCCTCAGGGTGGATCTGGAAGAGACCGTCACTACTCAGTGGGCGAGAAGGATGCCCTCCCAGGGGGCCCTCGCAGCGGAGGCTGCCTCTGGGTCAAGCCTCGGGCACAGCCGGCTTGTAGCCCAGAACAGAGCCATCTGGCAAAGTCTAAGCTCCGGGCACCAGGCCCAGATCGTTGCCTGGTTAAAGCAGGTGGGAGAACCCAGAGTGGGCCAGCGGACTGGGAGAGAAATCTTTGGAAGAAAGGTAAGACCTGGGCGTCTGGGCATCCACTGGTTCACTCATTACAGCTGAGAGTCTCTGAAGTTCTAGGCCCCGGGCCAGGTGCCGTGTCGATGGAGCTGGACGAAGCTGACCGGCCCTGCCCCGGTCTAGTGGGGGGGGGGGGGAGTGAGAGTTGGTGGCGTTTACACCGATGAGTGGGTATTTCCAGTTGTGGAGTGCAGGCAGGGCCTCTCGGCGTCAGCACCACTGACATGTGGGACCGGACAATTCTGTCGCGGGGGGCTGTCCTGGGGGCACTGGAGGAGGTCAGGCAGCTACCCGCTTCTACCCAGCAGCGCTCTCCTCAACCGGAAATGTGTCCCATGCGGCCAGTTGTGCCCTGGAGGGCGAAGTCCTCCCCCACCTCACCCCCGTCAAGAACCACTGATGCAGGGCGACGATGAGGAAGGACAGAGCCAGATCTGGGTTAGGATCCCATTCTGACACCCATACCAGTACCCGTGGGGTCTGTTGACCCTGCTCCCCACCTCCTGTGTTCCTCCACGAAGCTGACAATCTCCTCCTCGCTGTTGGGCTTGTCGGGGATGGTCACGGGCTCTTCCATGAAGGCCTCGTAGAAATCAATCTCATTCAGCTTCAGGGTCAGCTTCTTTGCCACCTTTGGGGGAGGGGGTGGGGGGAGTGGAGCAGGGGGATGTGGGTCACGGGGCGAGGCAGTGTCACGGGGAGCAGCCCTTAGAAAGGAGGTCAGACAGCCTGGGCCCTTGTCACTGCCACTGTGACAATGGACAAGTGTCTTGACTGCTCTGGGCTTTGGCTGAACGCTAGAGGGGTGGGTTAGGGAATCTAAAATCTTTGGGGCGCGCGCGAGAGGCCCGAGGTGGGGGTGGGGTGAGGAGTGTCCTGTGTAGGGAGGGACCGTAGGTTCTGGGAGAGAGGTCTGGAGGGCAGCTGTGGGGAGCGAGGGGGACCCCATACGGCCGCGGGGAGGAGAACCTTGCTGTCGAAGGTGGCGAAGAAGGGGATGTAGGGGTGAAACTCCTCCGCGGCGTCCTCATAGGCCTTGTAATCTGAGGGAGTAGCTCGGAGTCAGTCTCTGGGGAGGCCAGGGTCGGCCGGGGAGCCACGTCCCCTCTGTTTCTCCCCAAGGCTCCTTCGGCCAGAGGGGTTCGTTCTGAGACCCCACCCCTCAGTCCTCTGAGAGCAGCTGCACTTTAGCGGGGAAGGTGGAGCGCTGGGGGTGCCCATCTGGGAGCCCCCAGTGCAGGTGGGTCGGAGGGAGGAGGGCATAGAGATGGGGAGACAGTGGGCCGAGTGGGAGTTAGGGGGACAGATAAAACGGGGGTCCAAGGAGGGACACCTGGGAGTTACCCACGCTCTGAATCTTTGTTCTTGAAGTAGCCAATGAGCTTGATCTCGTCCTCAATGTTCTCAAATGCCTGCAGCTCTCGTTCACCCTCGATCAGTTCCACGGGGTCCTCTAGGACCTGGAGGAGCGGGGCCAGCGGCGAGAGTGTGAGTTCTCTCCTCGCTGGAAGGAGGAGGAGAGGGAGGAGGGAGGCAGGGCTGAGAGGGAGGCAGGGGCTGTCCATCACCTGCAAGCGTGTGTGTGTGTGTGTGTGTGTGTGTGTGTGCGCGCGCGCGCGTGTGTGCGCGCGTGCACATGTGCATGGCTGGACTCGGTCGACGAAGGGTGTCAAGACTTAAAGCCACGCCGTTAGGGGCAGGGGACCCTCACATCGAGTAGAAACTCCACCAGGGTGTCAGCAGAGAACTCGCCATCGTACTCGATGACTTCATCTCCCTTGAACACGTAGATGCTGTCTTCTTCCGTGAGTCCTGGCGAGCCAGAGCCAGAGGTGAGCCCGGCCGCCGGGCTGCCCACTGGTCCAGGGCCCGCGCCAGCGTCCCTGGACCCCACGTCCTCCTCTCCACTCTCCCTTCCCCCGCCCCTCTCCCCTCCCTTCAGACCCCACAGCCCTGGGATCTGTGCCGTTGGCTCTAGTCCAGGTGGCTCTCCAGGGGGTGTGTGGGGGGGGGGGGGCTGGGGCTCTCCGGGAGAAAGTGGGATCAGCGGGGGGTGGGGGGTGTTAAGGGGACATAGGGAGATGTGGGGTCTAACAAGGTGTCCCCCCTTCCCTGGCTTCCTTCACCTCCTGGGAGGACTCGGGCCGCTCGCTGCCAGTCCAGCCCTCTAACCCACTGCTATTACTGACTAGATGACTTCATCACTGACGGTCCTCCCCAGCCACGCCCGGAGCCCAGTTCGGGCCTGTGCTGCTCCCTGGTGGCCGGTGTATAACCTCCGGGGCCCCAGCTCTGGACGGAGGGGTGTGACTGGGCCTCTCCAGCCTCGCCGCCGGTGGTGTTCCCTGGCGTCCCCTTTCCCCCAGCACCTAGCCCTGATTCTTAGGTGAGTATAAAGGCCACCCACCCCCTCTTTCTGGGATTTGAGCCTGGGTCTCTCTAAGGAGTAAAGGAGATGCCAGAACCCCAGCCATAATCGTCCCAATTTCAGTCTCCCCACCCCCACCTCCGACTCCATTCCCAGTGGGCACCGTGGGGCCCTTGGCCTAGACAAGGGCTGCCCTCCGAGTCGCCGGCCTGGGCCCCGTCCCACACTCCAGGCCTCCCCCCTGCCAGTCCCTTACCTAGTTTCTTGGCTACTGCCGCGTCCTTCTCAGAGTCCACCAGCCCGAAGCCAACGCCCTTGTCTTCCAGGACTTGGGCCGCTAACTGGAGGGAACGGAGGGTTAAAGTCGGCTCCAGGATTCTGTTCCCATCTCGGGGGGCTTCCCGGTGGGGTCGTTTGGGGAATAGAAGACTTGCCCTGGGTGCCGCGCGAGGATCCGGGGCCTCTCCCCGTGCCCTGCAAGCCCACCCCTTTGGTCTGCGGTCCAGTGTTGGCCCCTGACCCCTACGTGGCCCTTGTCGGTGTGCTTCTGATCCTGCCCTTGAAGGTGTGATCCTTCCCGGTTCCTGAGGGGGTTCCTGAAGGAGGCCCTGCCTGCAGAGTGACTGAGGCCCTGCCCCCCATCCTGATTGAAGGCCACGCTCGGTGTGGGGTGACATTAGAAGACCCTGAGTAACCCCCACTGGGGAGAGCTTTGGAGGGCAAGAGGGTATGGGGGGAGTCTGGTCATGTCCCTGAGGAGTGGGGAAAGCCAGAGGGTCACGGTGGCCACCGCTTGTCACCTTCAGAGGCAGAGACTCCAGCAGGCCCTAGAGGGGACCCAGGCAGGGCACTCCTCCCCCTCTTTACCCCAGCCCCTCACTCCCACTGGACCCTGCCCCCTCGGCCTCCCGGCTGGACCCTGGAGCCCGATGCACTCTGCCGAGGGCGCCCCACCTAACAGACCCTGGTGCCGGATCCTCAGGAGGATGGGGAAGGGAGGCTGCTGGCAGGTGGATGGCCAGAGATGTTGAACGCTCAGGATAAAAATACTCAGCGCATTAATCAGATGGCAGGTTCTAGCAGCCACAGGGACACACACACACACACACACACACACACACACACACGGGAGCCTGCGGTCCTTCCTCCGGGCGGGCCGAGGCCCATCCATACTGCCAAGGGCCGCAGAAGCTTGGGTGAGAAGACATCCTTATCCCAGGATGGAGAGTGTGTGTGACCACACGTCCCAGTCATCCCCAGACACAAACTTTTGCTCTCGTTCTGAAGTCCACTTGGGGGTGGGAGGAAGCTTCCCGCAAAGAGAAGCGGGGGAAAGGCATTCTGCAAGAATTTTCCAACCAGGGCGTGCAGCCTGGCCCAGTCTGGGCAGGGAGAGGGAGCGAGGCCACGGTGGTCTCCGTGGAACCACCAGCCGGGAAGCGGATGCAAACGAATGTCGAGGGCATTTAAAATTCATACCTGACGGGTCTCCTTGGGGTGCAGCAACTAGACCGGGGCCACAGCGCCCCACAGTGCGGCTCTTCCCCTGTCCTCTGAAGAGCGTCCCTTTCCTTTTTGGAGCCCCCCTTCCAAGGACACCCGGGTCCTGGCCAAACCCAGCGCTTCCCGGCGTGGAGGCGAGGTCTCCCCGCAGCCTCTCTGGCCCGCGACGGCCTGACTGGGGTGGGACTTTGGGTTCCAAGTCTCCCTTCTCTTGTGGCGAAGGCCACACGCCCTTGTGTCCACTGCTGTCCCTCGCGCCCCCCCCCCCCAGGCCCCTCAGAGGCTGCGCGCACTCGCCGGCTGGGGCTCGCGGGGGAGGGGGGGCGGGCGTGCCCGTGGGCCTGCGGAGCCCCCCCCACTCACCTCCAGGATCAGCTCTTCCATTTCGAACTGTCTCTGGGAGGCCTTGTCGTCCTCAGGGGGCTCGTGGTAGAGCAGCGCCAGCACCTCGTACTTCTTGAAAATGTTCTTGTAGTTCTTTGCGTTGACGTTGACCACGCGGTCCACACCGTCGTACTCGGGGAAGTCCAGCCCGTCTTCCCCCCGCACCCCCGGCCTGGGTGTCCCCAGCAGCAGCAGCAGCAGCAGCAATGCCAGCCGCGGGCCGGGCACGGCCGCGGCCCCCATCCTGTCTGCAGTGCCCATGGGCGTCGCGGGGTCTGGGTCGGGTCGGCTCTCCTGGTCCAGAAGAAGGTGGCCGGGGCAGGGAGGGGCCCTGGGTCCTGAATCCCGAGTTAGGGGCTCACGGTGGGGGCGGGGTGGGGAAGGGCCCAGAGCAGTGGACAGAGGACACTGCTGGGTCCCGGACAGGCTGCCGACAGAGCCAAGAGTGAAAGGGTCAGGAGGAGGGATAGGAGCAGGGGGCGGGGAGGGAACCGGAGCCGGCCCCGAAGCTGGCACCCGTCGGCCCCCACCTGGTCCCATCTAAATATGTCTCTCGGCCTGGCAGGAGAGAGGATAACCTTCTGAGGCCAGGGCAGCTCCGCGAGGGCCGAGAGAGACCCTCCCACCTCCTACACCTCACCCCGCCCCCGGCCTCCCAGAGCCCCTCCCCCGCCCCTTCCCCGCCGTCCAGGACTCCTCAGCACGGTCCCCACGCCGGCCTAGAAGCTCATCGCCATATTAAGAAAGGAAAAGGCCTGAGCTAAAAATAAGACCAGATGAGTCGGAGGTAAATGATGCTGGGCTGGGGGAGGGGAGGTGTGGGGTAATTAGGGAGAGCCCGGGGAGGGCCAGGGTACTCGGGCTGAGGGGAATGGGGGTGGAGAGGAGGGATTCTGGGTCAGAGATTGAATTCACGAACACAGGGCACGAGGGGCACAGACGCTGGATTGCCTCCCCGTCGTCGTCGGAAAACCCGGGAAGCTTCTCCGGACGAGGTCTGTTTGCTCGATCCCGCGGGCGGAGGGGGCCGTGAAAAGCAAGCGGGCTGCAGAAAGAGACCCCCTTGCACTTCCCTTCAGAGAGCCAGGACCAGGGATGAGGTCATCCTCTGAATAAAAGATGGAGCCTCGTCCAGGACTGGCCACCTGGCCCGGCCCCAGCCAGTTTCCTGTGCTTCACTCAACACTCCTCAGTCGGGACGCAGGGAAGGACGGGGCGGGCGGGGGGCAAGGGGCCCTGGCTGCCGTCCACCCTGCAGACATGCGAGGCGGGGGTTTCTCTCCGCGAGGAGGCCCAGGAGAGGAGGGGAACCGTCCAGCCGCCTCCTGCCTCCTGCCTCCTGCTCGCGCTCTGCACTCCCATCAGAGGGGACCCGGTTCTCCAGGGCACGCAGGGAGGGAGGCTTCCCCACGCTGGACCACGATGCATTCTCGCAAAGGGGATCAGGTGTAAACGCCAGGGGAAAGGTTAAAACCCGAAGAGGTGGGACCTCGACCCGAGCCCCAGCCGGGGAGGTTGATTCATTCTGTGCACCTGAGAGTTGGCGGGAGGAGGGACTCTAACTTCCTGCGCCCCAGCCTGGGGGGCGAGCACCAGAGAGGAGCTCCGCTCTAGGCTCCTGGGAAGGAAGGACCCTCTTCTCGGCCCTCCAGGGCTCTTACCGTGCACAGGTAAACTGAGGCACGAGGGAAGCCAGGGAAGAGGCTGGATCAAAGTCAGAAGTCTTCCCTTCCCACCCTGAGGGATCTCCGACTTTGGAGAGACAGGGTTTAGTTTGCACCCAGGCAGGGGCGTGACATTATCTTAGGAGGAATAACTTTGCCCCCTCCTGTGGGGTGGACCTTGCACAGCTAAGCAAGGAAGGCCACAGAAAATCTCAAGAATGTGGCAGGAGTGGGTCCAAGAGAGACAGCTGTCACTGGAGGGCAGGCCGGAGCTAACCTGAGCAGGGCTGGTGGGAGCTGGAGAGGCCTCAGAACGTTTCTCCTGGTCTCACAGGAGAGCCGCTGTCGTGCCCACAGCCCCGCAGCCAGAGGGCAGGAGGGAGGGCCGGGATTTCTTCCCTCCGCCGCATGTTGGTGGGGGGTGAGACCCTGGAACACCGGCCCTGTCCCCCAGGACGCTGACCTCCTGCTCCCCCAAGGATGTGAGACGGGGCGAAAAGGTGACCTTGGCCCCGCAGCCTCCCCACCTTCTCCCACTTCGTTCCCACTCCCTGCCCTTGGCCCTCCAGGCCTAGCCAGTCCTTCCCAACAGCTGTACCCTCCCCTCCTGCCCCCTGCCTGCTCTCCCTGCTGCTGTGTTCCCTACTTTCTGCTCCGTCCCTTCTCTCTGAGCCCCCCTGCCTTCAGGCCCTTGGACTTGTAAGCCTCAGCCGCTGATATCAAATGACCCTGAGTTGGGGCCTCTGTATTTTTAACCCACCAGACACCCGAGGCTCCTGCTACTGAAACCCGAGGAGCTGGCCCCTCCGTGCTCCCCGTGCTCTCCGTGCTCCCTCACTCCCCACACCCTGGCCCCTCTGTCCTCCAGGTCTGGTTCAGCCCTGTCAGCAGCAGAGAAGGACCCCAGGCGGATATAGCCCTGTCCCTAGGGGACCTGGTGCTGGAGGGGGGAGGCTGACAGGTGGGAGAGACCTCAGGAGGGGAGGAGTGGCTGGTGACCCCCTACGATGGCTTCCTCTTTGCCACCCCACGGCCTCTCGTTCCCTAGAACCGTCCGCGGACCTTCCTCCCTCGCCGTCCT
Source organism: Puma concolor (assembly GCF_028749965.1). NCBI lineage: Eukaryota > Metazoa > Chordata > Mammalia > Carnivora > Felidae > Puma > Puma concolor. The sequence continues at coordinate 4,862,697 of NC_141683.1, read as the reverse complement.
TTTGTTCTGTTTCGTCTTTTGTTTTTTGTTTTGTCGGTGTATATTTTCTGCCCGGCCCACGCTGGGGGACGAGTCTGTGGGTGGTTAAGGGCACAGGTTTTGGAATCCGACAGACCTTGGTTTCCTCATCTAAGAAACAGGGTGGCTGATAAGAATCTGTTTGTTGTGTGAACTCGCGGATGGAGCGTGCGAGGCCCTCGTCCCACTGCCAGGCACGTGTGCTCTCACTTAACACATACGCTTTGTTTTTGGTGACAGTCTACGACTTCCCCCAGCTTTCCTTAGCATTTTCCCCAGCCCTGCGGGCTTTGGGGACATGGCCCCTGAAGATGTGTGCCAATGAGCTGACCCGCAGCGTGAAGCCCAGGGAGCAAGAGCCAGCAAGTGGGTGAAGGGGGAGGGGCCGCCCCCGAGGGAGACACTCCCAGGCTCGTCTTCCTCCTCCACCTGCGACCAGCCCGGAGCCTGGCAGAGACCAGGATTTGGGGAATGTCTGTCACCCTGTGCAGAGGCTGGGGTGCGAGGGGCAAGGGCGCTTCACCCACAGTCAAGGCTCCAGGGATCCAGAATGGGGTGGGGTCAAGATGGCCCGACAGCGGGGCGCGGAGGGCGGACCGGCGGCCCCGTCCCCAGAGGAAGGCATTCACCACTCGCCCTGTGACACTTCTCAGGTCCTGTCTGGACCTCAGGCTCTTCATTGACTTCATAAGGTCTTTTCTAGCGCTGAAGCTCCATGAGGAGTCCAACCGCCAGCCGGGACGTGGCGCCTGCGGCCCCCTCTCTAGGCGGTGGCTCCGCTCTTTCTCCCTCGCCTGCACCCGTGTCTCTGATCCTGCTTGACTTGTCCTGGCCTTGTTTTCCTCCACATCTTCAGACTCGAAGTTGGGGGCTACCCCTCGAGGGGCAGGGATGCTTGAGTCCGACCCCCTCCCCGCCTCCACTTGGTCCCCAAAAGACTGCCCTGCGGGGCTCCCGTGGAGATCTAGGGGGACGGTGGCACGATAACCCCGTCTTCAGAAACCAGACAGACGCATCCAGCCAGGTGAGGGCCATTGCAAACATTTACTCTCTAGACTGGCAACTGATTCAACAGGACAGTGCCTTCCGCTGGGCTTCCCGTCCACCCGCCCGGTCTCCTAGCCCCAGTGCCCTCAGCGCAGCCCCAGGCTCGCCTGTCCCTAGCGTCTCTGCTCCACTCGCCCCCCTCTCCCATGTGCCGAGCTCGTCACCCCGAACCCCCACCCGGCCCTGGGACATCCGTCAGGTGAAGCTCTTCCTGTGCCGAGTTCAGTAATAGGTCTCTCTCTCCAGCCAGCCTGTGGAAGAGAGGACACCGGAGTGAACTGCGGACGGGGGAGGGGAGGTCTGGGGGGGCGGGGCGCGAGGCACGAGGGGGCCGAGGACAAGGTGGGAGGCACCGCGGACAGGAAGGAGCAGAGCGGGAAGGCCAGGACCACGGGGCCTGTCTGGCAGCAAAAACCCGGGGGCAGTGGGGTGGCGGGGGCAAGGGGCCCGCGGCAACAGGGCAGGAGGGGAGAGCCAGTGGGGAGGCCGGTGACCACTGAGAGCAGGGCGCAGGGAGCCTCACCGCCAGGATGACGACGGATGATGAGCCTTCGGATTTCATCGTAGGTAAAAATAAGAGCACTGTAGGGAGTGGCACAGAGCCACCAGGCTGTCCTGTAGGGAGTAAGAGTTGGTCAGTGGGGCAGCGAGGGAGGGGCCAGAGGAAGCAGGTGCAGAGGACAGCGCACAGAACCGTGTGACCCGTTGTGGGGTGCAGGGTTGAGCCCTACCTTTCAGGAGGCCCGAGCCTGGTGGGGGAGGGAGGAGACAGAAACACAAGCAGCCACAGATAACAGAACGCGACAAATGCCGATTTAGCGGCACACGCGGTGTTCCTGGCTTCTGTGGAGTCGCTCAGGGCGGCCCCTGTTGCCCTGCAGGTAGTCGGGGCCTTGCGCCCACACAGGGGAGGTTGTCTGAGTAGGACGCGTCTACCTGAGTCTAGACGTGTGGGGGCATTTCACCAAGGGATGGATATACGTGTCCATATGGCAAACACGCGGAAAGTTCTTCTGCCGGTTGATCCTCTTCTGTAACTAGAGGCCGGGGACAGAGACTCTGGGGAGGAGTCAAATCAGAACCACGTCTGTTCCCTTGGGTGACAGACAGGCAGGTGGCCTCGACCAGTGCCGCCTGATAGAAATACACCGCGAGCCACCCGTGAGAGCTCGCGTTTTCCAGTAGCCACACGAAAGTAAGTAAAAAGAAACGGGGGCAAGTAATTCTAACAGTGCGTTTTATTTCACCCAGTGTGTCAGAAGTATCAGCATTTCCACGTGGAACCAACGTGAACGTTATTAAGGGGATGGTTTACACTCTTCCTTTTGTCCTAAGCCTTCGAGGTCGAGGGGGCACTTCACAATGACAGCGCATCGCATGTCGGACCCTCGATTTTCAAAGGGCCGCGGAAAACGTAGCCCAACCCAAACAGGAAAGGTGTATTGAGTAGAATAATCTCTGACGGCACTTTAGCTTTTAACTCTACCTCAGCTAGCTACAATGGCGGATTCCGTTTATCGGTCTCTCACTAGCCATGTCTCAGGAGCCTGAGAACGAGGGACGGAAGCAGGGTGGCTGCCATATTGGCCAGCCATATTGGCCTTGGCCGCGGGCTCACTGCACACGCGCACACGCGGTCCCCCACACACAGCCACCCAGTCACTCAACAGCAACTGCCGTGTGTCCGCTCTGTGTCCGCGCGGGTCCCGGGGGAATAAAAGCGATGCCAGGATGGCCTTTGATCTCCAGGAGCTCAGGTGACCAAGGGGAAAGAAGGTAGAAAGACACCCAACACGAATACAGTGTTAGGGGATGTGTTGTATGGCCGGGGAGGGTACAGGATGTTTGGGATCACGGTTAATGCTCAACCGCATCTACCAGGACTTGCGTGTTGACGTTAATGGCAACAATAATAGAACCACTGCCAACAAAGCTCCCGCCACGACCCAAGGAGCCGCGCTTGGTGCATAATATTCTTTCCTTGTGTCATTCTCGCAATACTCTGCAAGGTGTGCATGACCAAGACTCTGCAGGGAAAGCTGAGCCTCAGACTGGTTATATGCCGTCCGGCACAACACACAGTGGAGTCGGAATTCGAAACGGGGCTCGTCAGTATCCAAGGGCAATGCCAACGTGTCTTATTAAGCATTCATTGAGCACCTACAGCCCGCAAAGCGTTGTGTGAAGCACTGCAAGGGACGGAAAGGTGAGCAAAGCGTGTGAAGTCGTGGCAGATGAGCTGGCCGAACACGCCCGAGACCATCGCAGAGGCGGGCAGGGCGATGAGACTGGGGTGGTATGGCACGTTTGTTTTTTTTTCCCTGTAAAAGTCGCGATAGAACGTCTTCGTAACAAGCGCACGCCGATGTAAAAAAAACAAAATACACCAAGACACAGACGCACGGGCCTGTTTGGAACAAAACGAGGTACCAGCCAGTAAGAACTTCAGTACGCCCGCTCACCTCTGCACGTATGCGCTTTGAATGTGTTTGCCTGAGTAGGACAGGATTAGCCACGCCTAGATTGGGCGATTTTTATGCCTACTTCCCCTCTGAGCAATTTGGATCCTGGAACAGCTATAGCACACATCACCATAAAAAAAGGTGCCCCTCTGTTTAGTGCCAGTAAGTCTGCTCAATTTGCATGTCTGGACGAGGGTCACTTGACACGGTCCCAATCCCTCCCTAAATAAGACGTGCTTCTTGGAGCACAGACGATTCTCCTCACGTCACCCAGGACGGCCCCCAGCCAGCCAGGCAGCCCCCAGCTCGGGGCTTCCCTTTCCAACACACCACTTCCTGTCCCAGGCTCTCCCTGTGCCGGGGATCCCCACCCCCCTGGCTTGCGTCCCTTCCCTTACTCACTTGAGTGGGTACATCCGCAGGGCCATGTCCATGCCTGGAGTGTAGGAGAGAAAAACAGCCAGGAATGTCTCCTCCATGAGCCCAAATATTAGGATGTTGTTTCTGGGAAGAAAGGTGGAAGGGTGTGCCGAAGAAAGGGAGGGAGAGGTAGGGGAAGCCAGTGCCCTGCGTGCAGGTGTGAGGCGGTGGGGGCCCGGGGGGCGCTCACTTCATGCCCTGCTGGAAGATGGAGTTACGGCGGGTCTTGCAGATGATGAGGTCAGCCCACTGCACGACCACGATGCTGACAAAGAAGGCCGTGTGGCACGTGAACTCCACCACCTTCCGCTGCTCGTAGGTCTGGGGGCGGGCAGGGTGCAGAGGGGCACTGTCAGAAGGGGTCCGGGTGCACCTCAGGGCCCCTCCTGCCGTCCTGGACCCCAAGGCTGGGTCAGACCTTCAGCCCCTTCGGCTTTACGCCCTCTCGTCCCAGCCCTCTTGTTCGCGCTGGGTTGTGAGCTAGTTCACAGGCTGTCCTGACCCACTGAGAACAACTCAAGGGCAAGCACCTGTCCCATTGACTTTCGAGCACCCTCCCGAGCTTAGTTCCGTGAGCGGCACGTGGTGCGGCTCGGGAATCCCCGCATTAGAACGAGAAGGGTCGTGTGAGGGGAGGCGGACCCCGAGAGCGGCGTCAGAGGAGACGGCTCAGAAAGGAAGGTGGGGCCGGAGGGCATCTGACCACAGAGACGGGAATGCCCGAACGGGTGGCACCGGGGAGGAGGCGACCACACATCTCCAGTGGTTCTCTCTCGCACTCACACTTCCCGCGTAAGGAACGTAAATCTAGTGGGGAAGATAAACAGGCTGGCCGTGTCAGGCTCATAGTGGTTTATAAGAGAGGTCACTCGGGACCGTGAGAACACGGAAGAGGCGCATCCAAATTAGGCTGGAGGAGAAGCCCATGTTGGAAGACGAAAACTGCATGTTTACAGCGAACTTGTAGAAGGAATCAAGAATTTGAAAATACGTAGGACTGAACGACAGTGGGATGCCACGTGCCGAACCTCAGGGGGTGTGGCCCAAGTGGTACCCGGGGGAAGAGATCGAGCCCTAAATGACCAGAAGACATCGGATGGAAACGACCGGAAGTTGATGAGCCAAGCGCTGCGCAGGTAACCCATCCAGCGGGCACGTTTGTGACGCCAGGTTGCATGGCCACGTCTTGCAGGTGGTCATCGACCAACACCCCGGGGCTCTGGGGCCGCTGGCAGATCTTGGCTCTGACTCACTGCCTAACACCGCTCCTGTCCTGGTTTCTGGGGATCCAAATATCCGTGTGGATGATCCTTCCACTGCCACGGTCTCGATGTCTGCCCCCCCCCCATCATCTCCTTCTCCAGCGGTGTTTGCCTCCGCTCCCCACCTGGGCCCTTTGCTCCCTCAGGGAGACTCCAGATCCTGTCTTTCCCAACAGCTTGTTTCTCTGCGATTTCAATTTCAAGCATCTCTTCTGCTCTGACCACCACTACGTGAGGCTGCATCTTGGCCGCAGGGAGAAAGTATCAAGATATGAAACTAACAAAGGCTGGAGTTGAGGATTGAGGGGATGCTGACCTTGATTTGGGGCCTCATTGGCCCCCGGAGCGATGTTGGTTGCTGGGAACACTGACATCTGATGGCCTCGTGGGGCTGAGCTAGGGGAAGCCAAGTGCGTTCAGTGGGCATCTTTCCAACGACCGGGATTCTAGCACACTATCGGGAAACCTACAATTAGCGCTGGCTTAGAGGCATCATGGTGAAGGAGGAAGGTGTTAGACGAGAGTCAGCTTGGAGCTCCCGCCCAGCTCTTCTAGGGATGTGTTGTGGGACTTGGTGCAAGTCGGGGAATCCTTCCAGACTCTGCTTCCTCACTTACACAGGGATAATAGACTATGTGTCCTCCATCAACTTTGTGTCTTCTGTGGTCCTACGATGCTAGCAATAATTGGGGTCACATCTCCTACTGTCTTAGAAATTGGGACAGGAGTTGTTCACAGGTAGGAAAAAAGCACACTCACTAAAATTCTCAAACACCTCGTGTTGGGGTTCGTCCTGGGTTTTAGGGAAGCCTACTACAGAGAGGCATCCTCTGGGTTTAAAAGCTTAGAAAGGTGAGAAAGGGGGAGACAAAGCAAATAGGTTTTCAGACTTGAAATCATATTATTTGAACTCCCGCAGAGGGAGGGAGAGAACAGAGAGAGAAGAGCCAGCCCTCATTTCTGGGCCAATGATGGCTGGAACCTGGAAGAACAGAAATCAGCCTCCAAAAGTTGATCTGAGGAGGAAGAACACCAGGACTAAGGAAGCCAAAAGATGCAGGAAGGTAAGGACAGGTGACAGACAGCAGGAACAAATGGAAATGAAGCCATTACGCCAAGTCGTCACTTGAAGGACCTTTGCCGACGTGATCGGAGATTGGGGTCGTGTAGGACTGGAGATGAGGCGTCACCTCCGTCTGTCTGGTGCCTCCCTTCTCCACTCTCACTGGCCCATTCTCACTGGTCACTCTCTAGGGCCGACCCCCTGACGCACCCATTGCTGTCCGTAACTGTCCTCCAGGTCATTGAGGAATCTGTTTTCCCAGTTGAGACGGATGCCCAGCAGATCAAGAGGTCTGAAACCGTTCTCGGCCAGGATCACGAAGTAGGTGAAGAAGCCAGCCAGAGCCTGGATCATCCCTGTGAATGGCAGAGTCACAGGACAGGGGAACCTGCTTCAGAGAAGCACCTCACAAGGCAGACCATGGAAGGGGTGGTGGCCGGGAGTGGCTCCTGGCTGGGTTGGTGTGTGTCTGAGCTTCTAAGGCCGGAGATGCCGGCCGTCAGTGACCCGGTCCCATCATCTCTCTCGGACTTGTGTCCAAGCCCTGACGTTTGTCTTTGGGCTCTAACCCAGAGCCTTCTTTGAGTCATATAATCTTAAAACTGAAAGGACCTTGCAGGGGATTTATTCCCCCTTTCCACCGAGAGCGCGCTGGACTCCTCTTTCTCCACTTCCTCTCTCGTGCGGGCCCTCATCAGGTCCTGTGCTCTCTTTGAGCCTCCCCTGCCTGCCCCTTGCCTGTCCTTGAGTCAACACCTCCGTCCCCCAAGCCTGGCCACGGCGATAGAGGATGTCAGGGTTAGCATACCGGCTGCGGGGCTGCGCACGGAGTCCCCGTGGACGCTGATTCTCACAACAATGATAAACTATTCGTCAGGGGGAAAACAGATTCTAACCTCATCCAGGGTCCCACGGGCACTAAGTGGCGAGATCGGGACTCACACCTAGCGGGTCCTGGGTCTAGCGGCTTCTACGTGTTTCCTCTTCTAGATGTCCCCTGTCCCCAGTCTCTTCCCTGTCCATCCCTCCCCTGCTCCACTGGCAAGTCCAGAGCAAAGACTTCTGACGGCTCTCAAGTGTCCTTCGAGGCTGGCTCCAGGATTCACGCGACCTGTGCCTACAGCCTGATTCTCTACCCCTCCTTTCTCGGGAGTACGCGCTCCCCCAAAGCTGCCGACTCACTCTTCAACTGGCAGACATGTGCGTTTCCCTCCCCTGACCCCCTCAGCTGACTGTACGCCTGCCGTCTTCTAACAGCTGGTGCGGGTCTTGTTTCCTCCACAGGGTCCCCCCTGACTGTCCTCCTGACTCGTGAGCCCCCTGCTCTGTTCTCCTGTCGCGTGTCCCATTCACGTTCGTTGTTTGGCGCTTGGAAAGGTGCTCTCGTTTGATGTGCGTGTGTTCCTTCTCGGCTAGACTCTGAAGTCAAGGGCAGATCAGAGCTCAGTGGCTCTGTGTGTTCCCAGGGCCCAGCACGGTCTGTTGTCATGAAAGTATCTCCCTGACTTCCACACGGAGCCGACTCCAACGGCCCGGCAGGTGCAACCGCTCCCCACACCCCCAGCCCCCCATTCCTCTGGCCGCACCAATCTGTCCGTAGGCCATGCCAATGAGACGGTGGTTCACCAGGTTATCAGTCTTTGGATTCCGCGGGGCCCTCTTCATGATGTCACTTTCAGCTGACTCGTAAGCCAAGGAGATGGCCGGGACCTGGAGGGTGGGAGACACAAAGGACGCAAAGTTCAGGAGGAAACTCACAAGTCACTTGAGCGAGCTCTGTCCCTCACCCTGAACACGGACTTTTCCTGCCCCCAGACCCTCTCCCGGGAGCTCCTCGAGCCGGGTTCCAGGCTGGGCCTCACCATGTCTGTGCCCAGGTCGATGCAGAGGATGGTGATGGTGCCCAGAGGCAGGGGGATGCTGAGGATGATGAAGAGCAGGAAGGGGGTGATCTCGGGGATGTTGCTGGTCAGGGTGTACGCGATGGATTTCTTCAGGTTGTCAAAGATGAGGCGGCCTGTGGGAGGTGGTGAGGGCGTCAGGGAGACGGGAGGGCCCCCTCCCCGGCCCAGGCGCTCGAAGCATGGTGGCCCGTGTCCCCCAGAGAGGGGGAATGTGTGTTGGAGGGGAGCCGAGGCGGCATGCGGGTGCCTGGGGCCCTGCGTCGGCTCTGCGTTGGGGTCCAGAGGCCTGGGAAGCCAGCGCCGGCTTAGCGTCCCCGACGCCACCCCAGCCCGCGTGGCCCCTCACCCTCCTCCACGCCCGTGACGATGGAGGCGAAGTTGTCGTCCAGCAGGATCATGTCGGCGGCCTGCTTCGACACGTCGGAGCCCGAGATGCCCATGGCGATGCCGATGTCAGCCTTCTTCAGCGCGGGGGAGTCGTTCACGCCGTCCCCCGTCACCGCCACGATGGCCCCCTGGGCGAAGCACAGAGGGACTGAACTCACACCGCTGTGACCCATCGGGACCCGTCCCAAAGCTCACTCTGCTCCCATCATCCCTTGTCTCTAAAGGTCCTCGTGCCCGGCCCTTCCCTGTCCGGCTCCTCCTGAGACGTTAGAACTCTCGGGGGGCCTCAACTGGCGGCCGTCTCAGGGCTCAAGACAGGGTGCTCTCGGGAGTCTCCTCCCGGCCCCAGGAGGTTTGGGGCTGGGCTGGGCGGGGCCCCCCGAGGCGCCCCCCCGTCGTCCTCACCTGCCTCTGACAGCCCTCCACGATGATGAGTTTCTGTTGCGGGGACGTCCGCGCGAACACGATCTCCGTGTGGTTCCTGAGGATCTCGTCCAGCTGCTCCGACGTCATGTCCTTCAGGTCCGAGCCGTGCACCACGATGGCCTTGGCTTCCCTGAGGGAACGGGTTCCAAAAGCCGGTTCAGAGGGCTCAGAGCTCGCATGTCCCCGGCCACCCGCTGTCCCCAGGTGGACACACCGCACCCTTGCCTGCTTCCCGCCTGCCCCTCCCTTTGCTCTGCGTCCTTCTGCAAACTCACTGATGTGGTCGTGTGGCCATTTCCCTATCATGTTTTACTTTGCCGTCAGTAAACCCCATACGTCCTATCTACCTACCGCACGAGGCTTCAAGAACCTTAGTGAGTGGGGATCCGGGTGGGGCAGACCGAGGACGGAGGGAACAAACGGCAGATCTGAGTTCTTTAGGGGTCCCACCTGGGGTCGATGCTGCTGCAGATGGGGACCTTGAGCTGGGCGGCCACGTTGTCTATTGTTCTAGCGCCTTCAGAGATGATGCCCACCCCTTTGGCTATGGCCTTGGCTGTAATGGGATGATCCCCCGTTACCATAATCACCTGGGTTGGGAAGGGAGGAAAGAGGAGAAGAATCATCTTCAGGGAGTCCTGGATCCTTTGCCTTTCTCCCCACAACACAATGGATCACCGCCTTTATTCCACAGGGGAGTTAGCAGCTCATCCCCGAGACCTTGCGCTGCCGTGGCTTCCCCCCCTGGGACTGGGTCAGGACCACCAGACCATAAAACATAGAACCGTTTGGGCTCTAGGTTTCCCAGGAATAAACTGGGAATTTGGGCACATTACTATATTCAGAATTTCATTGAATTTGCTCCAGAAGCTGGTCGGCTTCTTCAAGCTCAGAAGACAAACACCTACACAGAGAACAAATGGTAACAAAGGAACGTCTGGAATCATCCGTCTGCCCTAGCAAAATACCATCTAGGCCCAGGTGTGTGCTGATCCTCGCTTTTCCTCTCGCTCCCTCTTCCTTCGCCTCTCCTGGGGTCCAGCCCTTGGCGGGTGCCTGGTACGAGCCCCAGCCCTGTCCCCTTGCTCCCCAGAGCTCTGGCGCCTGTGCTCCGAGCTGCCTGGCATTCTGTTCCTTCTGTATGTCAGCACTTAGCCTCCTCTCCATGGGGAGCGCCCACCTCCCCGCGCGCCACCGTGAGCTCTGCAAGGCAGGGCCGTGTCCGTGACCCCTTGTGAAGTTTGGCCCTGGCGCGAAGCCTGGCACACAGCCCTCGTTCCACAAACAGCCATCAGAGAAGGGAGAAAGAATGACCGCGTCCGGGGAACCACGGCTCCTGGCTCCCGGGTGCCCTCCAGGCGCATGATTTTCCAGGCGCCGATGGAAGGAGAAGGCAACTCCGTGGCTGTGACGGAACCATGCAGCCTCGACGAGTGGCAAATGTAACGGGGTCCTTGCAGGTTTTTAAATCACATTAGTTCCAAAGGCCTGAGCACAGGGCTCTACCTGGGGAAGTATGGGCGCTGCCGTCATATCCTTGTAGGAACTTCGCTGCCCTGGGACCGCCATCCGATCCCTGTCAGCCGCCGCGTTAACATCGATCCGCTCTGCATCAGCGCCGTTTTGGAATCGGCCCTGAAAGGGTCCACCCTTTGGGGCAACCCCCTGTACGTCTCACATTTTGTCCTCCTCGGAGGATGGTGTCACATGTATGTCTTTCACTTCCCTACAGGGAAAAGGGATGACTCAAAATTTCTCACCAAGTCGGCCAAAGTCCTGGCAGCTTAGGGTCCAGAAGAAGTGATGACGAGAACTGCACATCTGTGCCCGGAACACGGGCTGGCCCGGAAGGCAGCAAGGCCTCAGCCTCCGACTGCTGCGGGCTCGCCTGCCTCGGGCTCTGACGACACCCAGGCTCGGTCAGCCCCTTGTCCCCCCCCCCCCCCATTCGGTCCTCCCTGCCTGCAGGTGCATTTGTGACCCTCTTCTTCTCGCTAAAGGGACCCACAGATCCCCAGATGCATTTCACACCTGCAGCGTGATTCCCCACTCCGACGGCCGCCTCAAAGCTCAGGAAACTCCAATGGGCCCTTCTCCACGTGCCTCCCATCGCATGGTGTGGGAGCTCAGAGAGCCAGAGGGAGGGAGCTCGGGTCGGTGTGGGCATCCTCCGCAGATGTGCTGCAATGAGGCTGTCGCTACAGAGAACTGTCCCATGCAAGCAGTGTGTACTCATTAGGGAATTCACTCAAAATAGTTCCTACATCCAGCCCTTGGTTCTCAGAAACCAATCCTTGAACTTGGCATGGCCCAGCTGCCCTCTGACAAACTGCCCACAGTCAAAGGTCTAAGATAAAGCCAGCTCTGCAGAGAGCATCTCGTTCTCCCTAAAGACCTGCAGTGCTACCCTCCGCCCCACTCCTCCATCTAACTGCTCTCCCCCCACGTCTGGGATCCAGAATATCAGGTAGGAGCGGGAAAGGTGCCAATCTCTAATCTCCCAGGTTGGAGGTGAGTCTTAGAATTTGGCGTGGAAGTGGGGTACAGAATGTCTCAGGACTAGAGAAACTCTGCAGCTCCCCCCTGAAGCCCGAGCACCCCCTGGCCAGGGAACAATCCCCACCTCCGGGGGTGCCCGGCAACTATGCCTCACTTTCCGACCGATTCACTTTGGTGTCAGCTTTTGTACCCCCGGACGTGTGCCTGTTAGCGCGGCTGTTCCCTGCGTCAGGTCGAGGGCCCAGCTCTCATGACCTCATTCTCGCCGTCGCCTGCTCCAGCCCCCAGCCCATCCCGGCAGCACATTGACCTGACCCCTTCTAGCACTTGGCTACCTCTACTGTGGCCTGCGGACCGGCATCATCTGGGAGCTTGTCACCAGTGCAGAATCTCAGGGTGACTTAGACCTGCTGAATCAACACCTGCGTTCCAGAAAAAGCCCCAGATGAGTCGCATGCACAACCGTGTCCTAGGACGCCGGTCCTCAAACTGACCTGCCTACGGAAATCTCTATGAATGTTTTAAAAAAAGCAGATGCCTGGGCCCCACCCTGAGAGTTTCCAATGTAATGGGTCTGGGGTATGGCCTAGGCATCAGATTTTTTTTTTTTGAAGTTTATTTATTTATTTATATATTTATATTTATTTAAGTAACCTCTATACCCAATGTGGGGCTTGAACTCACAACCCCAAGATCAACGGTCACATGTTCCACCGACTGAGCCCGCCAGGCGCCCCCAGCCATCAGATTTTTAAAGCTCCCCTGATGATTCTCACGGTCAACGCAAGACAGGGTTCTAACGACAGAAGAAACTTCCCGTTTACCACTAGGTCGTCTCTTACGACTAAACATCATGAGCTCAAGGAAACCGAAATCAATCCAGGTACCAAGATGGCGGAGAACCCGTTCCATGCAAAGCTTTCTACCCTTGTGCCGTGTTGTGACGGGTCGGCGGCTCCTGGGACCGTCAGAGGTTTACCTTAATCCCCGCACTGCGACACTTGCCCACGGCGTCGGGCACGGCGGCCCGGGGAGGGTCAATCATGGAGATGAGCCCCACAAAGCAAAGGTCCTCCATGGGGAAATTGATCTCATCCGTGTCAAACTTGAATCCCTTGGAGAAAGTGGTGGGCAGATTCAAGAAACAGAAGCCTGGAGAGACAGAGGGAACGGAAGTCCTTCAGCCGCCAATGTCTCCGTCCCGCTCACCCCAGCGCCTTCAGCTCTGCGCCCCCCGAGCCACGACCAGGTGGTGCCAGTCCTTCCAGGGTTCTTCCCCAGCCCCTCACCGAGCACGCGCTCCCCCAGGCCTCCCAGCTCCAGATAGGCGTCCTGGAACTTGCTCTTCATCTTCTCATCTAGGGGGTACTCCTCTCCGTTCAGAAGGCACGTGGAGCAAAACTCCAGGATCTTCTCGGGGGCCCCCTTCATCATCAGCACGTGGGGCTGGGAGCTCTCCTCCTGCAGGTGGATGGACATCTGGGGAGGAGAAAAGAGTCCCGTTTCACACCCTCCCCCTTCCCACTTCCTCGGTCCCCAAACCCCAGCGCAGCCGCTCCCTCCGGGCAGCTCCGACTCAGGGCCGAGCCCACCCATCGTCCTTGCCCGGAATCCAGCCTATAACAAATCTGTTATCTTCTCCGCCACTGGAGGCTGAGAGCTGGACCAGGACTCTCACTGTCTCTGCTTCCTCTCTGCCTGGAAAGCAGAAGGTTGAGCTGGGCAGAGGGAGCAGAGTGGACAGGAGAGAAAACGCAGGGTCCGCGGGCCTGGGTCGCAGGGCCGGCAGGAATGCTTTAGGACCTCGGGTCGGTCCATTTAACCTTCCTAAACCTTAGTGCCTCTGATGAAAAGCAAAAGATTCTGTGTTGCTGACTTCATCGGGTTTTTAGGAGAGACCCCACAGTCACGAATGAGCGTGGAACTTTTGACTCCCCTAAAACTTAGCTGCTAATACGGCCTGCTGTTGACCCAGAACCTTACCAATAGCATAAACGGTCGATTGGCGTATATGCTACGTGTTACGTGTACGATATACCGTATTCCCACGGAAAAGTGAGCGTGAGAAAAGCCAGCGCTGTTACGACGATCACAAGAGAAAACGCACAGACAGTACCATGCTGTGTTTGTCGAAAACCGGCCGTGTTGAAGTGGACCCCCGCAGTTCACCCCTGCTGTTTGAGGGTCAGATTGTTTTCCTCTTTTTAAGTTTATTTATTTATTTTGGGACAGAGAGAAAGCACAAGCCGGGGAGGGGCAGGGAGAAGGAGAGACAGAATCCCGAGCAGGATCTGCACCATCGAGGCTGAGCCCGATGCGGGCCTCCAGCTCACAAACTGTGGGGTCGTGACCTGCCCGAACTGACGTCAGGAGTCAGATGCTTAACCGGCTGCGCCACCCAGGCGCTCCCGAGGGTCAGATCATTTGTACAAAGTACTTTGAAAAGCACGAAGCATCATCCAGAGGTAGGTCGGTCATTGTCATGCCCTTGCCCCTCTCCCAGTAGCGTGAGAAGTCCCAGGGGCTACTGGAAATTTGGGGTCGGGGTCAGTGCGGTGTGCTGGGGACAGGGAAGGGCATAGTCAAGAGTGACTGAGGAGACCACACTCAGGGAGGAGAGAGAAATTAGATGCATTTCGGTTTTGCGTCTTCTCTTGATCTCTGATCTGGGAGCGGGAATTATGGTGAGGTTCCTCTTAGGAGCCAGGAAGTCCCTATTCGTAGCCTGTCTGGTCACAAAAGCAGCACCTGGAAATGAGCAGGTGCAGAGGAGGCCGGATTGCACCGTCCAGAGGAGAAGCGGTGGGAAGCCTGTGTGTCAAATGCCGTTCAAACCATCCCATTAGAGGGGCGCCTGGGTGGCTCAGTGGGTTGAGCGACCGCCTTTGGCTCGGGTCATGATCTCCTGGTTCGTGGGTTCAAGCCCCTCGTCGAGTTTGCTGTCAGCGCCCCGCCCCCCGGCCCTCCTCTGCTTGTGCTCTTTCTCTCTCTCAAAAATAAACATTAAAAAATAAATAAATAAAAATACAACCAACTTATTCAAAGGCCCATCCCATTAGAAACTTTCAAATATTCCTTACCACTTTCAGTTGTAGTCAAAGTATGCCTAAGCAGTTAAGAGGAAAAAACCTTAGCTTGTCTAAACAGAAAGCTGTAAGCGGTTTAAAAAGCTTGGTTTTCTGAAGGCTTAATACGCATTTGTTCGCTATTTATGGGGATTATCGGAGGTGATGGCGTGACCTACTTATGAGTTAGCCCGTTGGTCATGGGAAAATCGCATCTTGATAGAAAATGGCAGATCAGAAGGTGGAAGCAGTCTGGAAATATCAGAACCGAGACGCTCTTTTCCTTTTAGTCCGAGAGCGAGGAAGAGATCGCGCCCCGCAAGCGACGAGCGGGCCGAGGACGGCCGCGCTCAGAGCTGGAGTTAGGCCACCACCAGTTAGGGCGTTTGCTCGGCCGGCTGGGCGCACCTGGCATGGGAACCACCGAGGAAGGTTGTGCCGTTGGCACGTGATAGCTCAGGAAAGGCGCTAACCTGGTCGTTTTGGGGGAAGTCGCTATTTCGTGGGACGTCCCAACGAATGTCGTGGGTATATTTGGCTTTTATTTTGACTCATGCGGTGGAAGGGGCATCCACCTCTTGGCCGTCACAGGCTTTCATCCGGCCCTGCCAGGCACACAACCCTCGTCTGGGTTGTGAGGCCACTAAACGTCAGATAAAAGTAGAAATAAGTTCGCAGTTTGGGCTCAGGAGACCTATCTTGTTACACTGAAAGCCAGCGGAGACACAAAACTCTGGATCTCTTTCTTGACCGCTTACGTGCTTGATGTTCAACGTGAGAAGACGGGGAATTGGCTTTTTAAAAACTCCAAACCCCATATAGCTTTTGTTATTATTATCATTTTTTTTTTAGTTACAATTTTTTTTTCCGCTTTGTGAGGAAAACTTTTAGGATCTGCACTCCCAGTAACTTCCAAATACCGCCCTTGCTGAGTCTGCCTGGCGTCCTCGCGCACAGGCCTGAGATGAAATAGGGCACCACCGGGGAGCGCCTTGCAAACCCAGCCTTATCCCGCGGTGGTAAGCCTGGCGGGAGCCACAGAGATGCCTCCGACAGCTGCACGAGGCTGGACCCCGATTGTCACCCGGCGGCTTTCGCTACCTATGGGACACTTCCGACTTGCTCTTTTCGCAAGCGACTGGGAGACTCCTGCTCAGCGTCTTTCCTCTACCTGTCTGTCACTTTCTCTTGCGGTGAACGTCTCCTTTTTTAAAATTTTTATTTATTTTTATGTTTGTATTTTTTGAGAGAGAGAGAAAGAGAGCAAGGCGGGGAGGGGCAGAGAGAGGGGGAGAGAAAGAATCCCAAGCAGGCTCTGTGCAGTCAACGCAGAGCCCGACGGGGGGCTCAAACTCACGAACCCCGAGATCACGGCCTGGGCCGAAACCAAGAGTCGGACGCTCAACCGACTGAGCCACGCAGGTGCCCCCAGCCTTCCTCTTAATGAGGATGCTGGTAATCTATCCACGTCTTCATTCTACTGTTCAGAGATTAGGTTGAAGGCGAAGGCATTCTCCAAACGACGAGCCCACCCCCACCGCCATTCTGCCTTCGCGGGTTCTGTACCTGGTACTTGTTGGTGGAATTAAAGGGAATCTCGGCCACCTTGGGGTTTTTCTCTCTCATCTCCTTCACAGAGCTGTACGAATGCTCGATGAACTTGAGGAGGGCCGACTCAGAAGCATCGCCTGTTGTGGCTCGCTGCCGAGACGGGGTGTGTTTGCTAAGCCCAGGGGGTACGACACAGGGACGGGGGGGGGCGTGATGGGGAGGACCTGGGGGGGAGCACTGAAGAGAGGTGTCTGGGGAGGGCGCGGGGCACGCCCCAGACACCGAGGCATCCCCTCCCCGCGCAGGCCCCGTACCTTGACGATGGGAAGGGTCTCCTGGTTAGCCTTAAAGTCAGCTCGGTTGCAGAGGCCGGCGATTCGGGCCAGGACGAACCAGGTAGCTGAGCCCTTGGCAAACGTTTTCCCTGGGGAGGAAGGGGGGGGAAGGAGAGGCTCATGAGTAGGGGGCAGGGGGCAGGGCAGTGCAAAGCAGGGACATAGCCCCATCCTGCTCTGTGCCCCAGTGCCTGGCACCTCCGCACCTTTCCTCCGCGCCTCCCTTCTCTGCACTCGGGGCCCAGCCGTCTTCCCCGCGTCAGATTCCGCAGCCCACTCGCCACCCCCAGCCCCGCACCCTCGGCCCACCGGTGCCACCAGTCACCAGTCTGCTCTTCGCTGGTGTCCGCCTCGTAGATGGTCTCATCGAACCACATGTGGGCGACGGTCATGCGGTTCTGGGTGAGGGTCCCCGTCTTGTCCGAGCAGATGGTGGAGGTGGAGCCCAGCGTCTCCACCGCCTCCAGGTTCTTCACCAGGCAGTTCTTGCGCGCCATGCGCTTGGCGGTCAGGGTCAGACACACCTAAGGCCGCGAAGAGGGCAGACGATCAACGGAGACAAGACGTCGGCCACTCACACCACGGTGTGCTTGGGAAATCTGGTAGCTGCTATTGCTATTGTCACTCTTTGTACTTATTTCCCTTCCGTTCCCACCTAGTCCTTAGGAATCCCATCTGGGGCCGTGGTAAAGGAAATCAGGGAAGGGATTTTGTTCGCGCGTTACGGCAGCGCTTTGGAAAAAGAGAGTCGTCCTCTACCAGGGTAACGTAGAGCATGGCCTGATCCCTGGAATATTCTGCTCCCCCAGGATCCTTTCGTCTTTTCTATTCAGCAGGCCCTGCTCCAAATCGAGTTCAGGCCCCCCCTGTGTCTCTCAAGTCCGGTCTCCCCGGGGACCACGTCGGTAGCTAACGGTTCACTGGGGTATAAGATGCTGTGTGTGCGGGGCGGCGGCGGGGGGTGGGGGTTGGACCAACAGTTATAAAAAAAGAACACGGAGCGAATCATGTAACTGAGAAGGAATATTGCAGACTCGAGAAGTCATTCAAATCCGATTTTTGTGGACATCAATTATACGGACCGCAAATTCAATGAAAGTCAGGTATGCGGCAAGGTTGTTTGAAAAACGAATACGTTCTTAGGCCATGGCTACAATAGTACAGAATTCTAATCGTGGGGTTATGATCTATTCACATCTCGTCACTGGTCCTGGGGTTTTGTGCTAACCAACCACACCCTGGGTTATTAATTCTCATTTCTACTTTAAGAAGGATATCGGTAAACTAGGGCATACCCCAAACGGGCGACCAGCAAGCCGGGGGCCTGAAGGCCGTGTGACGTGAAGGACGGCTAAGGGAAAAGGGATTATTTTTTATCTCCAGCCGGAGATTTTGAGGAGGACACGATGGGTACCATCAGTCGAAAGCACAGTTTGTAGAAGGGAGAGAGAATTGACTTGTTTTGCGTGTCTTCAGATGGGAAAGCTGGGACCAAACAGGAAAACCTGCTTCTGCTCAACACAGTGAAACCCAGCTACAGCAACCTAGTGATGAAATGAACAGAGAGCGGATGGGGCGGGCTTCCCAGGACCAGAAACCATCCTCAGCATCTGCCACGGATTGTACACCGGATATTCGGCATCGGCTGAAAGGCTGGGTTTCTATGGGCTCTGAAGCCCTTTCTGGTAAGATTCTATATTCCAAGTCAATCTTCCTCTAGAAAACCCGATGATTCCATTAGGCCTGGCGAGGTTCAGTGATTTGGCCAAGTTCACCGGCCGGTACACCCAGGACTGGAACTCACTGCCGACGACTGAGAATCTAATGCTCTCTGCACCGCAACTCACGGAGAAAACAGAGAAGGCGCCAGAAAATGCGGGTGGGGGAAGTCAGTGCCTTTGGGGAGCAAAGCGGGTGGTAACGGTACACACATCAGGGGTAGCCTGGCCTCGAGAGGTTCAACAGCAAGAGAGATTTCTTGTGTTTTCTAGTGGTTTCCACCCCTGGGGTGGTTTGTCTGTGTAGACGGCCACCCTCCACCTTGGCCACTCACAGTGACGGTGGCCAGCAGCCCCTCGGGCACATTGGCCACAATGATGCCGATGAGAAAAATGACAGCCTCCAGCCAGCCGTAGCCCAAGCTGAGCGAGAGCCCGAAGAAAGAGACGCCAAGGAAGACGGCCACCACCGTGATCAGATGGATGAAGTGTTCGATCTCCACAGCGATGGGGGTCTTGCCCGTCTCCAGGCCTGACGTCAGGGAGGCGATGCGGCCCATCACTGTGGAGTCTCCCGTTGCTATCACAATGCCCCGGGCTGTTCCTGCAGAGGAACAGGGAAGTCTGAGGTGGGAAAGTGGCCGCCCTTGGTTCCTGCAAGGACACAGCTGTCAGGAGCAAGGTGGACACTCAAGAGCCTCCTGGAGGCCGTCGTGTTGTATTCTCACATTTAGTTGACACAAGCAAAGGGTCTCCTCGCCCGAAAAATCTCTGATTTCACAGTCCTCCCATTTCATTGCCTTATTGCCTTCCCTGTCAAGAGGGTCTTTGTTGGGGCACCTGGGTGGCTCAGTCGGTTGAGCGTCCGACTTCGGCTCAGGTCATGATCTCACGGCTCGTGGGTTTGAGCCCCGCGTCGGACTGTGTGTTGGCAGCTCAGAGCCTGGAGCCTGCTTCGGATTCTGTGTCCCCCTCTCTCTCTGCCCCTAACCCACTCACATTCTGTCTCTGTCTCTCTCAAAAATAAACATTAAAAATAAAAGGTCTTTGTTACACTGATTCTGAGTATCTCTTATTGCCTGTCTGTTTCTTATTTTTCCCTCAGCAGCTGCAAAGTCTCTAGATCCCCAGGAATGGTGGCCACCCTCCTGTTAGAGCCCTACCTTCCAACATCGGCCTCTCCCCTGAACTAGTGTGTCCTCCGTCGGTGGCATTTTGCCCCCAGGAGCCGGTGGGCAAGGTCTGGAGGCACCTTGGCTGTCACATCTGGGGTGGGAGAGGTCGCTGCGCGAGGGCGTGGATGCTGCCACATCCTGCAATTGACGGGAGAGCCCCTCTGTCCCCCTACAACGAAGAATTATCCTGCCCCAGTGGCCCCAGTGTGGAGTTCGAGAAACGGCTCCGCTGAGCCCCTCCCTGCTCTGCTGGCTGGAGCCAGCCTGACCCCTGCTGGGGAGGAGCCGTCATAACAGCCGGGCTTCTGGGCTTTCGCTCCGCGGACCCTGCCCCGGCCTCAGAAGGGGGACCTGGACGTCACGCTTGGCTCCACACCTGTGGGATGCGGGCCCCTCACCCGCGTGGCTCGAAATGAGGGGCCCGTTCTTGGCTCAAAACGGTTTTTTCCTGCTTTACCAGAATGGCTGGAATCCCTGCCACTACAGTCACCGAATCACCCAGAAAGAGCTGCGTATTCTAGAAACAGCACCTGTTTTCTAACCAGCAGGGCTCCGGCCGGAAGTTCAGTTTTGCAGCGTGGTCGCTGCCCGGTCCGAGAGTTAGCTCCTTACCCTCTCTGAGACCCAGGTGTGCTCAGCCTGAAAGTGGGCCGAGAGCATCTATCTACAAAGCGGCGAGGATGAGAGGTGACAAAACAGCTTGGAACAGAATCGGGCACATAGGACACACCCAGATACTTGCTTCTGTCTTTTCTTCATCTGGATGAATTTGGCCTTAAGAAGGATCGACAGAAACTCATACGCGTGACTCAGGAGGGGTGGCTCGACTCTGACGGCTCCCGCAAACACCGTGGCTCAGAGCGGCTGGTCCATTTCCAAGGTTCCCTTCAGCTGAGTGGGCCTGAGAGCAGGGTCCCACCCCGAGGGCGGCGGGCGGGGCCGGGGTGCCGGGGAAGACTGGCTGCGTCCAGGGCTCTCTGCACACGGGCTCCACACGGGCGGGAGTAGGTGGCGTTCACCGAGCCTTGTCAAAGCAGACACTCAGATGACTGAGGGGGACCGAGAGGGCTTTGTGTTTGGGGGCAGGGTAGCTTGGTGCTACCTACATCTATTTTGTGCCAGGGTTTGGTCTGATTCGCCTTTTGCACGCCTTCCCTCGTGGGTTCGTCCACTCGCAGAGGCGGGATTTAGTACCGAATCTCACGTGTCTGGAGACAGGATGGGTTGATGCGAAGCTGGGGAAGGTTGAGCCCACGGGCAAGCCTCCTGTATCCCAGGCCAGACTGACCCCTCCGGACCCTGCACGTCGCCAGGGAGACAGCTCGGGCCCCGTGGAGATGCGTGAGAACCCAGAGTCAGACGTCCGTACCTGCAGCCCTGTCAGGGCCGTGGCCATGAACGTCGGGAGGTGAGGATCTGGGATCAAGGTTGAAGGTAGGCTACTAGTTTGCAAACCCCGTGGACATCCCTCAGCTGCACAGTCAAGAGCTCCTGGGGCCTAGCTCCGCCCTCTCGGCCACATCTTGGGTCCCCGTGGTCTCCTCAGTTCTGGCCGGAACTTTGTTTCCTGGGTGGGATGCCACCACCCACTTGCTCCCTCATCTGAGGCATACGCTTTGCTGATGAAAACCCCACTTTGGGAAGACAAATCTGAGCAAAAGCTTTTCCTGAATTTTAATAATTGAAATCCAGTGTTTTTGGAGGAAGCTTGGTCGCCTGGCTCTTTCTGTCCGATCAAAATTTAAAAATGGTTCAATGTCGATTTTATTTTCTGGTGGGATTCTTATTTATTTTGTTTTATAATTACTCTCATCTGTTATAGTATTTTCTCTTTTTAAATTTAAATTAAATTAAATTAAAAAAATTCGTTTTAAGTTTATTTAAGAGAGACAGAGACGGCGTGAGTAGGGTAGGGGCAGAGAGAGAGAGGGAGACAGAGAATCCCAAGCAGGCTCCACACTGTCAGCGCAGAGTCCGATGCGGGCTTCGAACTCACGAAACTGTGAGATCATGACCTGAGCCGAATCGAAATCAAGAGTCGGATGCTTAACTTGCTGAGCCACCCAGGCGCCCCTCATTTTATTTTATTATTTTATTTATTTCATTTTGCTTTATCTTATCTTAGTTGGCTCCATGCCCCTTGTGGGACTTGAACTCACAACCCAAAGATTAAGAGCTGCATGTTCCACTGACTGAGCCAGCCAGATGCTCCCAAAGTATTTTTGCATTAAATAATTTCATTAACAGAGAGATCAGTAGGCGGCTTTGTCCCAGAGAAGGGTCTACGGAAAGAACATGGGCTTTGGGAGACAGACCTGCAGGAGAATCCTTGATTTTCCTCTTTCCTATTGACTTGTGCTCTTGGAGACTGCATTTAACTTCTCTGAGCTTCTCATGTGTAAAAAAGCGATAGTATCCGTCGTGCAGTGTTGTGAGCGTCAGAGACATCTGTAGCACTTGGCGCGTCCAAGGCGTTCAATTAAAAAATAGCTATTTCTTGGATACCCAAACATTTGTTGTTAAGCACGAATAATGGCTTTCATGTGTGTTCAGGGGGTGTTGCAGGCCTCCCTGAGGGGGAAGGTTGACATAATGATATTGAGTCCGTCGTTACCACCCTTGGCCAGAACTGCCTGCACAAGGGTGTCTTAGATTCTAGGAGCAGAGCCAACGTGTTGAGTGGCACCGTTGGTAACTCGGATCTCCGATGCTGATACCTTTCTGGAATAGTGAGAAGTTAGCGCTCAACTCACGAGAAGACTGACCTGGCGGGGCTCAACAGTTTTCTGTCCTTCTGTGCTATTTTCAGCTGAGAGAGCACAGTCTATTCAGCAGCCACAATGGAACTAGCTGACGACTGCAGGGCACTTCCAACGTATTAGGCTTCGTGCTAAACATTTTCTGTGCATTGAATCCACATAAACATCCACGGGATAGCGACTCTTCGTATCATCGTGGTGCAAAACGGGGAGACCATGGCTTTGACCTTTCCCCAAGGTCGTGCAGCTCATGAGCGATGGAGAGCCTCACCCGTTTACTGGCTCTTACCTACCCTACTGCCTTTAGAAGATAGAGGGTTCTTGGAATCTTTATTTCAATCTCTGCTTTCGAATCTAGGCCACTGATGACGTCATGCTCACCTTCCACGCAGTTGGTGGAGAAGAAGCAGATGTTGCGAGTCTCCAGAGGGTTCTCGTGGCTGAAGTCAGGGGAGCGGGACTGAGGCTCTGACTCTCCAGTCAAGGAGGAGTTGTCCACCTGGGATGGGAGGGAGGATGGGTCGTAAAGTGAGCATGGGAAGAAAGATCCCTTCGTAAAGATGACACATCTTTATCCGCCACCGACGCCATCATTGTTGGCTTGCAGAGAGAAACAAATTCACACCCCAGCACCTATTGTCTCCAACCTCAAATTTGCACCTGTAACTTCTCGAGGTTCTGAATGATAAGATCGTGCTTTCTTTAACCGAATCCAGGCCAGTACCTAAGGTCACCCTAAGACCATGCTGGGCTCCCTCCCTTGGCTTCCCCCACCCCCTCACCTTACATCCTTGTGCAGAGATGAGCCGGAGGTCCGCAGGGATTCGGTCTCCGCCCTTCACCTCCACCAAGTCTCCTACCACCACGTTCTCTACGTTGATCTGTATCTTCTCTCCATCCCGAATCACCAAAGCTTGCTGTGGGAAGGTAGTGCTGGGTCATTTCCAGAACTTTCTGCTTCCCTCATCCTGCTTCTGGCCTATAACCTCTTGTTCCTGGGCTCCTTCCTTCTGACTCCCTTTCTTACACTGTCACTCACCACATCACGCTTGAAGGTCTCTTTGGTGGATTCCAAATTCTTACCATCCTTGTCCTTTGCGACGTGACTTTGATGACCCTGTCTCTAAGAGATGGGGTCTGTCTCTCCATCCCTACACTTAGGCTTGGCTATACCACTGGCTTCGGCTCCTGAGACATTAGACACATAATGCAAAGCAGAGGCTTAAAAAAGTGCTCGCACGTGGGCGCTTGCCCTTTTGTCACCGGGAACCCCTCTGCCACCATATTGAACAAGCCCGAGCTCGCCTCCTGGAGGAAGAGAGGTCAAAGGAGAAAGGCCCCGGCTGTCACAGCCATCTCAGTCATCCCCAGACATGGGGATGAGGTCATCTGAGACCGTCCAGCCCTGCTCGGCTCAGCCCAGATCAGAACAGCCCCAACCACAGAAGTGTGGGAAACGCTATGTTTGTTGTTTTGAGCCACTAAGTTTGGGGTGACCAGTTAGGCAGCAAAAGCGAACGGATGGTCTCCACACTCCTGCTTCATTTTACCAAAACATTGTTCCCCGAAGTCTTACCCCAGGGAGGAATTAATTCACGTTGACAGCAAAGGGGAAAAATCTCCTGGGCTAGGACACCAGAACATGATGGTGCTGTCGGGAAATTCGCGCCTGTTCCTTTCCGAGTCTCCATCTCTGTGCCTAAAAACCTCTCTCTGCTGTCATGTTATTTCCAGATGCTGACAAATCATCTTTTTTTAATTTGAAAATTACCTAAACTTTCAGGAAAGTGTCAAGCATAAAAATGGTACTAAGAATACCAGTATAACTTTTACCCAGATTCACTGTTAACGTTTTACCCCACTCGCTCTGTCCTTCAGTCACCGTGTCTACCGACGTGTGGATGCGAGCACTTCTTTTCCGGAACCGTCTGAGGGTACGTTACGTACGTCGTGGTCTTCTGCACCTTTCAGGGCGCACGGCTCAAGAATGAGTATGTTAAAGAACCACGATACAGCTAGCGGTGTCGTTAACTTTCGCTTTGACACCAGACTTTAGTCTGCTGTTCGTAGACCCAGTACGTCAGTCCCCTATTTGTTAGGACCCAGTACGTCAGCCGCATTATTTGCCCCTTCGCCACAGGACTTGGTCTCGTCCAGATATTGCATTCAGTTGTCGTGTCTCTTTAGCCCCCTGGAACCTGGAACATTCCCACGGCTGGCCTTTGTCTGGCTTTTGTCTTTCAGGTCATTGAGGAATCCAGCCTTTCCAACTTCCTTTGCCCCTCCCTCACGCGTCGCAGGATGTAACGTTCAGGGGACTTAAAAACTGCCCGTTTGGGCACATTCTACGCCTCGCTCACCTGATCCTCCCACACCGATCCTACCTGAGGCACCATGTTCTTGAAAGACTCCATGATCTTGGAGCTCTTGGCCTCCTGGTAGTAGGAGAAGCAGCCGGTGACGATGACCACGAAGGACAGTACGATGCCCAGGTACAGCTGGGGGCGGGGATACACAGGGCTCATCAGTAGCCCTTTTGTCTCCTCTTCAAATCAGAAAATCAGCTCGCCAGGGTAATGGCCGGGGAGGGGCTGAGGAAGAATCTGGGGCAGGGTGTCTCAGTCGGAGCCCTGAGCTACCGTGAAGGCCCGCAGGATGCAGCAGAACCCCAGGATGCTTGGGCTATGCTTGGGCTGGGGGGGGGGGCAGGTAAGGGAGGGAGACCAGGAGGAAGGAGGTGAAGAGATCAAAATTCTGGCAAAGAGAACTGGGCCGCAGAGTGCTTTGATGATGAGGCAGGAGGATAATCAAAGGAGAGCAAGTTTCGGGGTGAAACCATGCCTCTCAGGCAGCTGCATCAGTAGCTTTCTAGATAAAAGCCTAAGGACCAAGGGCTCCCTCAGAAAGTCCTGGGAGTACCGGGGGTTTGGGCCAGAGGCCTTCGAGAGGGCAAGGGTGCAGAGCAGGAGAGTATCAGAGCTGAGCAGAGACCGGGCTGGCCGGTGGCAGTGGAACAGACTCACATTATCTCTGGAAAGATCCTCCTTGAAATGCATCTGGATGCCATAGGCCATGAAGCAGAGAATGGCACCCATCCACAGTAAGATGGAGAAGCCACCGAAGAGTTGTTTACAGAACTTGACCCATTCCGAAACGGTGGGGGGCGGCGTAAGCACGTTGGGTCCATCTCGGTTCAAGATTTCCTGTGCCTTTTTGGCGCTAAGGCCCTGTGTGGAGAGGAAAGAGGGAAGAATGGAGGGCCGCGAACAGAGAAGCAGGCTCCGGCAAGGCTCAGATGTGCCGTTTATAGCCCCAAGACGCGTCGAGAGGGTCTAGAGACCGAGGAAGCTCCCTGAAGGCCACCCTGGAATTTCTTCCTAGGTAAGGTGGGATTTTAAAATTTGCATGATAGAAGGGATAACCTTTAGTGTGTTTAAAGCATCCCAGGGTTTTAAACTTTATTTTGACGCCGGGCTCGAACTCAGGAAACCGGAGATCATGACCTGAGCCGAAAACGAGAGTCTGATGCTTCAACGCCTGAGCCGCCCAGGCGTTCCCATCAGCACGTTTACATGGGGAGGATTTTTAGCTGATGGGTCGGTTCACAAAAAATTTGAATTTGTATCTTGGGCTGGCACTGTGCCAGGACTCCCGCAGGAGTCAGAGGGGTCCCTCCCGTACGGTACCCCGTCTCCAGCGGGAGGTAACTATCAACTGTTCGTGACATAACGAGCAAGGCTAACGCAATGACCGGCTACGACACCGTATGTCGATAACCTTGGGACATTCATTCATGCTTCGGCTCTTTAACTTGGAGATGGGGGGAAAGAGAGCAAACGCAGGAAAGAATAGATTCTCGCTGGAGGCTGGGCGTGAGTTCCTGTGCCTTTTCCTCTAAATGAAAACAATAGTAGAACCCACCAGAGGATTAAAACACAAACGCTCCTTCATCCCCACCGGCCACTCCCCAACTTCCCCGGAAAAACATACAACTTGAATGAAAACAGGACAAGTCTCCTGCACACCTCCCGGGTTACCAGATGAGACCCACCCTTTCCGCGAAGACGTTCTAGAACGAAGAAGGGCTTCTATTTTGAGGGCTTTTAGGTTTTTATTTGTGGTCCTTGTATGAGTGGTGACAGCAGCAGGGGCAGTGATGGTAACCACATATACGGTTTTCCTGTTAAACGATTAGTTCTCAAAGGGTGGTCTGGGGGCCAGGAGGGTCCCGAGACCCTTTCGGGGGGGTCGAACGCTGTTCACGATAATGCTAAATCGTGGTTCACCTTTTTCGCTCCTGTTCTCGAACGTACGGTAGAATTTCCCAGAGGCTACATGACATGTGTCACAACAGATTTAATGCTGAAAGCACATGGGAATCCCGCCGTCTCCGGTTAGAAAGCCAGACATTAAAGAGGTTCGCAAAAATGTAAAACGCTGCTTGTTTGGGAAACCAGTTTGTCGTAAAACGATTGTACTAATATAGAGTGGATTTACCCTTGTTTTTAAACGAATTGGGAAGTGTCTCTTAATTTTCCCCGTTTTAACTTTGAATATGATAACCATCAACAGATATAACTCACGCGAGCAAAAGCTCTTTGGGGCCTTGACAGTTTGTAGGAGCGCGGAGGGGCCCCGGGACACAGGCTGGAGCAGCGCTGCCCTACCCCATTCTCCCTCCTCTCATCTGACCCTGAACTCCTTGGGGCCTCGCCATACTCTGCTCGCCCCGCCCTGGAACTCAGAGGCAGAGGGGTAAGAACAATGACCTGGAAGTTAGGGCCCCGATTCCCAGCTCCACTGCCGTCGGGGGCGGCGGGGGGGGGGGGGGGGGGGGGCGGGGGCTCCCTCAGCGGCTTCCTTCGCTCACCTTCGTCAGGTCCACGGAGTACTTGGTGCTCAGCTCTTCCAGGGTTAATTTGTGATCGTCCTGAAGGGACAGTGGAGTCACTGGGGACAGGTGGTGACCTGGGTCATTTCCAGGGGAGGGGGAGAGGCACTTGAGGAAGACGGGTGGTCCTGGCCTGCTGGGAAGTGGTCTTAGGACAGGAAGTTGATAGGCTGAGGGCTGAGGGCTGGGGGCTAGAGGCTGGGGCCTGGGGGCTGGGGGGTGGGGGCTGGGACCTGGGGGCTAAGGGCTGAGGACTAAGGGCTGAGGACTGAAGGCTGGGGCTTGGGGGCTTAGATCTGAGGGCTGGGGTTTGGGGGTTGAGGGCTGGGGCTGGGGGCTGAGGGCTGGGAGCTGGGGGCTGAGATCTGAGGGCTGAGATCTGAGGGCTGGGGGCTGAGGGCTGAGGACTATGGGACTAGGGCTTGGGGGCTGAGGGCTGAGATCTGAGGGCTGGGGGCTGGGGGGCTGGGGACTGAGATATGGGGGCTGAGGGCAGGGGGCTGAGATCTGGGACCGGGGGGCTGAGGGCTGAGGACTCTGGGGCTGGGGACTGAGGTCTGGGGGCTGAGGGCTGGGGGCTGAGGGCTGAGATCTGAGGGCTGGGGGGCTGGGCGGCTGGGGACTGAGATATGGGGGCTGAGATCTGGGACCGGGGGGCTGAGGGCTGAGGACTCTGGGGCTGGGGACTGAGGGCTGGGGGCTGAGGGCTGGGGGTTGAGGGCTGAGATCTGAGGGCTGGGGGGCTGGGGACAGATATCTGGGGGCTGAGATCTGGGGGCTGAGGGCGCGGGGGTTGATGGCTGAGATCTGGGGGCTGAGGGCGGGGGGCTGAGGTCTGGGACCGGGGGGCTGAGGGCTGAGGACTCTGGGGCTGGGGCTTGGGGGCTGAGGGCTGGGGGCTGAGGGCTGAGATCTGAGGGATGGGGGGCTGGGGACTGAGATATGGGGGCTGAGGTCTGGGGGCTGAGGGCGGGGGGCTGAGGTCTGGGACCGGGGGGCTGAGGGCTGAGGACTCTGGGGCTGGGGACTGAGGGCGGGGGGCTGAGGGCTGGGGGCTGAGGGCTGAGATCTGAGGGCTGGGGGGCTGGGGGCTGAGGGCGGGGGGCTGAGGGCGGGGGGCTGAGGTCTGGGACCGGGGGCCTGAGGGCTGAGGACTCGGGCTGGGGACTGAGGGCGGGGGGCTGCGGGAGGGCTGGGGGCTGTCACCATGACCGCTTCCTTCTTCAGTTCCTCCATGTCTGCCTTCATTGTTTTCCTCTTCATTTTTCTTCTCTTCCCCGATTTATGCCTCCTTTTATGTCTTGGCCTTAGGATCTGCTCGTGAGGGATCACGGTCCCCCTTTTTCTCTGGCGCCCCATAGTCCTCCCTGGATACGGTTGACCCAGCCCCACTGGTGGGAAGGAAGGCAAAAGGAGGAGAAGAAATTGAGGGGCGCGGAGAGAAGAGGGGCACAGAGGGGTCCGGCGTCAAGGACGGGAAGGGCCAGGGGAGTGAGGAGAGAGGACGAGGTGGAAACCCGCCAGAAGAGAGCAGAGGCCAGAGGCGGGGACACCGGGGAGGGAGCGGCTGAGCAGGTGACAGGCCAGGCGGGTCAGCAGGGCCGGGGACAAGGGTAGGGGCAGCCCCGTGCCTCAGCGAGGAGGTGCAGGTGCCGAGGGCGCCGAGCAGGTGGGTCAGGGTGAGGAGGGCCCCCCCGCCCCACCGCCCAGGCCCCGTGGGCGCCACGGCAACGCCCGGCTCTGTGGTCACAAAGGCCTCACCGCAGTTCCGTCCCAGATCCCAGAAGTCCTGTCTCCGGGCTCGAGGGTGACGGGAGCAGGTTCCGAGTTTCCGCCACAGTGAGAGTTTCAGTGTGAGGGCAAGACTGGGCCCGGGGCCCCCGCTGGGTCCCTCGGGCTTCCGGGGCTCCCAGGGGCCCTCGGCAGCTGACAGAAAAACAAAGCAGGCACTGTGTGTGAGCATGCGCTTACTGAGCCCCCCTTCTCCACCACCCTCGACCTTGAGCTTTTAGGAAGTCGTAGCAGAAGAGGTCAGATCTTGGGCCTTTGAATCTGTCCTGGGGTCGAACTCTGGCTCCTCTGCTTACCAGCTGTGTGGCTTTGGGCAAGTTACCTAACCCCTCTGTGCCTCTCTTTCCTCGTCCGTAAGGGGGATATCAGCTAACTAAGGCGGCAAAAGTAAGGATTCCAGTGAGGTGCTCTGTGTAGGGCACTCTGTCTGACATGTAGTATGTGCTCAAGAAATAGCTTGAGTGAACTACTGTTCGTTTTATTTGCGGCTTAATTAAAAATGCACAAATAGGGGCACCCGGGTGGCTCCGTCGGTGGAGACTCCCAACTTTGGCTCAGGTCACGATCTCCCGGCTTGTGGGTTCGAGCCCCGCGTCGGGCTCTGTGCTCACAGCTCGGAGCCTGGAGCCTGCTTTAGATCCTGCGTCTCCCTCTCTCTCTGCTCTCCCCCTACTTGTACTCTGTCTCTCTCAAAAATAAACATTCAAAAAGTAAAAAAAAAAAAAAAAAGGTGCCAAATAAAAACTACAGGTCCGCCCCTAGTCCTGCCTCCAAACTTAGATCCCCCACTGGTGGTGTTACTGCTGTCGACAGTGTGTGCAATCCTTCCAGGCTTTTTTTCTGTTTATACAAATAGAATCTCAAAGGAAATGTATTCCTAATTTTTATAGAGTCCTTCAAGTCCCCTGTGGTTGCCAATCTGTTGTGCAATTGAACTCAGTCTTCAATGGTGGTGGTACATTCCATGTTCCGTATTGACCGCGGTCTATCCGATCACTCCCACTACTCGTGCGTTTATAGGATAATTTCCTTTTCCTTTTCTTTTTCATCATTGGAAACATGGCTGAAGTGGTATCCTTATATATAGTTACCTTTAGGCCCCCAAGTTTCAATTTCTGTAGCATCGAAGTTTGTTGCTGAGTCATAGGATTGGATCCTCTCATCTAAGATCTTAGCAGAATCTGCCAGATTGCTCTTGAAAGGGGCTCTTCCTCTCTCTATGTCCCAGCAATGACGGGCAGGTGTGGGATTATACTGGGTGACTTCGATCCTTTTCTGTCACCATTATAATTGGTGAAATTTGGTATCTTGTAGTTTAATTTGCATTGTGTTATTGTGAGCATTTTTTCATGCGGTAATTGGCTTTCTGGATTTCATGTTTCTTTGTTCTTTTTTTTTTTTAATAATCCTACTCTTTTTTTTTCATTTTTTTTTTTTTTTTAGGTTTATTTTTGACAGAGACAGAGTGTGAGCATGAGCTGGGGAGGGGCAGAGAGAGAGGGAGACACAGGATCCGAAGCAGGCTCCAGGCTCCAGGCTCCAAGCTCTCAGCACAGAGCCTGACGTGGGGCTCGAACTCATGAACCGTGAGATCATGACCTGGGCCGAAGTCGGACGCCCAACCCACTGAGCCACCCAGGCGCCCCTGGATTTCATGTTTCTTTTTGTGAATTGTTCTTGACGTCCCCCGCTTTCCCACTGTCTCCTTTTTCTTATGGATTTGTAGGAGCCCTTTGGAATACTTGTTACAAACAGTCTTGCCCGGTCTTTGTGTGTAATGTAGCTCATAAGACCCTTGACAGCAAGGATCAAATTGAAGTTAAAATTGTCAAGTTCACCCGTGTGCCATCCATGTGGGCACCGCCCTCAGCCCAGCCTTGCACGTGGGAGGGTGCCCCCCAAAGCAACTTGATTGACATGTAATCAATCGAAATTATTTTTGGAAACCCCATTCTGTTCCACAGATCTTGGCTCAAAAGTCTACCTCTTAGGAGAGGCCTTCTGGTTGTCGATCCAAAATAGCTGGCCACCACACGTGCAGCCCACAGTCCGTCCCTGTGGTCCGCACCGCCCTTTCCACCCTCTGAAATCATCCTGCCCACTTATGCGTTGACTTGTTAATTGTCTGTTTCTCCGTGACCGTGACCGTGACCGGGGGGGACCTTTCCTGCCTTCTTCCCGGCTGCATACCCAGTTCCCAGAATAGCGCAGAGAGGCTGGTCCACAAATAGTTCCCAAAATATGGCGAACGAATGATGAACTTTCAGGTTTGAGCTCGATGTGACAAGGTTTTGATAATGGTCACTTTGGTCTGCTAGGGTCACTGCGGCTGTCAGTTTCTTGGCTTCATAATTACTTATAAAAAAAACTCTGACGTTCTTGCCTGACCACGTTTGCAGCCGAATGTCACGACCGACATGCCGTGTTTTGTAAAAATACAGACAGGATTTTGATATTGGGTTGAGTCTTGGTAGCAACTTCTGTTTCTCTTTCCTGCATTCTGGCTCCCAGACAGCAGCCATGCTTAGCAAGCCCTGTGTTCATGCCTTTGTTACTCTTATCGCGCTTTTAAAGTTTCTTTAATAAGTGCCATATGTCACACATGTGGAATCTTTTTTTTTTTTTAACATTTATTTATTTTTGAGAGACAGGGAGAGACTGAGTGCGATCAGGGGAGGGGCAGAGAGAGAGAGAGACACACACACACACACAGAATCCGAAAAAGGCTCCGGGCTCTGAACTGTCAGCACAGAGCCCGACGCGGGGCTCGAACCCACGGACCGCGAGATCATGACCTGAGCCCAAGTTGAAGACTTTCAACCAACTGAGCCACCCAGGCGCCCCACACACGTGGGATCTTGAGTGTAATTGGTTTTGATTCTTTTGCGTACGGAAGCTGTTTGTACTATATTTTCTATCTCACTAATTTTAGGGATACACAGGATTTTTTTTTTTATTTTTTTTCAATGTTTTTATTTATTTTTGGGACAGAGAGAGACAGAGCATGAACGGGGGAGGGGCAGAGAGAGAGGGAGACACAGAATCGGAAACAGGCTCCAGGCTCCGAGCCATCAGCCCAGAGCCTGACTCGGGGCTCGAACTCACGGACCGCGAGATCGTGACCTGGCTGAAGCCGGACGCTTAACCGACTGCGCCACCCAGGCGCCCCGGGATTTTTTTTTTTTTAATTGGTATCTCGTACCCTGTAAGTTTGAACTCATTGCTTCTAGGATTTTTGTGATTTCTTTTTTTTTTTTTGCTCCTGTCGTTTTGTGTTGAAATAAGTTTTTATTTCTTCTGGTTGGTCTCTATATTTAGACCACTTAAATATAAACTCCTAATTCAGGATTTCAAATGTTGCTATTGCTTTTGGTATAGTTGCTATGATTATAGTTTTCCAGACTTTTACTACATCACTTCCTGTCTTCTCGGAGCATGATTAGTCATCCTATACGCTTTTCCTTCCA
Organism: Puma concolor; assembly: GCF_028749965.1. Taxonomy (NCBI): domain Eukaryota; kingdom Metazoa; phylum Chordata; class Mammalia; order Carnivora; family Felidae; genus Puma; species Puma concolor. The sequence continues at coordinate 4,830,457 of NC_141683.1, read as the reverse complement.
ACACTTTAATCCAGAATAGATGCTGAATCTTACTGATAACTTTCTCAACATTTTTTTTTTAATGTTTATTTATCTTTGAGAGAGACAGAGACAGAATGCGAGTGGGTTAGGGGAGGAGAGAGAGGGAGACAGAGAATCGGAAGCAGGGTCCAGGCTCTAAGCATAGAGCCCGACGCGGGGCTCGAACTCACGAACCGCGAGATTATGACCCGAGCCCAAGTTGGACGCTTAACCGACTGAGCCACCCAGGCGCCCCCTCAACATTTTTTGAGCTGATTATCTAATCATTTTGTCTAGGGCATGTTAGCTCTTGGTTTAACATATAATGTGCTGTAGTTGCATTCTGTGATTTGCTGGGAGTCATCAAAGATATGTTTTATTAAATTGTATCAAAACTGTATTTGTCTCATAAAATAGGCTGGGCAATGCCCATTTCCCCCCCTATATTCTAGTACAGTGGAAATAATCTAAAGACGCTCTTTGAAGGAATTTGGAAAACAATTCTCCACTGAATTCACACTGGAGCTGAGGATGTTTTTGAAAGACTCATTTTGTGTCAGATGTCTTCCTTTGATATCGATCAACTCAGTTTTTCCTATCTTTTTGCTGCCTTCTTAGCATGATGAATATTTAGCTTGTCGTCTGTCTCTGCTGGGTGAGTCATCACATTTCCTATTCTGTGGATAAAAAGGAAATGCCGTGGAAAGCATTTCTGCCTGGATCGGAGGTTGGCCTTAACCTCCAGCCCTAACTACCTCCAGTGCTAAGATTCTCTCACCTTGGACTAAATCCTCCAGTGGATGGTTCAGTCTCGGCATCTTTCTTCTTTTTTTTTTTTTTTTTTTTTTTTTAATTTTTTTTTTTCAACGTTTATTTATTTTTGGGACAGAGAGAGACAGAGCATGAACGGGGGAGGGGCAGAGAGAGAGGGAGACACAGAATCGGAAACAGGCTCCAGGCTCTGAGCCATCAGCCCAGAGCCTGACGCGGGGCTCGAACTCACAGACCGCGAGATCGTGACCTGGCTGAAGTCGGACGCTTAACCGACTGCGCCACCCAGGCGCCCCTCGGCATCTTTCTTCTTAACCCCCTCCGGCATCTTTAAGACCGAGTCCTCTCCCTTTGCCTCGCTCTCTCTAGTCACATGTGTCTGCCCAGCCCCTACCGCACCAACGTTCGTGTCGCGCGAATCCCTGACTCCCTCCGAAGCCTTCACGGTTCCCTAAACCACCGGGCCGGCCAGGCGCCCTCTGGGCTAGAGAGAGTGTGGTGTGGCGGCTAAGAGGGCCGGCCCTGGGGGCCACGCTGGTGGAGAATCAGATCCTGATTCGGATACGCACCATCCTGGAGGCTCTGAAGACGTAACTTGACCTTTCCAACCCTTCTAATTTTCTCATCTGTAAATTAAAGATCACAGCAGCGTGCATCTCACTGGATCCTGAGGGTTCTTTCAGTCACCCGGCCAACCTGTTTTCATTGCCCAATATGTTGCAGGCATGGTTTTAGCTGCTAAAGATAAAGGCGGTGGACAGAAGAGAAAATATCCCCGAGTGCATGCCGGAGTCGGTCGAGCAAACCAAATATTATGTATGTTTCAATTGTGGGCGTACATTTCTATATATCACCTCCCTAAACTTGAGGTAGCAAGCATGTATGAATAAAGCAAAGAGAATGGGGAAAGGGCTCCCGGGAGCGTAATTTTATTGGGGTGCTCCGTGCGGGCCTTTCCGAGGAGGGAACGTTTGGGGAGCCGTCTGAACGAGGTGAGGAAGCCAGGCATGTGAATGACGGGAAGCGTGTTCCCGGCAGCGGGACTATCAAGAGGGAAGGCCCGGAGGTAGAGTTACACGAGACTGTGCAAAGGTCTGACACGGTCAGGGCACGGAGTGAGCTGTGGGTAATACTCCCGCTAAGGTCACCGTCACCGTCACCACGCCCGCGGAGCTGAAGGTGGCAGGCGCGGACTCCCGACTCCCGTTCCCAGATCCTGGCATGGGTCGTCAGTGCTGGTGTCTTCTCCTGTCCCATTCCCGGGGACCCCGGGGAGGAATGCCCGGCACCCAACGGCCGCTGCACCTGCAGCACACAGACGTCCCTCCCCGCTGCCCGTCACGCCCCGCCCACGAAGGCTTCCAGAGTCGGCTACTTAGGTCAGTTTCAAGGGCTGCAGCCACTTTTCCCTCCGTCCCCTAAACAGCACCCAGACCGGGGTTCTGCCTACGGTATAGGCTGTTCATTGGTTTTGAGCATCCCCTTCCCCCACCCCTCAGACTGATGGCGGCCTGATTTTGGTCTGGAACAGAGGAAGCAGAAGTGGCCTTGAGGATCTGGGCCCCCATAGACTCGTAGGTCCTTCCCTGTTCTGGACAAACCTTTGTGGCCCTCGGGGTATGTTCGGCCACGAGGATGGAGGCCTCCACTGGCTTTTCTTCCAGGTCATTTCGCAGCCTGGCTTCTTCCCCTCTGGCCCTCTCCGCTGACATCGCCTGCCCCCAGACCGTTTCCTTCCTCTCCCCATCTCCTTCCCGCTCTTTACGGCTTCCGGCTTCCTCCACAGGCCACGTCCCGCACACGTCCCGCGCACAGCGTGGGGGGGGGGGGGAAGAAGGCAAGTACTCAGTCTAGAAACCTGAGCTGTGGAAGGGATTCCTCTTCCGTAAAGAAATGCAACTTTATTATTTTCAAGTACACACGGAGTATGTCGAACTAATGTCTTACAAAAAGGTCACCAAGTAAAGGTCTTGCAAATGTTTCTTTAACAAACACATGAGAACTGATGATAATTAGCCCAGGCTACTTCTACATAGATATTCCTAAAGTGCTTCAAAAGTATTGTTTTAGGTAGACTAAACAGGCCACCCCCAGCGATGTCCCAGCGATGTGGTTGATGCCCTTACTTTGCTAGACAAGTGCCCTTTTTGTTGATTGTGCAAAGAGAAGCTTTGTGCACAGTCAACACATCTCGGAGGTGAATCAGGCCCAAGTTCATCTGGCTTCCAATCAGGTTTCCGAGCCCCAAGCCGTGACTCGCTTGTTCTAAGGTGCTTCTGAACAAGTGACATTCCAGTGTAGCGGGGCGAGCGCCCCCGGGGAGGCTGTCTCTGGGCCGCCTTCCTTTCTGCCTGAGGCCTTCCGTTCCCCTTAGGTGTCTCTTGCTCGGTTCATCTGGGTGTCTGTCTACAGGAACTTCCCAGTGCCTTCTAGGCCAGGCTTAGAGAAGCGGCAGACGCGCATGCAGAGCAAGACTGTTAGTCTTGGAGTTGGGGGGGGGGGTGGTAAGGGAAGGAAAAGGACCTCCCGTAGGAACCTGAAACTAACTCCCCATCTTGGAAAGTGGGCGAAATGATCACCAGCGGGAAAGCAGTTTGCCCGGGAGGAACAGCCCTCCTAACATTTGCTCTCTCGTGGTCCAGAGCTTCTGCCCGTGCTCGCGACCTAAGCTCATTCTGCATGTCCCCGGAAGACAGGAAGGTTCTGGAAGTTCTCCACCCTGGTTCCCGCTGATGGCCAGGGAATTCCTGGAATGAAGCCGGTTCATCAGGATGGGGACAAAGGGGAAGGGGGCGGCTGGGGCAGGGAATGAACTGGTGGCCGTCCCCTCGGAACAGCATGGAGGGAGGGCGTCACCAGGTGCATGGGACGGAGAGCGCTGGAGCATCTGGGACACCTGGGCCCCAGGGCCCAGACGACACAAGCCGGGGGTCGGAGAGGACTGCCTGGTGCACGGGTGTGGGATCCCAGGGGAGCTTCCGGATCGAGCTGGCCTGCCTTTGCTGCTACTCTGGCCACATGTGAGCTGGCAGGAAGCTTTAAAAGGGCAGGACGCAGGGCTGGAGATGCCACACATCAGCTGTCCTGTCCTTGGCACTCTTTTTCCCGGCTCCCTTTACCGTATCTGTCCGTCCGCCTCCCACCCCCCTGCCCAGCTCTCCCCTAGAGGTTCCTAACCAGCCTTGCCTGGGGGGATGGGTGACTTCTGCAGCCAGCTTCCCTTTCCGGCCCCACACCTGGCACTCACCAGGAGGAACTGCGTCTCATCCCCAGTGGGGGCAGGGGGCAGCGTCTGGCAGGAAGCAAAGGACGGGTGGAAGGGACAGTGGGGTAAGGCCGGGGAGATGAAGGGACATTGGTGATCTGAGACGGTCCCCTCCTCCTGGTTCAGACAGGTCCCTGCCTTTGGGTGTTGAACTGTTGTAATGGCAGGTGGGTGTGCAGGGACGGAACAGGGAGGGCTGGGGTAGCCGTTAATTTCTCGGAAAAAGTGGACCACAGAGCGGAGCGTGTAGATTGGGATCTGGGAAGGACCCTGACGTGTGGGGTCTAACCCGGTTGTTTGTAGTTAGGTCTGCAAGGCAATCACCCCGAGCTTAGTTACCCATTCCCCCGAACTTAGCCTGCTGAGTGGCCTCATTCTCCCTCCCGGACCCTCCCCCGACACCCCCCAGTCTTTTTGCACCACCACCCCCAGCCCCCTCCAGGCGCCCTTGACCCTGGTCCTTCTTCAGACGGCTCAGTAGTACGTCTCCTTCTCCACCCAGCCTGTGGGAGAGATGGGGGTGGGGGGCGCGGTGTGAGTTCATGGGGGTGGGGGGCAGAGATCTGTCTCCACGGGCTCGGGGGCTTACGGCCACGTGCAGCACAGGCCTGGTGCAGGGGCCCAGGGAAGTCTTGAGGAGGGTGGAAAGGGAGGGGAAGAAATCAGGGAGCTGGGGCCCTGGGGTTAGGGAGGCTTGTATTTAGCACGGTTCAGGGTGGGCACAGAGTGGGTTGGGGGTGAAGATTCAGGGGCCATGGGGGTAACAAATGAGTTTCGAAAGGGGCAAGCGCCCATTGTGGCCGTGCAGAGATGTGGCCGTGGGGCTGGCCGCTCATGGTTTTTCAGAAGTCGGAAATTTGGATTTTACGGGAAAGCCTCCAAATTTCAGTCATTGGACCAATTAAAAAACACATCCACCCAGCAAAGGGCAGACCAGACCAAACGATATCCGTGGGTCATATTTGGCTTGTGGGCCATCCATTTTCAATTTCCAGTAAGTGGTCAAAAATGCTTGTTGGGAAAAAAAAAACAAAACAAAAAACTTGGTCGATGCCCAGGAATCAGGAGGCCGGGTTCTAGAGCCAGGTCCTTGCTTTATGACCCCAGACAAATAAATTCACCTCGGCACCTCTCCATTTCGGTAAAGTGTGGAAGCGGGACGAGGTGACCTGGAGGGGCCCTCCCAACTCTTTGTTCTCTGGTCGCGGTGGAAGGAATAGCCTAAGGGCCACCTGTGTGTCAGGTGGGCCCAGGCCTGGCAGTGATGGGGTTCAGCAGGCTCAGGGCTCCTAGGACCAGGGGCCCCAGGATCTGGGGGACATGAGGAGAAGGAGCAAGGATCCGCAGTAGGAATGCTTTGGGCATGGAGCCCGGGGCGGGGTGGCCAGCAGTGGGGTGCAGCGGCGGGGCGCAGGGGTGAGGGTCGGGGGGCTTACCGCCGGGATACCGCCGCAGGATGAGCTTTCGGACCTCATCGTAGATGAATATGAGGAGGCTGTACGGGAAGGCACAGAACCACCAAGTGACCCTGCAGGAAAAAAAGAAACGGGAGAGTGTCAGGGGCATCCCAGGGCGGTCGCAGAAAGTAGGGTTTGGGGACCAGAACCTCGCGGGGCCCTTCTGATGACACACTCACTTGAGTGGATACATGCGGAGGGCCACACCCATGCCCGGGCAGTAGGACAGGAAGGCCGCCAGCGCTGTCTCCTCCAGGAGCCCAAAAATCAGAATCTTGTTCCTGGAAAGACAAAGGAGGCGGTGTTGGAAGGCGGGGTGACGTGGGGGGAGATCCAGGGAGACCCTCGGTGGTGGAAGGGGCAGAGGCCTGCCCGGGACCCATCACAGACGTCGCCCTACACCCTCCGTCTTCAAACACCCCCTTCTCAGGCTGCACAAAACCAAAGTAGATGTTCTTTACGTTTTCTGCCTTCGGATTTCACCCCCGACTGTTGCCCATAACACATATATTCATCCATTAAATGAACGTTTCCAGTGTGTGGGTTGATGCGCTCTATGTTGGAGATGCTGTGGTCAACACAAGCTTCCTTCTGCCCTCCCGCAGCATATGGTCTTGTCACGGGTCCCGGCCTGCGGTCTGCGTCAGTGCGTCTGCCTAGCAAGGGGCTTTGGAAGCCCTTTGCCTCAGGGTTTGTGTACGTCTTTCACACTCTCAGGCCCCGGCCCCGGGAGTTGCTGCTTGTCGAGATCCCATAAAGAGGAGAACGTTTGTAAAGCACTTAGCAGAGAGGAAGGCGTCCACTCACTGGAAAGGAAATGCTAGAAATGTGCCCACGGTCTTGGAACCGAAAAGCAGGATAGAGCGAGGTTCTGAGAACAGTTTCTGGAGTCAGACAGCAGAGTCTAGTCCCAGCTCTCCCACTTACTAGCTTTCGGCTGTAAGCGAGGTTCTGGAACCTCTCTGAGCCTCATGTTCCTTCCCTGAGACATGGAGATACTACCCGTATATCGTAGGCTTGCTGGGGACAGGATAGCTCTGGAACGTTCGCAGGGTGCGGTTGCATTACTGGTCAGCCTGTTAAAACCTCACGCACCACATGTCTTTTTGGGCCAGGGCTGGTACTTCCCAAGCTTTCCACTCACTAAAGGATCCTTCCCATTCTTTCTTGACCACGTTCTAATGGATTGTTGTCTCTCAGACTACATTTGTTAGTAAGTAATGAATACCATTTCCCCATTTAACATTGGAAATGTACACGCTTTCCAAACAGAGCCTCGTGTTAGCGTGGGATCACGGATGGCCCTTCACACCCATGATTCTGCCTAAAAGTGAAACTTCAGGAAGCCTAACAGCCCTCTCGTAGGTGGGTGGTCTCCATAAGGCTTTGGAATCTTGCAGCCAGCATCACTGAGGACCCCAGGACCCCGGACCCCAGGTGGGGCAGCCGCTGGCCAGTGGCTGTTGGTATCATCAGTCCCCCTTCTCTTTTCCATTTGTCTCTCAGAGGGCTGGAGGCAGCTGGGCTGTGTGTTCCCACCTTCCTGTGTCACCTGTGTGCAGCACAGCATGTGATCCCCACAGCGGGACCCCATGTCTTCGATTTTCTGCTCCCGGTCTCCCCTTACCGCACCATCCAGCTGGTGGACTCTCCTTCCATCGTGTGACCTTGACTTAGCCAATGGACTTTCCACCTTCCTCTCCCCGGGATCTCAAGCCTATTAACTTCACCAGGGTTTTGGCATCCCGCTCTTCCCTCCACCCCCCCCCCCGCTAAGAAATTAGCTCAAAACTCACTTGGGGAATCGCGTCTGCTCTTTGCAGAAGAGAATGGCAGTGATGCCTCCAGAACGAACCACCGTCCATGCCACAGTCACAGAGTAATTACTGAGTACCGAGCAGGTGCCAGAGGGACAGGCGAGCCACCCAGGGCAGTAGCCAAGAGCTTGGGCATTCGAAGCAGACCCGGGTGAACGCTTACCGCCTGGGTGACCTCAGGCATGTCACGGAACCTTTTTGGGTTCTCTGCTCCATAAAATGGAAATAGCACCTATCTCATTGAGCTTTTGTGAGGTTAGACAATGTGTTTGAGTCACAGCACGATGACGGGCACATGATAACTCACACTCTAAGAAGGCAGCGAACCTGACTCCGAGCAGCTCCCAGCCCCCATGAGGATAACACAACTCCACAGGGCGGGTGCCATAAACTGGGGCTACCTGGGCGTGGGGGGGGGGAGCACAGGGCACCCGCGTTTAGGGCTGGGCAGAGGGTGGGATGGGTATCACTGGAGTGTGAGACGAAGGAGGGAAGGAGGGAGGAAGACAGCAGACTCTGCCGGGGGAGGGGTGGGGTGTGGGGGGCCCGGGGGCGCTCACTTCATGCCCTGCTGGAAGACCGAGTTACGGCGGGTCTTGCAGATGATGAGGTCGGCCCACTGCACGACCACGATGCTGGCAAAGAAGGCCGTGTGGCAGGTGAACTCCACCACCTTCCGCTGCTCGTAGGTCTGGGAGGGGGGCGGGCAGATGGGGTGGCGTGAGAGGTGAGGGCAGGTGCCCAGGGCAGTGTGCTGGTGGCACTCGCTCAGCCCCGGGCACCAGGCGCCCTTCGCCCCCAGCCCCCATAGGCCACAAGGACCACTCCTGCCGGCACTGAGCCCATCCTCCCCGGCCCGGGTGTCCCCGCTCGCGGGCCCACTCACCCACTCCTGTCCGTAGCTGTCCTCTAGGTCGTTCATGGACCGGTCGTCCCAGTCCAGGCGGATTCCCAGCAGCCGTGATGGCAGGAAACCATTCTCTGCCAGGATGACGAAGTAGGTGAAGAAGCCACCCAGTGCCTGGATCATCCCTGTGGGGAGTGGGCAAAGACAGGCCCTGGGTCAGAGCAGGAAGCAGAGTGAGGCCAGAGATGGATGTCCCCGACCCCTGGTGGGGGGGCTGGCCCCCGGCCTGGGATTTCGCGGGGGGCTCCTCCCCCGACAGCTGGGCAGAGACTTGTCTCGGGGTCCCCCCGGGGCCCCAGGGCCCCTCCGCACCGATCTGTCCATAGGCCATGCTGATGAGCCTCTCATTCACCAGCTTGTCCGTCTGAGGGTTCCTGGGCTGCCGCTTCATGATGTCACTCTCAGCTGCCTCGTAGGCCAGGGAGATGGCCGGGACCTGTGTGAGGGGCGTGCGGGGGGGTGGGGGGAGGAGGGCAGTGGAAGGGAGGCGACAGGTGCAGGACCGTCAGTGAGGAAGAACCTCTGATGCAGTTCAGCACACGTTATTAAGACGCTGTTACGGTCCAGGTCTCGGACTTCTGTTCCCTCGACCGTTGCAGCCTGGCCACGTGCCCTGGCTGCCCTCCTCCACCCGCCTGCGCCCGTGATCACCTCGCCTGTACCCTGCTCCGACCCCCGGCCTCACCATGTCTGTGCCCAGGTCGATGCAGAGGATGGTCACGGTGCCCAGAGGCAGGGGGATGTTGGCGATGATGAAGAGCAGGAAGGGGGTGATCTCGGGGATGTTGCTGGTCAGGGTGTACGCGATGGATTTCTTCAGGTTGTCAAAGATGAGGCGGCCTGTGGGAGGTGGTGAGGGCGTCAGGGAGACGGGAGGGCCCCCTCCCCGGCCCAGGCGCTCGAAGCATGGTGGCCCGTGTCCCCCAGAGAGGGGGAATGTGTGTTGGAGGGGAGCCGAGGCGGCATGCGGGTGCCTGGGGCCCTGCGTCGGCTCTGCGTTGGGGTCCAGAGGCCTGGGAAGCCAGCGCCGGCTTAGCGTCCCCGACGCCACCCCAGCCCGCATGGCCCCTCACCCTCCTCCACGCCCGTGACGATGGAGGCGAAGTTGTCGTCCAGCAGGATCATGTCGGCGGCCTGCTTCGACACGTCGGAGCCCGAGATGCCCATGGCGATGCCGATGTCAGCCTTCTTCAGCGCGGGGGAGTCGTTCACGCCGTCCCCCGTCACCGCCACGATGGCCCCCTGGGCGAAGCACAGAGGGACTGAACTCACACCGCTGTGACCCATCGGGACCCGTCCCAAAGCTCACTCAGCTCCCATCATCCCTTGTCTCTAAAGGTCCTCGTGCCCGGCCCTTCCCTGTCCGGCTCCTCCTGAGACGTTAGAACTCTCGGGGGGCCTCAACTGGCGGCCGTCTCAGGGCTCAAGACAGGGTGCTCTCGGGAGTCTCCTCCCGGCCCCAGGAGGTTTGGGGCTGGGCTGGGCGGGGCCCCCCGAGGCGCCCCCCCGTCGTCCTCACCTGCCTCTGACAGCCCTCCACGATGATGAGTTTCTGTTGCGGGGACGTCCGCGCGAACACGATCTCCGTGTGGTTCCTGAGGATCTCGTCCAGCTGCTCCGACGTCATGTCCTTCAGGTCCGAGCCGTGCACGACGCACGCCTTGGCTTCTCTGGATGGCGGGGACAGAGGTGGCTGAGCCCCCTACGTCCCCGCGCCCCTGCCAGCCGCCTGCCTCCACCCGCACCCCCATCACTGGGCCGCAGGGCCCCTGCAGAGTCGGGCTCCCAGGGCCATGGGCCTCCTCCCCTGTCTCCATGGGTGGCCTCCTTGTCCCATCTCTCCCTTTGAGGAAGAGAGGTGGCATCCTCACCGAGCACAGTCGTTGCTAGGCAACGTGCTAGCTCTCTTACATGCCTCTCGCCCCCGTGGCCACCCTGCAGTGTAGACAGCACCCTAAATTTGTAGTTGAGGGAATGGGGGCTCCGGACGGCAGAGTGACACCTCCGGGGTTACACAGTCAGTCAGTGGCACAACCTGGACACATTCAGGACCGAGCAGCCGTCACTGAGGTGTCCCAGGCAAGGCCTGCAAAGTCCCAGAGGAGCTATCCAAATGCCCCCGGGGACACTCGAGCGCTCTGTGGGACAGGCTGGGTTGATGGGGGACGGGCTCCTGGGAACGCCTCACCTGGGGTTGACCTGGCTGACAGGAATGTTGAGCCGGGCGGCGATGTCCTCCACAGTCTCATTGCCCTCTGAGATAATGCCCACACCTTTGGCAATGGCCTTGGCTGTGATCGGGTGGTCCCCAGTCACCATGATCACCTAGTAGGACGGAGAAAAGAGAAAAGAACAGCAGTGTTTGGACCCCCTCCCAACCCATTCCTTTCCCAAAGTCAGAAAAGGCCGGACCACCAGACGGTGGGATTCACAGATCCCAGCCCAAATGGCGCAACTGTGTGTGTGTGTGTGTGTGTGTGTGTGTGTGCACGTGTTGGGTGGGTGACAAGTTGTACTTAAGGGATCAAAGATACTTCACCAGGGTGGAGGAAAGCCTCCACGAAGAGTAACAAATTAATGAGGGTCTCTTGGAAGAGGAGCCTCAGAGACCGTTTAGGAGTTAGGATTTCATGGGATACGAGGCCGTCCCGGCTGGAAGGACCCCTCATCTACCGGTGAGGGACAAAGGCTTAGAAGGGGCCGTGACTCGAGGCCCCTGGGAGCCGGGAGTAGGAGACAGTTTTCTTAGTGCCCACTCCGTGGCTGCAGGCCATCCAGCAGGGCAGAGGAGGGATGCAGGGGGCACAGCCCCCCTTCCCGGCCCTCGTCTGCCTGTACATCTGGCTCTGACACCCCTTCTCCACGGCGAGGAAGGGGATTCTTGCAGAATGGACGGCATTGCTCGGGAGGGTGGCTGGCACCCGAGAGGCCGGTGACGAGGCTCTCGGTCACGAGCGTGAGCGGATCGGAGCCGGATGAACAAGCATTTGCACGTGCGGGTCTGTGGGCAGATGTCACAGACCCCGAGGAGGAAGCCCCTCCAAGGCCCCCTGCCTTCTCTTGCACCCCCATGAGCCCCTGCACCTGCCCCCTGAAGGTCACGTGGGCCTCCCAGTTGAAGACAAAAGCATCTTTGCGGTCCTTATGCCGCGTGACTCCTCTGAGCATTCGGCACTGGCCACCACCCCCTCCTTGAGACCTGCTTGTCTGCATGGACCCCATTATTCCCAGTTGCCCTCCCCGCTTCTTCCGGCTCTTTCCCGCCTCCTCAGGGTGGCCGCCAAGTGCAGCGGAAGAGGTGGCTGTGGAGGCGGATGGACACCGCCTGAGCTCGGACACCGGCCCTCCCCAGTGTCACACCTCGGACCCATCTTTTCACCTCGTCTCGGCCCAAGGACGGGACGAGCCCCACCCTCCAAAGTTGTCGTGAGGGGTAAATGGCGCCAGGTGGGCAGTCAGCACATGTGAGCTGGGACGCCCCCCCCTCTCCCTTCCTTCACTCGCTCCTCTCTCTCTCTCTCCTTGCCTCAAGACTGGTGGCCCCGGTTCCATCCTTGTCCTCTTCCCTGACCCTGGTTCTCTTCCCGGCCAGAATGATGCAATGGACTAGCCGGCCTTCAGCTGCACCTGTGTGCTGGTGAGCCTTGCTCTCCGGGCCCGACCCTCTGTCCTGGGCTCTAACCCGAGGCCAGCTTCCCCTGGGATGTCTCTTCCCGGGCGTCTCATGGACGCTTCCAACCGAAGGTCAGAAGGGAGCTCATCATGCACTCCCACCAGCACGCCAAGCCTGCCCTCTGTCCCCGTCTCGATACGGCCCATCTGTGCGTTCTGTCCCTTTGTCCCTGCATCTTCCTCACTGACCACGTCCAGCTCGGTCACTATGTTCTCAAAGCATTTCTCTCGTGTGACTCCTCGCCTCCAGCCCGTTGCCACCGCCCTGGTTCAGGGCCTCACCCCTTGCCTGAACTATGGCAGCGGCCTCTCTCCCTGCCTCCTTGCCTCGCGTCCTCCTCCAGATCCAGACCCTCCGCACGGGTAGCCTCCTGAAAGCTGGAGCAGCCGGGACGCCTGTGCTCTCTGGGGACTGCAGGATGAAGCCCAAGTCGGGCATTTAGGCAAAGTCCTTCCAAATGGCCTCGGCCCAACCTCCCAGTCTCCTGTACCGCTCGCCTCCCCCCACACCTGCACCCCACGTGCAGGCTGACGCCATCAGGGCACACACCGTCTCTGACCTTGACAGCCTTCCTCTCCCTGCCTCACAAGACACTCCAGCCTTCGAGGCCCAGATCAAATATCGTGCGCTCTGTACAAACATTGTCCAGTTCTCTGAAGCAGAATTAACTGCTCCCTGCTCGGAGTTCCCTGGGGGATCCGTCCCCAGGCCTCCGTGACGGCACCGATCGTGGCCAGAGGCAGCCTCACCAGCAGAGGCATGGCTTTCCAGACCGTGTACCATGCTTCACATACCTGATCCGGCCCTTACTGGCAGATTTATTTTGGGAAAGCGACTTACCCCCTCTGAGTCTCAGCTTGTTTTATTTTTAAATGGGGATAATGACGCCTCCCTCAGAGACAGAGTGGTTACGGGGTTGAGAAATCCTTTACGGACACACACACACACACACACACACGCTTCAGTGTGGTAGTTAGGAAAGGGAGGGCTGCCTTGGGTCAAACCCCGGCTCCAGCACTTAGGAGCACGTTCCTTCGTGCCTCAGCTCCCCTCTTCTGTTCGAAAGGAAAAAACCGGTGCTTACGCATCAGGTTCTTGTGGAGATTAAATGAGATCATACGGGTTAAGCGCTGAGAATAGTGCCTGATTCACACGACCGGCGGTTTGCGTTATGCGAGTACCTGGCCCGTGGTGGGTGCTCACGACCCCAGCTCTCAGAGTGTTCTGTGACTAACCGTAGGGGCATTTATTTCCCCCGGGGGCCCGTGAGCGCCGGAGGCCAGGCACCACATCTCTTTCGTCTTAGGATGCCTGAGCCTGGCGGAGCGCCTGGCCCTCAGTGGACGGGCGGCTTGAACTGATTGGGCATTAGCTGAGACGCCGGAAAAAGAAGAGCCAGCCGCGGCACCATGACTGGCGACGAGACGGGTTAAGGGGCTGGCGAGGAGGGTGTCTCGGAGAGAGGGAAGCGGAAAGGGTTTCCGTCTGTTTGTTGAACTCGGGCACCTTGAACAGTGCCTGGTCCGCAGGGGGTAAACGATAAATATTTGCAGAATGAAGAACGAACGAGGCACAGAGGAAGGAGTGGCCCCTGGGGAGCACTTGCAGTCGGACGCGAGGGTCCAGGAGGGGTGTGTTTGGGGGATGAGGACGAGAGCCAGTCGCTGGGGGCGTGGGGAGGGAGTGGGCGCCCACAAGAGCCGCTAATCCCACCCCAGATGCTAGAGAGCGTGGACATTAGTCGGGAAGTTGGACAGCCAGGTCTCCGAAGCACGAGTGCCAGATGGGCTCAAAATCAGAGTAGAATGAGAGAGGGAGGCGATGTGCATGGTTACCTTGACCAAGAGGGACCAGAGCGAGAGCTCCAGGCAGATGGACAGCTTCTCCTCTGGGTCCGTGGGAAGGCGGCCACCCGTGGCCTGGGTGTCCGCGAGGCAGCAGCCCCTGCAGGCCCTTGACCTTCGGCGTTGGAGGACGGGGGGAGGAAGGGAGGGCGTACCTTGATGCCCGCACTGCGACACTTGCCCACGGCGTCTGGCACGGCAGCCCGGGGAGGGTCGATCATGGACATGAGCCCCACGAAGCAGAGCTTCTCCGTGGGAAAGTTCAGCTCGTCTGTGTCAAATTTGAATCCGCGAGGGAACTTCCCAGAGGGCAGATTCAGCTGACAAAACCCTGAGGCGGGCGGAGGGGAGGGAAGAGTGAGTGCAACCAGGTGCCTGCCTGGCTGTCCCCAGAGCCCCCGCCCTGGGGAAACCAGTGAGGCCCGGACACCCTTCTGGGCCCCGCTCCCGGCTTTGGCCTCTCACCCAGCACGCGCTCCCCCAGCCCGCCCAGCTCCATGTAGGCGTTCTGAAAGGCATCTTGCATTTCCTTGTCCAAAGGGATCTCCTTGCCCTGCACCAAGATGGTGGAACACCGGTCCAGGATGCGCTCCGGGGCTCCCTTCATCACCAGCACGTGGCTCTGGGGGCTGTCTTCCCGCTCGTGGATAGACAGCTGGAGGGAGGACAGGTGGTTACAGAGGGGGCCATACTCGCCCCTGGTCCTGGGACAGCAGAGGCTGCTAAGGACACCTCCCCTAATAAGATAACCCCTGATCCATCAACCATTGTCAACAGAGGGAGGGCCTCTGCGTGTGAAGGAGAGTTGGGGCCTCATCGTCCCAGCCCTGTAAACTGAGCGTCCTCTTCCCCTAGGACATTCATTCACCTAACAAATGTTTGCCCAGACCAGCTGAGACAGGCACTGTGCTGGCGTGGGGGGCGGCACCTGCCGCCAGGCTGGCCTCAGTGTGCTTAGGCGGGGAGTTCTTGGCATTGAACAGATGCCTGTGGCTTGAGGGGTACCCTAAGGCAATTTCAGGGGTGCCACTGGGCAGGTTGGGAGGCTGGGGCCAGAGCTGGGAGGGCGATGGGCTGTAGTGAGGAATGGAAGTTTGGAAGTCAGAGGGGGTCATTGCGACCAGACATGGGTCACCGCGGCTTTCCTGGGGGACGAGGCCGGGGCGAAGGACGCGGCCGAGGCTCCCACCCTTCCTAGGTCTTGCGCGCCCCCCTCATTTCGGCCCCCTCCCCGCCCCCGTGCTGGTGCCCTACCGGACCTGGTACTTGTTGGTGGAATTGAAGGGGATCTCCGCCACCTTGGGGTTTCTATCCCTCATCTTCCTCACGGAGCCGCAGGAGAGCTCGATGCACTTGAGCAGAGCTGACTCGGAGGCATCGCCGGCTGTGTCCCGCTGCCGGAGGAGAATTCAGGGTCACATGGGCCGACGGAGGAGTGCACCCAAGCCCCCCCCCACACCCGGAGGCTGTCGGAGGGTGTGAGCGGGGGAGCTGGGCGTCAGCAAGGTGGGCAGGTGCGGAGGCGCCCCACCTTCGACACAGAGATGTTCTCCTGCCCGGCCTTGAAGACAGCGCGGTTGCAGAGGCCGGCAATCCGAGACAGGGCCGTCCACGTGGGGGATCGCTTGTCAAAAGTGGCCCCTGGGAGGCAGGGAGGGAGAAGCGGGCGTGCGGCTCAGGGCCCTCGTCTGCCCCCCTCCCTGCCTCGCTGCCACGCGGGCGCCCTGGGCGTCCTCCAGCCCCTCGCCCCCTCGGAGCGCCCGATCACCGGACTGATCTTCGGTGGTGTCGGCCTCATGGATCTGGTTGTCGAACCACATGTGGGCGACGGTCATGCGGTTCTGGGTGAGGGTCCCCGTCTTGTCCGAGCAGATGGTGGAGGTGGAGCCCAGCGTCTCCACCGCCTCCAGGTTCTTCACCAGGCAGTTCTTGCGCGCCATGCGCTTGGCGGTCAGGGTCAGACACACCTGGGACAGGGAGGGGAGGAAGAGGGGCTGAGCCTGGAACCGGGCGTGTGGTGACATCACCCCGGACCAGGGGTCCCGCTCTGCCAACACCAGGTGGGATCTACACGCGGGTGGCGGATGGATTCGATTTCGGACGTGCCGGGCTGAGACCAAGGGGTGTGTTCGGGGAAAGCGAGGCCGCGCGGCCGGAGTCCAGAGCGGGCCAGCGCAGAGCTGGGCGAAGGGGTGTGACAGCCGCTGGCACAGAATGGGGTGTGGCGCCTGGGGTGGGGGTGGAGAGCAGAGCTCGAGGCCTGAGAATCCGGGTCGGGGGAGCAGGAGGAGACTGCGCAGGGGACAGAGGAGAACCAGAATAGTGACGCGTCGCGGTGCTCGGTGGAGGGGAGACTCCCAGGGGGTGGACAGCGGTACCCGCTTCTGCGGCAGAGTCAAGGAAGGGAGCTGAGGCAAGGGCACCGGGCTTGCCAGTTAGTCACCGGTGACCTTCGGGGGAGGCTTTACGGCACGGTTGGCCGCGGCTAGCACGTCGGGGGTGAGCAGGTGGCTGCCTCGCGCCCCCGGGAGAGAGACCGCGAGCCGAGGCGCAGTCCCTCCCGAGATTTTTCAGGCTCCAACTCTGAGCCATCCGTTAAACGGGAATCTGATAAGTGACTTTGGGGGCTGGAGGCGAAAACATCGCCGAGAAACGGTAAGCCCCTTGAGAAAAAGGGTGGCGAGACCCTCCCCGGGTGGCGCTCGGCCTGACCCACTCACAGTGACAGTGGCCAGCAGCCCCTCGGGCACATTGGCCACGATGATGCCGATGAGGAAGATGACCGCCTCCAGCCAGCTGTAGCCCAGGATGAGGGAGAGCACGAAGAAGGAGACCCCCAGGAACACGGCCACCCCCGTGATCAGCTGGATGAAGTGTTCGATCTCCATGGCGATGGGCGTCCGCCCGACCTCCAGGCCTGAGGCCAGCGTGGCTATGCGGCCCATCACTGTCCGGTCGCCTGTGGCAATCACGATGCCCCTGGCCGTGCCTGCAACATAGAGGGGAGCCCGGAAGTGGAAAAGGAAGGCCGCGGCAGAGGAAACGAGCCTCAGACTCCGGTCCCGCGGGCCGCGCCCGGGAGACTGTACCCCCCGTGGGTGGCCGTCTTGCCCCTGCGCAGACTACCCGTCCCAGCCCCCGCCAACCCCAACTCCTTTCCTCTTGTCCTTGGGCCCCGAGGGGAGACCTTGCGGGTAAACCCAGAATTCAAATGGAGGAGGAATGAAATAAATGAAATAAAAACAGCGCTGGTATTTCGGTAAAGTCAGTCTCAGGCTTGTTATGATCCGGAAGTATACGACGGGCACGGAGGAAAGCACCTGTTACGGGTTTTCCGTGTGGCCTTAAGACTTTCTCTCTCAACGTTGGGCCTGAGACCGCACAGAAGGAGCCAGGCGGTCACCGACCCTTAGGTAGACATGGGTAGACCCTTGGGTCTTCCTCTCGAGAGGAAGAGAGAGAGAGGGGGAGAGCGAGAGGGAGAGCGAGAGGGAGAGCGAGAGGGAGAGCGAGCTCTATGAGGAAAGAGCACGCAGGTAGGGGCTGGCCAAGTGTGGGTTTGCACTCCCGTCTGACTTCCCGCCCAGGGATGGGTTGCCTTCATAACGAAACGGGACGGTGCTGTGTTGCACCTGACGGGGGCCTGGGACGTAGTAGCAGGGCTTTGACAAATGTCAGCTCCCTTCATTCCTCGTCCTTTCTCCACAGCCCATTTCAGAGTAAGCAACGCGAGTATTTTAGTAGGCATTTTTACCAATTGCGGCAAATGTGGAGCGCGTTTCAGGATCTCAGGACGTTAAAAATGTAAGATATTTAATGTGTGGCGATTTGAATTATAGTTCCAATTTGCTAAAGATGGGGAGCGGCTCAGAGAGACATAATACCCTGGGGAGAAGTGAGTCGGGAAGGAAGGGAGTGGAGGGGGAGGGGGCACGCGGCCACCTCCGGCCCGTCCCAGGCCCCAGGTCTGGCCAGGCCTCTGTCCCCAACAGCGCTTGCCGTTGGGCTCTCTCCGAGGGGGCACGGCCGCAGAGGGCAGGGGTTTCCGGTAGGCTTGGGCTCCTGCCTTTACGTGGTGGCAGCTCGGGAAGCTCCCGTTGGCCCTGGTTCATGTCCGGAACCCGGAACAGAGATGGGGTGCACGGGGCAGACTGAGGGGGGTGCCCGGTGTTCAGCTGGCTCGAGCCTCCCCAGCCTGCGTGCTGGTCAGAGCAAGGGTGAGACAGGGAAGCAACTAGTCCCCGAATCAGGAGAAACGGAACCAATCAGTCCAACCGAAGACTTCTCGGAGTCGAGGCTGGTTTGGGGCATGGTGCGTGTTGTGAATCGTGTGCGTTGGTGTCTGTGCGTGTCCTGTGTGGAACGGTGTGTGTGGAAGGGACCGGTCTGGAACGGACTGCTTCTGCTCTTCAGGGCTCCCTGACCCCTCGGTCCCCTCCCTCTGCCTTAGGCAGGACTTTCGAGAACTAGGTAAGGCCGCAGCCCCCAGCCCTGCCTGGGGGTTCGGGATTCGGACCCTTCCTTCCGTGGGTGCTGGGCTGGGGCGCTCCCATGGGGCCGGCTTCTCACCTTCCACACAGTTGGTAGAGAAGAAACAGATATTACGAGTCTCCAGGGGGTTCTCGTGGGTGAACTCGGGGGAGCGGGTCTGGGGCTCCGACTCGCCTGTTAGAGATGAGTTATCCACCTGCGGAGGAAGTAGGCGTGTGGGCACGAGACGGGCTGACACACGTGTGCACACACAGCTGTCCCCGGACTCCAACCACGCTCGACCTCCGCGACACGACGGGCACATTACCCTGGCCCTCATCACGTGTTTACTCAGCCACCGTCCGTGCCCCGGTTCGGGATCCTGGCTCTCGCTTCTTACGTGGCCTTGGGCTGGTGACCTAACCAACAAAACCTCCTCCATTTACCCATCTGTAAAACGGGGCGTGTAACCAGAGTCTCTGTGTCACACAACTGCAGGGGGCGCCTCCTCGAACATCACAGGCTAAGAAAATGGAACCGCCTAGGGTCGTGCACGGTCGCCCTTGCGGCCACACGCCACGAGAACAGAGTTAAAGGGGCAGCTGTGGGGGGAGGGGCAGCTGGGGGGGTTCTGCCGGTTGAGCGTCCGACTCCCGATTTCAGCTCAGGTCACGATCTCACCGTTCGTGAGTTCGAGCCCCGCATCGGGCTCTGTGCTGACTGGGCGGAGGCTGCTTGGGATTCTCTCTCTCTCTCCCTCTCTGTCTGCCCCTCCCCTGCTCATGCTCTCTCTCTCAAAATAAATAAATAAAACTTAAAAAAACAGTAGCCTAAGTGGATGTAAATAAAGCATCTGACACATAATAATGCCCGCGACATGATCGCATGAAGCGGATGCCAAAGAAACGCCTGACACACAGCCACGAGGAGACGATCCACAAACGCTCCGCGGGAGGCAGGGTTCGGCCGGGTGGCGCGGGGGCAGGTGGACACTGGGCCTGGGTCTCCCAAACCTGCAGCCTCTGACTGGGCGCCCCCACCCCAGCTCTGTAGGGCCTGCGCCTTCGGGCCGCCACCTGGCGGCTTCCTCACCTTGCAGCCGTGAGAAGAGATGATCCGGAGGTCCGCGGGCACGCGGTCTCCGCCCTTCACCTCCACCAGGTCTCCCACCACCACCTCCTCCGCGTTGATCTGCACCTTCTCTCCTTCCCGCACCACCAGGGCTTGCTGCGGAGGGGGGACCCAGGCGTCTCACGACGCGCCCGGCCCGCCAGCGCCTTCCTCTGCGTGCTGGCCTCCCCCCTCTCCTCCACCCCTCGAGGAGAAGGCACGGCGCCCTTAGCAGTGAAACTAGGTCCTGGCGTGGAGAGCGGGAGGGTGTTTCCGCCCACGGCGCCGTCTCAGAGCGCAAGTTGCTGAGGGGGAGGAGCTGGACGCTTCCAGAAAGCCCGTGGCCCGCCTTGGGGCCCCGTCCGGCTGTCTACCTGAGGCACCATGTTCTTGAAGGAATCCATGATCTTGGAGCTCTTGGCCTCCTGGTAGTAGGAGAAGCAGCCGGTGACGATGACCACGGCTGCCAGCACCACACCCAGGTAGAGCTGGAAGGAGAGAGGTTTGAGGGACTTGCTCTTCTCCCAGCCCGGGAAGGCCAGCTGCCCCTCAGGCGGGCATTCGGGGCCGCCTTTGTCCGTGACCGGGTGTGGGAATGGCAGAAGACCTTCTCCCCAACCTCCCCCTCCAGTCTCCTTCCTAAGAAACGGAAGGGGCGGGGAGGGTCGTAGGGGGTTCCCAGGACCAGGCCTCTCCACCGGCCCCCCGGGGACGCAGACAAGCCCACGGAGGTGGGAAGGACAGGGAGGGGCTGTCTCATTCACGGATGTGTGTGCGTGTGTGTGCTTACAGATATAAAAAGAAGCCTCACCCCCTTTCAGCCTAAAGGGCAGAGGGGCCCGCGGGGCTGTGATGTGAGGGCTTTGTTCCCTGCTCCCGCTTCTACTGGGATTCGGGCCTGAAGGACAGAGCCACGGGTGGTGGGCCCAGGGGTCGGGCGTGCAGGCTCACGTTGTCATTGGATGGTTCATCCTCCATGGCGGCCTGGATGCCGTAGGCCAGGAAGCAGAGAATGGCCCCGATCCACAGCAGGATGGAGAAGCCCCCAAAGAGCTGGCGACAGAACTTGACCCACTCAGGGGTGGTCGGGGGCGGGGTGAGGGCGTTGGGCCCGTCCCGAGCCAGAATGTCCTGGGCCCGCTGGTTGGTGAGGCCCTGAGGGAGGCACGGACAGGCGTGTGAGCACCTCCTCACCGCTTCCCTCCACCTGCTCCCGGGCAGGGGAACAACGTCCGTCCGGGTGGAGAGAAAAATCCCACCCGGTCGGAAGGGGTGGGGGACCATCAGGAGAGGTCACACCGGGGAGGTGGCATTTGCAGTGAGCGCTGGAGGCCTCGAAGCCCGAGGAAGGTTCAGACTGCGGCCCCAACTCTGGGCGTCCTCGGGTTGAGACACTCGCTGGTGAGGGCCGTGGTACCTCCTCCGGAGGGAGCCTGGGTAAGGCTGCCTGGAGAGGCCTCTGAACTGGCTCCTCCCACCACCTGTCTTCCTTCAGATTTCCCCTTTTCAGCCAGGAGAAACGGCCGGTGTGCTGACCATCAGCGTCACAGGGCTCTGAACCATCCGTCGCTTCCCCCAGAGGCTCGCCCGGCCCTGCTCCGTGAGCGCCAGGCCGGTTCAGACGTCTCTCTCTGCACCCGGTGTCGCCCACACACGGTTCTAGAACCGCGCTCCACACGGGGCGTGGGAATTCTGCGTCACCTTCTTTCCTGCCGCCAGACTTTGAGCGGCTTGGGGACAGGGGCCGCGTGGTTGTCTTTCTACCTGTGCACTCATCGGTCTCCTAAGTGTGAGTTGAATGCCTGCTACGTGCCGGGCTCTGTCGCCAGCTCTGGGGATCCAGAGCTGGACGTGACCCGTGAAGTCCCTGCCCCGTGGAGCTTATGACCTGGTGAGGCGATACACGATAAATAGTCGTCACTGCCAGATCCTTAAGAAAAATAAAGAGGGGCGTCTGGGTGGCTTGGTTGATTGAGCGTCTGACTTCGGCTCTGGTCACGATCTCACGGTTCGTGGGTTCGAGCCCCATGTGGGGCTTGGTGCTGACAGGTGGAGCCTGCCTGGAATTCTCTCTCTCCCTCTCTCTCTCTCTCTCCCTGCCCCTCCCCCGATCGTGTTCTCTCTGTCTCTCTCTCCCTCTCTCTCTCTCTCCCTGCCCCTCCCCCGCTCGTGTTCTCTCTGTCTCTCTCTCTCTCTCTCTCTCTCTGTCTCTTTCTCTCAAAAATAAACAAAAAAGAAGAAGAAAGGCAAAGGCGAAGAATTTTCAAAAGGGAAGTCAGGGAGGGCCTCTGGGAGGAGGTACGCACCCACTACAGTTTTGACTGACGCTTTGTTTTTCAAAATGGTGGGCTTGGTAATCTGACTGTGCCGCTTGCTATTTCTGTGACGGTGGGAAGCTCGTCCCCCTCCACGAGAGCCCTTGCTGTCACACACAGGTCTACAGCACCTAACCCCTAGGTCTTGTGAGGATCAGGGAAGTGGATGTTAGGCGTCGCGTGCACCGTGGGGCGCCCAGGTTACCGTGAGAGCAGTGAGGGGTTAGCATTTCACGGAGGTCACTTCCCCTGAGACACGTGTCATCGGAGCTGCCTGGGGCGGACGACGAGCCCCGCCTGGAGGGTGCCCCCGGGGGCCTGGCTTCCGGGTTCCCAGGAGAAGGGCAGGGAATCCGGGTTCTAGCTCTGGCTCGGGCCCCAGTAGTCACTGGACTCTGGGCCTCAGTTTCCTCGTGGGTGCAGAGGACAGGATTCCAGCTCTGAGGCCCCTCCTACCCACGGGCGGCCTGGCACCCTCCCTCGCAGCCCCGCCGCTCACCTTGGAGAGGTCCACTTGGTATTTGCGGCCCAGCTCATCCAAGGACAGCTTGTGGTCGTCCTGAGGAGGGAAGTCGAGTTACTCGGGGGCAGGGGGCTGAGCATCGTGTCTAGAACGCCTGTGAGCGCCGAGGGGCTCGGGGCTGAAGCGAGGGGCACGGGAGGGGCGGCAATGCCTTCTGCAGGTGCGCTGGGACCCCTTTTCCACAGCCCTCGGGGGGGGCCGCGGCCCTCACCATGGCCACCTCCTTCTTCAACTCATCCAGCTCCTTCTCTTTCTGCTTCTTCTTGCCGCCTCCATTCTCCGCCGTGGTGGCCGCGGGCGAGTACTCACGGCCGGCCTGGGGGGGCGGGGGGAGAACCCAGAGAGTCAAGGAGGCCAGAGGCTAGAGCCTCTATTCCCGCCGGGCTGGGGGCAGGGGGCCCAAAGGCAGTGATGGTCCCGGGGGAGGAAAGGGTGGAGGGCGGAGGGGACCCCGGGCGCTCCGTTTGCAAACCAGGGGCGGGCTCACGGGCTCTATGTGGGGATTTCAGGGAAGGCCGAGGGGCTCAGAACTCAGGACCTCGCTCTCAGCTGCTTACTATTGGGCTTTGGCTAAGGTTCTGTTTGTTGAGCGAACCCCGCAGCCGGATACTAAACAAAACAGAAACTTTAAAAAGCTACCATCTAAAGCTATTCAGAATTCTGGAAGGCAGTGGCCAGGGCTGGGGTCGGGGCAGGGAAGGGTCTGCAGGAGATGGGGAGCATAGGGTCAGGGGGTGGGGCTGGAAATGGTAAGAGTAGGGCTGATGCGCCCGCTGAGAGGAGCCAACGTTTGGAGGGTCAGCGTGAGCCCAGGGAATGGGGACACAAAGTGTGCCGGGGACCCTCTCCACCCGGCTGGGCGGCGTCCTGCCCGCTGCAGAGCAAGAGTGAGCGCAACGTGAGGCCCCAAGGCACAACCGGGTATGAAGGAACTGGGCCCCGTTGTCCAAAATACAGGAAATCATCTCTGAGATTACATCTAAAACTAAACGTGTGTAACCCTCGGGTCCCGGCATTCTTGGGTCCCCCCCCCCACCCCGCCCTCGTGAAATCACACGAACACTTTTAACTGGAGCCTCATGAGCTTGTGTCCCCCTTCCTCTGCATGGTCTGTGGTGTTCTCACCACCGCCAGGCTTCCGGGGTCTCACAGGGGCTTCTGGGGAAGAGCTGGGCAATTCTCCTTCGGGGGTGGGGTGGGGGTCTGGCTGGGATGATGGGGGAGGGGCTGGGGGGCCCTGACACTGCCTTCTCACTCCCTCCCCTCCCCTGCCCCCACATCCCTCAGGGCCACATGTCCTTGTCCTAGAGGGAGGCTTGACTTCTGGCCCCTGCCTCCTTGTCCACTGGCCCCTGGGGCCGTGCGAGGCTTTCAGGAGTGAGCTTGTCTACACTATGGTGTAATTCATTTTTTCGGAAAGACTGGACCCCTGGATGGCATCTAGAGCCAACATATTTGTCCTGTTTTGCAGGATAGTGTGCATTTGTAAAAGGCAGCCTTTTCTTTTAAAAGGCAGTTTTAGACTCACAGCGAAATTGAGCAGAACGTACACAGAGTTCTCCCATCCCCCCCGCCCCCACGTGCTATTGTCCTCACTGTCAACATCCCCCACCCCCCCAGAGTGGCGCATTTGTTGCAGTCGTGAACCTGCGCTGGCACGTCATTATCACCCGGGGTCCACCGTGCACATCAGGGCTCCCCTGCGGTGTCCGCTCCACGGGTCCTGGACAAATGTGTAAAGGCTTGTATCTATTACGGCCTCACACAGGGCAGTTTCACTGCTGGGATCATGCATTTTCCCCCCCCCCATCAAAGAGCCAGGAGCCATCTGGGGAATGTGACAGCTGCCCTCATCACAGGCGTTCATGAATCCAACACCTGGAGGCGTAGCCGAGGGCCTGGTGAAATCAGGAGCAGGGCGGCGAGCTCAGGGCGAGGGGGACGCCCTTGTCCACCTTGCATTCGTTTGTTTCCGTGAGTCAAGCACACTTTGGGCTTCCTGAAGGCTGATCGTCTTGGGGAGACTGAAGCAGCCCACAGGAGAGGGGAAGGGCTCGCGGAAGGTTCTCCGTCCCCCGGCCCAGAAGACCAAAGAGGGCTCATTTAACTGAATGGACTGAAGTCCTTTGGGTTCACCAGCTCCGCTTGGTGGAACAGAACTGGGGAATGGATGAAAGGCAGCAAAGGGAGCAGAGACAAGAGACGAGGCCAGACCATCTTCAAGGTGACCCTCCAGAGCTTCAGGGGTAGGAACAGGGCCTGGGCAGAGTGGCGGTGGGGGTGGGGCTGGGGCAGAAAAGCAGAACCCGGAGAATTTCTGTACGTTCAGACGCGAAATGGCATCTGTGAAGTTAAAGCGCCCATGCACCTGAGGGCGCGTCGCATGGTGGTCGGGCTGGGCAGTTCCACGCAGCACCCCTTCCCCTCGGTTCCCACCCACGGCAGGCACAGAGCTTGGGACACACTGCCCCTTCCCCCACCCGTCCTGGCAAGGATCTCCAGCCCTGCAGCCAGGAGCCTGCAGAGATTTGGGGCCAGCGGGCTGCCCAGGCAAGAAAGAAAGAGAGGAAGCGAGGACCCCCCCCCTCTCCGCTGCCCCCCCCAATGACAAGTCCCCCTCTCTGGGTCTTGAATGCTGAAGGAGAACAGAGAGTTCTTTCTGAGAGAGCCAGAGGCTGGGACAGAGTGGGGGCAGCTGGAAATCAGCCACGCTCCCCCCACCGCAGCCTCGTGGTGCAGCTGGAGCGGGCTGGGCTCCCTCCCTCCGTCCCTCCCCCCAGCTCCCACGCTGCCCTTCACGGCCACAGGGCGCAGGGCGAGGGTTAGGCCTCGCTCTGTAGTGGCGCTACAGGGGGGGAAGAGACGGGAGGCACAAGGACTCGTAGCAGGGGTGCGGTAAGGGGGTTGCTTTCCCTTCCCACGGGGTCTCCTGGCGGGTTGAACTCTGAGCTCCAGCCCTAAGACTCTCGATTTCGCCCAATCTCTCCCTCCGAGCAGAACCAGATCTGCTCCCCAACTTGTGCACAATTGCTGGGGTGGAGGGCGGGGGGCGGGGGGCTCCAGGGATGCTGGGGGGAGAGGCACAGACCCTCGGCAGCTGGGGTCCCCTGAAGAAGTCAAGGTCAAATTGCTTCCCAAGCAGGACCTCGTGTTCTAAGGTAGAGCTGGGGAGAGGGCCACCTGCCCTGGTTCTCTCCACGTGGGGTGGGGGGATGAGGGGGCATGGCGGGTAGCTTCCCCTCTCCCCAGTGCAGCTGAGGGTCCTCAGATCGGGTATCTTCCCCTGGGCGTGACTTCCTGACCCCCACAGCCCACAGGCAGCACCTCGCAGACCCTCCCTCATCCACACAACGTGACATCGACGCTCACACATGCTTGCAGGCCTGTTTGCAAGTTGGCCTGTTGAGACGGAAACCCTGGTGCTCGCCCATGAGTATCTGCATCCGCTCTGGCCTGTGGAGAACACGTGTGCCACAGGCACACGTACACACACCCGCACACACGCGCGCACACGCTGGTTCTATTTATAGCTCCCACCCCAGTTTGGGAACCCTGGCGTCCAAGCCCGCAGTTTTCCCAGCTGCTAAGCTCAGTGCAATAACATGTCCTTGCCTGACCCCTCCCTGGGCCCAGAAGCTCCCCCACTTCTCCCCACAGGCACCCCTTTTCCTCAGCACCCTCCTCTGTTTCTCCCCAGACCCCTTCTCTCCAGCCAGGATTCCACAAAAGGAAAGCAGCCAGGCACAGCGTGTAAAGGGATTGGGTGACTTCTCTCCATATGGAAATTGCGTTTCCAAGAATTCAGGGCCCCGTCCCTACCCCCCCCCCCCGCCCCCCCCACTCCACGGTTGTTAATCTTCCCCCTTGGCATTCCCAGGGCTGCAGAATGTCACGGGCAGGGGTGGGCTGAGGGGGTACAGGCAGCTCTGGGAAAGTGCTCAAAGCCCAGGGCATCGGGAGGGGTGCTGGGCCGGGGCTGGGGCCCGCATCGCTGTTCTGCCCCTCAGCCCTTCCAGCTGCTGGCAATTCAGGGACCCTGGAGCTGGTGTCCGGGCCGCTTGGTGACTCGGGAGCCAGCCCTCCTGGCCTCTCCAACCTCAGACTGGACCCCCATCCTCTCAGCCTGGGACTCCCAGAGGCATGGATATTTTCGGGGGGTAGCAGAGGCAGGCAGCATTAACAGTGCCAAGTTCGGTTGGGCCAGGAGGCCAGGAGGGTCTGGCTAGAAGGTGGGGAGGCTCAGAGATAGAGATGGGGGTAGGGTGGAGGGCTGCGGGGCTAATCTGGGGGGGCGCAGTGAAGAGGAGTTCACTTGGGCACCCAAGTGCCGTGGACCCGTGGACCTGTGGACACATTGGCAGCTGGGAGACTGTCAGTCCGAGTTCACGCTGCCCCAGAGCTGGGCTTCTCTCTGCTCCTCCCCTCACACCCCTCCTCACCCCATCCTTCTTTCCCTCTAGCCTCCCTTACCCTCCACAGAGCCCTCCTTCTCCCTACAGAGTGACCCCTCTCTTTGGGAATACTTACCCCACGGCCCATCTTGGGGCAGAGTGGCTGGGGGGACTAGACAGGAGAGGTCACCAAGAGGATCCCAAGCTCACACCTCTGGTCTGGGACGGCCAGAGACCCCGGCAAACAGACAGAGCAGGCAGTCAGCCACAGGGTAGCTTTAAATAGGTCCCTCTCCCCCTCTCCCCCTCCTTCCCCTCCTCGGGAAAGAAACGTTTGTTGAAACAGGATCCCTGAGGACTCCTCCCCTCCCGCCCCTTAAGCAACAGGCGGGTGGACCAGGGACGGTCCATCTGTCCTGCTGTGTGCCCCCCTCGGCTCCCCCCATCCCCCCCTGGCCTGTGGCAGCCTCCACTGAGAGAGGCGAGAGGCAAGGCTGGGGCTGGAAGTGTGCCCCTTGGGGACAGGCCGGGGGTGGGGGGGTGGGGTGGGGAACAGTCCCTGCAGCATCCCAGGATGCCAGAGACCACGTGGTTTCACCCTTTCTCTTGTTTTCCTGAGGGGGAAACTGAGGCCCAAAGACACAGACAATTCGAGTGCATAAAACAGAACCAGAACCCGGGGCTCTGGAGTCTGCACCCAACCTCCCAGAGAAAGAAGCAGAGAGACTGTTCCCTCTACTGGAGAGGTTGCAGGGGCACGGACATCGGAAAAAGTAGTCAGCCATGGAACCCAGGGCACCCGGGGGGACCCTCCAGGGGAAAGGCAATCCCCAAGCCCTCCAGGTGAAACCTGTCCAGAGTTCAAGAATCATGACTCCAGGGGCCAGGGAAGCGACTGGGGAAAGGACAGGGACACAGAGGGGACAGCCCTGGAGCCAGCCGCGCAGACGTCCATGCTAATAGTTCTGGGTGGTGTTGACCCCTTGCTACCGAAGGGACGCACGACTCCCTCACTCTCGGTTGAGAAGCCCTAGGCTGGATCTATGCCTGGGGTTGGCAGGTGGGTCAAAAGAGAGGAAAATACTGAGCTTCTCGGAGGCATCTGGAGGTCACCACAATAACACGTGCCAGACCCGAGAACCAGGAAGGAGGTGGCTCTTTCCTTCTTCCAGGGATGGAGGGAGGACAGGTGGGCAGCACACAGGACAGGCCTCCGCAGGGAAGCAGGGGGGGAAGCTGGGAGAAGTCCCTGGGGGTGGGGAGGGGGCCTGGCCTGGCCGGAAGGGGTGTCTGTAACTTATACCAGAAGGAAACAGGGGTAGAGCGGAGCTGGGACCAGACCAGCAGGTCTGGGGGTGTTGCCTCACATTTTATTTTTTTATTTTTTTCAACGTTTATTTATTTTTGGGACAGAGAGAGACAGAGCATGAACGGGGGAGGGGCAGAGAGAGAGGGAGACACAGAATCGGAAACAGGCTCCAGGCTCCGAGCCATCAGCCCAGAGCCCGACGCGGGGCTCGAACTCACGGACCGCGAGATCGTGACCTGAGTCGAAGTCGGACGCTTAACCGACTGAGCCACCCAGGCGCCCCCTTGCCTCACATTTTAATAGAAGAGCCAAAGCATGGGGGGCAAAGAGAACGAGGGGCAGATAGAGAAGAAACGATCCTGGCCCTGCCATCCGGGAGCAGAGGATGGGATTCTCCTGGAGTGTCCCCATTTCTCTGGGCACAGAGAGGGAGTGGAGGGAAGCCAGCAGGGGGAGGGGGAGCAGGTCTGGGAGCCCTGAGCCCAGACAAGCCGGGAGGGAAGGAGGGAGAGGATGGGGCCTCAGCTCCAGAGACCTGATGTGCCCGCTTGCTGGGCTGGGTTCTCTCTGGCCCCAGAGGGAACTCCCTCCGGAGGGATTACGGACCTCTGTGCCAGCAAATCCACTCTCAGGGCTCAGTGCTCATGCCTGAATTCCCCAAATAACTGGCTCCCTCCGGGCCCGCACTTGGGATTTTCCATTTCAGGGATCCGGAAGGTCACATCCCGCTTCCGCTGTCCTTCTCCTCTTGGGTTACAGCTGGAAGGATGGGTAGGATGGGGACAGACACCTTCTGTCCTCGGGCCCCTCGGCGGACCTTGAAGTTGAGCCTGGGGGAGAACAGGCATTGGAGGGAACAGGAAGCGAAAAGCAGATCCCAGTTCAAGGGGAGAGAGGGAGGCAGTTGCAGACACAGCAAGAAGGCGGGTGGTTGGACATGAGGAGGGACGGCCCTGGGCAGAAGTCCCTGAAGGGTGGCCCACAGGTGGCGGGGTCGCTGGGCAGCGGGGCAGCCGAAGGGCCGTCTTGGCCTGGGCTGCGGGGAGACGAGGGGACCCCCCTGGGGCTCACGGGGCTCCTGTTCCTCAGTTGCTGGCTCCGAATCCCTTCTCTCTGCCCCGCGCTCCCAGGACGCAAGGTGAGGTGGGAGAGAAAACCGGCCCGAGCCTGCAGACACGTAGGCCTCAGTCTCACTCCCCCACACTCACCCCTGCTGGCACCTCCCAGGGCTGCCCAGTCCTTCCAAGGGCCTGGCTCCGGTCCCTGCGGCCAGGCCCATACCGGAAAGGACCGTGCCCTCCCTCTGCGCATACAGCTGGGGCCATATACCCAGCACCGGGGCTGGCGTGCGGCCCCCAGGGTGGTGCTGCTCACACATTTGGGGCTCAGACAGAAGAAAGGCTGGACAGGACACCCCGGCTTCATTTCCTGCTCAGACGTCCCTGCCCACCCTCCCCGCCTGGGCGATCACGGAGGCCCTGGGAGCCTACTTCCTTCTCCTCCAGTGCGGGCCTCAGACTCCGGGACACCAGTGCGGTGCGGACGCCTGGTCCCTTGAGCTGCGGTGCCTGTGAAGGGAGCCAGCGGTCAGTTTGGGAGTAAGACGGACAGAGCAGAGATCAGGAAGGACTGGAAAGTAGGCGGCGGGGCGGGGGGGGGGGGGGGGGCCGGGCCTGGCTGGGGAGTGGGTTTGGGAGGAGGGCAGAGGTCCGTGGGGATGGGTGGTCCTGAACCAGTTGTTCGGTCAGTGTGGGAAGCAGGGGTGCATGTGTGTGCGTGACTGAGGGGCACGACCGTGTGGGGCCCCGCGTGTGGGAAAGGGGCCACGTGAACGTAGCACATGGAAATTCCAAAGGAAGAGCCCCAGAGGACAGGAGAGGCCGGCCCTGGTTCGCCTGTGTGGTCAGTCCAGCCCGAGTGCCTGCGTCCTGGCGTGTGCTGATCTCCGGGGTGTGTGAGCGGGAGTGCGTGGTGTACGTGAGAGTCCCTGGGAGAATGTGTGCGTGCACGAGGGGCTGGGGAGGCCACTCGGCTGCAGATGGGCCGTCAAGGTCTCCCAGAAACAGTTTTGTTTCCTAAGTGACTAGCCTCCTGGGGCCTCCAGCCCAGACTTGAAGGTTGTTTCAAGATCATGAAAGAGGGTGGGGGAGGGAGGGGGGAGGGAGGGACACTGAGGAGGCTCTATCACCCCCACTGCCCCTCCTCCGCCCCTCACCCCACTTCTCTGCCCCAGTCCCGATGCGGGCCCAGCTCAGCTGTCCTCCCTCAGCGTCCAGCCCTCTCCGGGGACCTCCCCTGCTCTCCCTCCTCCGTGCCCTGCAAGTCTCCTCCTTCTTCAGGGCCCCGTGCTCTTGTCCCCCACACCAGGCTTGTCCCCCACCCCCCCCCCCCCCAGGGCCTTCTTGGGAATGGATGGAATCTTCTCCTTCCAGGGGGAGGCTGGCCTGGGCTGATAGCAGGGACGGGGGACCTGGAAAGGCCCGGGGTGGTCATGGCAAGTGTCCCAGAAAGGTGCCTCTCACCCTCCTTCCTCCCCAGCCCTCTCCCCACCACCCCCGACTTGTAGTGGCCTTGTGGCGGGAAGGTTGGTTGGGCTCAGAGCCACAGAGCACCTGTCTGAGTCCTGCTGCTGCCTCAGTTTCCCTGCTGGACCACAAGGCCGGTGTCGGATCTTCCCTCCGTCTCTCCCTTGATGTCCCCTCCTCTCTTTTCTTCTGGTCTTTCTTCCCAATCTACTCAAAATAGATTCTGCAGTCCTCTTTCTCTGTCTGTCCTTGCTTCTGTTGTCTTTCATCTTTCCCCCAGACGATCTTTATGATCCTTTGTATTGTTAAAAATCCTATTCTAAAGAACTCAGAAAACGGAGAAAAGAACACCCAGAAGGTTCCTCTGTCCCTCTGCCTCTGTTCCTGTCCCACCTCCTTCTGCCCTCTGCACTGACGTCTGGGTTTGGACAGCTCCGGGTGCCCGTGCTGGCCCTCCAGAGGCGACCCCCACTCTGGCCTTGCTCCTTTATCTGAATAACGAGGAGAGCTGGAAAATCTGAGGTGCCCTCTCCAGCTCTGACGGTCGCCAGATTCCGGGCCCCCTTCTCCTGGGCTCATGGCTCAGCTCAGGTGGACAGGAGAAATTACTTGCAGTGACATCTGTGTGACGACCCTCCACCTGGAGACCCCGGTTCAGAGGGGGAACCGAGGGGGGCAGGTGCCCCTATTTTGTGACCCGCAGAAATGAGGGTAATCCCTTTGACCACCGGCACACGGGCAGGGAAGGGCTCAGGGTTGGGCGTGGGCTACCTGGTTTCTTACAAAGAGCCCCCGTGTGAGGTGGGACTGGGGAGAAGGAGGGAAGGGGAGAAGGAGGGAAGGGCTGGTGGGGACAGGGAGCGTTTGCAGCAACCTGACATTTCTTGGCTGGCATTTGATCAGCAAATACCAGATTAGTCTGTTTCCAGAGATTCTTTGTGCTGGAAAAATATGTTAGGGGTGATGGGGCGCATGGAGTTAATGGGCCTTGCTGAGTTTGGGGGTCAGGGGTCACAGCTGGGCCCTCTAGGGTTCCTGTTTGCCTTTGATTCCATCCGGACAGGGAGGGAGAGGCCCTCCAGCCCCCTGAGGCAGGTTTGCTTTGGCCCGAGATCTGACCCGGCCACTGGCCCAGAGCACCCCGCCCCCCTGCTCCCCCTATCAAGAGGCAGCCTGGTTCGGCCCCCAGCCCCCTCCTTCCTACCTCCTTCTTCCTTTACCAGGGCCCCCTCCGCTTGGCCCAGGATACAGCTCTGTTGGTCTGCCTGCCCCCAGTGGTGTTCCGGAGGCCTGGCCAGGACCGGATGCCCTGCAAACATCTGGCACACGGGGCCACCGCCTTGTTCCCACATAAGGCGCCCGCCCTCCTGGGGGCTTCCGGGAGTCCGGCCTCCTCTGTGCCTTGGTTTCTCTGCAAGCCCAGGACACGATCACTCTTGCGCTCCTGCCTGGGTGCTCTCAGCACCCGCTGCCTCTTGGGGGATGTGAGTGGCCCCCAGGACCCCGCCAGTGGCACCTGCTGGCTTTCCGGGCACCGAATCGTTCAGACATTCAAGCAACGTTTGCCGAGTGCCGACTGCCTGATGCTGTGCAAGGTGCTGTGCGGAGACTATGCCCGGATACTGTGCCAGCCGGGGCGGACAAGCCTCCCGCCCCCACGGCCCCTCTGCCCAAGTCTCATGCCACCTAGTCACCTTAGTTGGCTCTGCCCAAGGCCAGCCTCTAGCCCTCGGGGACTCCTGTTCGTTTGCTCCAGCTCGGGGTGAACTGGGGTGAGGGCAGAGGCTCGCCACGCAGGACCGGTCCCGCCATTAACTGCTGTGACCTTGGCCTGCCAATACAGTGAGGGGCTGACTGGGTAGGGCTTCTCACCCCGACCCTTGTGTTACTGTCTCCCGCCTGGCCCTCTCCCCCAGCGGTCATATTTAAATGGGTCTGAGGGAGGGCCCAGGCATCAGTGTCCTCTAAAAGCTCCCCAGATGATTCCGTGTGCGGCAGGATTGAAAGCCACGGAAGCCGGACTGTCCCTGGGCTCTCTAGCTCGTCAGAGTGACAGCTACTGAGGCACCATATTGCTGCTCCGGCGGTTTCCGTGCGTTACTTAATTGGGTCCTCTTAACGAATCTGTTTTCTGGAGGGGGAAACAGAAGCACAAGGACCCTGTGGAGCTTATGCAACTAGGAGAGCTGGGGCTCAAACTCAGGGAGGCTGGTTCCAGAACCTGCACGAGGAACTTCTGGGCTGTCAGGGCGCCGAGAAGGATCCCCGGGATGGCTCGTGCAGAAGCCACTGGTTTATAGGGCGGTGGGAACTCAGAAAAGGGGGAGGGTGCTTCTCAGCCGGCAGAATCAGGAGGCCTTCCGGAGGAGGTGGCCTTCTAGTTGGGCCTTGACTGATAGGGAGGATTCTGGCTCAGAGAACCAGACAGAGCACGTGCCGTAGAGGGAACCATGTGGGCGAAGGCCCACAGGAGGCCTGGAGCACCCGGGGGGGGGGGGGGGGGGGGCAAAGAAGAAACACGAGAGCCCACGCTGGAGATGGGTGGGGGCGCCATTTCCCGGGGGGAGTTCTAAATCCCAGTGTTTCTTAAAAGGCTCTCACGGTAGTAATCACCTGGGGTGCTTGTTAAAAATACAGAAGAACAGGCACATCTCTTGGAAATTCTGACACAGGAGGGCAGTAGGGAGTGGGAATCTGTATTTTTACCACCCAGCAAGTTCGAGACATATCGCTACCAGCAATATGGAGCTGTTTCCAAATTTTGAGCAGGGGCGTAGTGGTCCGGGAAGGCTCACTTGACTGCGGGGTATGTGTGTGCGCGTGGGCGGGGGTGTTACCCTGAAAGGGAGAGACAAGGAGGAGGTCCTGGCAATAATTTAGCCAAGAGGTGGTGAGGGTGTGCGACAAGACAGTGGCAACGACAACGAAGGGAGAGCGCAGATGAGAAAGATCTTGGGGAGGTAGAATTTCGGGATCTGGCGACTGATGGCACGTCACCGTGAGGGAGGAAGGTTGCAGATGGGGGAGGGACGCTGGCACAAAGCTAACTCAAATCAGGGTCCAGAAGGAAGGCACTTGTTTGGGAGAGAAGTCACACATTCGCTCTGGGACATCTAGCTCAGGGGCTGACATCCTCAGCACCAACGCCCTGGGCCCGAGTGCCCACCCGCAGGGGCCTTCACCCCATCACCCTGCCCTGCCAGCTGGCTGGACCTGCACTCTTTTTGCTGCTGCCCCCCCCCCCCCCCCCCCACACACACCAAACACCAGCTCCCTCGCGGGAGGATGGTCTGTCCCCTGCAGAGGCCGCGGGGCAGCGTGGTCCAGAATGCCTGGAGAGGGAATCCTAGAGCTTTCGCTCACTGGACAAACTTTCCGCCTCTCTGAGCTTAGGTTTCCTTCACAGCCCTAAGTACAGGGTGGTGTTGAGAATCCAAATGCTCAGTGCCTGGTAGCTTGTTATTTTCT
This sequence comes from Puma concolor, assembly GCF_028749965.1. Taxonomy (NCBI): domain Eukaryota; kingdom Metazoa; phylum Chordata; class Mammalia; order Carnivora; family Felidae; genus Puma; species Puma concolor. Next base: position 4,796,612 of record NC_141683.1, on the reverse strand, counting down.
GGCCTTGCTTTTCCGTGTCCTGGCCTCGGGACTGCCGTGTGCTCTTCTGCTGAATCCCATCTCCAGCACCCTTCCCTCCCCAGAGGACAGAACCCGGCCCTTCCCGGTTGCCCACGAAGCCCGCCTGGGTTGTTTCCTGAGGGATGGCAGGCTCGGGCTCTGAGACAGGAGGAGAAGCCTTCCGTCAACCTGTGGATGCAAGAGACCCGGGGAAGGCAAACTCCAGAGGCAGGGGCGGTGCCCTCCGTGGAGGCGATCTGGCCACCCCGGAGGAAGCCCGGGCTTCCCTCTCTCTCACTCACCTACTTGTCCCACATACCCCCCCCCCACCCCGCCTCCCCGCCCTGCTGGCTCAATTACTTGGCAAATGTCTGGGGCTTCGACTCCTTGTGAGCCACTGTGCTGGGCTCTCCCCCACGGGCAAAGCCAAGGAGAGCCACAGCAGAGGCCTCGAGAAGCTCGCGGCCGAGATGGAGAGGTAGACAGAAACAGGCCCGGAACGGCAAGGCCGGGTGGGAACCGGCATCGCAGAGCAGAGGTGCTGGGAGCAAGGGGAGGGGGGCCCATCAGCAAGGGGACTGTGGGCGCCCCGCTGGCCCATCTGCTTCTTTGTTTTTGTAGTCTTTATTTCTGGGTTTGTTTTCTCTCCGCTTTCCCAGCGGAGGGCCTCTGGAAAAAGTTCACCCTTGTTTCGGTTGGACCGGGAAAAGAGCAATTGTCCTCTCTTCAGCCGGGTCCCTGGAGAGTCCAGGTGTGCCTGGCGGAGGAGGCAGGGGCTGGGGGCGGGGGGGAGGGGGAAGAACACGGGCACCTGGGCAGCGGATGGGGACAAGCGGGGGGGGGGGGGGGGGGCTTGGTGGCTGTGTGTTCCCACACACGCTTCCCAGACCTCTCTTCATGTTCCCTATCCTCTGGCTAGAGGAAGAGTTGAGACCCCTTCCACTTCGGAGAACCCTTGAATCCTGGTTCCGTTCTCTTTCCCCACTGAGGGCACTTTAAAGGGCTGGGGCCCAGAGTCAGAAGGGAGCCTGTAATACCACTCAAGTTCTAGAAGGTTCTGTGTGTGTGAATCCCACCTGGTTCCTGTATTCCCAGGGCCGCCTCGGCCACCGCCACACACACACACACACACACCCCTCTTGCTGATTTCCCCTTTTCCTGAGCCTCCAGAGCCACATCCATTTATTCAGCAAACATTTCTTGAACACCCACTATGCGCTAAGAGCTGGGGATTGCACTGGTGGAAAAGCTATTTCAAATGTTTATTTATTTATTTTTTGAGAGAGAGAGAGAGAGAGCGCGCGCGCGCAAGCGGGGGGAGGGGCAGAGAGAGAGGGAGACACAGAATCCCAAGCAGGCTCCAGGCTCCGAGCTGTCGGCACAGAGCCCGATGCGGGGCTCGAACTCACAAACCATTAGATCATGACCTGAGTTGAAGTCGGACGCTTAACCGACGCAGCCCCCCCAGGCGCCCCGAAAAGCTATTTCAAAAGGTTGTAGAGGCGTGCCTATACAATACGTATGCACTGATGCTTGTGTGTAATATGAATAAGTGTGCAGGTTAGGGAAGCAGGAGGGAGAAGAATGTTCCAGAGTCAAAAAGCTTACAGTTGAATCTCAGTGCTGCCATGTAGCTAGGTGACCTTGGGTCACTTACATAACCTCTCGGGGCCTCCTCTCCCATCTGCAAAACAGGCCACGAGAGCGCTCGCCCTGCGGGGTGCTGGGAGGACTGACCGGAGGACTGAGTGAGCCCAGGGTGCTTAGCGGGGAGCCCCGCACAAAGCAGGTGCACCGGAAGTACTAGCAACAACTGCTGCCTCCTCCCCATCTCGCTCAGAGCTGGGTGTGCACAAACTCATCAATGACCTGTTCTCCAAATCCGTCCCTTGCTCAACCTCAATGACTCAGAGGCAGCCACCTGGCGCTCACCACCTCCTGTCCCCTGAGGCTCATCTAGAAGACGCAGCCCACAAATCTCTGTCTAGCAAACCGCTGCCTTCTTCTGCCCTTGATCCGCTCCCCACTCCCCCACCCCCAGGCTGCTGGGCTGGGGAAGAGCGACACATTGCGGGGGCTGCCTCAGCTCTGGGCTACCCTCCACCGGGATGTCTGCGCCATCAGCTGGCTGGGGGAGGGGGAGAGGGAGTCGGGGAGCCTCCGGGGAGGGGGAGGAGCCCAGGCAACCAGCACTCCCGGACTGGGGAGCCAGGGAGGGCGGGCGAGGGGATACCAGCTCAAAGGGATCCATCCTTGGCATTCGGGAGTGGGTGGCAGCTGGCACTAATCCTGGGTATAGAAATGGCAGGGCCTCCCTGGGAGCCAGGGCCAGGTCATGCTGAGGCCAGCAGTGGCACTGGGGCCCCTCTGTTCTTGAACAGCTGTCTACACCTTTGGCATAGGGTTTGAGAGCTGGGGAAGGAGTGTGGGCTCAGCCAGGACAAGAGGAAGGTTCAGAGAACAGACACACACACACACACAGGCTAGTGCAGGAGTCCCTCATGAGGGCGGGGTGCCTGGCTGGGGAGGAAGGAGGGAGAGGGTCCAGTAGGCATGTGCGTGGGTGCGGGAGATGACTCCGGTTTTGCGGGTGTGCACCTGGGTCCCGGTGTGGAAGCCTCTCGTTTCGGTGCGAGCTGGGGCGAAGGGGCGTTTTGGCTCTAGCTCTGTCTTGTCTCTTTGCCTGAGCCTCTCCAGCAAGTCGGCAGAGAGAGGTTTCCCTTTTTGGAGGGTGGGAAAATATGGCTCATCAGGCGGTACGGTCACGGCCTTATAAACACACATAGATCATAGGACATTCCTCTGTGTGACCCTTAGCTCCACCGAGCTGGGATTTGTACACATGAGAGAGAGAGAGAGAGAGAGTGTGTGTGTGTGAGCTAAGGACTACGTGTGTGTGTGAGTGTGCATGTGTGTGTGTGTGTGTGTGTGTGTGTGTGGCGTTCCCTGTGTCTGACGTCTGCCGGGAATGTGTCTCTGTGTCTTTGATGCATTTGTCACGTCTTCAAGGCGCTGCCTGGGTCCACAGCTGGCTCTGTGCTTGTGAGTGCTGGGTCCACGTTTGCCTTCAAGAAGTCACGTCACGGGGGGTCAGAAGCCCAGGCTCTTCCACACCTCAAACAATCCTAGGCTCAAACCTGTGTTTGGACAGTAACCAATCCATTTACCTTGGATGTGTTCCTGCACTTCTGTCCGCCTCAGTTTCCTCCCAGGGATAATAATAGCACTAACCTCCCAAGGTTCTGGCCAGGACTAAGTGAGATTAAATCACGCGCCTGGCATAGGTCAAGACACGTTAACCGTCCAGTCTTTGAGCATGCCTCTCAGAAAACCACGTCTTCGTAGTTGTGCCCATAATGTGTGACACCTCCGTCGGATTACAAGTCGTCTGTAAAAAGAAATGTTTTAACGTTTATGTATTTTTGAGAGGCAGAGCATGAACAGGAAAGGGGCAGAGCGAGAGGAAGACGCAGAATCCGAAGCAGGCTCCTCCAGGCTCCGAGCTGTCCGCACAGAGCCCAACACCAGGGGCTTGAAGGCACCAGCTATGAGATGGTGACCTGGGCCAGAGTCTGACCTTTAACGGACTGAGCCACCCAGGCGCCCCCGGATTAGAAGTCGTTTTAAGGCAGATCACGGATCTTAACTATTTTCTGACGACACTCAGTGCAACTCCTTGTTCGTGGGGTTCGTGGGCAGCAGGTGGTGCCACAGGGATGAGGGCCCCCTCCACGCCCAACGGTGCACCCCTCCCCCGTCTCTCTCTGCAATCCCAGGTCCCCTCCCTCCTGTCTCCGCCAGCCTTCCTCCTTTCTCCGCTCACAGCTCCACAAGCATCAGCCAAGGCGCCAGGTGGGCCCGTGTGGCTTTTTAGGGGCCACCCGAGGAGGGTACAGGGGCCCTCTCCCGTCTACAGGGTGTGTCCCTCCCACGCAGCGCGGGGGCCTGTGTTGTGTGCATGTGTCTGTGCGTCGCTCTGTCGCGGCGTGTGAGTGACGTCTGCCTCGGTACGAAGCTGCTCTGTGTTTTGGCGGGTGCGGGCGTCCGTCTGCTGCGCGACGCGCCCCGGTGCCGGGCTTGCTCTCCTCCCCCTCAGCGCTGCGGGTTACATAAGCGGGACTCGGGCCTGGGCCCCGGGCGCCCCCTGCTGGCAGCCTCCGGAACTCCCGGTCCAGGGAGAGGCTCGTGGAAGAAACTGGTTCTGGCTTCAGCCACCTCCCCCCCCTCCCCCCCCCCCCCCCCGGAACAGCAGTCCTGCCCTCAGCATCTACCTGCGCCGGCTCCCTCCCAGCCCCAAGCCATAGGATGTTCTCAGCAACCCGAGTGTCCCCTCTCATAACGCTCCCATTGGGGGTGGGCTATTACTTGCTTATGGCCTGTCTCCCTGGCACGACCGTATGTTCCCTGAAGGCAGGCGACCGGGTCTGCCACGCTTGTCACAGCATCTCCGGTGCCCAGTACCAGGCCTGGCCTAGTCAGTGTTTGTTGACTAAGTAAGTTTATAGGGTGCAGAAGCTTGAGAAGGGAGACAGTGGGATGTGGGAAGATTTGGGGCTCTGGGGACAGACAGGCCTGAGCTCATCAGACACTGGCCACTTAAAAGCTGTGTGGCCTTGGCGAAGACGCTTAACCTCTCTGAACCTCCAGTTTCTCATCTGTTAAATGACACCATCTGGCAAAATATGCTGTCAAGACTAGAAACGATACCCGGAGGGGCCTACTGTGTAGACATCCCATAAACGGCATTGGGACGATCGGATGGGCAACGTCTCCCAGCTCTCAAGCATCAGGAAGGCAGAGCAAGTGCACTCTGCTCCCCCCCAAAAGGGAGAGCGGTTTCCCTTTAAAGCTTCCCTATGCCTTTCCGTTTTCACATCGCCCAGAACCACGCATGGATGCATTTAGGTGAAATGGATCTGGAGAAATCAGGCTGTGAATATCTCAGAGTGGGAGGAAACAGGCACCTGGGCCAGTCCTGGAAGTCTTGGGAGGGAGGGCTGTCCCTTGCTGAGATCCGCATTCTGCTAAAGAGTTTCTCTGATCTCTGAATGTGGCTTCAACTGAGCACCTCCTCTGAGCCAGGCACTGACTGTATCCAGGGAAGATCTGGTCTGACCTCTGTCACTTCCCCTCTTGGGGCCTCAGTTTCCTCCTCTGTAAAAGGACTGGGAGGGCGTGGGGACTGGGAGGGGCATGGGCTGTGGGGTCACTTCCCAGGGCCGGCGCCTTTGACAGCCTAAGCTTTGCAGACCTGGCTGTCCCTTCTTCTACCTGGCCCCATCCTTCCTGCACCTGCCCATGCCCCACCTGCTCCGTGGCTGGGAAGAGACCCCCTTCCCATCCTCCCGCCTCCTGGGCAGGCCCCACCGTTCCCAGTGCCAGCCGAGTCCAGCTCTCCTCACTGGAGACAGACTCCTTCATGCAATCGCCTCGCTGCTCCTATAAACGCTAAGCAAAACCTCTCTCAGGAAGCGGTTTAAATAATCATTCAGAAACGAAAACTAAACCCCATAAACACCCTATCTCCTATTCCGTGTCATCTGTGCCAAGAACCTCGTGTACATTATGTCAATTAATCGTCACAGAAGCGCCTTGGGGTGGATGTCGTCTCAGTCCAGTGTGCCACCAGGGAAACAGGTTGAAGGACGTTAACCAACTGGACGGGATCCCCAACCAGGAAGTGATGGCGCCCAGACGGCGCACCCTCCTAACGCACTCCCTCTGGTTCTGCCCCGAGGGGGTGGCAAACAGGTCTCCCGCGACCTTGTGAGGCCTCGCTGCGCCCTTCAGCCCCGGCCCTCCGCATTCCGGAACTCCTGGGTCCCGCCCATCCTCACTAGAGCGGGGTTTGCAGCGAGGCCTAACGGCCCACGGCAAGTGATTGGATCCTAAGTGCGTGGCCAGTCACCTGACTGACCCCAAGGCCCCCTCACCCAACTCTCAGGGAAAGGCCTGAAGGTGCGGGGCGGTGGGACGATGCGGGGTAGGGATTTGGCTGAGCCCAAGTGCCGCCCCCTGGTGCCGGCCGGGGGTCGGGGCGGAGCCCGGACCCAGGTAGGCGGGTCGGGCCCGGGTCCCGGCGTCGGGGCGGGGCTGAAGTCGGGGCTCGGGCGGAGCCCGGACCGAGAAGGGCGGAGCGGGGCCGGGGTCAGAAGTCAGGTTAGTTCTGGGACCGGGGTCTGGGAGGCTCTGAGCGGGTCCGGGGTCCGGGGTCTGAGGGGGTCCAGGGTCCGGGTACGGAGCGGAGACGGGACGGGTCCAGGGTCCGGGGTCTGGGAGAGTTCGGGATGAGGGGTTGGGGTGGGGCTGGGACCGAGATCGGGGCGGGGCGGGGCTAGGGGCGGGGTGGAGCCCGGGCTCCGGGGCGGGGCCAGGAGCAGGCGGGGTCGGGGCGGGGCTTGGGGCGGGGCGGGGCGGGGCGGGGCGGGAATGGTCTCCGCGGAAGGAGGGAAAGCGGTAGGAAGAGGAAGGGGGAGGGAGGGGACTTGGAAGCGCCCGCGCCGCTCGGCTCCGTTGCGTGCACCCGCGCCTCGCTGCTCCGCTTCGTGCCCCCTACCCGGGCATGCGCCCCCGAGCCCCCGTCCACTCAGAGCCCGCGCCGACCCCCGGAGCCTCCCCAAAGCCGGCCGCGCAGGATGGGCGCCCTCGGTCTCTCGCCGCGGCTCCCGCTGCTGCTGCTCCTGCTGCTGCTAATGCTGGGTAAGCCGGCCCCCGCCCCGGCCCCCAACCCTGCCGGCATGTGCCTGCCACCTGGCGCTCGGCCCGGCCCACCTCCCCAGCGTTTCGGGGCCCCTCGCACCCGTTTCTCCGTCAGGGGCGCCTCGAGCTTCCCCGAGCTCGGCGCCCAGCTGCCCGCCGAGCCAGACCCCCAGCTCTAGGCCCCGGGCTGGGGCCCAGTGAGGACCCACCGAGGTGCCACCCCCCAGGCCGCGGGGTCGGCCCCACCTCTCAGTCGGCGTACTCAGGTCCTGGGGTCTCTGCGCCCAAATGCTACGTCTCCCTCCGCCTCACACTGAGCTTCAGGCCCAGCTCTGAGTGCCCTCCCTGCGTGGGCAGTGCTCGCCCGTCTTCGTAATTGCCCGGAGTTGGCTGGAGGCCCAGAGGCCGGTTCTGCCCATAATCTTTGAAGTTCAGTCTCCCCTGATGGTTCCCCTCCGCCCCACTTCATCATCTGATGTTTGGGGCACTTCCGCCTCTTACGCCGTCTCCACGCGGGGCGGGGTCTCTCTTTGCCCACTTTCTCTCTCTCAGGTCGCACTTGACTCTGTAGCCCCCCACCGCTGGTCACACCCCCTTAGTCCCCCCACCTTCCCCGCCTCAGGGGAAAGCAGGCTCCATGGACCGATGCTGGGATCTCCAAGCACCCTGCATCCGCTGGGGTGGGTGATCATGGCGAGGTGTTCTGGCCACCGCTGGGTGGATGCATCAGGGCCCTGACAGTGCAGTTGTTTTTGGCCTGAACTGGAGGGTTCCCTTAGGAGCTTGTCTGGGGAGGAGCATGGCTTCCAGACAGGGAGGCTGCCTGTACAGATGTTGGGGAGACCCAAGCCCTTGAAGCAAGAAAGAGCACCGCGTGGGGGTGGCCTTGCCACCCGGATTCCAAGCTGCCATAGTCAAGGCGCAGGCTGACGACGTAGCCCCAGCAGCCTGTTTCCAGACCAGAGCCCCACCGCTGTGCCAAGCAGAGCCTCGCCCCTGGCTGCATAGGTCCCTGGGCCCTGGGGAAACAGAATGAGGCCTCTCCTTGGAGCCCTGGGTGGGAGGCAGGAGGGAGTTGCTGTGGGGCCCGGTTGCCTAGCAGTTGGCCCGTTGTCCCCAGTGGGCAGCGTGGAGTGGAAGGGCCCAGAGGAGGTGGGGAGGGGTGGGGCACAGACTTGGAAGAGCCCGCAGAGATCTGCCTGCCCACTGCGTGCGGGTATTTCCATTCATTCCGAAGATGAGGAAAGTGAAGTGACTTGCCCCAGAGAACACATCTAGGGAGCGCTAGGTCTTGGATTCGAACCCAGATCCGATGGACCCCAAAGCAGGTGTCTGCCCCTCCTCCCCGCTCTGGCCTGGGAAGGGAGCTGCCTGGCAGCTGGTTTCCTAAGGCGGCTGGCTGACTTTCCCATGGGGATCTCCAAGCATCAGCAGCTGTGGAGCCAGGAAGGTGGGAGGGGGCCCTTCTGAGCAGAGTCTGCCCGGAGGCCCAAAGGTGTCAGCTCAGCTGTCTCCACCGTCGCCTAGATTATGAAATGCCCTAGGGTAGGGCCCTCCTGAGTCACAGCCTCACTCACTGTCAGAATGGAAGCTCTTAGCTCTCCTCCAGTGTGGAAACCAGCTTGGGAGAACAAGGGATGTGTCCATGCAGCTGGGCACGGGGCACGGGGCTGGGGCCGGGACCCAACCTGCTGAACCCAAGCGACCGCAAGTGCCTCCCTCCTCCCTGGACTCAGCCACAGGAAAGGGCTAAGAGCCCAGCTTCTGGAGGAGCCAGAGAGCAGAGCTTGACCACAAACTTGGTGTTTTTCTCCAGCCTCTGCAGAAAGGCCCTGGGTATGCCCCTGGGAGTGATGGGAATTCTGGTTGGTGAGGTCAGTCTCCCCGGGCCCGGGCCTCTGCTAGGATTTCCCCCTCTTCTTCCCTGGCTTTGTCGCTCTGCAGGGACCTGTGGAAGCCATCTAAGGATAGTAGGATCTTGGTCAAGACATTATACTTCTGCCTGAACTTTTCTCCTGTGTGAAATGGAAGCAGGGGGCTGGCCCAGCCCTCCTTCCTGGAGTTCTGTGATCTTATCCAGTGGGGCTACGGAAGGACGGATGCAAGGAGAGAAGGAAGAAGCAGAGCCCTCCAAGGGCCTCAGGAGTATCTGCTGGGGGCAGTGTAGGGCCTGGAGGTGGGGGCAGCATGGGGAAGAAGAGAATTTTGGCCTATCTGAGGAGAGAAAGACAGGAAGGGGTGGCCCGAGTTTGCGCCTCCCAACACAGAGGGAACCTTATGTAAATGAATGCACACCGTATGCAAATGAAGGCTTTTGTTAGGGACTTGGGAGGGGGGCTTTGTGCATCCACTGGGTCAGCCTAGAAGATTGGGGGTGGGGGTGGGGCTGGGGGAGCGATCTTCTGCCCCCAGAGGCCAGGGCAGAGGTTGGTTCTTGCCCCATAAGCCTCAGCTGCCTCGGCAGCCCTGTGGGATGGCAGAAGCAGTGAGCTCATGGCACAGCTGGACGGGGCGGGGAGGGCATTGTGTGGTGAGAACTGACTGGGTCTGTGCCCTGTCCTGCTCGGGCCACTGGCTCCATTGTCTGGAGTCCCCTGGTCCAGGTGACACAGCTGAGCCAACCCGCCCTTCTAAGCAAGATTTTGCCAGCTCCCCTCCAACAAAGGAGAGGGACGCGGGGACTGAGTCCCTTAGCTGGAAGGCTCCGCTGACCGGGCCCAGAACGCACGAGAGCGGGGAAATGGGGGAGGGAATCCAGGTACAGCTGGAATCAAGGAACGGAAGCAGATAGACTTCTTTCTGCCCGTAGGGGCCTTACTTCTGACCCGCCGGAAATGGGGTGTTTCTGGGTCCTGAGGCAAACCTGGGTCTGTGACCAACTCGAGATCCGGGTGTCTTACCTCCCGGCATCCTTTCCCTGGGTCCCAGCCGGGTCCCAGCCTTCCCCAGGTCTCCGGTCCTTCATTGGGCAGGGGTCAAGAGCGGGGCTGGTAGTGGGCGATGCGGCGGGGACCCAGGCATCTCCGGCATCTCCCGTCCTTCCCTACAGGAGCCGAGTGCTTCGCCCGGGAGGTGCTGGTCCCACAGGGGCCCCTGTACCGCGTGGCTGGCACGGCCGTCTCCATCCCCTGCAACGTCAGTGGCTACGAGGGCCCTGCCCAGCAGGACTTCGAGTGGTTCCTCTACAGGCCTGAGGCTCCAGAGGCCGCGCTGGGCATCGTCAGCACCAGGGATGCCCGTTTCTCCTACGCTGTCTTCGGGCCCCGCGTGGCGGCTGGTGAGGTGCAGGTGCAGCGTCTCCAGGGGGACGCCGTGGTGCTCAGGATCGCCCGCCTACAGGCCCAGGATGCTGGCATTTACGAGTGCTACACCCCGTCCACGGACACCCGCTACCTGGGCAGCTACAGCGGCAAGGTGGAGCTGAGAGGTAGCGGCCCCGGGCGGGGGGCGAGGCCCACCCACGCAGAAGGCGCAGCGTCGGGGCCAGGAGGGACCTGTCTAACCACCCCTCAGGTTTTGCAGCTGGGGAAACTGAGGCCCAAAGGGGTTACGGGACTCGCGCAACATCGCCCACAGGCCGGTGGCCGGTCTGGGCCTCTAACCGAGGTCTCTTCGTTCTAGCTGCTGGCTCTTCCTGTTCTATGGAGCTACCTCCGGGGAAAGGGGGAGCCAGTCCCCTCCATTCCCGGGTGGGGGGAGCCTGCTGGGGTGAATAGAGGCCATTCCTGGAGATTCCAGGATCCAGATCTGGGGGCGGAGGGGGAGGAAGTGGAGGTAGGGTAGGAGGAGTGAGGCCACGTGACATTCTTGGTCTCTTATATTTCTTTGTGTTCTGGGAAGGAGGACAGAGCCACTTTTCTGTAGTTCAAACAGGGGTCGGCTCCACACATACGGGTGAGTAGGCGACGGGCTGGGCTATGAACTTTGACAAGTATTTATTGAGCGCCTGTGGGGTGCCCAGCACCGTCCCTGGCACCACTGGGTTAGAGAAGAGATCACCCGGCCCTGTGGGAGCTCACCACGGTCTATTTCAGGAAGCAGGTGGTACACGGGGAACAGCAACGAGGGCCACCGGCTCCCGGCCCTCCCCCACTCCGGCTGTTCTCTCCAGTTCTTCCAGATGCGCTGCAGGTGTCTGCCACCCCCCCGGGGCCCCGAGGCCGCCAGGCCCCCACTTCACCGCCTCGCCTGACGGTGCACGAGGGGCAGGAGCTGGCGCTGGGCTGCCTGGCGCGGACGAGCACGCAGAAGCACACACACCTGGCCGTGTCCTTCGGGAGAGCGGTCCCCGAGGCGCCCGTAGGGCGAGCGACGCTGCAGGAAGTCGTGGGGCTCCGGCCCGACCTGGCCGTGGAGGCTGGGGCTCCCTATGCCGAGCGGCTGGCTGCCGGGGAGCTGCGGCTGGGCAAGGAGGGGGCCGAGCGCTACCGCATGGTGGTGGGGGGTGCCCAGGCCGAGGACGCGGGCACCTACCACTGCACGGCTGCCGAGTGGATTCAGGATCCCGACGGCAGCTGGGCCCAGATCGCGGAGAAGAGAGCTGTCCTGGCCCACGTGGACGTGCAGACGCTGTGTGAGTGCCACGGGCCCACGGTGGGACTGGGGGCTGTGGTGTCGCAGTGGGCCCCGTGGCCGAGGGCGGGCACCGGACGGTCCCTGCCCGACTCCAGGGAGCCCGTCTTCCACAGTGAGCCATCCTGTTTGCATCACTTCCCTCCCGTGGTGGGTTTTCTCTGCTCCGAAGTTGGGTGTGGAGATGGGAGGGCCGTGGCCAAGGGCCAAGAGTCAGGCCCTGGGTGGGCGCCACGGTCCTACCCTGTGACAGTGCCGCTGTCCAGGAGAGAACTACAGGTGGGGAGTCGGGAGCTCTGTGCCCCCTGCTGCCTCCGTGACGCCCCTTCCCTGTCCTGTGTTGCAGCCAGCCAGCTGGCAGTGGCCGTGGGGCCCGGGGAACGGCGGATCGGCCCCGGAGAGCCCTTGGAACTGCTGTGCAACGTGTCCGGGGCGCTGCCCCCGCCAGGCCGCCACGCTGCGTACTCTGTGGGCTGGGAGATGGCCCCTGCCGGGGCCCCTGGGCCCGGCCGCCTGGTAGCCCAGCTGGACACAGAGGGTGTGGGCAGCCTGGGCCCCGGCTATGAAGGCCGGCACATCGCCATGGAGAAGGTGGCGTCCAGAACCTACCGGCTCCGGCTGGAGGCTGCCAGGCCAGGTGACGCGGGCACCTACCGCTGCCTGGCCAAGGCTTACGTCCGAGGGTCTGGGGCTCGGCTTCGAGAAGCGGCCAGTGCCCGCTCCCGGCCACTCCCGGTGCACGTGCGGGAGGAAGGTGAGGGGGTGGCTGGGGCCTGGCCAGGGTCCGGGGCTGGTGGGACCTCTTCCTTCTGCTTCTGTGCATCCCCCCCCTGCTCCGCCCCGGCTGCTGCCATGCCTCGGTCTCCCCGCTTCTCTTCTTCAGGACTGGGGTGTCGCTCGGACAGCAGTCCCGACCCCACACCCCTCTGACCCCACGTCCTCGTCCTCGTCCTGCAGGCGTGGTGCTGGAGGCCGTGGCCTGGCTGGCGGGAGGCACCGTGTACCGTGGGGAGACGGCGTCCTTGCTCTGCAACATCTCTGTGCGCGGCGGCCCCCCGGGGCTGCGCCTGGCTGCCAGCTGGTGGGTGGAGCGACCCGAGGAAGGGGAGCTGAGCCCTGCACCTGCCCGGCTGGTGGGCGGCGTGGGCCAGGACGGCGTGGCAGAGCTGGGGGTCCGGCCTGGAGGAGGCCCGGTCAGCGTGGAGCTGGTGGGGCCCCGCAGCCACCGGCTGAGGCTGCACAGCCTGGGGCCCGAGGACGAAGGCGTGTACCACTGCGCCCCCAGCGCCTGGGTGCGGCATGCCGACTACAGCTGGTACCAGGCCGGCAGCGCTCGCTCGGGGCCCGTCACGGTGTACCCCTACACGCACGGTGAGTGACCCCTGCCCGCCCCCCGCTTCAGCCGGGGCCCTTGTTCTGCCCCTCCCATGTGCCCCTCCTGCTCCCGTCCCCCCTTCTCCTGCGTGAAAACCCGCTTTCGTCCCATTCTGGCCCCAGCATCCCCGCTGAACCTGGTCTGGGAGGAGAGGGCAGGGGGCGCCGTCTGGGAATGGAGGAAGGGGGCCCGCGACCCGGCAGCGAGGGCGCTGGGACGCGGGCATGGCAGGGTAGTGGCACCCCGGGCTGAACAGAGCCGTCCGCTCTCTCCCAGCCCTGGACACCCTGTTTGTGCCCCTGCTGGTGGGTGCCGGGGTCGCCTTAGTCACCGGGGCCACCGTCCTTGGTACCATCACGTGCTGCTTCATGAAGAGGCTTCGAAAACGGTGACCCGTTGCTCCCCAGGTGAGGGCAAAGAACCCCCGACCTTGCTGTCTCCCCCCCCCCCCCCCCACCGCACCCCCGGCCCCGGCCTCCCCGCCACCGCGTGCTGGGGTGAGTGCCCCTCCCCGGCCCCGCCTGGGGGAGAAGCGGGCACCGGAGGGGGCTCTGTCCTTAGCGCACCCCGCGCTCTCTCTCCCCAGTTCTTGCAGGTGTGGACTGTCTTCCAGCCCAGCTCCAAGAGCACTTCTGGCTGCCTGGCTCCCCTCTCCCTCTGTCCCCCCTTCCTTTAATTTATTTGGCCTCCCCACCCAGAGTGGGGGCCGTGGCCCCCCGCCCCCACTCCTCCCTTCCCGGCTCCCCGCTCTGGCCTTCTGTTGTTGTTGATCTCATGCCCATCCCACGGGGAGACCATCCCCTGTCCTAGAATTCGTTTTTCTAAAATGTGAATAAACTTGTTTTATAGAACCCAGGGCTGGCGTGCCTTCCTGCCCCGGGGCCGAGGGGTGTGGCCAGGCGGTCTGTTGGGGGGCTGATCGCCTATTCTGGACGACTCAGGCCTTCCTTCCCACCATAAACACCATCTGGCCTCTGTGGGCCGAGCCACCCACCCCAGGAGGGGACACCTGGGTCCCATCTGCTGCCCGAGCTGTCAGTGCCCTGCCAATCCCTGTCGGGGCTCCTCCTCGGGGAGGGGAGCACAGAGAGGGGGTGAGTGCACCGAGCCGGGCCCCCTCTCCCAGCCTCCTCCCATGTTGCAGGGTAGGGGCTTCTGATGAGCCCTTTTTTGAGCTCCCCACACCCCTCTGCCTTCTCATTCCTGGTCCTCAGGGTCTCGGGCCTGACTCCTCCCATTTTCCCTCGGGGTCTTCCTTATTCTGTCTCGCAGCCCAACAGATGCCCCAGAGCACAGCCCCCTGGGGGGTGGGGAGGACGGCAGCCAGGGGAGGGCCTGTGTCCACAGAGCCCCCCCATAATGCCCCCCACAGCCTGCCTGTACCCCCCCAGGCCTTGGCCCATCTCCCTTCCAGCGCCCCAAGGGCCCCTCAAACTTGTCTTTGCTTCAAGAGTCTCCGATCTGAAAATTCTTAGCCGCCCTGCACCTTCAGGGGCACCCAGTGTACCTCTTTTAATGCAGCTGTTAAACAATTATCAAGTTTTCTCGACATTACTAGTTTTCTAAGTGTTATTTTTACAGGAGGGGACACTGAGGCCCAGAGAAGGGGTATAACTTGCCCAGAGTCCCAGAGCTAATTAGCGACCGTGTTGGGAGTACAGTCCAGGTCTCCTGACTCCCTGCGCCGTGCACGGTGGTGCCCTGAGCGGTCACCGAGTGGCCTGGATACAAACGGCCCGCCCCTCCGGTCCAGACCCCCCCCCCCCCGTTTCCCCGAATTAAACCCAGCGACCCTATCCCACACCCCAACCTTTGTTCTTGAGGGGACAGCCGAGGCCAGGGCTCAGGGACCTCATCCTTGACCCGTGGTGACCCAGGTGGCCCTGTGACGTGAGGCAGACGTTTCTCTGAGCGGACCCACACCGGCAGCTCCCTCCGACCCCCTTCCCGCTTTCCGGAGGCACAGGGGCCCACGGGATCCTGCTTCCCAGCCTGGAATGGAACAGACCGGGGTGCTTTCCTCTGAGGGGTTCAGTCTTTTATTAAAGGACAGGAGCAGGGTGTGGCCAGGACCAAGGGGTGGAGGTCACTGCTGGACCGGTGTCGTGGGAGCACACGCTTGCCTGGACAAACACTCCTCTCCCAGGAGGCCAGCCTCAGGTCCCCTCCACCTCCACCCTGTCCCAAGCTGCCCCTGCTCTCCCCTCGCCGTCCTGCTGGGCTGCCCCCGGCGACTCGGATGACACCAGGCAGGGGGTGGAGGTGGGATGGGAATAGCGTTTCCGGGGCCGGCTGGCCCAGCTGGGTGGACAGCAGGCCACAGACACATCCGATGTCTGACCTTCTCGCTTCTCCCTCCAACGGTCACCCACGTGCAATCCTGCCTCTTGAGTCAGTTCTACAGGGGATTCAGTCTCGGGCCACTGATGCCCTTTCCCCTCAGCACCCCCCCCCTCGCCCCCCGCCACCCCCAGGACTCCTGACGGCTTCGTCTTCCCCGAACGCCATCTCCAGCTTATCACTGCGGCGCTTCCACTGAGAGGTGAGTTCCCGGGCCCAGGGTTAAACATGTCAGCCTGCATTTCAGGGTCCCTTTTCCCAGTCACGATAGCCCACCCTTTATATCCAGTCTCCTCCTGCTGCGATCTTCAGTGTTTCCTCAGCTACTCCTCAGCTTCCCCTCAGGTTCTCAGCATTCCTTAGCTACCCTCAGCTCCTCAGCTCAGCTACTCCTCAGCTTAGCTACTCCTCAGCTTCCCCTCAGCTTCTCCTCAGCTCAGCTACTCCTCCTCATCTCAGCTACTCTTCAGCTTCCTCTCAGCTCAGCTTCCCCTCAGCTCAGCTACTCCTCAGCTTAGATACTCCTCCTCAGCTCAGCTACTCCTCAGCTTCCCCTCAGGTTCCGCTCAGCTTCGCCTCAGCTCAGCTACTCCTCCGCTTCCCTCAGCTCCTCAGCTCAGCTACTCTTCAGCTTTTCCTCAGCTTTCCTCAGCTTCTGCTCAGCTATTCCTTAGCTGCTCCTCAGCTACTCCTCAGCTTCTCCTCAGCTCAGCTTCCCCTCAGCTTCTGTCAGCTTCTCCTCAGCTCAGCTGCTCCTCAGCTACTCCTCAGCTCAGCTTCCCCTTAGCTCAGCTACTCCTCAGCTTCTCCTCAGCATTCCTTAGCTACCCTCAGCTACTCAGCTTCCCCTCAGCTCAGCTACTCCTCCTCATCTCAGCTACTCCTCAGCTTCCCTCAGCTCTTCAGCTCAGCTACTCCTCAGCTTCCCCTCAGCTTCTCCTCAGCTCAGCTACCCCTCAGCTTCCCCTCAGCTTCTCCTCAGCTCAGCTACTCCTCAGCTTCCCCTCAGCTTCTGCTCAGCTATTCCTTAGCTTCCCCTCAGCAACGCCTCAGCTACTCAGCTACTCCTCAGCTACTCCTCAGCTTTCCCTCGGCCCAGCTACTCCTCAGCTACTCCTCAGCTTCCCCTCAGCTTCTCCTCAGCTATTCCTTAGCTTCCCCTCAGCTACTCTTCAGCTACTCCTCAGCTTCTCCTCAGCTTCCCTTCAGCTTCTCTTCAGCTATTCCTTAGCTACTCTCAGCTTTTGCTCAGCTACTCCTCAGCTCAGCTACTCCTCAGCTTCCCCTCAGCAACGCCTCAGCTACTCAGCTACTCCTCAGCTATTCCTCAGCTTTCCCTCGGCTCAGCTACTCCCCAGCTTCCCTTCAGCTTCTCTTCAGCTATTCCTTAGCTACTCTCAGCTTTTGCTCAGCTACTCCTCAGCTCAGCTACTCCTCAGCTTCCCCTCAGCAATGCCTCAGCTACTCAGCTACTCCTCAGCTTTCCCTCGGCCCAGCTACTCCTCAGCTTCCCCTCAGCTTCTCCTCAGCTATTCTTTAGCTTCCCCTCAGCTACTCTTCAGCTACTCCTCAGCTTCTCCTCAG
Source organism: Puma concolor (assembly GCF_028749965.1). Classification (NCBI taxonomy): domain Eukaryota; kingdom Metazoa; phylum Chordata; class Mammalia; order Carnivora; family Felidae; genus Puma; species Puma concolor. The sequence continues at coordinate 4,780,042 of NC_141683.1, read as the reverse complement.
CTTCCCTTCAGCTTCTCTTCAGCTATTCCTTAGCTACTCTCAGCTTTTGCTCAGCTACTCCTCAGCTCAGCTACTCCTCAGCTTCCCCTCAGCAACGCCCCAGCTACTCAGCTACCCCTCAGCTACTCCTCAGCTTTCCCTCGGCTCAGCTACTCCCCAGCTTCCCTTCAGCTTCTCCTCAGCTATTCCTTAGCTACCCTCAGGTACTCCTCAGCTGCTCCTTAGCTTCCCCTTCAGCTTCCCCTCAGCTACTCCTCAGTTTCTTCTCGGCTCCCCCTCAGCTTCTCCACAATTCCCCTTCAGCTCCTCCTCAGCTCAAATGCCCTACCTCCTGACGTGACTTCCAAGTCTATGTAGAGCAGTGGTTCTCAAAGTGTGGCCCCCATACCAGCAGCATCGGCATGACCTGGGAACTTGCTAGAAATGCAAGTTTTTGGTCTCTACCCCACACCTATCGAGGCCGAAACTCCGGGAGCGGGGCCCAGCCGCCTGCGTTTCCACAAGGTCTGCAGGCGACTCTGATGGACACGCCAGTTTGACAAGTGCTGGCTCACTCGTTCTCTGTCGTTCTCTGGGCCTTACTCAGCCCCCAGCTTTCCGATCACCGAACCCTCCCGCCCTCTGCTCCGAGAGACGGTCGGGTTCCGTTTGAGCCACACCTGGTGCGGTTGCCTCAGGGACACCGTGTCCCGAGGACGGGAACCAGGTCTCCGAACGCCCGCCCCGCCTGTGCCGGGTCAGTGCTCTGTACCCAACGTGCACCCGGTGAACCCCGCCAGTGGCTCCCGGGTCACCGTGCCCCGGGACAAACTCCGCTTTCCCACGGGCCCCTGTACCCTAGCTCGAGCGAACTCACTTTCTAGATCTCTCCTGGCCCTTCTTCTTCCCCAGAGCGTCCCTCTTCCTCTCCTGCCGCTGCAGTGCTATTTATGAGATCTCGTCGCGCTGTCAGAAAATAGCCGTCCCTGCTCCTCCTTCCCCGGGGCCCTGTCTCCCTGCACGTGGGGGCAAGGTCACTCACACCTGGCCGAGCCACCCCCGCGGCCTTCCGCCCTCCTGCTCCGGTCACAGTGGTGGGGGCGGGGCGGGGCGGGCACCCTCGGCCCGGCCCACCTCCGTCCGCGCGGCGTTCTCTCCTCGGGGTCAGCTCGGGCCACCATGTCCAGCGAGACAGGTGGGCCTCAGCACGGGGAGGCTGGCCGGGGAGGTGAGTGGGGACTAAAACCCAGCCCGCACTCCGCTCCCCAAGCCGTGCCCTCTGGGTCCGGACGGCATCGGTTCCGGAGGGAAAGGGCGCCTTTCCAGAATTCGCACAGAGATGCCCTAGGGCCGAGCAGCGGCCCCGGGACCGCCACCTGCGTCCGTCCGTCTGCCTCCCCACCGGCGTCCGTCCGTCTGCTCCCGTCTCCCCATCCAGCCCCGCACAGATCCATCCTTCTGCCCACCCGTCCACCCGTGAACAGACGTGAGGGCCGAACACACACAGGCTGGCACGTTACCCGTCCCCACCGTCCGTCCTCCCGAAACCAGGCCCCGCGCCGTCCGCTGGATTCTGGGCTTGCCATTCTCAGGGGGCTCTCCGGCCTCAGCGCGTCCCCCGAGGGGGCCTTGCCTGCCTCCTCCTCCGCCCGCGCCATCCAGCTCCCAGGTACCGGTGTCTGGCCCTGCCACAGGGGTCTGGAGGAAAACTGCTCACACCTTGGACTCGCTCTCCGGGGGCGGCAGGCAGCCGTTCTGCTCCTTGTCCGCGCCAGCCCCTCCGCCCGCGCCCTCCCCGGCCCCCTCCTCCTCCACCTTCTCATCCAGCCGGCTGGGGACGGACCAGTAAAGATGGGCGTCTAGGCGGGCGGCGGCCTCGGCCAGCTCCCGGGCGCTGCACGAGGGTGTGGGCACCTCGAAGGTCTGGTGGAAGCTGGCATAGTCCACCTCGTAGAAGCCGTCCTCCAGCGTGAGCACCGACGTGAACCGGTGGCCCCACAGCACCTCGTCCACCAGGTAGGAGCTCCGAGCTTGGCAGGTCATTCCTGCGGGGAGGGACGCGGGTCGTGGCCGGGGCGGGGGAGGGGCGGGGATCCCAGCCCCAGCCTTCCCTCTCCTGCCTCTCATTCCGACCCTATTCCACACTCTTCTCTCTGCCCCTCCCCACCCCTCTTTGGCCCAGCCCATCTTCTCCCCCTTCTCCACCCCTGTACCCGCCCGGCTCCCCCCTCTTCTGCATCCGCCCTCCCTCGCTCTCTGGACCCCCAGCCCACGCTCTCCCCTCCTCCCTGTGGGAGGTGCCCCATCAGAGAAGCTTAACCTTGACACTGACCTTGGGGACCATCTATCCAACTTCCCTCTGCACACAGGCCGTCCCACTGGAGCCCGACGACGGGCATCGAGCTTCTCCTTCCCACTACCCGGGATGGGGCGCTCACCGCCTCACAAGCGTCGACGCCCCGAACAGGTTTGTTTCTAATAAGAGCTAAACTCTGCCGCTGGCCATTTCACACCCCTTCAAGTATCTGAAAACAGGAGCCTCGGGGCCCATCACGTCTTTTCCTCGGGCTGCACGTCCCTGGCTCCCTCCATCCTTCCTCATGCCACCTGGCTCCCCCCCGATTTTGCCGTCTTGATCGCAAACCTGAATGGCCAAGGGGACCCCTTTCGGCACTTTGAGCGTGACACGTGTCCGGCTGTGGCCCGCGCCACGCATGGAGAGGGCTCACCACCTCTCTCCGGCCATGAGGCTGTCGCTAATAGGGCCCAAGACTACGTTACATAAGCGTTTTTGGAAGCTGGATCACACTGCTGCAACATTAAGCCTGTGGCCAACTGAAACCCCCGGTTTTTTTTCGCCCCAGCTCTTCAATGCGGTGCTTACATAAGTGATTTTTTTAAAGCCTAAATGTAGAATTTTATATTTATTCCTTTTAAATGTCATCTCGTCGGGCTTTGGCTCATTTTCCTTGGCTTTTCAAAAGCGTTTTGAATCCTGACTCTCTCACCCAAAATATTACCGTCCTCTCCAGCTCTGTCTCTCTAGAAACGTCGGACGAGCTCCCCTCCCGATCGCCTCCACGCCACCCTCCCCAGTCCTGCTCGCCCTGGGGCTGTGTCCCGTCTTCCCTGGCGGGTTGGCACACCCACCAGGGCAGGCGACCCTCCCCTAGGGTCTCTCCCCCAGCTCCTGTCCACCTCAGAACAAGGGGGAACAGGAGACGGAACGTTAGCTAGCCAGGGACCGGCTCTCCACGTTGCCCTGAGACACCTTGGGGACACTGGCATTCTGACTCCTCTGGCGAAGGCTGGAATAGGAAGTGTCCGGTGGGGGAGGGGAAGAAGAGGCAGAAGGGACCCTGGGGGGAGAGCGGCTGTGAGGGAGGGAGGGCGCAGCAGGGACCTCTCTCCTTAGGGCTGTTGCTCAGGGCCCGGCAGGCGAGTGACAAGTGGCTGGACAGCAAGGAACGGGACCGGGGTGAGGGGAAGGGGCAAGGGCTAGGGCAAGCATGGCGGGGGGGGGGGGGGGGGGGCGGTGAGGAAGCCATGGTGGCACGGGGGCGGAGGGTGGTGCAATAGAGGCTTGGCAGGAAGGGCCAGGAAAGGGGTTTGAGGGCACCAGCCTGGGAAGCCGGCAGAGGCCGCCGCGCAGGCCACACCCCGCAGCCTTCCGCGGTTTTCGTACCCTCCTCCGGCTTCCAGATCTGAGGCCTGGAACGACCTCATCTGCGCCCCTGCGCTGGCCTCTCCCTACCTGCTCCCAAACCCTTCACTATGTAGGCCTGAGTCGAAGGTCCGGACGGACATCACCCAGGCAGGGGGTGTTGACAGCTCCTTCTGGAAAGGGGCTAGCGATGCTAAGATCATCTAGTTCCTTGGTCAGCGGAAGCTGAGAGTCCTCGGATGGCTGGGGAAAAGCTGAGGCAGAAGTGAGCCCAGCTGTCAGCCTGTTCCTAAGCTCCAGCCCAGGAATAGCTCAAGCCACGGAAGGCCCTCGCCACCAAGTTCAGGGGCCCGGACCCTCTCAGCGATGGAAAAAGCCCTGAAGGTACCCCTTCTTCCACCTTCCAACTCTGGACCAGCAAACCCCGGAGCCGGGCTACCCCTGCCCTATCCGCTTATCACACCCGCGACTATGGACACCCGTCTCAACCTCTCCTCGCCGCGCAATGTCCCGTCTGAGAAATGGGCACGGTAAGGAGAACGGGCCCTCCCGGGGTCAGGAGCGTCGCCGGGACCAGAGGACCTCGGGGCCGCGCGGGCCACGCAGCAAGTGTGAGCTCCGCGACCGTGCCCCCACCCCCACCCCGCTCCCGGTGACCCCGACCTCGCGGCTCCCCCCCCCGGGGGGGGGGTCGGCCCTCCGTCCGGCCCGCCCCCGCACCACCCCCGGTCCCTCCCCGGCCCCCCCCGCGCCCGCGCACCGGTGGCCTCCACCATGCCCTCGAGGATGACGACGATCTCGAAGTCGTCCCTCTCCAGGGCACGGCGCGACGCCTCCCAGAACGGGCTCGCGGCGTCGATCTCGTGGCTGATGACGAGCGGCGACACGAGGAAGAGGCGGTCGTCGCCCGTGTCGAAGCCCACGCTCAGGTCGGTCTGGTGCAGCGGGATGAACTCGCCCTCCAGCGTCTGGCGCGAGCGGATGAGCTTGGCGCGGATGGAGGCCTCGACGATGTGCGACGAGCGCAGGTCGCCCACGCGGAACATGAGGCACAGGCGCCCGTCGCGCAGCGACACCACGGCGTGCGACGAGAAGACGAGCGTGGCGGCACGCTTGTTGGGCTGCGAGATCTTGACGAACATGCAGCCCACCATGAAGGCGTTCACCATGGAGCCCAGGATGGCCTGCAGCAGCAGCAGCGCGATGCCCTCGGGGCACTGGTCGGTGATGACGCGGTGCCCGTAGCCGATGGTGGTCTCTGTCTCGATGGAGAACAGGAAGGCGGCCACGAAGCCGTTGAGGTTGTTGACGCACGGCGTCCACGCCGCGTCGCCCAGGTGCTCCAGGTCGCCGCGGCCGTAGGCCACCAGCCACCAGATGGCGCCGAAGAAGAGCCAGGTGAGCGCGTAGGCGAGCACGAAGAAGAGCAGGCTCAGGCGCCACTGCAGGTCGGCCAGCGTGGTGAACAGGTCGGTCAGGTAGCGGCCCGGCTCGCGCACGTTGCCCTGCTGCACGTTGCACCTGCCGTCCTTCTCCACGTAGCGCTGGCGGCCGCGGCGGCGCGGCGGCTCGGGGCCCGGGGAGCGGGGGGCGCCGGCCCGCGCCATGGCGGCGGCCGCAGGGGGCCTGCGGGACGGGAGCGCCGAGCCTCAGCCCCCGCCGGCCGGCTCTAGGGGGAGGGGGGGGGGGGCGCCCCGCGGCCCCCGCCCCGCCCCCAGACCCACCCTCAGATACAGCCCCAGCCCCGCCCCCAGCCCGGGGCGCCCCGCGGCCCCGCCCCGCCCCCAGACCCAGCCCCGCCCCCAGACCCACCCTCAGACAGAGCCTCAGCCCCGCCCCCAGTCCGGGGCGCCCCGCGGCCCCCGCCCCGCCCCGCCCCCAGACCCACCCTCAGACACAGCCCCACCCCCAGCCCCGCCCCCAGCCCGGGGCGCCCCGCGGCCCCCGCCCCGCCCCCAGACCCACCCCCAGACACAGCCCCAGCTCCGCCCCCAGCCCAGGACGCCCCGCCCCGCCCCCCGACTCAGACACAGCCCCGCCCCCAGACACAGCCCCGCCCCCAGCCCGGGGCGCCCCACGGCCCCCGCCCCGCCCCCAGACCCACCCTCAGATACAGCCTCAGCCCCGCCCCCAGCCCGGGGCGCCCCGCGGCCCCGCCCCGCCCCCAGACCCAGCCCCGCCCCCAGACCCACCCTCAGACACAGCCTCAGCCCCGCCCCCAGTCCGGGGCGCCCCGCGGCCCCCGCCCCGCCCCGCCCCCAGACCCACCCTCAGACACAGCCCCACCCCCAGCCCCAGCCCCGCCCCCAGCCCGGGGCGCCCCGCGGCCCCCGCCCCACCCCCAACCCGGGGCGCCCCGCGGCCCCCACCCTGGGACGCGGTGGGGGGCTGCCTCACACCCTAAGCCGGTCCACTGCCCTTACCCCCCACCGGGCAAGGACCCCGGCCCCGAGGACCGTCCCCCCTCCCCACCTCCGCTCCGCGCGTGCCCCAGACTGCGCGGGCCCCGTGCCCTCCACCCCTACCGTCCCGTCCCAAGTTCACCGCCCCCCCTCCCAACCCCGCACGCAGCCCTCCTCCTTGGCCCTCGCGCCCCTCGCTCGCTCCGCCCCCTCCCACATCTGTCTGTCGTCTTCCCCCCCATCTGTCGTTCCCCCCCCCCCCCCCCCCGCTGCTGCCCGAGAAGACGTAGAAGGGGCAGAAGGTCAGGGCAGCATCTCCAGGGGGCAGGGGCTGAACGTTCCCACGTTAGGACGTTCCCACTGGCAGTCCTCCCGGAGGACTGAGCCCGCTCATCGCTGATGGGTGTCAGCCCCCCCGGACCGCCGGGGTAGAGGAAGCACAAAGTTCACGAGGAGTTAGGCTTGTATACCCCTCTAGTCCCCGTCCCCCCTCGAGCCCTGTTCAGTCGGATCCAGTGCAGCACTAAGCACCCACATTTACCTCCCCGCTCCCTCCCGTTCTTTGGCGGCAGCCTCCCACTGGCTACCCTAAGCACAGCCCCCCCACCATATGGCCCAGAGCTCACATTCCAAGGGAAGCCCACCTGATTTCGCTTCAGATTCTTCCCCCCAGGAGCAATCTGGGCTGCAGTGTGCTGAGAGAGAGGTCCAGAGCCCCTCCCCCGGCCCCAGACCCCTGCAAGGAAAGCTTTAGAAGAAGGACGTGGTCCTGTTCAACCTTCCCTTCTTCCTGGGACTCGTTCTCTCCGCCCACTCCAGGGAAACCTGGGTTGGCTGGGATGGGGGAGGGGCGGCTGGACAGGAGGAAGGCGACAAGGATCACAGATGGCCTGGATGTTTGACCAAGGCCCCGGGGAGAGACTGCTCGGATATACAACTCCAATCCCGGAGCTCCAGAATTTAAGTTCTGGAATGAGGTGTTCGGCTGGAGTGTGTGTGTGTGTGTGTGTGTGTGTGTGTGTGTGTGTGTGTGTGTGTGTTTGGGGTAGAGGGCAGGAGGAAAAATAAAAAAAGACGCCTTGGAAGTTAGGGACACCTCCCCCACATTGATTTTCCAAGAGGAGTCAGGGGACACAGGGTCCAGTGCAGATCAGGGTCTTTCCCTCCCCCCACAATGAGCTTCCCTTTCCCTCCTTGCAGCCAGGGATGCCCGCTAGAAGTTCTCTCTAAGCACTGACTGGCTCAGAGACCCCAAGTCATGCAAAAAAGTACCTGGTTCCCACTTTTCCTAGCGTCAGCCCCAGGGAGGCTTCCAGATGTTCTCTCGGGGTCTTAGGTCATCTGAGCCCCCATCTGCCTGCTTAGGCAGATCTCTCTGCACAGGGGTGGGCAGGAACCCCAGGGTCGGATCACCCCCAGAATTCTCTTGCTTTCCACCGCCCCAGGGATCTAGGCGAGCCTTACTTCGTGTCCCCTCGCCTGTCTTCCTGAGCGGAGGCTGCATATTTCTCAGTGGGGAGGTAAAGGTGTGAAATAGACTTGATTTCTGCACCTTCCCTCCAGAGACTCCTGTTCCTCCAGCTTACTCCTTATTTCTTGTGCATGCTGTGACCCCTTTCCAGAAGACCCCAGGGCCACATTTTCCTGGATCTCCCTTTCTCCCCCTGCGGAGTGCTGGCCAGCAGGGGGGGTTTAGTTTTTGGAAGGGGCTCTGGTGCAAGCTCCCTTAGGAAGGAGCTGTTCCCAAGCCCCCGCTTGCCTTGGATTTAGGGGCCCAAACCCCAGTCCCCCGCAACTCAACTCACAGCGCGTGGAGAGGAGAGTAGCCGGCAGCAGAGACCCCTGGGGGGTAGCGTCCATGCCCCTGACACCACCCCTTCCCCGGCCCCCCTGGAGGGTGGGAGCCACAGGACACCGCTGTTCCTCCTAAACGTAGCGGCAGCTCCGACTAGGGCTGGCCGTCCGTGTCATCCACTTCCCAGACTCCCCTGCTCCTCTCCTGTTTCCACAGCAACCAGTCTGGCGACAGCTCTAGAGCATCCCCCTCCCCTCCCCAGTCCTGGGTACCACTAGAGGCTGAGCCACACGCCATAGCTATTTTTAGCCCGAGTCCCTCCTCCTGGACAACTCAGAGCTCGCCTCCTCACCCCCTCAGGAAAAAAAAAAAGAGAGAGAGAAGAGGAAAAAGCTGGCACGCTCCCTGAGAAGCCTCTTGCTCTGCAAAAATACGGGCCCTGGCGTGTTTGGGAATAAGGCGTTTGATCTCCTGGGGATTCGAGCCCCCCACCCCCACCCCCGGGAGCTGGCATCTCATCACCTCCAGCAGGGGTCTCTGGGTGCAGGCATGACCCTCAGGCAGGCATCATCATGTCGCCCCCTTTCGGAGAGGCCATCCCGATCCAGGAGGAGATCGCTAGAGAGAAAAGAGGTCCACCGGAGGAAGGGAGGCGGGGTCAGGGGCTCTAATCTTTGTCACTGGTTTATGGCGTGACCCAAGGAATTGCTTCCTTCCTTGAACCACCAGCGATCCACTTTTCACAGGGTACAAACCTCCCCTTTGAACCTGCTTCACGGGGTGTGCGGATCACACGAGGCAACCCAGATAGAAGGGCTTTAAAGTGTATTTTGCTACTAGCGAAAAGTCTGGAAACCACGCAAACGTCCAACGGAGAGAAAAGCCTAGGTGAGGGCTTAAAACTCTCCGTGCGACCAACTTCCGCAGAGCCAGGGTGCTGGGCAAAGTGCTAGGTGGGGGTGGTTACAGAAATGACACCTAGTCGCTGCCCACGAGGAGCACGTGGTCCAGTGGGGGAGAAAGACAGGCAGACACAGAACGCGAATATCACTACCCATAATTCCTTGAGCGCCAGCTATGACCTGGCCACACACCTCCTCTAAAGACCCCGGGAGACACCCTCCGAGAGGGGTATGGTGTTCTCCGTTTAGGGACGCGACACTAAAGCAGAAAGGGGAAGAGGGTTGCCAAGCGTCACAGAGGCAGAGAGAGCGGCCACAGTCCTCCACGTGTGTCCCCCCCCTCACTGCAGGGCCGAGAAGATGCAGAAACGGACACTGGAGGCTTAGAAGTTGCTGGAATGATCTGGGGAGGTGGAGAAGGTGGTGACTGAGTAGTATAATCTCGGGAGGCAGTGTCCCGGGTTCAAGTCCCGGCTCTGTCCGCTGCTAGCTGGGTGGCTTCGAGCAAGTTACTTGACCTCTCTGATCGCTTTCTTCACCTGAGAAATGAGAATTATCCATCTCCAAGAGAGTATCCTCCTTTTGGGGGTTGTCATGAGGCAGCGCCTGGCACCTTGTAAATGCTCCGCGGGTGCTGGCTACGTCTCTCTTCGCCTTGTTACCCTCATCCGGGGCATCTCCTGATACCCCACCCTGCTCCTCCTTCCTCTGTTTCGGTGCCACCCAGTGGGGCCTGCAGGGGGCGCTGCGGGTCCACCGCCCTCCTCTCCCCAGCCCTCCTGCCCACGTTTCTTGTTCCAAGTGGAAATACCGAGTTTTCAGCCCGAGATTGGCATCAGGAGGGCTGTTAAAGCCCCAGTCAACATCCCCGTCTCCTGGGCCCGGCACTGTCACCTGAGCCTTGGGACTGCTAGCCTGCCCTTCTCTGTCCTGCCAAGCAGCTGCTCACGTTGGTTCTGCTGTGCCAGGAGCTCAGAGGGAGGAAACCGGACCCCTGGGCAAGAGAGCATTTGCATAGAACTGGCCCCATTTCCTGAGGGTGGAGGGGGGGGGGCGTCACAGGGCTGGCAGGCCCATCCGGAGGGTGTCAGCCAGCCCCCTGCCTCAGTCCCGCTGACCACCCTGAGGTGCCTCCCTCCTCTCCCCAGTGCAGGTCCTGGACTTCACCTGGTCTCTAACTTCAATCCCTTGTTTCTCATTGAGCTTGAGCAGAGGGAGGGAATCAAGTTTTCTTAGGTTCCAGGGTGCAAGATCCCAGCTTTCTGGTATCCCGACAGGGAAAGCAACTTTACGAGGAATTGGTAAAACATGTCAGTACAGTGGTGATGGTGGGAGACTGGGTTTGGAACTTGAGAGTGTTGAGGGCGGGAGGGGCACGGCCGGGGCCACGTAGGTGGTCCACAAAGAACCTCGTTACAAGGTAGAAAAAGAGCCCGCTCTGGGCAGGTGCATTCCTTATGGCATGTGGCTTGGAGAGTAAGTGGTACTTTGGGGCAAAAACAAAAATAAAAAGGGGAATCCTTCTAGTAGATACAGCTCTGAGCCAGGGTGCAAGGATTGGCAAGCCGAATGCCGTTCAGTTCTCAGCTTGCCCCCTCAGTGAGTGCCTTTGTGCAGTCCACAGCCTGTACAGCTGTATGTGGGAGCCCTGGGACCAACCAGTCTGGGAAGGTTTCCTTGAACGAGATCATGAGACTTCTTGGGTAAAATCATGGAGGTGGGAGAGGAAGTATGATGGGAAAACAGGAGATGGTTGAGGATATGAATTTAGTGGAGCAGGGAGGCCAATCTGGCAGAAACGATAACAATTGTCATAAATTCAAGGGAGCTGGGGCCCGAGAAAACTCAGAGCAGAGGGAGAATACGATTGAAGCAGTGGATGCGGGTGGAGGTCAGAGCGAATGGGGGGAGGGGAGCAGAGCACAGCACCAGGACAGGGGGGACCCCACTGGGCACCCCAGGCTGAGGCACATCCTGGCCTTCTGGCTCTTTCCAGCACAGCTAGGGGATCAGAGCCTTCTCATCAACAGGTCTATCTTGCTTGATAGGATTGGTGCCGATTGCTCAGGATTTAAAAGTCCTGGCATTTAGAGGTGGTCCAGGATTAGTCCCCACCTTCCAGGTCTGGGATGGGTCCTTAGGCAGGACTAAGACCAGGCATCCCAGCTCCTGGTCCCTGGTTGTTTCTTTATTCCCTGTAGTCTCCCCGCTGCCACAGTGTATTGGGTGTCAGCGGGATTTTAATCCGTGGGACCCAACTGGAAAGATACGGGAGGAGTCACCTAGTTAAAGAAATTCTGGGAGGACTCTGTTAGCAATGTGATCAAGCACCCCTCAACTTCCGTCCTATAAACGTGGGTTTATGTACACTGCATTTCGCGGAGGGAGGGGGTATGTATACCTAAACAATAATCCTTTAGTGACTGGGGCGATGTAGCCTCGTCCCTCCGTCTCGCGGTCCTCTGTGGTCTGGATCATCCAGCTACGAGGTGCCCACTACTGATGGAAGTTCGTTGAGCTCAAATGTTGCTCGGAGCCCCATAGTGTGCAGTGCAATCAATCATCTCCACTCTTTCCAGAGCAAGGTCAAAGAGGAGACGAGGCCAAAGTCGGAAGGAATGAATCTGAAAGGAGCAATCGAGAAGACAGTTGGCTACACTGAGAGAAGAGGGGAGGTCTTCAGAGAAAGATGGTTCCCCTACCCGCCACGGAGGGGTGGTCCAGAATTAGTTCTCACTTCACGGGGAACGGATGGGTCCCAGGAGAAGGTGGTGGTCATGGATGTCACAACCGTGGCAAATTTTTCATACTAACCTGTGTGCCTGTTGACAAGATTATGTTTAACCTATGCAAATTCACTCTAGTGAGAGGAGCTTTGGAGCCAAACACGTGTGGATTCAGGTTCTGAAACTAACACCTTCTAACTATGTAACCATAGGCAAGGCAAGCCACTTCACCTCTCGGAGCCTCGGTTTCCCCATCTCAAATGATATACGTATCTTCTATCATAAACACTCACGAATACCAATTCCCTATGTCCTTTATCATGGGTTCCCTATTGGGCTCCTAGTGATTATTCTAGGACTTTTTTTTTTTTTTTTTTTTTTTAATGTAAGCCTTACACCCAGCATGGGGCTTGAACTCACAACTTGGAGATCAAGAGTTGCATGGTCTACCAACTGAGCCAGCCAGGCGCCCTTAGGACCTCTTTTCCGTAAAATGATCTGAGAAAGTGAGAACTGTTGTTTGACAATATCTACAAAGGAATATATGCGATGGGTACATGTGTATATATGTTGTAACACATGACTTAAGAACAAAAACTCCATTTAAGTCACTCTTTTAAAAGTAGAAAACCACAGTTCCATTTGAGCTATCTGTACTTTTCCACGGTCTTGCACCCTTGCTGTTCTAGAACTTCAGAGCTCTTTCTAATTGCCCGGTCCTGCCCCACACCGTGATTTTTAGCAAATGGCTCTTCTGCTTTCCAGGGAAGGTGCAGGCCGTTTGGAAAGAACTCCTCCAGAGACCTCTCCTTCACCACGAGGTATCTCTTCTGCTCCCATCCCTGGCTCTTTCCTCCCTGGCCTCTCCGAGGCATACCCTAAAAGCCTAAAAGCGTCGAGCTGAGGAGCTTGGACCGTGCCCAGGAAGCAAGGGGCACCCTGTTTGGGGGTTGATGGAGGGGTGCAGGGACTGACATGGTGAAAACAGGTTGTCTCTTCCTTTGAGAATGGAGAGAAGGGGGAAGGGTGGGTCCAGGGCCTGGGCTGTCAGTGATCTTCCTGATCCTGGCTGTGGCCATGAAATGAAAAGGGACATCCTAGAGAAATATAACAAAGAGAGACCTGGCAGGATTTAGTGGCTTAATTGACGTGTCAAGGGGTGGAGCAGAGGGAAGGGTGAAGAGTGGAGATCGGTTTCAGTTTTTAAATCTGATCGACAGGGAGGGGCGCCTGGGTGGCTCAGTCGGTTAAGCCTCTGGCTCTTGATTTCAGCTCAGGTCGAGATCTAACAGGTCGTGAGCTCGAGCCCCACATTGGGCTCTGCACTGAGAGCATGGAGGCTGCTTGGAATCCTCTCTCTCCCTCTCTCTCTGCCCCTTCCCTGCTCATGTGTCTCCCCCTTCTCAAAATAAACCAATAAACTTAAAAAAAAAATGTGATTGACCAGGAGAAACACAGAAATAAAGAAGTCATGAGGGCTGCCAGCCTTGAGGAGGAAGAAGATAAGTTCGGTTTGGGGCCTGTCCGGGCGGAGTGGAAATCCCCCGCCAGCAGCTGGAACTGAGATGCTCTAAAGAAAGTCCAAGGCTGAACACAGAGATCTGAGTGTAACTTGGAGATGAGAGGCAGAGCGACGTCAGTGATGAAGGCTCCACCTCAGACACAGAAAGAGATCAAGGACACGAAGCGAACACAGGACCAACCCTTCGGCATTGGAGGAGGGAGCGGCTGTAGGTTTGGGTGCGCAGGGCCAGTGGAGGCGGACGGGGCTGGAAGGACACCAGGTCTAAGTCATAGCGGGCCTTCTGTCCCACGGCGAGGAATCTGGATTTTACTTCTGGCCGACGGGCAGCCACTGAAGGCTTTTACATTGGGAAGGGACACAGTCAGGTTTGTGTTTCAGAGAGCTGGTACCTTACAGGTGTTCAGCCTTAAATGTAGGAGTTCATGATCCGCAGGATTGTTCGAGTGACGGAAACTGGAGGTGGGGATGCTCATGAGAGGGCAGCTGCAGAGATCCTGGCCAGAGAGGGGCGGTGTCCTGGGGCACAGCTGAAGGATGCGGCAGAGAGGAGGGGGCAGGCTCTGGTTAGCTCAGATGAGGAAAGAGGAAAGAATCAAGGCTCTGGCATTGAGGTCTGCTGGCCCCTCCCTCCAAACCATCTCGCTCACCTCCAGATTTATCTTCCTAAAATTCTGCCAGGGCTTCGTCTGTCCTCGGCTCAAGACTTTGCCTCCAGGAACCCAGAGCTGACCCCCAGCTGGCACCGTCCTCTCTTTCCCCAACATAGACACCTCACCTGTGGTGCCTGGCTTGCGGCCCACCTCCCTTCCCCAGGGGGGCTAGTTCAAATGTACATTTACCCAGCGTACGGCTTTTAGAGGCAGAACTAAACTAAAACGTTTCAGGTTTCTTTGCTTTTGTTTTTGTTTTTTTTTTTTTTCCAAGATGTATATCAACTCAAGATGATAATGCCGGTTACTGATTAATAGTTAAATATCTAAATATCTATGATGAACCAAAATGGGGAACTGATTCTTTCCTTAATAAATGCCCAGGGCGGGAGCCTGTGGATTGGAACCCCTGGAAGCACGGATTCGGATACTGAGAGCAGTCCTTGGTGACGGCGGGGTTGAGAAGAACTGCCACCTGCTCTCTGTCTAGTCCAGGGGGCCCGTGTGCCGCCGTTTCCCAAGCAGACTTGTATTTCCATGTGTCCCGGGGACTTGGTGACTGCGTTCCTTCTGCCTCGGACGCCCTGCGCATCATCTCCCAGGACCTGAATCCTCTGCGCTCTTCAGGGCGCTTATCAGATGCCCCACATCTGCCAGGACCCCCTAAGTGGAGGGACCTGGCCCCCTCTGCGGCCTCCAGCGCCTCGCACCTGCGCCGCGCGCCCCGCCGCGTCGCGGCTCCGGGACCCGGCGGGCTGCTGGCGGGGAGGCTGGTCCGCGCACTCGGCCCCCGGGACCTCACGCAGGGCTTAGGGCCCGGTGACCCGCAGAGGGATAGCGCGCCGGAGCCCAGCCCCAGCCAGCCGCTTGGCGCTGCGCGCAGGGCCACCGGGCCGTCCCGAGTTCATTTCCAGCTCATTAACTCGGCCCGGCCCGCCCCCCGCGCCCGCTCCCCGTCGCTGACACGGCCGCCGCCGCCTCTCCTCTGTCATCGTGCCAGCGCAGCCCCTATCGCTTCGCCCATCGTCTCGCGTCCCTTTCCCTCCCGGAGTCTGTCTGGGTCCCGCTCCTCGGGCGCTGCGCTCGGCCCTGCGCCTCCATCTGTCTGGGTCTCCGCTTCCTTGCCCCCTGCGCCCCGCCCCCCGCCCCGGCCTCTCCAATCCCGGCGGCGCGGGCCTGGCGCTCCACGTCCCCATTGGCCCGCCCGCAGCCCCCCGCCCCCGCCCGCCGGCCCCCTCCGGGCCCCTCCATTCACACAAAGTTTGGCTCCGGCGCTGCGGAGGGAGGGGGCGGCCCGGCCCGGCCCAGCTCTGCCCCCGGCCGGCCCGACCCCGGCCCCGGCCCCCGGACCAGCCCTTATCTGATCCCAGCTCCGGGTTTAAGAGTCCCGGCTCTGCCCGTCGCTCGGCTCGGTTCCTCATTCCTGCCCGCCCCGTCCGTCCGTCCGTCCGTCCGTCAGCCCGTCTGTCCCGCTGCCCATCCGAGGGGCCACTCCACCCCGGACCCAAGGTAAGACCCTGGCCCTGATGGAGCCCTGCCCACCTCGCTCCCCAAAGATAGGGGGAACCCCAGCCCTTCGGTCCCCACCCTGTCTGGTCTCAGCGGTACTGTCCTGTTCCCCAGCTTCCCACCTTGGGCGACCCCAAACAGACCCTCCTGGGAAGGGCTCCCCAAGAAAGAAACCTTACCCATGCTGGTCACCTCCAGCTCATTGGGCTAAAGAAGGGGCTTTCCCGATGCCCCTTCCCACCAGGCGGACCCGGCAGGGCATCACAGCCCTCTCAAGGGATACAGTGACCACCACATACAGGTAACCATGCATCGCCCACTCCGGCACTCCGGACAGCGCCCTCTCTTCCCAAGATGGTCAGGTTACCCCCACTCCCATGCCAGCCCCTTCCCCCTCCCCACACTGTGACACTCATGTAGTGACACCCATTGATCACGAGTCCACACATGGGAGCAGAGACACAAACTGCTGGGATTAGCGAGCCGCGGGAGCCTGGTGTGCCTGGGACCCCTGCCCACTTGGCCTCTTCCCTCCACTCCCACTTGCCCCGCATGTCAAGCCCCCCCTCCCCATCTCTTGCCCCCTTCCCCAGGTAGGTCACACTAGGGTCCCTGGGAAGCAAGCAGGGCCGCTCCTGCGGGAGGAAGAAGGGCAGGTTGGGTTCTGAGACATTCACGCTCCAGGCAGAGATGCCCCTTCCCCATCCCAGCCCTTGTCCCCACCAGGAAGTGACCAAGGGCAGCGGTGTGAGGAAAGAGATAAGGGTCAAAGCTTCCCGATTTGGGGGAGGAGAGCTGTGCCCCTGGGATGGGTAGAAGGACAGATCTGGGACAAAGTGGGAGGGGGGCCTCTGGTTACTTGAGATGTCACTCCTGCTAATGAAGCACCCAGAGTGAGGCGGGGGTGGAGGGCCCAAAGGAGGCCAGGGCTCAGGACGTGAATTTGTTGCTTATCAGCACAAATTCTGGCTAAAGGTTTGGGGCCCGTCTGCCTCGGCTGTGGTGTCTGATGTGTTCCCCCACCGGGACTGCTTTTGGGAGTTCCGTGGGGTGGGGGGGGAGGCGGGGAGAAGATGAGAGATTTGGGCCCCTGGCGTGAGGAGGGTCTCGGTGCAGGGGTGCTCGGCAGGGCCTGGAGGGCACCAAGCCATCGGCCTGAGGAGGGGCCAGCAGCCCCCTCTGCGTTCCATTTGGTTCCATCTCCGGACCCTCTCCCTAATCTCTGCGAGTTTCCGAACGTGTTCCTGGCGCAATGGTGGGCACCGTCCTGTGCTGAGGGTAGGGCCTGCGAATCCCTCAGGGTGTGGCCTGGTTGTGGGGGACCCAGTGTCGAAGGAGGCAGGTGTTCTGGCTTCTAGCTACTTCTTCAGGGAGCAGGAAATGAGGGAGGGGGAGGGACGGCGTCACGCCAGGGAGAGGGGCCAGGGCTGGTGTGCGGAGGCGATGGGCATGGCCCGGGCAGGGCCAACCCCCTTTCCCCGCCCCTCTGTCCTTTGGCGGTGGTGGCGAGGGAGGGAGAGAGGGGGTGTTGGGGGGCGATCTGGGCCAGTCCGGCCTCCCGGAGCCCTTGCCAGCCTGGGTCCTGAAAGGAGCTGCTGTTTTCTGAGCTGTCCCCCACCCCCCACCCCCCAGCCGGAGCCTGAGCAGCCAACTTGTCTCAGTCGGTATCATATGGCAATGACTCCACGGAATGGAGGGGTGGGGGGGGGGTTGGTGAGCAGGGTTATGGGTCCATTCCTTCTGTGGTTCCAATGCAGAATTCCACTGCAGCCCCCTACGCTGAGGGGGAAAAAAAATCTGTGTTCCCAACATCTGCCTCACATGCAGTCTAGGGACACTTGCGTTCGTATGGGAGGGTTAGCTGTCTGGCCACCGGCACCCCCCACCTCTTCCCGTGCCCCTACCTGCACCTCCATACATGAGCTCATTTGTAGCTCCAGGTCGTTTGGCTTGGAGGGGAGGGCCTGGCAGAAGACCCAGGGACCTCTCTTCCCTTGTCCTCCCTAAGGGACCAGAGAGGCTTGACATTTGGATCTGGGTGGGCTCAGAGCCCTCCGGATCATCCTGGGATCCACGGGATGAGAGGTTTAGGGTCCTGGGGGGCGGGTCATACCGAGAGACCCACTTCCTCCGAGGAGAAAAGGCCTGTTGGGCCTCCTGGCGAGATGCTCGGCCTCTGCATGCGAGACGGAAGACGGGCCGAGTCCCCTCGGCGTCGGTGGGGGAGAGAAAGAGACGTGGGGCCACGGAGCCCCCAACTTTCCTGCCAAGGGTTATGTAGGACGGAAGGAAAAAAAAAAAAAACCTTCCACTCCCCCTCCCCTTCCCGGCCTAGATTCTCCTCTTGCCTGACTGGTCAGTGCCACTGTCCAGGCTGAGGCCAAGCGGTCCAGGACAGTGGGGAGGCCCCGGAAGGGGCAGGGAGGCCGTTGGGATGGAACTATGGAAAGATAGAGGGCGGGCAGGTCTGGACCGCAAGGGTTTTAGCGCCCGGGGAAGGGTGGTTGGCAGGGCAGCTCCTGGAAACCGAGCTGCGGGAGTTTCCCCCGTCACCGCGGCTCCCCCACGGGCTGAGTTCAGCGCCTCTCTTCCCTCATTCCAGTTTCTCGTACATGATGCTGCCGTTCTGCATGGGCACGGTGCCTCTGGGTGGGGTGGGGGGGGGACCCTCTCCATCCCCTCCCCCGCCAGAACCTCGAAAGGGCAAAGAGAGGGGGATTGTGGGAAAACCTCTCCCGTGGGTGTCCGCCAGCCCCGCGCTGGATTTGAGGCGGCGGGGAGAAGGGAGGGGCTGGCTCTGGAATGTGGAGAGAAGTAGGAGCTGGCCCGAGTGGCCCCGGGGAAGCAGGGCTGAGAGGTGGGCCTGAGCGCTTCCTGCCTCTTAGGCCGTGACTTCCCAGTACACGGCCATGGCGTTCTTTTTCCCAGGGGGCAGAAGGCCCTGGAAAGGGTTGGGGCCGCGGCTGGAAGGACTTAGGTTCGACTTCAGGAAGCGCATCCCATGAAAAAGGAAAGAAATCTGAGATGGAGTTTGGGAAGGAACGGGAGACCACCTTCCGGAACAAAAAAACCCCACCCCTAAGCCCCCAGGCCCATCCTTAAGGCTTCTGAGGGGAGCTGGGAAGCACAGGAAGGACGCGGCAGCCGTCGGGAGGCCTCTCCGGGGTGGCCTGGCCACTCCGCCACGTGGTCCCAGGGCTTCTTCCCGCTCGGGCCCCACCTGGGAGGCCGTGGGTGGAGAGGCGAAGAGCCTGGCCTTGCAGTCAGACTCCCTGGGTTCAAATCCCGGTTCCGCCGCTCGGCAGCTACGACGTGCGTCCCCTCAGCCTTATGATGGCGCCAGTAACAGCTGGGGACTGAACGAGGCGCCGCTGGTAGAGGGCTGGCAGTGATGCTCAGCACCTAACACGTGTGTTTCCTGCGGTGGCGCTCGACCCTGCCTCTCCCGGCCCCCGGGGCCTTACCACAGCCCGTCCCTGGTACTCCCGAGGCCACGTCCGGGGCTCTGTCGCTCCACCCTTCCGGAGTTCGGGAAGGCAGAGAATCCTCACCTACAGATGCAGGCGGGACTCCCGTCTTCATTCCCGCAGGTGGCCCCACGTGGCCCCGTCTCCTCTCCCGTAGCTTCCTCCCCTGTTTCCAGGCAGGCGTCCCGTCTTCCACTGGGGTCCACGAAGTGTGAACTGAGACGTTGAGCTTTCCTGAAGCGGCCCGTTTGCCCATCCGGAGCAACTTCTCCCTCCCAGCCAGCGGCCCCCCACCTCAGCTGTCCCCCGCGAGCCTGCCTGTCCCTCTGCCGCCCGGTTTACACGCCCGCCCTTTCCTCTGTCCCCCAACCAGCCCGAGTGTCCGCAGCAGCCTCCCTAAAGGCCTCCCTGACTCCGGCCACCCTCTCTCCTCCGTTCCCTCCGTCTTCTTCACTGCCCAATTCCCCCTGGGACTGTCCCCACGAAGCACCTGTTTCGTCTTGTCCCTTTCCTACCCAGACATCCCTGTTGGTTTTCAGATGAAAACTCCCCATCACAGTCTTCAAGGTACTTTATGGAAGCTTTCCTCGCTCCCCTCCAGCACCCCATCTCTTGGGACTGCCCTCTTGAGAGGGGTGGGGGACGTGTCCGCCGGCCATCCCCGAACGCCTTCTCTTCTCTCCCTCTGGGCACTCGCGGGGCCATTCCCATTCCAAGGCTGATCCCTCTTGCCCAGCGCCACCCGCGTCTCCCCATGGGCTCTGCCGTCTTGTACCCCTTTCTCCTCAGCAGTCCCCTTGTCCTTTGTCCCTTGTGTCTGTGACTTTGCCCGGATGTCCAACGCTACCGAATGGTAGTGCTGGAGGGGACATCCTGTCTCCTTCCTTGCACCGGGGCTCCTCTGGGATGGGGCCATGACCCTGCAGGGTTTGGATCCCCCGAAGCAAAGGCCTCTCTTCCCTTCCGGGGACCCCCTCAGCTCCTAGGAACAGAGTGCCCTCTGACCAGCTTGACTCTAGGTAGGAAACCTTTCTGGTGGCTAATTCTGCGGGGGAGAATCCCGACTTTGGAGGCTTACGAACGTCTGGGAGTGGGGTGTGTATATGTTAGACCCTATGATTGAACTCCCTGGGGAACTTCAAGAGAAGCCCCTCTCCCCCCGACAGCCCCATCCTTGTGGAGATGGCATCACCCTAAGATTGCGAGCAGCAGACCCCAAGACCCCCAGTTTCCAGCTCTTTAAGCATGTTGGCCCCAACCCAAAAACTCCTGTAGGGATCCGCTGAGCCTTTCTCTCCTGGCCAGGGAGGTCCGCTCCCGCCTCACGCTGGGCTTGTGGCCAGGCGTCCGGGGCGGAAGAGGCAAAGGTCAGAGCCCAGTCTGGGGCATCCCAGTTGTTCTGAGCCTCCCCCTGGGCTCGAGAGCTGGGAGATCTGTAGGGACACCTCCCAGGTGGGGCACAGGCCTGACCACTTACCCTTACGTTCTCCCTGGGACTGTCCCCTGGCTGTTCCCTCGCCCCTAGTCCCAAACAGGAGACCTGGGCACAGGCCTTCTCCCCACGTCTAAACCTCCCCACCGGCCCTTCCGGGGACAAGACACGGGCAACTGGCTGGAGGAGAGAGCGAGTATGTCTGAGTCTAGGGCGGTGTTCGCAAGCCTTTTGATCTCAGGACTTTACACTCTTAAGCATGATTCAAGACTCCAAAGACCTTTTGTGTATGTGGGTTATGTTTATTGCTATGTCAGAAATGAAAACGGAGGAGACTTAAACTGTTTATTAATTCATTTAAAAACAACCACAAACCCATTGCATGTCAACGTGTATGATATCTTTTTAACGAAAAGTGGCTGTATTATATTTTATTTTTCTTATTATTTTTTGAAATGTATATTCATTTTTGAGAGAGAGAGAGAGAGGGAGAGAGAGAGTGTGTGAACGGGGGAAGGGCAGAGAGAGAGGGAGACACAGAATCTGAAACAGGCTCCAGGCTCTGAGCTGTCAGCACAGAGCCCGACATGGGGCTTGAACTCACGAACCGCGAGATCGTGACCTGAGCTGAAGTCGGATGCCCAACCGACTGAGCCACCAGGCACCCCCAATATCGCTATATTTTAAAAACAAAGCAACAAAATGTTTAGCAAGAAGAGTGGTGATGTCCCACACTTTCACGAGTCTTTGTAACGTGTGGCTTAACAGAAGACAGACAATTTCTCATATCTGCTTCTGCGTTCAATCTCTTGCCATATCATGTGTCACATAGCTTCTGGAAAACTCCACTGAACACTCATGAGAGAATGAAGGCGAAGAAAGCAAATAATATAGCAGCATTGTTGGGAAGACAGTTTTGACCTCACAGAGCCTCTGAAAGGGTGTCAGGAACCCCCAGGGTCCCTGGACCACACTTTGAGAATCACTAGTCCAGAGGACTCTCAGAAAACCGTTTCAATCCCCACGCCTCCTCCCCCGCCAAGCCGAGTATCCTGGCTGATCTCGGCTGCCCACACCCCTCTGAGTGTTCTCACTGGGCAGGCGGTCTGGGGGCCGTGGTTAAACAGGTGGGGCTCCGTTCTACCCCTCCCTAAGCTGTGTGACCTTGGGCAGATCATCAACATCTCTGTGCTTCAGTTTTCTCATCTGTAAAATGGGGCTTGAAGAAAGTGCCTATTTTTTCGAGTTGTTGAAAATTACATGACAGAATTCTAGAAGAGGGCTTAGCGCAGTGCTACGTAGTGTGAGTTCTTCCGACGACGTTCAGGAGCCTTGCCTCTGAAGAATTCCCAGGGCCCGGAAGGCAGGGAGGGAGGGGCACAGGTGATCCTTCCCCTGTGGCTGAGGGGGCTTCCCAGCCCAGGGACGGGGAGCGACTGGGAGGGTTCACAGGGTTGCTGGCCCTGAATCTAGGAGTTCTAACTCCCAGCCCTCCCCTCCTCCCCCGCTGGGGACCCTTTGGGGGCAGGGAGGGCTTGCAGCAGAACCGAAGTCCGGACTGGGAGGAAGGAGCAGGCCTTCCCTTTTCCCCCAGTAGCAGCAGGTGAGCCGTTCAGGGCCCAAGGCTGCGTAGCAGGAAGCCCCGAGGTCAGATAACAGGCAGGGCCTCCTGCCCTCAGCACAACTGAAAACAGAAGTGCCCAAGCCCAGAAGCTTTCTCTGTCTTGCCGGGGGGCAGTCCTCTAAAGTGACCTCAGCCCTCTCTCCTGGGGGTTTCTGGCCCAGGACAGAGGAAGTCTTGATTGGGCAAACATTGCTAGTCAAGTGGCACCCCTTCCCTGCTCGCTGCCCCCAGCCCCTTCCCTGCTCGCTGCCCCCTTCCCAGGTCTGGGCCTGCTCTCAGCCCCCGCACTGGCCGCTCCCTCCCAGGGCGGGGGTGGGGAGTGGGGCCGCAGCTGGCGCCCAGGCCGCGGAGGGTGCCCGTGGTGGGGGTGGGTGGAGGAGGGTGCGGGGCCCCCCTGGGCAGGAGGACCTCTTGCCCACAGCGTGCGTGGGGGAGGCCCGAGGCAGCCACACACACCCTGCAGCACCGCTGGTCCTGGCCCTCTGGCCCTTCGGCCACGCTCCCCGGAGCCGGAGCTGGGGCTGCAGGTGCCGCCTTCCTCAGAAGCCCAGACACCCCGGCTGCCTCACCCCCACCCCCCGCACACACCGATTTTGCATCCGGTGGCGGTCCCGATCCGACCCGCAGCCCCCCAGCCCGACAACTCCGGAGACCCTCAGGCTTAAGTTTGAGACCTTGCTCCGTGTCTCCTGCCCACACCACTCCCTGGAATAGAGGGCAAGAGATGGTAATAGATGGGGGAAACTGAGGCAAAAAGTGGGTGGGCTCAGACTGCCCACCTGCTTCTTTCCCGGCGGCCCGGCCTGGCCCCCAGAGTGCTCCCCTCCCCCATCGTGACCGGTCCCTTGGCTTTGTCCACTTGCAAAGGCCTTTGTGGCCAGTGGCTGGTTTGGGGGCCCTAGGCGAGGCTCCCTCTGTTGTCTCCCTAGGGGAGCCCCCAGGGACTAAGATCTCTCCAGTCTCGGCCCTGCCCCACCCCCTGCCTCCACAGGCAGGGCCAGCAGCCCCCCAGCTCCCTCCTCTGGGCTGTGGGACAGGGAGAGGGCCGAGGGGCTGGCCCTGCATACTAATGGCCTGCCCATTGTCAAAGCCCCTTTGTGCCAGAGAGCTCCATTGAGGCGGCTCCGGGGCGGGCACAATGGGGGCTCTGTCCCTGAGTTCCCCCAAACAGTCACCTGCTTTCAGAGCCTCCCCCCACCACCACCCCCACCCGCCCCAGTGTCCGGAGGGCCAAGAGAGCGCGGGGGGAGTGGGCCCAGGGCCAGGGGGGATGGGCAGGAGGCGACCCTCCCCCCCCACCCCCGGGGCAGGCTGGGGAGCTGGGCACTGGTGGGGAGAGGCCCCCAGCTCATGGGGAGGGGGTTGGGGGGGAAGGGTGCAGTCTGTGGATGGAGCTGGGTTGCAGGCTCTAGGAGGCCAACGAAGGGGAAGGGGTGTCCCCAGCGCCCACTCGTCGGTTCCAAATGCCCGGGCCGGGCCCGCGGCTGCCCGCCTCCGTTCCTCCTCCACTGGGCTCATATATGCAGAGACACACAGGCACGCACTCATCTATGCAGCCCCACACACGGATCCCACACGCACGCTGGAGCGGATGTGCCCAGACCTCGGTCCTCTCGCCACCCACGTGCCTATGCACCTGCACGGCCGCGCCCCACCCCTCCTCCCCTTTGCACCCCTCTGCCAGCCGCTGGCGGCTCAGCGCCACCCCCCCCCTTGCCCTCTCTGCCCCCTGCTGCTCCAACACAGGTTGTAACAAGTTTGCACTTGTTGTGACCTCAAGAATGTAGCCCTGGGGCGGGTAATGTCCCGCTGCCCCAGACCTGACCGCTTATACGTTAACCACGGACACGGCCTCCTCTGCTGAACTGAGTGTAGCTCCCACCTCGCCCCACCTCGGGGGTTTCGGGGGCCAGGAACCCCGCCCCACCGCCGAGCCGAGCACGCAGAGGGGAGCTGTGCGCCACGAGCAAACCCAGCCCGCCCGGCGCAGGTCCAGTGTGACTGTCCCTTGCTTTTGCCCAAGGCGCCCCGTGTCACAGCCCCTCGTGGCCCGAGAGGTCGACGGGGCAGTGCTCATTTCCCGTCTCCCACTAGGGCTCTGGGAAGTGACGCCACGTGTACAGGTGGCTAGGCTGGGACTGGTCACTGTCAGTCCCCACCTTCCCTGGGATGGGATTGGGGGAGTGCTCGGGGGGGGTGGGGCGGAGAACAGCAGATACAGGGACCTTAAAGAGGATTCTGGGTCTAGAAGGGACCTCAGAGAGTCACCTTGACCCTTCCACTGTCCCAGGGCAGGGTGGCCCTACCTCTGTTCATTTCCTGCCCTCACGTCGACCCCACTCCTGCCATTGATTCTGGATGGCTGGAGGGAGAAACCCCGCCGGTTCCTCAGCTAGGCTTTAGGGTTTGGGATCTGTGTTTAGAAGTCCTTCAGATGCCTGGCTCTGACCTTCCGTGCTAATACCCTCCGTTTGTTCAAGGATCCGTCCGGGATGTCTATGCCTCCCTCCCCTGCTATTCTGGTCTGGGGCATCCTTCGGAAGCCGGGAGCAAGCAGTCTAAAAAGGGAAGGGACAGAGGGCCCAGTAGGACCCCAAGACCTGGGGCGGCAGATGGGGTCACAGCACCTGCAGCAACTTCCTTAGATGGACGGCTCCAGATGTTGGGTCCCTCGCCTGCGAGGGTCGTTGGACGTTGATCTCCACGATGTTTCCCTTATGTCAGAATTGACAGGACCCTTTGGCTGTTTAACCCCCCCTCTCCCTCCAAAGCCCCCCCCCCCTCTGGCTGCCGGGTTCTGCTTAAGCTGCCTCATCCATCCGTCTTCTTGATGTAGGAGCACCACCCCCCCCCCCCGCCCTTACTCCCTGGTGTGGTTCTTCTGCCTCCAGATTTCCCTTCACGCGTCCCCTGGTGGAGAAGGAGGGTGCCATCGGCGCCCCGGCTGCACTCAGGCCGTCAGTCCCTGTGAGAGGGAGGATGGAGGGCAGCCACCTCTGAATCTAGTTCTAGACTCATCGAGAATCTACAAGTGTCTCGTTAGTGCCTTCATGCCGCTCCTGCCTCATTCTTGTCTTCGAGTGGGGAAGGTAGGTACAAAATAAGTAGAATGAAGGGGGGTGGGTAGACAGACTCCCTCTTGGGTGACGGCGGGGCCCCCTGAGGCCCCCTGTGTGAGGGTCAGGGGTGGCTCTGCACTTAGAACCAGGAGCCCCAGGGTCGAGAGGGAATGGACCCCTGGCTGGGAAGGTGGCTCAGTCCCTGAATATGCATCATAAGAACGGGGTGCCTCGGGTCCCCATCTCCACCAGGGGTGAAGGTAAGATTAAGTTGCTTCGGGGCGCCGGGCTGGCTCCGTCGGTTAAGCATCTGACTCTTGATTTCGGCTCAGGTCATGATCTCACGGTTTGAGTTCGAGCCCCGCGTCGGGCTTGGTGCTGATGGTGTGGAGCCTGCTGGGGATTCTTTCTCCGTTTCTCTCTGTCCCTCCCCCACTCGCGCTCTCTCTCAAAATAAATAAATAAAACTTTTAAAAAAAATTGTTTAGATAGCAGTCAGTGCATCTAGACGGAGAACAGGAGGCATTTCCCGGGTACAAGGTATTATGAGGCAAAGGGGATGGGCGGAAAGAAGTGGTCAGCTCACTGTCCCCGATGACAGAGGGGACCACCTTTGGTCTCCATTGGACAGAGGCTGGTTGGCCTGGGAGGTAGTTCCCATGACACGCAGGGCCCCGGTGCACTGTGGGATTCCCAGGTCTCTCAAAGAAGTCCCTTGACCATTTCTTAGCCCCCAGCAGAGAGCACCCCTGAATCCGTCCCCTCCCTGCAGGCCCGCATTTTCGCTGTTCCTTTTAGCTCTCTCCTTGTTGGCCTAGATGTGGGCTGGCGGCCGCAAGGCCGAGGGGATTCTGGAGGCCTGAGGATGGGAGGGGGGTGCGCCCTGGGCCGTGGCTGTGGGTGGACAGGGGACGAGCTCAGTGGGTCATGTTCCCAGGTTGGCATCTGGCCCTTTGAGACCCCAGGTCAGTGAAGAGTCTCATGGGAAGAGAGGTTGGGACGAGGAAGAAGTCAGCGGTTCTTGCTCTGATTCTGACCAGAAATCACGTGCGCCGCTGGCCAGCTATGAGGTCGTAGGGAAGTCGCTTGTTGTTCCTAGGCCTTGCTTCCTCTTCAGGAAACCCGGGGAATCCGCCTGGATGGCCCGGGGGCCTCCCAGCATGCGCATTCCGTGACCCTAAGGTGGCAAGGTGGGAAGCGTGGACTCGGCTGCAAACACACTTTGGCCTGTGGTCGCCTGGGCCAATCGGTAACCTCGTGGGTCTGGTTTGCACACCACTGACAGGCAGGCAGTGACATTCCCGGCAACCCACGCGGGGGCCGTGGGCGTCTGCAGAGGCTTCCCGGAGACCGTGGCCTCTCAGCTGAGGCCTGGGAGGAGGGTAGGGATTGACCAGGCCCAGCGGGAGGGGGCAGAGGGTTTCCCAGACGAGGCCCCAGTGTTTGCCGAGAGCTGTTGGTAAGAGGAAGCCATGGCCTGTCCAAGGCCTGGGAGAGGCTTGGCGTGACTGCACAGGGGACACTGCGAGGGCAGAGAGAAGACAGAGGACGCTGATGCTGGGGAGGCCGGCAGAGACCGGTTATCCCCGACTCCGTCCCAACTGTAATTCTGGGGCTTTCGAGGTGGGTCGTCTGCTCCCTCTCCCCCTCCTCACCATCCTCTTTCTCGGGCTTCTCCTCCCATTCTTCCAACGCTGAGCCCTCTGGCACTCGGTACTCGGGCACGGGCGGCACTGGGCTCACCAGGAGCACGTGGTCGGTCCAGGGAGAAGCTCAAGTCCAGAGTGGTCCGACCCTAGACCGTGCAGAGGGTCTACCTCCCACAGGAGACTCTGGACATCTGGCGTGGAAGCTGTCCTGCCGAGCACTGTGCACCTGCTGTTGGCCTCAGTTTCCCCATCTGGACCCCCACTAGAGAGAGTCCGGAGGGTGTGACGGAGGTGGGCTGAGGGAAGCTATGGAAAACCCAGCTCTTCACCCCGAATAAAGGCTTAGAGGCTGATGGGGAGACCGGGTCAGTGTCCCCCACCTGTTCCTAAGGGAAGTTGGGAGGCGGGACCTCCCGGGGCTGAAGGATGTCACACACGGGAAAGGGGCCGGAGGGAAGAAAGAGTCACGTGGAGGCGCAATCCGATGGGCTCTTGTAAGAAATAGCCCAGCTCCATTCTGGGCACTGCAGAGCACACAAAGATGAGCAAAATACAGTTCAGGAATCAGTTCAGAAAACAGTCCCCTGTTGGGGAAGATGGGCTGCTTCCTTCCTGGAAGGAGGGGGGGCAGGTACAATGACCCCATAGGAGCTGCTTCTGATGTACTTCCACACCGGGGAGCATCTCTTCTGGCTCCCCGTCCCCTACGCTCTCGGACCTTCTAGCACCCTGGGCCCAGCAACTTCTAAGGCCACAGACAAGAAAGTGTGTGGATGCTTTCAGGCCCCCGTCCTAACTCAGGCAGGGAGCCCCACTGGTCCCTAAGGGACCCCTAAGGGAGCCCCTAAGGTCCCATCAGCTTGGCTCCTGTCTAGTTTCTCAGACCCTGCTGGAGGATCTGGTGACAGCTCTTGGTGGCTCGCCGGCCTTCCCACCAAAGCCCTTATCTCCTGGGGCCTGGCCATCCCGGGCTTTGAGAAGCTTGCCAGCTGCCTGGAGCCACCGAGGCGGGGACCAAGCAGGAGGGCACAGGGTCGAAGGGAGTCACTGAGGAATGTGGCCCTTCTGCATCCCTCACGTTCCCTACCTCTTGGCGCGTTGAAAGGGTTTTGCCGGGAGCCTCATCTTGGGAATGATCAGGAGGTGGGACGGAGAATAGCGCATTGGAAGCCTCTTCCGATTCTGGGGCCACAGTCAATCCTACCCCACGAGTCACTATTCCCCTGAAAAAGGAGCATCATCAAACCCCCGGGCATACGGAGAGGCGGGGCGGGTGAAGGGCCACGGGGCTCGGAGACAGACGTTCGGGCTGAGCCATTGAACAAATGTCAGCGAGACACTTTGTCTCTCTGAGCCCTGCTTCCTCGAATTCTGTAGACACTTTCCTTCATCTGCAAAGTAGGATAATAATAATAATATCTTCATATTTGCATAAGGGCCTTACAGATTTCACGTACTTCATCTCATGTGATCCTGACTATACAATGGAAGGTTTTATTGCCTCCTTAGGTGAGGAAACTGAGCCCCGCAGAGATTAAGAGATTGACTGGAGTTCCCATAGCTAGAAAAGGACCCAGACCAGGATGGCAAATAGTGGGAAAGAATAGGTAAGGACTTTGGCTGTGACCCAGACAGGCCAGTAAAACTAATAGGCTTTGCTTGCGAGGCTAACTCCGCTTGACTGAAATGGTTCTCTGGGCCACCATGTTGAGGAAGATTCCGAGGCTCAGCGAGCAAAGGTCTGAACGGGTGATATCTGCTAGGGGTGGGGGGGGTGGGGTGTGCGATGGCCCCCAGGCTGTGTGGTTGACATCCCCTTCCCCCCCGGGGTCAGACTGGGGGTTTGAAGTCTAAGTCCTTCCTCTATGTTAAACAATTGGGTTAAACGCAGAGACGGGCAGCTTATGAGATAACTGCGGCTGGTCGCCACCTTCCGGGGGCTGGCGGTCTCTGGAGAAGGAGCCGGACGTGCTACACGGAAGATGTGGCAGGGAGACAGCGGGCGTCTGCCGAGGGTTCCGAGGCTGGGGAAGCGCAGGAGCCCCTCGCGGGCACAAGCAGGCCGACTGAAGGCCATGGTCAAGAGTGAACGGTCGCTCTACGGCCGGAAGAGGGGGTGCTTAGGGACAAGTGCTGGAAGAAGAGGCTGTGGCCATCAGAGTAGAATGGGATGGGGGGTGGGGAGGGTATGTCAGGAAGCTGCCAAAGCCGTGGAGCCCATCAGATTTCAGGCAGAACGATGGGATGGGAGGCATCCGTGTTGTTGAAGGGCCTGGGGCAGCTGAGGGGAGCAGGGGAGGAAGGTGAGGCCGGAGGCAGGGAGGCCAGATCACTGCAGCGCCTGGCGGAGGTGAGGGAGAATCCAAGGCTGAACTAAGGCCGCCTCAGGGGAGACGGAGAGACGCCCACCCGGATGTGGGGCTGGAGGGGAGCCCAGGGTGACTCTAAGGTTCTGAATGGATGGCAGTTCTGTGAAGAGGGGACAGCCCGAGGGGACTCTCTCCACCCCTCCACAGGCGTCGAGCACGCTGACGCTGGAATGCTCCAGATAGAGGGCAGAGGTGAGGAGGGGTGAGGAGGGAGGGCTGGGCAGCTGAGGAAGGGCCACAGAGTGGCGGCGGGAGATGAACACCAAGGGTGGGGCCCACAGTCAGGGGCAGAGGAGAGGCCACGGCAAAAGGGCTGGGTGCAGAGGCAACAGCCAGGCACGGGTGGCAGAGAGCCTGGGGGACAGGCAGGGAGGGAGAGAGGGCTCCGCGACCTGGGGACCCTGCACTGAGCGCTCCTGGAAGCCCCCACCTCCACGGGCAGGCCCTGCGCCAGCCTCCGTGCAGGTGAAGGGAAGGGAAACGCAGAGACTTTAACCCATTTGCCCCAAATCTCGAAGCCTGGAAGGAGCAGGGCCATTTAAGAGGGGACCGACGTCCCCCAAACCAGGGGGCGGGGGCAGGGAGTCCCCACCACATCGCAAGAAGGGCCAGAGGACAGAGTGCCAAGAAGGGACCACCGGCCCCGGGGCCAGGTGCTGCAGACTGCTGGCGTCAAGGCCCCGGAAACGCCCTTGGCTGTGGCGATGGGAAGGTCAGCTGTGACCTTGGAGAGAGCTCCAGAGCACTAACCACCGCCAGCTTGCGACCGAGGGCACTTGCCTCTAACGTGCTCTGTGGTGGCGGATGCTTTTACCTTTGCTGCTATTAAGTATTAACAGATCGAACCATTTGATATTGCTGACACGGGACCTGGTTTTTTGTTTTGATTGGCAATTTCTTATGGTTCAACCTAACGGTGAAAGGAGAGAGCCGGGGAGGGGGCCGGAGAGGTTGGATGGGGTGGGAGTGGGGGGGGGGGGAGCAGGCAGAGAGCACGCAGAGCGGTGGAGCCCTGCCCCCTGGTGGCGGGGAGGTAATGTCCCGCGCGGGGCTGAGGGACACGTCTGGTGACAGCCTGGTCTCCTCCACTCCCCCGCACCTGTCTGCGCTCTGGACGGCCCCTCGGCGCAGCTGGGGGCGAACTCTCCCACTCATAACCAACCTCTCCGCGAGGATGATGCCCTCAGCCAGCATCTTGGGGCGTCAGCTGGGTATAGATTCCCCCGTGGAGACTCTCAGGAGCCCCGCAGACCTCTCTCCTCGCCCTGCTTCTACCCAACCCGCCCAGACCCTCCGAGGTCTCCCCCGTCGAGGTGAGGAGGGGTGGGTTGACATCTAGGGGCAGTTGTTGCTCTGAGGTGAGGACCCAAGCGGGGCCAGGCCGGGAGGCTCTTGGGATTGCCGGGGCTGGGACTGAGGGGGCAGTGGCACACCCTTCGTCCTCAGCTGAACCCTGCCCGGAGCCAAGTTCCCCGCACAGGACCGGGATGTGCGGCCTCGCTGCCCCAGACGCTGGGTAGGAGCGGGCACTGGCCCGCGTGATGAGTCTGGGAGGGAGGTGTGCTCGGGGTAGGGGTGAAGGGTGGGGAGGCAGGGGCGTCAAGGAGGCGGTGCCCATTTGCCGCACGTGACCGGAAGTCATCCTCCATCTAGCTGGGGAAAGAGGGGGTCCCCGAGATGCCACCCTCTGGGCAGTTCTCTGCAGAAACATGGTTCCCTGCTTGCAGGGGGCAAGAGACACCGCCGGGGGGGGGGGGGGATGGGGGCAGAGGAAGGGGCAGTGCTCCCCGATCAGCCCACGCTGACAGGCAGGGGTGGTGCCTGGACGGAGGAGAACATCTGACATGGCCCCATCTGTGTCCCTCCCTCTCTTGACTGGAAAACACACAGAGGGGTCAGCAGGGCCAGACAGGGGTCACAGCCTCCCAGGAAATGCTTTGACGGCTTTTATCCTCTCTTTTGATCAGACTAGGAGAACTTTCCAAACGTTGACACAAGGGAAGAAAAGCCTATTCTTCCCTGGGCCAGGGCCTTGGTGTCAGGCCGAGGCCAGAGGATGGGAGGGAAGGGGATGGAGGCCGAGGGTGGCGGGCAGAGGGAATAGTGACTCAGCTGGAAAGGCAGGCCCCCCGGACACGCTCGCTGTCCTCCTGTCCCCACCTCCACCTCCAGGGAGCATCTGGCTTCCTTTCTATTTGTTGATTTTCTTTGGGGCAGGACAGGAGGGAGATTAATGAATAAAGCCATCCCGTCTGAAAAGAACCCCAAACCAACTCCATTTTTCTTGCAGCCTCGAGGGCTTATGTAACCCGGCGCTTTTCTTACTGGCCTCTTATACCCGTCCTCTCCCCCTCTCCCCCTCTCTGCGTTAAGAGCACTCGGAAGCCCAGAACTGCTTCTTTTCAGGCCCCAAAGCTGCCCAGCCACCTCCTTGGAAGCCTCCAGGGTCGCTGTTCAACTTGGAGTCAGTGGCCAAAGAAGAGATAATATATTTGGGGACAGGAGGCTGAGTGGCTGTTTCCTCTCTCTGTCTCCCAACGTGGGGGGAGGGCTCGGGCTGGACGCGGGGTCTTAAAGCCAGGAGGGACCTTGATAATCCTCAGACACAGCGCCCCGGAGACGGACCCACCGACTGGTCCTGAAAGGCAGAAGGGAGGGAATGTTCCCTGAGAAGATACAGACATGAGCCCTCACCTGTCACACGTCGGATGTCCTTGAAATCTGTTTTGTCTTTTAAATTAGGTAAAATTTTCATTCCACTCTCTGTCTGTTGTTGGTTTAGGATGAAAATAAGATTTCCCCTCAAAGTCTTTGAGCAAAATTGAAACCACAGGAAAGATGCATTGAAGCCTGTGGCCTCGAGGACCTCCTGGCCCGCTAGTCTGAGAAGTGGGGGGCCAATGCCACAAACGCCCTTAATCCCCGATTAAGGAAACGATGGTTTGATGGGCTCGGACACTGCCCAAGGTCACCGCTGTCAGTGGCAGAGATGAGGCTGGCCCCTAAGTTTCTTGCTTCCCCGTCCAGCCCACTCTGCACGCGGCAACATTGCCTCTTAGCTCCTGGCGGGGTCTTAAAACACCCTTGTTTTTTGCCTCCTTCCACCTCCAGGATGTTGTGCTCAGACACACACCTCGCTCGCTGTCCCGGGTGAGCCTGGCCTCGGGTTCTGAGGCCGATGGTGCCCCATACCCCTCAGTTTGTGTACAGGGCTTGCCCAACACACAGCACTTGAGCGAGGTGGGCAGGTGCCGGCACGGATCCCGCGGGTACCCCAAAGGCGGTTTCCAGCCACCCGCTCGTGATGCCCACGCCCCCTAGTGGTGGCTTCAGGGACACCTTTGAGCCTAAAGCGACTGGACTGAGTCACAGCAAGAGCGGGTCCCTGAGGAAACTGCCCCCCTTTCTGATCCCATTTCCAGCCCCTAGATCAAGAGGCTCTTTCCTGGAGGGAGGAAGCGGGGAGAACAGGAGGGTAGGGGGCTTACACTGCCTCTCCTGACCCCTGGGCCTCAGGATGTAGACGGAGGGCAGAGTGTGATGGGGAATTCACAGGTCTGAGCTCTGCCTGCACCTCGCCACCTTCACAAAGCACATCTCCAGGGTGAGACACGGGAGGCTGAGGGACGATCCAGACAGATGTGCGCGGGGGGAGCAGACCGACAGGAAGGTGACAAGGACGGAAGGGGAAACGCACGTTAGTATCAGCCGGCACGACGTACCAGGGGCCGCGTGGGCAGCAAGGAAGGCGGAAGAGGTGGCAAGGCAATTGGGAGCAGGGTCCGAGGAGGAAATGGGGACAGTAGGGACCTGCCACGCCAGCCTAAGGGAACAGATCATGGGACGCAGAGATCACAATAAAAGAGCATCGCCGCCAATCATGAGATGCACTCTGGGTGTCACTGCTGGGGACACTGCTGTCCTGCTAACCTGTCAGCAGGTCGAAGCGTCACCTCCTCTGGTGGCTGCGTGTGGAACTTGCCCAGTGGAGGCAAATTCACTAGTATTAGCCTGAAGCTATAGGAGGAAGGACTTTGGAATCCAGCCAAAAGCTTGGCTCTGTTGCTTGTAAGTTATGTCTCCTGGCCTCCCCGAATGTCAGCTTCGTCTCCTCCCCTCCCCTTCCTTGCCCTCCCCTTTCCTTCCCCTCTCTCTCCTCCCCTTCCCTGGAAGCACCTTCTCTCTGACCCCCTAGCCCCCAGCCTCCAAGTGTCTAAATCCTGGCTAACCTTCAGACCCGCCGGTCCCAATGCCACCTTTCTCTGTAAAAGCCTTTCTTGAGTGAGACAGCCAGGTGTGGAGGGAAAACCCAACTCCTGGCTGGTAGTCACTGAGTTGGTTTCCTGGCCTAAAAGGGGATACTAACATTCTTATGGAGTGCTCCCTTGAGCCAAGTGTCGCCTTTCCCTTTGCACATCCCCCCAGTGCCTCACGGATACTGTGGCCCTTACCACCTCCTGCCTGCTTTATGGCTGCCTCCCTTTGGGCTTGGCAGGTCCTCAAGGCCAGAACCTACGTCGAATTCATCTCTGTGACTCCGGGGTCTGTCGTCCTTAGAATCTGGCACGCAGGAGACGCTGAAGAAAGCGTCTGTCGTGTAAATGTGTGGAACTGCCGGGTTCTTCCCGCGGCGGCCGCGTCATTACACACGAGGACATCTTTTCCTTGCTTGCACATCTGTTAGTGTTGGCGACCAGTTATTGGGGTTTCCGTGTGTTCAGGAGAAAGAGAAAACATATGAAAAGTCAAGAGCAGACAAAGAGGGAGGGAGGATGGAGAGCCTCGGAGGAGAGGCTCTGGGCCCGAGCGAAGTTCTGTCCGTCCGTGCGGGACGAGAGCTCCCACCGTGCGGGAAGGGGTGGTCCGTTCTCTCCCTTCTGCTCATTCGCTCACTCCAGAAATACTCCTGGAGCACCTACTATGTGTCCTAATCGTACGTCAGGGTAGTGAAAACGTAGTATGCCTGGATCCTTACTTCAGTAAGCTTATTTGTAGCAGAAGATGGGCGCTATGCCAGATCGATGTCTCATAAAACGTACAGACGGTGATATATATGCGCGTGTATATGGAGGGTCAGAGGAGGGAGGTATTAGGTGAAGCCGTGGGGATCAGGGGCTTCATTTATCCTGGGCTCTGAAGGATATTTCGGTACGTAGGGACAAGGACAGAGGGGAGGCGAGGGAGGGAGAAGAGCACGAACGCATGGGTGCGTAGGGCAGGGACCAGCTGGTTTGCCCAAAGCCGTAGGAGAAAAGAGGTGGGAGGTGAGGCTGGAAAGGAGGTTTGCAAACAGATCAGGGAAGGCCACCTATGCCCGGCTGAGTCTGGTCTCCCCTAGATCGATAACGCAGAGACACGGACATTTCCTGAGCTGGGGACGGCACTGAGACGGTGACACTATAATGAAAAGCCGGTGGGCTCGTGAGACAGGGGACCCGAGCCTGAGACCAGCCGCACACTCCAAGTCAGTCACCTCCCCCAGCCTCAGGTTCCTCCGCCACGAGACAAGGAGTCTGATCTTAATCCCCCGTAGGTACTGAACCTGGGTAAATGCTCTCGGGTTCGTGATCGGAGGTGTGCTTCGGGGAGAGAGAGCGGGCGTCGCAGTGCGGGAAGGACTCGGGGAGAGAAGGAGCGGACAGGTGAGTGGGAGGCCGAAAGGCAGAGAGGACCCGACGTCAGGCCGGGAGATGAGAGGAAGGGGCACGAGTGGAAATTGGCAGTTGTGTGACGCATGTTGGCGTGGCGAGAGTCTGAGTGTGGTAACTCGGGATGATGGCGTCCTCAGCTGTTCGGGAACCCAGGATTCGTTCACATCGGGGAATGAACACAGGTGGTGTTAGGGCCCAAAGCTCCTTTCAGGCAAGTCGTCACAGGAAACAGATGGAGCCTTTGCCCAGGGTCCCTTCCCTGCCTCTCCAACCTGACCGGTTTTAGGAGGTGCACGGCTCTCCCCTGTGCCTTCTGCCACGGCCCCGGGTGGGGGTTGACGCATCTTTTCCAGGCACGTAACTTGGCGTAGCTCACTCCTGTGTCCACGGCCACGGCCACGCTCAGGCTCTCTCTGCATCTGGCGTGGCCCGCTCCCGTGTCCACGGCCACGGCCAAGCTGTCTCTCTCTCCATCCTCCCGCTGACCCAGAGGAGAGATGGACGGGTGCCTTGGGACTTGCTTTCTCTTGCCTCTGAAGCTCGTATCTGTAACCCCCTGCAGCATTAGTGGAGGCAGGGTAAGCCTGGGTCCCTCCCCCTGTGTCGCGGCTCCACCTCGAGGTCTCCGGAGGCTCGGCGGCCAGTCTCCCGGGAGCTAAACCAAGGCTGCAGCCCTCACTCGGGCCTCTCTGGGTCCGGATCAGCTTTCATCCCCTTCCTCAGTCTTTGGTAATAAACTGTACCCGGTGCTGGGGAAACAGGCGAGAGTCACGGTCCACGGCCTTAAATGAAGACCTCACAGCTGACAAACAACGGCAGAGCGCTCAGATGGTCTAACGTAGGAACGTGTATAAGGCCCAGGCTTCACGGACCCACGCTGGGGTGAGGCCTGGGGGATGGGGAGCACCGATTATTTCTTGGATGGTCAGGGAAGGCTTCAAAAAGGGGGCAAGTCACCCTCGAGTCGAGTTTTGAGAGATCGGCAGGAGGTCCTCAGGCAGGCACGGAGCCAGCGATGCCACGGCAGGTCCAAAGGCAGAAAGGGTGAAGCGGTGAGGCCCTCCGCGCTCCGCGGAGCTGGAGCCCGGGGTGCGGGTGGACAAGCGGCAGGAATCATGCCGCCAAGTAGGCAGAGACTAAACCATGCAGGGCCTTGAATGCTAGGCTCAGAGGTTGCATTTGATCCCCAAAGCAGTAGGATTGATTTAATCACGACGGTCACGACAGCTGGGTGTCCTTGCTCCAGAGCAGAGCTGTGCTCCAGAGGGGCTCTGACAAACCCACCCATTCTGGAGAATAACTGACTCCCAAGCTCGCAGGCGAATCCGGGTTACCTGCAGCGTGAGAGTCTGGAGCTGGGGGGAAGCGGGCCGGACACCCCCGTGGGTCTGATGGCCCTGGTCTTAGAGAAAGAATCATTAGTACATTCCTTAGAGACGGGAGAAGTTGATGGTGTCCCCTTCCGTCTGTTCACCACTTGGGGGCTGGTTTCACCGTCAGACTGTGTCCCTGGGATCTGGCTGGGACCGGGTTGGGGACACAGCACCCCCTGGAGGCAGGACTGTGTGTGTGCCCGGCAGGGCTGGGGCTGCTCCCTTCCCAGGAGCCCGGCCAGCTTGGGGGTGGGGGCGTGGCGGATTGTTTGTCCGCTTCTGCCTCTCGCCCCCTCGGAGAACAAAGCTGCCTGGCCGTGGGAGGTGGCGTGGCAGCTGGGGGACAGCCGGACGAGGCAGAGAGAAAGGCTGGCACCGCAGGCACGCAGCTGGAGGCGGCTGTCACAACAGAGTTCCAGCCAGTGGCCAAAATCTCCGTCCGGTGCCGTGAACGCCCAGCCCCGACGCCGGGCTCCGTGTTCCCTGCACAGGGCCCCGCAGAGGCGCTTTCCCCAGACCGCGGCACCCGTGAGAATGGACCCGGGTACACGAAGCAGTTGTTGCAAAAGTCCTGGGGGTGCCTGGCTGGCTCGGTCGGTGGGGCGCGTGACTCTTGATCTCGGGGTTGGGAGTTCGAGCCCCGCGTTGGGTGTGGAATCTACTTAAAAACAACAACAACAAATAAATAAATAAATAAATAAATAAATAAATAGAAAAAAAAAAGCGTTCTGGACCGGATCCCAAAGCCCTGGGTTCTGGTTCCAACTCTACCATTAATCTGTACTTACTTCATAGTGTGACGGCCAAATTCCATATTTTACGGACTGCGATGGGATAACATCATCACAGGCTACTGTTTGGGGAGGATAAGCGAGGCTTCCCTTGGGCCCCAAGAGCTTCCGTTCCTGAAGTCAGGCGGAATCTTTCCTCAGCACAAAGCTAGGACTTTGAGGATGGGTCCCCGAATGTCGCCCTAGGACGTCCGGGGTAGAGATGGCGCGGAAGGGGCAGGCATCCTGTCCCCCGTGAGGGTAGTTGAGAGGCTGCACCTCCTCTGTGGACTCTCTGCGAAGTGCCAGTCCATCCTGCCCTTGGACACCCCCAGGCACGGAGCGCTGTCTGCCTCCCGAGAAGCTCTTTCACGTTTGGTTGTCCTGATTGTTACATTGTGCCTTGTCATCTGGATCTGGAATCTTTTCCTCTGTGGTGTGGATTCATCGGTGCTGGCGGTTCCTCTTGGAGCTCCAAGAGCAGGTCCAAACCCCTGTTCGTGTGATCGCCCTTCAAACCAAGTATTTGTGATCCGGAATTGCTCAGATAATTTTGGGGCCCAAATATGCAACCCAACATTTATCCTTTTTGTTAGACTTAGCCCATTCCTCTGGCTCCTTTTGGGTCCTAATTCTGCCCCATACCTTGTATTTGCGATCTGTTCCAGCTTTGTGTCACCCTCGTAACTGGTGGCCGCGTGTTCTATAGTTCTGAATAAAATTAATGTTGCAAACAGGGGCGCCTGGGTGGCTCAGTCGGCTAAGCGTCTGACTCTTGGTTTCGGCTCAGGTCACGAACTCGCGGTTTGTGAGTTCGAGCCCCGCATCAGGCTCTCTGCTGACGGTGAGGAGCCTGCTTGGGATTCTCTCTCCCTCTCTGTGCCGCCCTAAGGGCACCTGGGTGGCTCAGTCGGTTAAGCGTCCGACTTGGGCTCAGGTCATGATCTCACGGTTCAAGAGTTCAAGTCCCGCATCAGCGGACAGCCCAGAGCCTGGAGCCTGCTTCCGATTCTGTGTCTCCCTCCCTCTCTCTCTCTGCCCCTCCCTCACTCGTGCTCTGTCTCTCTCTCTCAAAAATAAATAAAAACATTTAAAAAATAAAAAAAAAGAAACTAAAATAAAAAAATTATGTTCAGTCATCCACAGCTTTCCAGGGCTCCCTCCATCCGCTAATAGTTCCTCAGAGTCTCTCAGGAAGGTTCCACATCTTTTCCAGTTTGAGGATCAAATGAGAAGGCACACTAATGGGCGAGCTTTAAAATGGTAGAGATGCGGGGGCTGTGCTTTGTCTTTACTGCTGCTATTGAGTGCTGAAGGGGGCTATACCTGGGCTTGAAATCGTAATTCTCCAAACCTCAGAATTATAAAGCTTCCCTTTTGCTCCAAAGTAGATAAGGGTATTGGGAAGTGGACAAAGGTCCCAAGTGGTCGAGCGCTGGTAAGCAGGCTCCTGGCTGCCTCTGAACATTCTGGGATTCTCATCCATTGGTGACCGCCAATTCAGGGTCTATTTGGGTGGGGGGTTTAAACGGGCCCAAATAATTTAGTTTTCCAGATGTCGGGCCGTGGGGAAGATGGGGTAAGGGAGCAACGTGAAGAATGATGATGCGACGGCCCAGATTTTTTGGAATGGAGAAGGAGATGAGCTTCTCTGTTCTCCAAGTAGGACCCAAATCCCCGGAGATCACCCTCCTCCTTCCCAGAAGGTCTGGTCATCAGATCCAGAGTCCAAGGGTTCAGTGATTGAAATCCTATCTCTGCTGGAAAAGTACAAGCTACTCCTTGGGCAGAGCTACCGGCACCTTGCGTGAAGCGAGATGTCTCCTATTTCGGAGCCTTGTCCCACTTTCTTCCATCAGGACAAACAGCGATCCTGAATTTGAGCTTGTGCGGACGTGACCGCTAATCCACACCAACTCTCCTACCTCACCCGGTCAAGGCCACTTTGCCGCCCCTGACCTGGCATTTCCCTCTGCACCGCCAGGAGGCCTCGGCGTGGTGGTTCCCTCCTCCTTTCCCATCGCTCAGCTCTTTCTGCTCAGGTCCTGCCCGTGCTATTCCCACCGCCACCTGACCCAGACCGAATCCCCCCGGATGATGCAAATAGATGATGGTGATGGCGATGATAAAGTAGTAATAATAATATGCAGTGAAATGGTCCAGGTCCTTAGAAAACATCTCAGAGGGTAGCAGGTTGGGCAGTTTCCGCTGTTTTCTGAGCCAGATGAGTCCCCTGGTTGTCACCAGTGAGTACTGCCCTGGGGCTAGGGGAAAGGCAGGGAAATGAAGGGTTTGTGTGTTTTCAGGGGCGGGGGGTGGCCTGGAAGGATTTCAACAGGATAGGCTTTCTTGCCCTGCCATTCATGAGGGTGGGGAGGGATCCTATTTCAGAATTAGAGATCTTGACGGAACTGGTTTTGCGGGGAAGAGAGACCAGGAGAACGCTTTCCTCTGGCCCCACCTTCCAGGACCTGTGCTTGTCACAGAGAATCACAAAGATCAGACTTCCCTGCGATTATCTGCTCCCTGAATGTGTGTCTGGCTCACCAGGCTGGGAGTTCTTGGAGAGCAAGGGTGAGGTCATTTGCATTGTTGGCTTACCAGCGTCCTGCACAGCGCCCGGCGAATAGCGAGTGCTCAGTAAATATGCGCTAAATGGTAAGATCGGTGACCCCGAAACGCACGTCACTTCTTCCTTCGCCGTGGGCGGTGGCCAGCAGTTGGCTGGCTTCCTGCAATAACCCCCGTTATGCCGTCTCGCTCCCTCCAGATGACGTCGGTGGCCAAGGTGTACTACAGTCAGACCACTCAGACGGAGAGCCGGCCCCTCGTGGGCCCAGGGGTCCGACGGCGGAGGGTCCTGACGAAAGACGGCCGCAGCAACGTCAGAATGGAGCACATCGCCGACAAGCGCTTCCTGTACCTCAAGGACCTGTGGACGACCTTCATCGACATGCAGTGGCGCTACAAGCTTCTGCTCTTCTCCGCGACCTTCGCGGGCACCTGGTTCCTCTTCGGGGTGGTGTGGTACCTGGTGGCTGTGGCCCACGGAGACCTGCTGGAGCTGGGCCCCCCGGCCAACCACACCCCCTGCGTGGTGCAGGTGCACACGCTCACGGGGGCCTTCCTCTTCTCCCTCGAGTCCCAGACCACCATCGGCTACGGCTTCCGCTACATCAGCGAGGAGTGCCCGCTGGCCATCGTGCTGCTGATCGCCCAGCTGGTGCTCACCACCATCCTGGAAATCTTCATCACGGGCACCTTCCTGGCGAAGATCGCGCGGCCCAAGAAGCGGGCCGAGACCATCCGTTTCAGCCAGCACGCGGTCGTGGCCGCCCACGACGGGAAGCCCTGCCTCATGATCCGCGTTGCCAACATGCGGAAGAGCCTCCTCATCGGCTGCCAGGTGACGGGCAAACTGCTCCAGACCCACCAGACCAAAGAGGGCGAGAACATCCGGCTCAACCAGGTCAACGTGACTTTCCAAGTGGACACGGCCTCGGACAGCCCCTTCCTCATTCTGCCCCTCACGTTCTACCACGTGGTGGATGAGACCAGTCCCTTGAAAGACCTCCCCCTTCGCAGCGGCGAGGGGGACTTCGAGCTGGTGCTGATCCTAAGTGGGACGGTGGAATCCACCAGCGCCACCTGCCAGGTGCGCACCTCCTACCTGCCGGAGGAGATCCTCTGGGGCTACGAGTTCACGCCCGCCATCTCGCTGTCAGCCAGCGGCAAATACATAGCGGACTTCAGCCTTTTTGACCAGGTTGTGAAGGTGGCCCCTCCCAGCGGCCTCCGCGACAGCGCGGTGCGCTACGGAGACCCGGAGAAGCTCAAGTTGGAGGAGTCCTTAAGGGA
This sequence comes from Puma concolor, assembly GCF_028749965.1. Classification (NCBI taxonomy): domain Eukaryota; kingdom Metazoa; phylum Chordata; class Mammalia; order Carnivora; family Felidae; genus Puma; species Puma concolor. Next base: position 4,739,638 of record NC_141683.1, on the reverse strand, counting down.
GCAAGCGGAGAAGGAGGGTAGTGCCCTAAGTGTGCGTATCAGCAACGTCTGATGGCCCGCGGCCCCACCCGCCCCCGTCTCTCTGGTCTTTCCTCTTTCGGCAGCCCGGGTGAGGGCTGTTGATACCCAGGTTAGCTGGAGAGCCCCCGGAAGCACCCATTCTCCACTCCCTCCGCTTTAACCTGGCGGCCTGTGGGTAGGCGAGGCCAACTGGAGTCCGAGCTTTCCTTCCATCGTCCCCTTCAGCCCACCCCACCCGTCCCCAAGACACGCAACTCCCCGACACCAGGATGGGGGAAGGAGAGGGAAGATTAAGGCTGAAGTGGCTCAGGACGCATCAGCCATGCTTGGAGACCCACATCAGGAGGACCACGCAGTTGGATGGACAGACTCCCCCCCCCCCCCCCCACCGCCACCACCACCACCGTGAAATTTGGTGACCTGGGGCCGGAGCCCCCACCCGCCTCTAATTTCCCACCCAGCTAGTTCCCTAAGGCAAGACTCTGATGGTTGTTTTGGAGTCCGCGCCCTCAGAAATACGGGAATCCGGAATTAATTGATCCTGGGTTCTCTACCAACCCCTGTTGAAAGGAGTCAGGGTTTCTCATAGTGTAATTTCTGCTGGCACATTCTGACTAGAACCTTGGTCACCCCCGTTTTCCTCTTTCTATCTTCTCCAGTGGACCCTGTCTTAGGATACCCAGTTTTCTCACAAAGCCGCCTCTTCTCTCAGAGAATAGAGGTTGACGGGCGCCCATCCCGGAATCTGAACCCTTCGGTGTGGAGTGACGAATGCAGAGCCCTAGTCCAAAGCCCTGACCCTATCCTCCAGACAGCCCTGGGGGGGATCTGTCTCCTGTGACCCGTGGATGGGATGGCCCTTGCCGGTATGTTCCCAACCCCCACGGAAAGGTCTGGAAATGGTGTTCCAGGTACTTACAGGGCACAGATTCCCAAGGAAAGCGACATTAACCCTACCATGCAGGATGAGTACATTCTCAGACCTCCAGACTGCTGTGTGGAGCCTCTGGGAATTGGGGGCGCTTTATTAGGGTTTGGGCTGGGGCAGAACTCTGGCTGGTGGACACCATTCTCCCTGTCACCCTTCTGAAGTCTCAGCTGTTTCACTAGGCAGTGCTGGGAGGGAGGGAGACTATATTTCCTGACCCAACCACCGGGGTCTCCCTGAGCCATTCCCGAGACTTGGGCAAAGTGGGCACCGGTCCCATCTCCACTCCCCTCTGCCGTGAAGAGGAAGAAGTTAAAGGGTACGCTTTAGATCAACCTCAGGCCAGTCCTTGTTCCCTGGTGGGGACTGTGGGAGGGGCCAAGAAGGGCGTTTGGGCACCAGAACGTTCTCTAAAGCCCCAAACCCCAAGAGTGCCTCCTGGTCTCATTTAGGTGCCAAGGAACTGCCCCCGTGCCCCCACGGTGGCTTGGCATAGAGTCCTTGTGCGAATGCAGTGGCAGTTTAAGGTGGACTCAGCCAACCGTTACGAGCTCCAACACTCGCACAGGCCGTGGACACGCGTTTGCGTGCCGAGCTTCGGAAGAAACGCACGGTTCTGAGGCTGGACCTGTGGTCACGGCTCACGCGACTGCACGAGACCCTCTTCTACGCAGCTCTCCTTGAACTCAACTCCGTTTTGAAACTGAAGACCCTTCGTTCTTCCCTGACCGTAAACCCCACCAACGCCCCCTAGCTCTCAAGAAAACGAGAACCAGAAAAACTTGAAAATCTGATACAGAGAACAGAAGGCAAAGAGCCAGTTTCTGGGCTCTCGACTTTATTCAACGTTAGACTTACCTGATTTCTTTCTGTGTGTAAGGGCCCAAAATACTGGACAGTGTGTGCGTGCGTGCGTGTGTGCGTGTGCGCGTGCGTGTACCTTCTCCATCAGCAAGCCATCCTGTGCTAGTTTCTTCTGTGCACGGCTGTGTCCCTCCTGAGGGAAATCCTCTCTCCCGAGTGCCCCGCTGTCTATTCTAGGCCCCCGGACTCAGATTCTTGCATAACAAAATAAGGACATGTTCTGCCTTAACCTTTTTGATTCTCCTCCCAGACCCCAGACTTTGCTCTAAGCTGCACTTTAAATCATACTGTCCTTTTAACACAACCTGGCTTCCTCAGCCATGAGCCTCCCTGGAGGACAACGCTTCCCCCCCACCCTAACCGGCTCTTCGTATCACCCCCTCTTCCTCGGAGCTGAAATCCTTTCTCCGGCTGTCGGACAAGCTTTATAAGCAGCCACGTCTGGTGAGCAGTGGGTCCCCTGACCACAGCAACCATGGACTTGGGATGTCAGGAGAGCACTGGGCACCCACGTTAACCGGGAGATTCCAGACGGGCAAACAAGCGACAGGGAGGGTACTCAGGGTGTGACGAAGACAGAGGGTGGTGCTGAGGGACCTGGCGAAATCACGAAGCCGGAGTCTCCCTTGGACGAGCGGACGAGTCGTAGGCGGAGGCTTGGGAAGTAGCACATGGTACAAATGGAAGGTTTACCTAAGGAGAAAGCGACAGAGATAATATATATATGTAGACAGATGTATGTATATAGATGTTTATAGGACCAAATATACTGAATGTACAGAAAGGAGATCTTAGCACGGGGGCAGTTCTGTTGCTCTGGTTCGGGGGGAGGGCTCCCCAGATTTCCAGACTTCTGCCCAGTGATCCTGGTCTCCGTGCGGAGACAGCTGATGAGGCTTTCAGGTTTGAGGACGGGAGAGGGAGGCGTGGAAGCCGCTCTTCAGACGCCCATGAGGCTGCTGACAACCCCTGCGTGCTGAGGCCCGGGAGGAGGGGGACAGGAGGACACGGGGGGAGGACGCTTGGGCCATGGGCATCTAGAGTCCACTTACGCTGCGCGCTCCGCCCCAGCAGTGTCCTGTCACTGTAGCACTTTTTTTTTTTTTGGTTTTAAAATAAAAAGCACCTTCTGTTTCCTGGTCTTGAAGTCCGCTGTATTTCCTTCTTCTACAGGGGTGGAGACAGGGGGGGGGGGGGGGGGGAGGGGGACTGCAGCCCCAGCCCCGTGGCGCGGGTGGGGTGGGGGGGCTGTCACACCAGAAGCTGACCCCCCGGGGGGATGGGAGGCATGGATGGGGACGTCTCCACCCTAGACTCCAAACGCCAGGACTGCACAGGTGTTGGGCTGCGGACGAGCCCCGAGGCAGAGCCCCAGCCCTCGCCCGGGCTGCATCCGGCCCCGACACTGTCTATGCCGGGAGTCCTACTAGCGGCACCGGGCACCGGGGAGGGCGGGGTGAAAAGGGGGAGTGGGGCCACCCGCCCCAGGGGAGGGTGCAGTGCCACGGGAGGCTTCTGAAATCCTGACTCTGTGCTTCACCTCGTTAGGCACGGCCCACCCCTGCCAGCTAAGAAGACCGTGCAAAGATTTCCCTGTGAGGCCCCGGCAGGGAGGGGCAGGCAGTTCTCACACCGCTGCTGCAAGTCGGGGACGCTGCCCCCTCCCCTCGGCTGCTACCGGGTCCTCCCCGCGCCGGTTAACCTAGTGTCTCTGTAAGAAAACCCAGCTGTAGCGTCCGCACGGCCCGTGGGCTTCGGATCGGCCGGTTCTGCCGAAGCACACGTGTCCAGGGACGGCTTTTCCGTTCCCCGCGTTCAGATGAAACCAGCTCTTTTTACCTGGTTAAAAAAGACGTGAGCTTCTTTGGCTTATTTTATTTTAGTCTGTTCAGAACATGCTGCTAAACAAAATGGGACGAATCTCTGCTCTAAGTCAAAGCCAATCCTAGTACGGGCCGAACTCACAGGCCTGAGGGAAGGGAGGGTGGAGTGAGGCGGGGAGGGAAGAAGGGAGCATGTGGCCAGGCCCCTCCCCTTTCCCACTTCCCTCCCTCCTTCCGGGAGCCCCCTTCATCAACCTTGGGGGCCTTTAGTTTAGCAAATCCCTTTCACACTCGACTTTGGTTTTTTTTTAAAGACCCAGAAATCTGGATATTGGCTCAGCTCAATCTGGGAAAGCCCAGGTGCTTTGGGTCCCGGGCACTGTGCCCTTCCAGCCGGTGATTCACACGCCCGATTTCCCTTCCATGCTACCGTGTGCACGCACTCCTCACACATCCTCGAGGCTCTCCAAGCCCGTTCACTTAACTGTGGGCATCTTGCCCCGACATTCGGAGAAATGGGTTTCTCTTCTACGCTTACCCAGCACTCACCCGAAAAAGATCTGGTTGTCGGCCCCCGGTCCCGAACCGTCTCTGACAAGAAGTAACACATCCCGGAGTCACTGACTCCTGTTCCCTAGAAATGGAAGGACAGAGGGAGGAGGAGGGAGAATACGGGTCTCGTATCATCGTCAACAGATGTTTTACCCACGACATTTCGGCAACACTAGTTTAGGGACGAGCCAGTCGTAAGACACGGGGGACGGAGGATGTACGAAACATCCAGTCCCTCAAACTTTGAAGAAACTTGCAAACTTGTGTGGAAAACAAGACAGAGCAACAAGTCACGGGCACCGAGGCCAATGGCAGGTAGCATCCGCTAAGGACCAGGTATGCCATTCACAACACGTGCTAGAGAGTGAGACCTCGGGGGACAATAATACTTCACAGGGACAAGCACCAGGCAAGGGATGATAACAATCTACGAGGTCTGGCTAGAACACATTTGATGGAACGTTCAAGAAACATCAGCAAATGCTGAGTTCCTCTTATGTGGATGGTAAGAGTACCATTCGAGGAACAGGGATAGAAGACATGACACCGGCCAGGAGGGATGGACGGCCTCACTGGGCTTTGCTCTGCTCTCCTGCACAACTCCCTCCTGTCCGCCAACCCCAAGCCTTGCTAACTCTTACGACGCCCTTCTCAGACCAAAACGCCTGTTAAAAGCCATGGCTTGGGGCGCCCGGGTGGCTCAGTCGGTTGAGTGTCCGACTTCGGCTCAGGTCACGATCTCGCGGTGTGTGAGTTCGAGGCCCGCGTAGGGCTCTGTGCGGACAGCTCGGGGCCTGGAGCCTGCTTCGGATACGGTGTCTCCCTCTCTCTCTCCGCCCCTCCCTTGCTCATGCTCTGTCTCTGTCTCAGAAATAAGTAAACATTAAAAAAAAAAAAAAAAAAAAAGCTATGGCTTCGCCACATACCCCCCTTTCATAGCACTTATCAGAGCGGCCACTTCACTCGTGACTGGATCTCACTGATGTCGGTCTTGCTCACCAGACTTTAAGTACCATGTGAATGGGACTCATGTCAGGGTTTGGTCACGGGCACGGCTGGCACTTAGCCCAGGACCTGCATGTATGATACTCAAGAAGAAGGGAAGAGGGAGGGAAGGAACTTGCCTGGAGTTCACACCGCTAGTATGCAGTGGAGCTCATACGTCTGTTAAACGCCCACAGAAGACTTAGGTAGCAGATCTCCTAAGGCAAGACGCAATTAACTGATTACAAACAAAAAAATAGAACAGACACTAAACTCTACTGTTCTACAACGAGAGATCATTTCCACTAGTTAAGGTCTAGGGAGAGTTGACATAGGAGTAGAGGTTGGAATCCGGCATCCAAGGACCAACAGTAGTTAAGTAAGTGAAAAGAAATTCGGCCCTTTGTAGATGGTATAGCACGAGCAAAAGCATGGCAGGAAGAAAGCATAAAGCCGCAACAGAGGGCTTTATAGGTGAATAGATGGCAAAGGTAGGGCAATGGAGGGACCGAATGGCACGTTAAATGGCCCATGATTTTTTTCTGTAGGCAGTTGGGAGCCATTGAAAATGTTTGAGGAAGGAAAGGATCTAATTAAAGTGCTGTTTATGGCTATCAGCCTAGCAGCAGAATTGAGAGACAGGAGACACTAAACCAGTTAAAAGACCTACAAAAGCCTGGGGGAAGGGGCGGGGGGGGGGGTGGGCGGGAAGGTAAGCACCACAGACCCTCGTGTAGTGTAGGTGGTCAGGACGTATGATTAAGTGGAGTTGTTGGAGGTCTGGACTAAGGTACAGGATGCTGAGCCTGAAAAGAATTAGGAGTCGATCAAAAAGAAATGACAAAGCAGGAAATATAAGCAAGATCCATGAAAAAGAGTGACTGAATCGATCAGTATTCCAGCAGAAACCAGATGGTGCACTCCAAGGGCTAATATGGAGAGGACTCAGTGAAGGCATTTTTACAAAGGTGTGGGCAGGGCTAATAAACCAACAAGGGCTGGTGAGGCACCCAGGGACTCCCGACAGCAGGAAGCCTTTAGCAGTCTTAAACCTGCCCGGAAGGTTACTGGAACCTGGTGAGAGTTGGAGCCAAAGGGAGGGGGCTGGAGTAGCTCCAGTGGAAGTCAGGGTCTCGGGCAGCCGAACTCAGCCACTGCCAAAGATCTGCTAGTCCCCCCCACCGGCCTATTCTGATGGGGGAGCCAGAGGGCAGGGAAGGCCGCGTGACGCTGCCCAGAACAGGGCAGAAAAGATGGGAGAGTAGACCTGGAAAGGTAATGAGGGCAAGACAGGATGATGACCAAGGTCAAGGCACCGGCGGAGGAGGCTAGCTAGGGACAAGCTACGCACTTGCATGCTTTCCCTAGCCATGGGCTCTAAAAGGGTGAGAGCCTAGAGGCAGACAGTGAAAGGGGGAAGTGTTAAGTAATTGCTCAAGAGGCAATCCACACGTGAGCTTTGAAAAAATGGTAGCTCTTCCGGGAGGAGGTGAGAAATAGAATCCCTAAGCCCAATGCCCAAAGCTCGGTATGGGCCCCTCTAAGCCTGTGGTTCTGTCCCACCTAGAAGCAAGGAACAGAAGTTGGACCTCCCCGTCCAATCTATTTGCCTGAACTCCAGTCCCTTCTTCAGTCCTCAATTACTGTCTGTATCTCGGCCCTTTGACTGCAGTACTCCAAGCTGAGTTTCTTTTGGTTAGCTGTTTCTTGTTTCCTTATCTGTCCAATATGGTGCCTCCCACCTATTAATAAATAAGCTCTAGAGGGTCAGATGGTTGGGGCCTTTCTGCCACACTACTAAACCAACTGCGCCAGAGGAACCCTTAGTTAATCCTCAGACATCCTCCTCCCCTAACTTTCTGGGACTAAGCCTCACTTATGTACCACTGGCAGATGAGAAGAATCATCAGAGCAAGGATCACAGTGAGAGTAAATATGAGAACGATGCATACAAGAGATCAATGAGAGGAGGCAGAGAGGGAGATCAGAGTGCACCAGCAACATTTTATTTGCAGGTTAGCCACACGGTAGTCAGAAATGATCTGAGCCAGGGGAGCCTGGGTGGCTCAGTCGGTGAAGCGTCCGACTTTGGCTCAGGTCATGATCTCACGGCTCAGGAGTTGGAGCCCCACATCGGGCTCTGTGCTGACAGTGCAGAGCCTGGAGCCTGCTTCGGATTCTGTGTCCCTCTCTGGCTCTGCCCCTCCCTGCTCAATCTCTCTCTCTCTCAAGAATCAATAAACATTAAAAAAAAAAAAATTAAAAAAAAAAAAAAGAAGATCTGAGCCAGATAGAATTGCTTTTGCTTTCCAGCTCTGCCTTTAGGTCATGATGTGACTTAGGAAAAAATTACTTGACCTCCGTTAAGTCCTGCTTTCTTCATTTGGGAAGGCAGGGTATCCACCTTGCGTGGTAAGTGTCGAGCACGATGCCTGACACACTGCAAACAAGGCCTCAACAAAGCCGGCTGTTTGAAGTCATCGTCACCACCATCACCAGCAGGGTGATGCGCTGTCATTACAGACGCAGCCACGGTACCAAAACGACAGTTAAAAGGAACTATCCACATAAGGCACGTCATTACACCGAGGCACACAAAAGGAGAAAAAGGTATCGGGATATAAACATGGAGTGTTAATACGATTAATACGGTTCATCCACAGGATAAATGTAAATTGCGTGATGGATGAACGGGGCAAGGGAGAGCAGTCGTGGGAGCTGCACGCTGAGGCTGAATGGCCTCACCTACTCTGTAAAACCTGGAAGTCAATATCTGCCCGACATTTCTAATGTGCCTAACATGGCAGTCAATTATGAGTGACTGAAAAGAAACTAAGGATAAGATATCGTCCCTAACCTCAGAAACCCAACAATCTCGTTGAAAGGTTACGAATAGAACCTGAAATACATGAGGACATCCGGTGGTTCTGCAGACTAAGTGCAGTGAGTGTCCAAGAAGGGAAAGAGCTAATGGGCTGGAGTCCTTGGTGAGAAATTCAGGGGAGCACGGTCGGGGGAGGGGGGGGGACGGGGAGGAAGGGGGCAGAAGCTGAGACAGGTGAAGGACATCAGAGAGAGAAAAGGGCTGGGAGTAGGGAGTCCGCCGAGGATGCCGCCCTAGAGGGACTCTGGTCAGAGGACGATCCAGATTGCCCTGCAGGTGCCGGACCTGCTGTTCTGCTGCACCTGTGACGTTGGGGCAAAGAGGAAATGGCTGTTTCCACGCTCAGTGCTCACAACAGTGAGCACTAAGCACGGTCTGTAGCCCCATGTGCCCCACAGCTGCCGCGGAGGCAGTTTTTATGTGCACGTGGCAGGGAGACCTACCTTTGGGCTTCTAGCTGGGAACGCCGAGCAAGGCACTAACCGCTTTGGTTTTCAGGTTCTTTGTCCATAAAAGGAGACTTGTCATGAGGGTTACAGGAGATGTGCATAGAGATGAGCATGTGACCGGCCTCTGGCACAACGGGACTGACCAGGAAGAGGGTCTTCCCCTCGTGGAAGTGCTCATTCTGTAGGTCCGTCTGGGGGTAGGGCTTTCTGGAAGTCTGGGCAAGTGTGTTGTGAACCCCCGGCTGCTAGGAGTGGCCTGTGTCCTGCCGTTGCTCCCTGCGGGGGCTTCCAGGCCCTGTGCCCGCACACCCTGCTCTAAGGACACTTGAGACAAACAGAGAACTCTTAGCTGAACAGGAGGCAGGCTGGGAAGAAGAGAGACAGCAGAGGGCCACACCTGGCTTTGTCCTGCCAAGGAGACGTGATGGGGCGACGGGCAGCCAGCAGCGGGCTAACTATAACCCTATAAGCAGCCCTCTAAACCAGGGCACTGGAGAGTGGAGAAGGGTTGGTTTTGGTAACCCCACTGCGGGTAGCTGGTGTGACGACGGCTAAAAAGAATAAAAATTTTAGATTAAAAAAAAAAAAAAAAGGGGAACGTCCAAAATCAATTCAACTTGTACAGAATGCCTACTACCAGCCTGCTAATGTGTTAGGCGCTGAGGCACAGAAAAAAAACAAGATAGTCTCTGTTCTCAAAGAACTCAAGGCGTCCCGACGGAAAACGAGGGAAGCGGGACGTACAAAAAATCGGGTATCACAAGGCAGTGCGACAAATGCTGTAACAGAGACTGGTCATTCCATAAGAGAGAGCCGGAGCACCGGGATGGCAGGCACCGGCCAGGGCTTAGGTAGCAGGCAGGGTCTCGTGCGGGAACGACCTAGAGCTTAGAGGCCCCTGCACCCCAGTCCGTCCACCCCCGGCGGAGAGGAGGCAACTACATCACACTGCGGATGAAACCATAATCTGAGAGCCAGGACGTGCTTTTTAAGGCCGGAAGGGTCGAATTGCTGGCTGGGGACGGGAAGGCCACCTTGACACAAGGAAGGGCCAACTCCGCAGCGGCGAGACCCGGGGACACCTTCCCCGCTCCCTCCCACCCAGGGCTGCCGGACAAAACAGCAGCCGTCCAGTTCGGTTCCAGTCCGGGCACACGAAGCATAGTTTCAACATATAGGCGCTTCCCGAGTACTCACGGGGCACGCACGCTGGGCCCGGCCCACACGCCCCGGTTCCCGGCGGGCTGGCGGAGGGACGCCCGGCAAGCGATCGCGGGTCATCTTCCCTTCATCCGCGGGTCTCCGGCCCGGGGGACGCGGCCCGAAGTTCGTCCCGTCCCAGGCTCCGTCTCCGCTGACCGGAGATGCGGCGGGGGAACAGGCGGCACGAGCAGAGCTAAGCCGCCGCGACTCCGGGACCACGCCGGCCGCCCTCCGGGAGCCAGGGCACCACGCCTCCCTCAAGGACCGGAAGTCCCGCCCCCGCCGAGGGAAGGCGCGGCAGCGACACAGCCAATCCAGAGGAAGGCACGCTCGGCCGGGCCACTGAGAGCGCGGCGCGGCGCCTCCGACCGGAAGCGGGGCGGGGGCGGGGCCTCCTGCCGGAAGCGACCGCCCGGCCGAGGTTTCGGTTGGCGGCCGGCGGGTGGGAGATGCGCCCGCGAGCGAAGGGCGGGCGTTCGAAGGCAGCTCAGCGCTGGGGCTGAGCGGCTGAGGCGCCGCGCGGTCATGGCCCCCACCAAGCCCTGGGGAGAGTGGTTCCTGGGCCTGCGGGTGCCGCCCGCCGGCGTCTTCGGGGTGGCCTTCCTCGCCCGGGTGGCCCTGGTTTTCTACGGCGTCTTCCAGGACCGGACGCTGCTCGTGCGGTACACGGACGTCGACTACCGGGTGTTCACGGACGCCGCGCGCTTAGTCACCGAGGGGCGCTCCCCGTACCTGCGGGCCACGTACCGCTACACCCCGCTGCTGGGCTGGCTGCTCACGCCCAACGTGTACCTGTGCGAGCTCTTCGGGAAGTTTCTGTTCATCAGCTGCGACCTGCTCACCGCCTTCCTCCTCTACCGCCTGCTGCTCTTCAAGGGGCTGGGCCGGCGCCGGGCTTGCGGCTACTGTGTCTTCTGGCTCCTTAACCCGCTGCCCATGGCGGTGTCCAGCCGCGGCAACGCCGACTCGATGGTGGCGGCGCTGGTGCTGGCGACGCTGTACCTGCTCGCGAGGAGGCAGGTGGCGTGCGCCGCGGTGTCGTACGGCCTCGCCGTGCACATGAAGATGTACCCGGTGACCTACATCCTGCCCATCGCCCTGCACTTGCTCCCGGAGCGCGGCGGCCACCCCGGTGACCCCGGCGGGCCCCGCTGCCCCTTCCAGGCCCGCCTGTACGAATTCCTCAAGAGGCTGTGCAGTCGGGCCCTGCTGCTCTTCGTCGCCGTCGCCGGGCTCACGTTTTTCGCCCTGAGCTTCGGCTTCTACCAGAAATACGGCTGGGAGTTTCTGGAGCACACCTACCTGTACCACCTGACGAGGCGGGACATCCGGCACAACTTCTCGCCCTACTTCTACATGCTGTACTTGACCGCGGAGAGCCCGTGGAGCTTCTCCCTGGGCCTCGCCGCCTTCCTGCCGCAGTTCCTCCTGCTGTCGGCCGTGTCGTTCGCCTACTACAGGGACCTCGTCTTCTGCTGTTTCCTGCACACGGCCATCTTCGTGACTTTTAACAAAGTCTGCACCTCCCAGTACTTTCTTTGGTACCTCTGCCTGCTGCCCCTGGTGATGCCGCTGGTGAGGATGCGGTGGAAACGCGCCGTGGTTCTCCTGATGCTGTGGTTCATCGGGCAGGCCCTCTGGCTGGCTCCTGCGTACCTCCTGGAGTTTCAGGGAAAGAACACCTTTCTGTTTATCTGGTTAGCTGGTTTGTTCTTCCTTCTTATCAACTGTTCCATCCTAATTCAAATTATTTCCCATTACAAGCAGGAACCCCTGGCGGAGAGAATCAAATATGACTAATTCGTGCTCCCGTTCTTCCGCCACTTCTAGTACATTCTGATGGTGCCGAATGGGCCAGAAGAGAGCTTTGGAGACATTTTTTGAACATCCTGTGCACGCTGGTGAAAGTTCAGTTGGGAGCATGAATCCCGGCCCCAAGGGAGATTAAAACGAATGGTTGCCTTGTATATAAAGGGGACTCAATAATTGAGGTCCGCCTCTAGGAAATCTTAGGCCTCATTCATCGGGAACACGATGGGGAGGAAAGGTTACTTGTTTCGACACCGAAAGGCTGATGAAACTATCAGATGCCAAAAGGTTTTTGAAGAAAAATAGAGGAATGTAGTCAGTCCTGGGGTCTAACCCAGTATTCGTACCAGCTACACTATGCTGAAGAGTCTAAAGCTGTCTTTCCTTTTCAACCCCCCACTTTTTCTTTTGAAAGCTTTCCCAATAGCTGTGAAAACTCACGGAATGTTCCTAAAGTACAGCTTTTAGATGTAAAGTGGTAAAGATTAACTCTTGTGCTTAGGTTGGGAAAGTTCATTCTGTGTTAAAAGTGGGGGCTTAGAAAAGAGCCCAAAGAATTTAAACTGTAATCATGTTTCACATGTCTGTTTCATTACTTAGTTTTTCAGCACTTAGTCTCATGGTATTTCACTACCATTTGGTTTTATGCAGAAAGGATTAAATTAAAATTCACCCATCTTTAAACTGAAGTCATTATATTATTTAAAAAAAATTTTTTTTTCAACGTTTTTTATTTATTTTTGGGACAGAGAGAGACAGAGCATGAACGGGGAGGGGCAGAGAGAGAGGGAGACACAGAATCGGAAACAGGCTCCAGGCTCTGAGCCATCAGCCCAGAGCCTGACGCGGGGCTCGAACTCACGGACCGCGAGATCGTGACCTGGCTGAAGTCGGACGCTTAACTGACTGCGCCACCCAGGCGCCCCTCATTATATTATTTTAAAATAGCATCTTGCTTTTGATGTTTGACGTCCACAAACTATTAAGGACATTTTAGTGTTCTTTTTTTTTTTTTTTTTTTAATTTTTTTTTTTTTTCAACGTTTATTTATTTTTGGGACAGAGAGAGACAGAGCATGAACGGGGGAGGAGCAGAGAGAGAGGGAGACACAGAATCCGAAACAGGCTCCAGGCTCTGAGCCGTCAGCCCAGAGCCCGACGCGGGGCTCGAACTCACGGACCGCGAGATCGTGACCTGGCTGAAGTCGGACGCTTAACCGACTGCGCCACCCAGGTGCCCCTTTAGTGTTCTTTTATACCCCTTTGTTTTTAATTTTCTGATTGCTTTTTTTTCTAGTTTTCATTTTTTTTTTTTTTTAATGTTTATTTATTTCTGAGAGACAGAGAGACAGAACGCTAGCAGGGGAGGGGCAGAGAGAGAGGGAGACACAGAATCCGAAGCAGGCTCCAGGCTCTGAGCTGTCAGCACAGAGCCCTACTTGGGGCTCGAACCCATGAACCGTGAGATCATGACCTGAGCCGAAGTTGGACACTTAACCTGACTGAGCCCCCCCGGCGCCCCTAATTTTCTGATTGCTTAAAAATATTTTTCGTCTGGAATTTAAGTGAATCTTGTGTCATCTGTGTTGCGAAAATGCAAAGTAGTAGATTTTAAGTGATAAAAAAATTACATTGTTAGTAAAGTGTTTTCCAGCTTAAAAATACCCCTCTGAAGAAAATTCTATGATGGAAATGGAGACCTGTGTGGGAGGCTCTGGAAAGCATTAAGAAGCATCATTAGTCTTCAGACCAGGAAATTGAGGGAGAGACTGTGGACCTGAGGCTTTGCTGGGCAGACCATTTCCCTTATTACTATCATATTTCTAGGAAAAAATGTTTTCTGAGTTTCAAACAAGCAACCTAAAATTTTTTTTTAGTCCCCATCTAGGTTGGGGACTCCCTAAGAAGCTAAAATGTAGGAGTTTGTGGTTTTAAAAGGTGAGTAATTAAGTGACATTGTTCTTTCATAGTAAAACACACACACACACAGCGCACAACTTTAGAGAAGTAGTATATTTCATATCAGTTCCGGCCAAAAAGAGACTTTGAGAGTAATGTCTGCAGGCTGGTCATAAACAAGAATGCTGTTACTGGGAGCACTTCTTTGATGGATGTGTTTTGGGACCTGCCATTAGAAGGAGGGAAAGAATGGGTGGTTTTGCACAGGTTGTTGTTCAGTGAAAATAGCAGAGACCATTAATTGTTGGAGATGGTGACCGTTCTTAGAGCATCTAGTCTCATATCCCATGTTAGGTCTTACCTTGAGTACTCTTTGTATGTGATTGTTCATCAGTTGCCTTCCAGCCATGACTTTTTTATCCTTTTTTTTTTTCATTCTTTTGTAATAATAATTAAATTTTTTTTTGGTAGAGAGGCACCTGGGTGGCTCAGTCGGTTGAGCTTCCGACTTCGGCTCGGGTCATGATCTCACAGTTTGTGGGTTTGAGCCCCGCATCAGGCTCTGTGCTGACTGCTTGCTCAGAGCCTGGAGCCTGCTTCAGATTCTGTGTCTCCTCCTCTCTCTGCCCCTCCCCTGCTCACGCTTTGTCTCAGTCTGTTTCTCAAAAATAAAAATAAATGTAAAAAAAAACAATTTTTTTTTTGGTAGAACTGGGTGGGAAAGGGGTGGGAAACATGGAATTCCAGTATCCCAATATAATTGTCTTTTTGGTATTCCAGACTATTTTTTAGATTGTCATAAGTATATTCACTTATTAACTTCCCAATTTGTTTTAATATTCTGTTTTTGTCGCGGCTTACTCTGTACTTACATTGAAGTTGCTGAGCAACACTCCCATCACACGGATGTTCACATCATAAATAGGTCAGTCTTCCACTGTGAAACCTCGACAGTTGCCTCTAATCTAAGACTTTAAACGTTTTCCATGTCTTAGATCATTCCCTTAACATTCTCAGAGTGTCCGATATTCTTAGAAGTCGGTGGAGTTCTCCTGGGATCTTTGGACAGAGCTTCAAGTGCGGAACCTGCCCTGGGGGGACATTCTCTCCCAAAGAACTGTGGGCATTTCTCAAAAGATGTAGAGGCTGTTTTGCAGCTCGTAGGCTGCAAACCATTTATAAATTCATGAAGTGATTTTATTTTGTCTCTTGAGGGTTTTCATTTTTTTCATTTTGCTTCCTGGTTTTATAAAATCTCTTCTTGTCTTCTTTTCACTTGCAGTCTTTTTGGTGTCTTTAGTAGTCCTTTAAGAACACCTTAAAATCGTATGGGACTTTGCCTTATTTCCTACACAATTCTTTTTGTTCTAATGATCAATGTACCTTAAGATCAATGTACCCATTTATAGATAAGCGCTAATTATTAGCATATGAGGCACCATACTTAAGAGAATCTGTTCTAAACCCAGCAGACCACATGGCTTATTTTCTTCAGTTGTTGCCTTACTGTCTTCAAAATGTCCTTAAATATCTCTAGATAAATTTCCTGGATTAGGTACATTGGAAAGGCTCATATTCTCCCGGCCCCCACACAAGACTCTTAAAACCGTAGATCTTAGTTACTGACTTCTCACCATTTGGCTGAATGACTCTGTGACATAACATTGTGTCAAAAGTTGGATAAAACTCGTCTTGCAGTTAGTTTTCTGCACCACCACCCAGCCTCAACCATCTGTACAATGGGTGGAAAAGGGAAAAGATGGAAAATTTCACATGGGACAGTCTCTAAATGCAACCTCGTGTTTTTATTTGTTCCCCAGTGCTTTATTATGAACACTTTAAACACGGCCCACAAACCTGCCATCAAAGTTCAACAATTAGTGTTTTGCTATATTTGCTTTATTTACACGTACTATTTTTAAATTATTACTATTATTATTTTTAAATTAATGCTCATTTTTGAGAGAGAGCGGGGGAGTGGCAGAGAGGGAGACAGAGGATCCGAAGTGGGCTCTGTGCTGACAGCAGAGAGCTGGATGTAGAGCTTGAACTTAACCGTGAGATCATGACCTGAGCCAAAGTCAAATGCTTAGCCGACTGAGCCACCCAGGCGCCCCTTATTTTTATTTTTATTTTTAGAGAAAGAAGGAGAGAGAGTGCAAGTGGGAAAAAGGAGCAGAGAGAGAGAACCTTAAGCAGGCTCTATGCTCAGTGTAGAGCCTGACGTGGGGCTCAGCCCCACAACCGTGGGATCGTGACCTGAGCTGAAAAAGTCAGACCCTCAATAACTGAGCCAGCCAGGCACCCTATACATATTATTTTTATTATTTATTTGTATATATAATTTTTTCTGAACCGTATGAGGTTGCAAACATCAGTGAACTTCACCGGTAAATTCATCACACATCTCCTAGAAATAGTCTTTTCTTACAAAACTGTAATATTGTTATATCATTTTAACAGCCTGTCCGTTTTCTAGTTTCTCCAATTATTTTGTGTTTAATCTTAGAGAATAGACCTTGGATTCTCCGGAAGAGCGTGCTAGAGAACCTATAATTAAGCATTTTGGATCTTTTCCTGGTCTTTACCACTAAGTGAGAAGTAAAGGAATTTACCTCCCATCGAAGTCGAACAAATAATTCTTTGGTGTGCGTCTTTCTGTCTCCCTCCTAGGAAAACCCAGGGTAGGCATCATCCCCAAGAAGTTTTTCAGATAAAAGATTATACGTGTTTAGATTCCTCGTATCCACCCCTCCCCCACGACGACCGATGAACTGATTTTACAACGTGGTGACGGTTAAGTTGTGGCTTTTCATGATTCACTGATTCAGGATCCCTCTTCTGCCGTATGTGGCTTCGGTTCATTTTCACGGCAACACTTTGGTGTTGAAGTTGGAGCTGGCGTTCGTACTCCCGTTTTACAGATGAGCAAAGAGGCTCAAAGATTAGATGACTCCCTAAGTGTCCGGGCTAGAATCTGACGAGAGTTTTGCCTGACTGCCCTATTCCTTCCATTCTGTTATGTTTTGGATTTTCCCCGGAGCGCGCAGGCCCGGTAGATGGAGATGGCCGCAAAATAAACAGGACTCAGCACTAACTGTCGCAAACGTCGGCCAGTGCGTCCTTCCTAAACTTGCAGTATCTGCTCGAGGGCCAGTTCTCACTTGGGCGGAGGTTCCCGCTGGCCCCAAACTTCTTTTTCATCATCCCAGACATGTAATAATCCCCTCCCACATCCAAATCCTCTCACCAGATTTTATTTGCTTTGCGACGGCTGACTTGATAATGCCCTTTCTCTCCCTGGCCTGGGCTAAAGCTGATTTTCAGAACGGCGCGTTAGCCCCGCTGTGGTAGATCAAGCTATGGAAATTACGTGACCGTAATTTCCAAAAGGTAACCGATCATGATTAGATTCCTCTCGCTCTACTGTGTGCGTCGATTCATGCATTTATAACTCATGACCAAGACTTGAGAGTTTGGCATATGAAGACACAGGTTCAGATAGCTGAGGTTCAAGTTCCAGTGTGTGACCTTGGGCGAGGTCCTTTTACCTACGCGGACTAGTTTTCTGTCTGTGAAGTGAGGACGATACCATAATCCTCAGTATCGTCTGCAAGGATTAAATGAGCTACTATCCCGGTGTTGGCACAGAGCTAGCCATTCCACATCGCCTCCCCAGCTTTAACATCTGTTTACAAGCATTTAAAGAAGGAGCTAATGTGGAGTCTAGATGTAAGCCTTCCTCCCCTCCCCCGACCCCTCACCCCACCATCCCGGTCTAATGGATATAGGAAAATAACCTGGACTTATACCGAATAATTGTCTAAACTGCCCGTTACTGTGACTTTATTCCTTCTAACGTTGATCTGGTTCTTTGAAAAGGCAGTGGCTGTATGTGAAAATGTACGTGCAGAATTTTCAGAGGCCTGGTTCCGTCTTGACAGTTGACTAAGCAGCGGAGGTTCGGCTCATGCCCCTCGGTTGGCACTTATGACCCCATCGTGTGGAGGTGTCACTCACGGGGCCGGCGCTCTGTCGTGGGAGCGTGTCTTCTGCCTGGGTCGAAGCATCAGAATGGCATAAGCACTTTTTCCGCGCTGACCCGGGAGAACCATTCGTTTAGTAAAAACAAGCGTTTGTATTCTTTATCCTAAACAAAACCCAGACTGACGGAATATTCCTAGCTGCTCAGACACATTGCCAATGGTTTTGTCTGCCATAGGAAACGAAATGACACAGTGGCTATGTAAAGATCATTTGGAGCATGACTGTTTGAAGCTCGGTTCATTTCTCAAAGGAAGTTTTTCACCTTTGTTCCCTATTTTTTCACAATTATTTATAGATCCTGGCTCGTGCCGAGTCCTATAATAGACGAGTAAGACTAGGTCCATGCGCCTGGAGAGTTAACGGTAAAGTCAGAAACATACCCTGTTGATAAAATGCTGTGTGAGACCCCGCTAAGTTCCACAGCAGTCCTGTGATTTGTGACACGGGGAAGTGGAGGGCCTCACTGCTCTTTTACGGGGAAGAGCATTGACGCTCAGAAACCGTGACTTTCCAAGGCCAAATAGCTTGTTACTGGCGAGGACAGGTCTGGTCTGATTCTGCTGTGTTTCATTTTGCAAGTCCTTCTTGATTCCACGCGATGACAGGTGACGACAGCGAAAAACTTCCTTATGCGCCCCACGCCCTTCATTGAGCAAACGACCCGGCACGAGGCGCGGAGTGTCCCCTGTGTGCCAGCCGCCGTCCTGGGTGTTGGGGAGGCCGCTCTACGTGAGGGACTCTCTCCACGGGGCTTGTGTTTTCACGGGAGGCCACGGAGTAAACACGATTGTGGGGATTACCGGAAGGAAAAGAAAGGCGGGCTAAGAAGAGGGAAGCCGCGGCAGGGAAGAGGGGAGGTGGTGCTCCTGTAGATGGGGCACCGAGGGACGGCATCTTTTTGTTGGTTTTTTTTTTTTTTATAAAGTATTCGTTTTAAGTTTATTTCTTTTGAGAGAGAGCACAGGAGGGGCAGAGAGAGAGGGAAAGAGAATCCCAAGCAGGCTCCACACTGCCAGCACGGAGCCCGACGCGGGGCTCGAGCTCACGGACCGTGAGACCATGACCTGAGCCCAAACCCGGAGTCGGTCGCTCAACCGACCGAGCCCCCCGGGCGCCCCCAGGGAAGGCATCTTGGGGGCGGCTTCCGAGCAGAGGCCTGAAGGAAGTGAGGATGAGACGCTGTTGACACAGGTGTCCGGGAGAGAGCGAACAGCAGGGCAAAGGCCCTGAGGTACGGGCGAGCCTGGCGTGTTGAAGGAGGCGCCGGAAGGGGAGTGCTACCGAGTGGAGCCCGCCAGGAACAGCCAGGATCTCACTTGCGGTCGTCAGCAGCCCACCGTGAAGGCGAGTTGACAAGCACCTTTAACGTCGGCGTTTCCGCTGGCCTGTAATCCAAGGCCTTAAACTCAGCCTACGGTTTCCTGACTTTTGAGCACAGGCTTATTTGTAAAGGAGAGGATGATATACGACGTATACAACGTAGGTTTGAGCAGTGGTATGAAGTTCTTTCACACGTTGTTTTGAGACGCGAGGATTTTGTTTCAAATCCCGTTTTCACGGGTGAGAACCCTGACTCAGAACGTAGGCGCTTTGCCCAAGGTCATCGTTAGCATGAGACAGCAGCACAACCCAGATCTCCTGGGGCCAAAGTCACCCCCTTCTCGGGGCTGCCCGCGTCCTTTAGATGCGGTGAGATGGCCAACGGGACCTTAGAAGGCAGGACGTTCAGGAACAAGCGGCCCGGTAGGTCATTCATTCATTCAGGCCGTCAGCCAACATGTTAGCCACTCTGTGCCAGGCCCTCAGCCAGACTGGGGGAACAAGGGCGACACATGTCCTGGCTTCCAGAGACTCACCGTGTCTTACAGAGGACACAGCTGGGAAGGTGCTGACGCCCCCACGTGACACTGGCTGGAGCACAGTGCCCGTAGAGTCGTCGGGAGCGCTTCGCTGGCCCATCTGTTGGACGAGGCTGGCGCAGAGCTTGGTTCGTACGAGTGTTCGTTAAACAAGGAGGCCAGTTCTAGTGCCTCTAATACCCTGTCTAAGCAAACCCCAAGCTATGCCGGTCAGTGCCTCAAGGTTAGGAACTCAAAACTTACGAACAACCGATCACAAACAGCCATGTAGGCTTTCCCAAATAACGCAACAGCTTTTTAAAAATGTTTTTTTAAGATTTATTTTTCGGGAGAAAGAGCATGAACGGGGGAGGGGCAGAGGGCCAGGGAGACAGAGGATCCAAAGCGGGCTCCACGCTGCCAGCATCGAGCCTAATGCAGGGCTCGAGCTCAGGAACCCGACTGAGATCATGACCTGAGCCGAAGTCGGAAGCTCAACCAACTGAGCCACCCAGGGACCCCTCCGAGTAATGCAACAGCTTAAGCTATAGCCAACCAAATACCGTCCTTGCTTTGTTACCGCCTCTTGTCTGTGAACGCCTCTCCCCAGGCTCCTGTTGGCAGAACGTGCCTCAGCCAGTTTCACGCTGCCCGCCTGGAATTACTTTTTACTCAAAATCTTTTTTTTTTTATGTTTATTTATTTTGGGGGCGGGGGGAGAGAGAGACAGAGTGCAAGCAGGGGAGGGGCAGAGAGAGGGGGAGACACAGAATCCGAAGCAGGCTCCTGGTTCTGAGCCGTCGGCACAGAGCCCGACGCGGGGCTCGAACCCACAGACTGCGAGACCGTGACCCGAGCCCGAGTCCATCGGTTACCTGACGGAGCCACCCAGGGCGCCCCTTACTCAAACTCTTAAAACGTTTGGCATGCCTTGGTTTATGTTTTAACACGAGGCACTGAGATGTTTGTTGGCTTATCTGCTTTCCTCCAATACTGGGCAAACTCTGGGAGCTTCGTCTGAAACTTGCCTGCGTAAAATCACTCGGTGGCTCATTACCCCCTGGATAATCCTTAGCGCCCTATGCCTTTTATGCTCCGGCCCTTGCCTGCGCGGCTAGCATCACCTTCTACCTCCCCGCGCCCCACAGCCGTGCCTTTGCAGCTGTTGATACTCCGGCCAATTCACTCTTCTCCTCCCTTGTCTCTCTCACGGCCACCCCTTTCCGGATGAGCTTCTTCGTGAGACGTTCTCTGATGTGGTTCTCGTGCACACAGCGCGGGGCACACCATCCCCGTGCCTCTCCATGTGCGGGTCTCTGGCGTGTGGCCTGTGAGCTCCCTAGGAACATCGATGCTTCCCCATTGCTTTCGTTTTCCGGGGCCTTCCCAGAACCGAGCGGAGCCCGACAGGGGACACCTGTCACTGGGCTGCCGAGCGGGCCACGCCCGGCCCTCGGAGGGCCGAATTGAGTCGGGTCCCATTCCGTCAAGGGGGAGCCGGGAGAGTGGGCTCTTTTGCCCAGCGCCTGTGGCGTCAGGCGCGGAATAGGAAAGGGGCAGTTTCTGGGGGCCTGTCATTTCCAAATGCCCTCAGGATCCAGCTAGATTCCTAAGCTAGAAGCTTATACTGCCCCCCCCACCCCCATTCCTCCTTCTTCGCTCACTACCCACCTCCTCATCTAATCCCTCGCTGACTCCTGCCGGTTCCACATTCTAATGTCCCCGGGGCCTCCTGGCACCTCGCCATTGTGGTTGCGGAGTCCGCAGCTCGTCTGGAATCAACAGCTCCCGACTGGTCTAGCTCCCAGCTCTCCCAGCCTTCATTTTTCTTCTCCTCCCTTCCCTTTTCTTTCTTTCCTTTTCTTTTTTAATTAAAAAAAAAATTCTTTTAACCTTTATTGATTTTTGAGACAGAGAGAGAGAGAGCATGAACAGGGGAGGTTCAGAGAGAGATGGAGACACAATCTGAAACAGGCTCCAGGCTTTGAGCTGTCAGCACAGGCTTGAACTCACAGACCGTGAGATCATGACCTGAGCCGAAGTCGGACGCTCAACCGACTGAGCCAGCCAGGAGCCCCTCTTTTTTCATTTTTTAAATGTTTATTTTTGAGAGAGAGAGAGAGAGCACGCACGCAGGGGAGGGGCAGAGAGAGAGAGAGAGAGGGAGACACAGAATCTGAAGCAGGCTGCACCCTGTCAGCAAAGAGCCCAATGTGAGGCTCAAACTCACAAACTGTGAGATCATGACCTGAGCCGAAGCGGGATGCTTAACTGATGGGGCCGCTCGGGTGCCCCAGCCCTGCTGTTTCTAAGCCTGTGTGCTTCTCCTGTTCTTGTCCCCGAGTGGGTTAGCTCCTGGAAGACCAGAACTGTGTCGTGTTTATATCCTTCGCTCACAGCCTATGTACTCAGTAAATATTTGTTAAGTAAATGAGGCTGGAGTTGGGAGGGAGCAAATATTTGTTGAGAACCTATTGTGAACCTGTATGCTTCTCCCTTCGTTTCACTCCCCAAAACAACTTTTCGAGATAAATGTTACTGCAGACAAGCCTCAAATAAACAGTGGGTGTTTTCAAGGTCATGGGCTTGTAAGGGATGGAGTGAGAGTCGGAACGTAAATCTGTCCGGGGGAAACTTTCCTCTCTGGGTGGTTCTCAGCCAGGGGCAATTTTGTCCCCGACTCTGGGTACATTTTCAGTTGTCATAAGCGGGAGGCGTTACCGGCATCTAGTGGGCAGAGGCCAGGGGTGCTGCTAAGGAACCCACAAACTCAGGATGGCCCCCTTGGCAAAGGTGCATGTGGCCCCAAGTATCAGCGATGCCCAGCGCCCAGGAGAACCCTGCCCCAGACCCTGTTGACTCTACTGAAAAGCAAATACGCAACCAAAATGGAAGCTGCCGTCAGGAAGCGAAGCCTTAGGGGCTGGTGGGCAGTCCTGAGCCGGGCACTGGTTGGGAATGAGGGCTCCTCTCTGTCCAGTCCTGACCTGCCTCTGCGTCTATGTTGCTTTCTCTACTGCATCCACACGTCTTTCTTCTTTCCACCTGCTCTCTTTTCTTTTCCTGGGCACGCTCTACCTTAGCTGGGAGAAGGCACCCAGGACACTCCCAGAGCTTTCACACCTCTTTCCTAATGAGAAGGTAGAGTCAGTATATGAGAAGCCGCAGGTTTCAGATTGACAGTAACCCTGGAATCCGGGAACAAGGCCAAAAATGTCAGCTTCTGAAATTGACAACAAAAAGTGGATGAGATTAATCACTGTGATAATCTTCCCAGGAAAGAACCCACGAGGACATCCTTGCTAGGGCTGCCGCTGATAAGGCTTGGCAGTTTCCTCATCTCCTCCAGGGTCCAGGAATGCCTCCCCACGAAGGGAAGCATTTAAAACCCACTTGTGTGAGATCAACTGTAATCTAGGAAACTTTAAAATGTTTGTCCTGGGGAAGAGCTCTGATGGGGAAGCTTTTAATGACTCATAAGTGTAACTGCCTGTAATTGTTACGGATGCATGTGTCTGTGTGCATGCATGCATGCAGGCGCGTGTGTTTTCTCAGCATAATAAACCCCAGGGGGGAGGAACTAGCTTTACTTTATTATTACAGGGATGCGGGTGAGCCAATGACAGCGGTGGGAATGAATGGTGGTGTGTGTGCACAGGGGCAGAGGGAGGGCACAAAAATACTATTCCTAGTGAAGTGATTCTTTTTTTTTTAACTTTTAAAAATGTTTATTTATTTTTGAGAGGGAGAGAGAGACAGAGTGTGAGGCAGGGGAGAGGTAGAGAGAGAGGGAGATGTAGAATCCGAAGCAGGTTCCAGGCTCTGAGCTATCAGCACAGAGCCCGATGTGGGGCTCGAACCCATGAACTGTGAGATCATGACCTGTGCTGAAGCCAGGCGCTTAACTGACTGAGCCACCCTGGTGCCCCTCGATCCCACAGACCCCTTAGTAACCGAGAGCCACTGGAAAGAGAAGGGTCCCGTGAGGCTGAGTTCCAGGAAGCAGACGAGGCAGTTAAGATGGGGTCCTTCGATTGTTTTCCTCAAAGATGATTTCAGTTGTAAGTCACAGAACCCAACTTTAGCTAGAGGACTTATTCCAAAAAGTATTGGGAAGTTCATAAACTCCAAGGAAAAAAGCTGAATGGGGACGTCTGGTGCCAGAAATTGGACAGCTCGGGGACTTCCACAGCAGGTGACTGGCTCCGGGGACCCCCAGTTTATGGATCTTCATGTCCGGGTTTTAGATTTCCAAGAGAGAAGGTACGTGTGGGGAAGGGTCCCAGAGAAGAGGAGACCGTGGGTCAAGGAACCACCTCAGCTGTTGTTGGCCGCAGTCGTGACCACCGTGGCATGGAGGCGGTGTCCTCTCTTGAAAATACTGGATGGCCGGTCTCCAGGGCTGCTGACTGCTGGTTACACGGTGGGTGCCCTCAATGCATATTCCTAATTCCTCACTGTTTTGAAATTCCAATTCCCATCGAATGGGGTGGAAGTGAGGTGGGAGGACTTTCAGGAAAAGGAAACAGAAGAGTGCCGCGGCCCTCAGGTAGGATGAACTTGGAATCCCAGAATAATTAGCGAGGAAATGGGGAGCAGAGGAGGGGCCTCCGTAGATCCTGTGGACCAATGGTGAGAAGTTCAGGGCTTTCCCAAGTGCAACAGGAAGCCATTGGAGGGATCTCAGCACATGTAAGTTACATTGAAAAAGATCCCTCTGCCAACCCAGGGGACAGCAGGTTCTAGAAAGGCCCACCCGGAGGTTATTGCAGTCATGAGGATGAGAGGTGACGAACGCAGTCAGGATCGCGGTACCCGGGACCGTGAACAGAGAGTGGCTTCGGCACATCGTTTTGTGTTCTGGAGACAGAACCGACAGGGCTTACTGAAGCATTTGGGGTCGGGGGCAGGGAAAGGGAACCCCCCGACGAAGGCTGGCTTTTGGCCGGGGCAGCCAGGGGGATGTGACCCCTTCCCCGAGCCGGGAAGACTGAGGAAAGGACTAGGAAAGGGGGGGAGGACAGGGTGTTGAGTGGACACGTCAAGTTTGAGACGTCAGAAGTCTTGGTGGGAGAGTCCCAGGACAGCCACGAAATTCCAGATGTCCCTCGCAACACGGGGTGGGTGCCTGCCCCGTGGGAGAGACTAGGTGGACGGGGGCGGGCAAAGGGGACAGGAAGCGGTCAGTCGGGTCAGAGAAACGCCGCTTTGTTTTTAGAGCGCGGGCTCTTAATTTGTAGCTTCTGGACGTCCCTCTCAGTTTATTTTGGGCACTGGCATTTTATTTATGAATACACTCTCGCATTCATCTGTGGCACATCACATCCTTCACAGCCCCACACTTTTCCGTGCCCAAGTCACTGGCAAAATCTCTCCGGCTTCTCGGTGTGTTTGAAGGGCTGGCAGGATCTGACTGGTAACCGGGCCTGGAAGGAAGGCCAAGTCTGTCAATAAATCTCTCTCTGGGCCTATAAATATTTGTATAAGGTCCATTAACTGTATTAAGTTGCTGTGGATGAAACCAGGCACTTACAGGCAATTCTGATAAACCACATGCAGAAAACCCACTTTGTGGATTATCTGCAATAAAATTTTAGTTTTTCAGAGTGTGGAATGAAAGCCTGCCTCAGCCGTCTCCTGACAGTTTGCGTGTTCCTGGAGTGGTTCTCTTGACCGGTGTTCAGCACACGACTCTACTTTAAAAGCAGTCTGAGTGGGGGCGCCTGGGTGGCTCAGTCGGTTGAGCGTCTGACTTCGGCTCAGGTCATGATCTCGCGGTCCGTGAGTTCGAGCCCCGCGTCGGGCTCTGTGCTGACAGCCTAGAGCCTGGAACCTGCCTCGGATTCTGTGTCTCCCTCTCTCTCTGCCCTTCCCCTGCTCGTGCTCTGTCTCTCTCTGTCTCAAAAATAAATAAAAATATTAAAAAAAAATAAAAGCAGTCTAAGTAAAGCTGCAGTAGGAAGGGAAGACTGCCGGGGCGCCTGGGTGGCTCAGTCGGTTAAGCGTCTGACTCTTGGTTTCGGCTCGGGTCATGATCTCACGGTTCGTGAGTTCAAGCCCCGCCTTGGGCTTCGGTCTGGCAGCATGGAGCCTGCCTGGGATTCTCCCTCTCCCTCTCTCCCTCTGCTCCTCCCCGGCTCTCTCTGTCTCTCAAAATAAACTTAAAAAAAAAAAAAAAAAAAGGAAGGTAAGCCTGCTGATTATATACGGTACATATATTTATATACACACACAGCAAGCTAAACCCTATGAACTATGTCTAATACAACTAAGTTGCATAATAATCAATGAGTCTACCTGAGAATCCCAACTTCCTCCATCTTTTAGTTAAAAATAAAGGTTTCCTCTTTTTAAAATCAAAATGGTGTGTCCGTTATGGACAAACACGATGTTAATAAGGAAATTCGGAACACAATAATTGTCAAGTGCACAATCCGGAGGTAACCACTTGGGGAACTTCCTTTCTGATCTCTCTATAGGCCTTGTAGTTTGGAGTTGCTGTAACATACAATTAAAAATAAACTTAACTTTATTTGTTTTAATTTAAAATAAACCTGATTAATAATAAACTTTAAGGGGCGCCTGGGTGGCTCAGTCGGTTAAGCATCTGACTTCGGCTCAGGTCATGATCTCATGGTTTGTGGTTCGAGCCCCCCATCGGGCTCTCTGCGGTCAGCACAGAACGCGCTTCGGATCCCCTGTCTCCCCCTCTCTCTGCCCCTCCTCTGCTTGCACTCTCTCTCTCTGCCTCTCTCCAAATAAATAAATAAACTTCAAAAAAGAAAAATTAAAAAAAACCCTTAGCAATGTATCGTATTTTTCAGGGAGCCTGGCTGGCTGGATCAGTGGGTGATGCTGCCCTTGATCTCAGGGTTATGGGCTCGAGCCCTACGTTGGGTGGAGAGATTACTTAAAAAAATAAAATCTTTAATTTTTTTTTTTACATTTATTTACTTTTGAGAGACAGACAGCACGAAGCAGCGGAGAGGCAGAGAGAGAAGGAGACACAGAATCCGAAGCAGGCTCCAGGCTCCGAGCTGTCAGCACAGAGCCCGACGCGGGGCTCGAACCCACGAACTGTGAGATCATGACCTGAGCCGAAGTTGGACGCTTGACCGACTGAGCCACCCAGGCTCCCCCCAAAAATAAAATCTTTAAAGTTTATTTTTTTGTTTTTGAGAGAGAGAGAGAGGGAGAGAGAGAGAGCACATGTGCGTGAGCAAGCAGGGGAGGGGCAGAGAGGGAGAGGCAGAGAATCCCAAGCAGGCTCTGCACTGCCATTGGGGAGCCTGACAGCCGAGTTCCAAGTCATGAACTGTGAGATCATGACTGTGGCTGAAATCAGGAGTCGGACCCCCAACCACTCAGACGCCCCACCCTCAAAATAAAATCTTTAAAAATAAATAAATAAAGATAATATTTTTCAAGACTTCTTTGGACTTCAAACCACGGCCAAGAATCGCACAGTGTGGACGGACTAATTTAACTATTTTTCACTCAGCGTTGGCTTTGTTCCGTCTTTGGTTTTGTGCTCTGCTCTGATATCAGCAATGGCATGTTACAACTAAGTCCTTGTATGTATTCTGATTTCCTCAAACTTCCAGAAATAGACCTGCTGAGTGGGAGTTTTTGACGCATATTGCCAAATCGTTCTACATGTTGTTTGTGTATACTTCCATCGGTCATAAATGCCTTTTCAACCTGGACCCAAAGACATTTAAAAAAAAAAAATCTTTCTCAAATCAATAGGGGAAAATGGCACCATGTCATTGGTTTAATTTGTGTTTCTTTAATTGCTAGTGAGACCGAATGTCTACCTTGTACTCATTGGCCGTGGGCGTTTCTTATCTTGTGACTGGATTTTCCACATCCTGTGCTTGATATTGATTTGGAGGATCCGGCTCTCTCTTTAAGGGATATTGGTCTTATGTGTTTTAAATATTTTTCCTACTTTGCCACTGACCTTTTATTTTTTGACCCGAAATGGTTAAAAAGTGTCTGTAATCAAGGTCAGTCTTTTCCTTTTATGATTTCTGTCTTTGTTGTATTTTTTTGTTTGTTTTTTGTTTTTTGGGTTTTTTCCTTTTGGTTATTTTTAGAAAGGCTTACCCACCCTAGGGTCGTATAAATATTTAGCTATTTATATTTTCTTATTTAAAAATTTGTTTTAATGTTTCTTATTTATTTTTCAGAGAGAGAGAGAGAGTGAGAGAGAGAGCGAGCGAGCAGGGGAGGGGCAGAAAGAGAGGGAGACACAGAATCCGAAGCAGGCTCTGGGCTCCGAGCTGTCAGCACAGAGCCCGACGCGGAGCTCGAACCCACGAACTGTGAGATCATGACCTGAGCCAAAGTTGGACACTTGATCGACTGAGCCACCCAGGTCTCCCTTAGCTATATATTTTTCCCCTGTGCTTGTTTACTTTCATTTTTTACATTGAAATCTTTATCCTGTGGATGTTATTTGGTGTCACATAAGGAGAAGTTTAATTCGATTTATTTCGAATGGTTAGTTATTCAAAAATTAGTTAAGTTTTGTCCTGTCTTACATTTGCTCCCATTATATTTTCAGATGAATCGTACAGGAAAGTGCTGATCAAAAGTTGCCCACTGGAGGCCCATGGTCACATCTAACCTGTGGTTAGTTATCTGCATATAAAAACGAGGAAATTTGTTACAGAACACTGGTTTCACAAATTCTCTTGAACAACCAGAATAGCAAGTCTGAGCTCGCTTTGCCTCTTGAACAAAACGTGCAGCCATCGCCTGCGGTATTCACGAAGGTCCCACCGAGTGAAGTCCACTCCGTTCGTTTTGTTGTCTGCCGGAAGGCACCTGAGGTTGTGATCACCACTGTCAAATCCTGTATATTTATTTTGCAACCGAACATATCACAGAAACTCTCTATTTAGTGCTAATTATGTTTTAGTTAATTTTCTTGATTTTTTTCTTTAATTAAGTAGGCTTCACGCCTAGCAGGGAACCTAATGCAGGACTTGAACTCACAACCCTGAGATCAAGACCTGAGCTGAGATCAAGAGTCAGACCCTCAACTGACTGAACCACCCAGGTGCCCATAATTTTCTAGATTTTTAAAGTAATTACGTCATGCTAAAAATTATAATTTTGCCTTCTCTCTTCCATTATGTATATTTCCTAATTGTCTTTTTCTTACCTTATTATACTTGCTTAAAACTTCTTAATAATTTTGAATGATGATCATGATAGCAAACATCTTTATATTATACTAGATTTGAATAGGAATGCCCCTAATGTTTGACTTTTAATTTTTTTTTTTTAGTGTTTATTTATTATTGAGAGACAGAGAGAGAGACAGAGCATGAGCATGGGAGGGGCAGAGAGAGAGGGAGACACAGAATCTGAAGCAGTCTCCAGGCTCTGAGCCATCATCAGCACAGAGCCCAACGCAGGGCTTGAACTCACGAATCATGTGATCATGTCCTGAGCTGAGGTTGGATGCTTAACCGACTGAGCCACCCAGGCGCCCCATGAAGTGAACATTTTTTCATTCTGTCAAGGAGGTATACTTTCGTGGGTACTTGATGTTTTGATTTCTTGTTACTACCAGTAAAATATGTTGAATTTGACCAAATGAATTGTCAGCATTTACTGATATTATCCTGAGACTTTTCTCTGAATTTAATACATTATCATAAGAGACCTGCTAATGTCGAACCATGCATGTATTTTTATTATAAATGCTAACGATACCTGACTGTATCTGATGAGCTCTAATAACATACTTCTTAGGCTGATTGCCTATTTAAAAAAAAAAAACAATTAGGAATTTTGCATCTATCTTCATGAATGAAGTTTGTCCATAGTAATTTTTCTCTCTCTTTTTGGTGCTTTGTCAGGTCTTTTCTTGAAATAGACTGCATGTAATATTCCTACCATTGCCCATGCTTAATTCTTTTTTATTACATCAGCTGATATATTCTTTAAGTCTGCTAAAAGTTACGTTTTCACTGGTGTATTTTCTTTGTTTTCCACTTGAGATGTCTTTTTTCAGTCTGTTTTACAATTTTGTTGGGAACATCCTCTATATGCAGAACAGCGTACCACAGGTATCTGTGCGGTGTCACAGGATAACACTAAGACAAACGCCCCTGCGGCGGCCACCAAGCCCATTGCCACCTGCAAGTTCCTTCCACTGGCACCCCTCCACTCCTTCCCCAGGTGAAACCACTGTCCTGCATTTTGGGTGCCCTCACGTTTGGCCCGTGGTCCTCCCTCTCAGCTGTGGATCCCGAAATAAGACGTTGCCCAGTTTGACTGCGTCTGACCCCTGCACATACGGAATCAGACTGCTGTTCTAGAACATTCCTTTTGCCCAGGATTTTGTGTGTGTGTGTGTGTGTGTGTGTGTGTGTGTGTGTGTGTGACTCCTTCTCGCCCAAGAGTGCAGGTGAAGCACACTTACGTTCACTGCCCTATCCTTTTCCATTACACACACTTACTATCTGTCCTGCTGCTGGATGACATTTTTGCGTTTAAGGTTGCTACTTCTCCGCCTAAATAGCCCGTCTGTTTGTTTTCTCCTTGGATGGCTGTAGGCCTTTTTTTTCTTTATCTTCGACGTTTCAATCTTTGCTGGACTGTATCCGAATGAGCCTTGTTATATTGAATTTGCCTGGCACTTCTCACATTGGCCCCTTTACTTCTGTATCTGGTCATTTTTCTCCAGGTTCTAACCCTAACAGAGGAAGATCTGTGTTGGTCCAGACAGGGGATGACAGATGTTCTGTTAGAGATTATGTGTTCCATCGAAGTGTTTTAGTGTCAGCAAAGGAAACAAGTTTTTGTCTTCTTGACTTGAATCATCTTAGAAATGCCATGGTATGTGAGGGTAACAAGGGGGTCCCCACGTGTAGGCAGTCCCCCTTCTGGCCAGAAGGGCTCCTGCGTGGCAACGTCCTCCACAAACGAGAGAGTCTCTGAGGGTCACTCGGGCTGGACCGGGTCACCCTGAGGCACGGAAGACTTTGTCCCCTTCTGTGCCAGACCTCATTCCATCTGGGACTTGTGAAGGGACAGTGCTAAGTGCATTGACTCGGATGGTCATGTTGGACCAGGAAACACTGCCTATCTCACTGACAGTGAGTCTCACACTGACACGTGGACCCTCGGTGCGTTTGTGGGGCCTCTCAGAGCCAGCGCGGAGGACAGGGGTGGACAGGTGGCTTCGTTTTCCAATCCACACCTTGAGAAAGTCGTAGTCTATTCAGCGGGTTACAAGGGAGCCCGCCTGAAGGTAGCCTGGGGTTTGTAGCTGCCCCCACGGGGGGGGGGGGGAGGTAAGCATTTGTCCCCAGTGTCGAATTAGACATCTTTCTCCTTAGTTTCTGGACAACACAACAGGAGGCCGACCATTTGCCAAGGACATTGTGGATGCATGGGAAAAACGCATCGGACGGGAGGCCAGAGGTTTCCTTCACATCCTCCCTGTCCAGAATTTCTGCGACTGCCGTTTTCTCTGGCTGGTAAGCGGAGTCTGTCTCTCTAATCCTGGAGTCCTGAGATATGTCATCCTCGTTCAGCGTCACCTACGGTTTTGTACCTGGGGTTTGAAGGACGGAGCCGTCTTGCGATCACATACTTTTATTGCCTTAGGGCCTCACAAATCAGAGATGCCTTCCCTTTGGGAGCCCTCTGGTCACGTTGCCCTTTATGGGCCTGAAGCCCCCCCTAATGCTCATCATGGGGTCACGGCTTTCCCCTTCCTCCTGGGAAACCCATGGGGGTAGCAAGCTGTGACTTTGTTTATTGTCCGTAAGCTCAGTGCATTAAAATTTATACACACCTTTCCTAGAGGAGATAAATGACACATATTACAAGAAGGGTTGACAATACAGTGATTAGGATGTTCCTTCGGCTGGTCCCAGACGTCGTCCAGCTGAGATCGGGAGTCTCCAGCTTATACTTCCCGCTGCTGCAAAGATGCTTTAAGGGTGAGAACACTTCCCCTTGGGAGCTTTCCCGTGGTGCCCGAGGGGCTTGGCTGGGGTCTGGGTGTCTTGCTCCTCGCCAGGACAGAGGCTGGAAGGGGAGGTGGGGAACGTGGCAAGGGAGCTCTCCAAGCTTCGTCTTCAGGCGGGGTCTGGAGACCTCACAAATTACAGCCGATTCTCAGATGGAGGAAAAAGGGGACAGTAAAATAACTCTTCGATTCGTTTATGCCTGTCGGAGTGTTGAAACTCTCACGTCTTCGACTTGAACACCATACAGGTGGGCCCAACCCGAGAAGGATTAGATAATCCTCCTTTATCTAACCTAAAGGAGGATTAGATTAGATAAATCTAATGTGATCACATTTAGATTTGTGCAGGATGCCAAGAGACGGAGACCGGCCCCAAGGACTTGACTGTCTTTTTAAAGTTGTTTTTTTTGTTATCGGATGCAATGCTAAGCAATATTCAGGCACCGACCATGCCACTTCTGGCCCTGTGCAGAAGGCGGGGTTCTTCAACTGTCCAAATAGTCCCGGAGCCCAGAGCTGGGTGCCAGCTGCCCACAGCAAAGCCTCTGAGAGTAAGCAGTGGACAGTGGGGGGTGCTGTGACCCCCGTTTATACTTCCCCAAGGGCAGAAAGTCTGGATCAACCGTGTCAGCCAATCATAACTTCCTTAGTTATTTAATGACCCGGTGCCTCAGTTTCCTCTTCTATAAAATGGGGATAGAAAATAGAAGGTACTTTCTGGGGAAGTTGTGAAGATCTGGGCCAGAGCAAGTGCCTAATCAATACTAATTATTCATAACATTCTTATTACCTTATTTGGATCAATAAGAAGTAAATTTCTCCCTATACTCTGATAGAAATGCTTAAATATTAAACTTGATTCATTCATTCAGAAGTGAAGATGAATAGGAAACTCATCTAATGGGAAATTCAAAGATGTCTCCTACGTGCCTTCCCTTGTAGATACATAGCCTGTCTTGTGGGTTGGGACGCCCAGAGCCTTCTGTGCTTTGCTTAAGAACAGTAGATGATGCTCACGAAGTCTCTTAATCCCGCGTGCTTCCCACGAGAAGGGCGCTGTTCCATAGTGACGACAGTGGATATCAGCGCCATGAAGGGTCCTTCCCGAGAGACTCCTGAAACACTCATTTCGCAGCGAAGATGCCTGCCAGCACGACCGACTGTAAAAAGAATTTTCTCTCCCATTGACTTGGATCATAAAATCAGAGATACGATCACATGGAAAAAATATCCCAATTGCTTTGGCAAACATTTTTGTTTGGGAAGGAGTAGATAAGGTACCTGTTTCATTCCACGATGAAATTGTAAGTCCTTTAAGAGCAGGGCGCTGGGACTCCTGTTTGGAAAGAGTCAGTACAGGGCCTTCCAATGCGGGGGGGGGGGGGGGGGCACAGTACATGTCGTTGCTGTCGATTGGTCAGGTCTTCGGGGCAAAACCAGAATTTTTGGAAACTTAAAAATATCCGCGGAATTCTTTTGGAAGTCAGAATATTATTTTAGAAATTTGTATGTAAGGAGACAAAAAGAGGAGTGTCTAGATCAGAGGAAGAGGAGAAGAGAAGAGGCCCTGCCTCTCTGACATGGCCCGGTGGGTACCCTTAGTGCTTCAGGGACACAAGGATAGAGCCTCTGATGCGGGCGCCCCCCACCCCTGTGATTCAAGACGAGGCTCCTGTGGCCAGGACGCCAAGTCTATACAGCTAATGACGGCAAAGACAGGACCATAACTTGGGCTTGTAACTGTTTTTGGACGATTCCAAGATCGCCCCTCTGCTTTCTCTGTACGACAGGAATTTCTCCTATTTGGATTTACCCGGGAGCCTAGTGGAATTAGCCTGAACTGGCTGATTTATTTCCTATGGAAGGAAAGTGAATGCAATCCCACAAGCTACCAGTAGATGTCACTATGTGCCACGTTATCGTGCTTGCGGTCTCCCACCTGACTTTCCCTTGAATTTTAAAATTCCCATCCACAAACTCCTGGGAATCCCTGGATTTACTGGGGGGTGAGGCCGGGGGATGGGGCCTCACCCCCTGGGAGAGGTAGGGTGAACTCCTGGGATGAGAAGTAGGGTTCGTGGGGCTCAAGGAAGGCTCCACATTCTTTGTAATCAGCAGAGCTCCCTTCTTTCCTTCACAGGAGAGGGCTTCGCACGATTACGGAGTGTGGGACAGAATTGGGTTTGAGTTCTGGCTCTGGGGGTGGCGGTGTGGTCTTGGGGACGGTGCCCTCTCGTAGCTTCGGATTCCTCAACTGCAATGACAAAGACAATGACAATATGGTGTTGTGAGGGCGAGGTGAGCCGATATGTGAAAACACAAAGCCGACTGTCATTAAACGAGCTATGATCCTTTCACTCGATCAAAGCATTTTTAGAGCTAAGATCGTTTGAAAACTACCAAGTATTCCAAGCTTTTGTTCCAAAAGTTGTGGGAACTGTCACTGAAGAGGTCAAGTGACGTCTCAACCGCTTGACTTAACACGGGTTCTCTGATTTTCCCCATTTCATAACAACGCAATTATTTATGTGAAACAAGACACATCATCTTCTGCTAATCTTCTCCAGGTGTGTCCCTCCCCACTTGGGGAAACTTGACGTGTCACCGTTTGAATCCGCAACACGGACGAAACAACAACTCCACCCGATGATTTAACAGGCCACACCGTTCAGTTTCTTTTTAAATTTCAATTTTGCCTGTATCCGTTCTGCTTTCAAAAGTGATCCAGAACAAGTGTGTGAGATTTTAGGAAACCGAACATGAGTGACCATTCCGTTGAGGAAAACATCTCCCCCAGCCTCCCTCCACACTCCACCTAGTGAAAGGGACCCAGGAGAGGACCGTCGCTAAGAGCGGCCTTGTGCCCTCGGGGCGCCAGGCTCTCCAGCAGTCAGCTAACCAGGACTGTCACCTACTCCTAGGACCCTGGTGTGATGGGCAGAGCCTGTTCTCCAAGACGTGGGTGGCGCTGGCATTGCCCCCAGAAAGGAGGGATCCCCCCCCACGTGGATCCTAATCCTACCTACCCACCCCTGTATCCCCTCCACAGCCAAGGTCGTCCCAGCCCCAGGCTCGCCGTGAATGGCTTAGGCTTCTGCCCTCCTCATCTCTGCGGCTCCTGTGTCTGGAGTGAGCTGAGCGCCAAGCCTGAAACCCCTGCGGGCAGATCCTCCCTAACCCACCAGGCCTGGCCAAGTTCCCCGGGATGGGAGGGGCCGCTGGCCACTGCCCGGTGCCTCTGCGGGTCAGGATCCCCCCAGAGAGCCCCCGGAGTTCTCTCCTGCCCCAGCCCTCTCTCCCTGCCTGGAAGACAGCCCTAGAAGACCCCAAGCCATAAGGACTGAGGTCCACAGGCACTGATTCACAGCCAGTGTCCATGGTGAGCATGGGCCAGAGGCCTGGTGGTTCCAGATCCTTCTCATACCCCTGTGGCTCCAGGGCACCCAGCAGAGATAGTCCACACAGGGCTATCTCCCTCTGAATGTCTCTCTTCCAGTTTCCTGGGGCCTCTCCTGACGCCCTAGATTGGAGTCTGGCAGGGATGAGAGGCTATGAGGAGGTCGTGGTTATAAATGGCAGCAACATCCATCAACCAAGTGCCTCTCACACCGTAGTGTGCATTAGATTGGCTGGGGGTGGGGGGGGGAGGCGTTTAAATAATGATTTCCAGCTTCCCCAAAATTCTGACTCAGCAGGGCAAGAAATGTGCCTTTGCGACAATTACCCCAGGACACGCCGACTCAGGGGGTCCTCAGATGCCCGCCCCATGTCAGAGCTGCTCAATGAGACTGGGAAGGCCTTGCTGTCTGGGAAGGTGGGTGGGTGGCTCCCAGCCCCGGGGCGGGGCGGGGGGTGGCATAGGGTCTGGGAAGAGCCAGCCTTCCTGGGCAGCCTCTTGGGCTCCCCTCCAGCCTCACTGTCTTTCTCAGCCAGGACCAAGAGGGAAGATTCTTGGCTTAATATAGAGAAGGTCAGGCTCGCTAAGCAGCATGCAGAAAGTCATTTATATTAAATTATACTAAATTAAGGCACCTCCCGGCTGCCTTGAACTGAGCTCCTTCCCTTCCTCTTGTATGTACCCCTCCTCTTCAAAGCAATTAAAGCCTCCTGTATTCTTTGGGGCTCTCCAGAGAGACAGGACAGTAGGAAACAGACAGATGTATATGGAGATTTCTTGTAAGAATTGGCCCGTGGGATCATGGAGGCCAAGAAGTCCCACAATCTGCTGTCTGCATGCCGGAGAACGGGGAAGGTGTAATTCAATCTGAGTCTGAAGGTCGAGAGCGTTCCAGGGCCTTATCGACACAGCTGGGCACCCTGTCTGCCCGGTCCTGGGGCCACTGACTTCGGCCTCCAACGAAGGGAGGAAGGTTTTCCATTATCATCATTTATGCATTGAATACTTCCCATGCAGAATGTATTGAATATAA
Source organism: Puma concolor (assembly GCF_028749965.1). NCBI lineage: Eukaryota > Metazoa > Chordata > Mammalia > Carnivora > Felidae > Puma > Puma concolor. The sequence continues at coordinate 4,703,910 of NC_141683.1, read as the reverse complement.
AAATAGCATCTGACCCTGAGTTATTCACAATCTTTTCTGAGACAGGCAAGGCAGGCGGTGAGGCGGATGGGTCAGATTCATGGGCCCTCGGATTAGTTTCAAGTTGGCACACGCCATGCTAATAATGTTCAGGCTGCACCCAGAAGCTGGCCGCGCTGGCTGCATCAGCGACATGCCGTCCACGCCCCTGGTCTTTCTTCTCTGTGACGGGAGCCTGGTCTTCGGTCACCCGTCGATGCAGACCCCGGAGGCCTCAGCTCTCTCATCCAGAGGCCAGGGCCAACCCCTATGCTTTCCTCCTTGAGGGCATATGGTAGCGTTGGGGCGTAACTGGCTCCCAGACCTGAGCCTGAGTCCCACTTCCTCTACCTCGATGGTACTCATGTCAATTCAACTGATTCTCAGCATAGTCCCTCCTGCTGATTAACCACATTTTCGTCTCACATTCACTCCCTTCTATGCTCACAATACATTAACCACATCTGCAAGGACCCCATTTCCGAATAAGGATGCATTCTGAAGTTCTGGGTTGACATGAATGTGGGGGGACACCATTCACCCCACTGTTCCCTCCCACCAGAGTATGGGCGTCATCCACATATTTGATCTCAGCCTGTCTACTGTCTCTCACATGCTTGATCTAGACACATGGCTGATATAAATATTTTTGAAAACTAAACATCAAGATTGAGAGATTTTATCAAATTGTACCTTAAAATTCATGGGCCGTGAATCCGGCCAAACGTCTACAAGTTTGATCGAATGCTGCTGAAAGGCGACCCACGGCATAAATCCAAAAAAATTGGTGGTATAAATCCTGGACAGTTTCCATCCACATTCAGAACCTGAGGATCCGTGTTGCACATCAGTTAATAGTTGCTTTTTTGCTTTTATTCATCTTTGCCTGTCCACATCTTTGAAATGCGTATTTATACTCTGTAAGTGTTTATAAACTGTTTCTCCTCAAGTGTATTGGTGAGTGCAGGGGAGGGGGTGGGTAAAAGAACTCAGGCGATGTAAAAGACATTTATATTTGAGAAGTAAAATTCTGTAACAAAAGAATTTTTTGTCGGTACCTTTGATTACCTAAAAATAAAATGTTCGTAAGTATAAACTTAATATATACTCATTGCAAAAGACTTGGGAACCATATCAACATGAGTAGAAAAGAAAATGCTTTGGGTGCCCGGGTGGCTCAGTCGGTTAAGTGACCGACTCTTGGTTTCGGCTCAGGTCACGGGCTCGTGGTTCGTGCGTTTGAGGCCCGCGTTGGGCTCTGTTCTGACAGCTCAGAGCCTGGAGCCTGCTTGGGATTCTCTCTCCCTCTCTCTCTCTCCCTCTCTCTGCCCCTCCCCTGCTCGTGCTCTCTCTCTCTTTCAAAATAAATAAACTTTGATCTCAGCCTGTCTACTGTCTCTCACATGCTTGATCTAGACACATGGCTGATATAAATATTTTTGAAAACTAAACACCAAGATTGAGATCGAGATTGAAAAGAGAAAGAAAAGAAAATGCTTTCGTAATCTCGACAATCAGAATTAATCATGTTAACATTTGGGGTACGCTTTGTAGTCTTTTTTTGTAACCGGAAGCACATGTAAATATGAAGCGGAAAGGAAAAGACATCCACGTTTACACACATGCAGGCACAGGATGACGGCTGCTTCTGCCTTTACGAGGACGACAGAATTCATCCCAGGGAAGATTTGTTTTAATGTCGAGACATGCCTCGCGGTCTGTATACTGTGCGCGGCGGGCTTCTGGAAAGAGGAGGCGAAGCTAAAAAGAGCCATGAGTTACTCCCCACCAGAGCAGGAGGAAACTTTGAGCTGGCGGCTCAAGGGACTGGGGCACCTGAGGGCCCAGGGGTAGAGGGAAAGTGAATGGAGAAGACGCTCTGCAAGACTGGGAAACGGTAGAATGTACGGAGGTGCACGACCAGTGAGGAAGTCCCTGTTGCTGGAACATCCCATGTTAACTGGCAGGTGGTTTCCTGCCCTGCGCGGTGGACTGGACCCTGTGACTCAATGGCCAGTAATAAACGGGTGCTCCTAACGACACCCTTGGGCTGTGCTGCTGGGCTTGAAACAAAGCATGGGCTAGAGTGGAGAGGCGCGAGGGAGCCCAGGAGCCGGGACGGAGGCCGGGAGAGGACATTACGGAGAATCAGACTATACTGTGGGTGTAGAATCCTGTGCCCTTTTTTCGCGTGGGAAAAATCTATCAGCAGCATGCCCTCACGTGGCGGACAGTCTTTCACATCGCCGGGGTGTTCACCCTGATATTCGTCTCACGCTTTCCAACACGAGCATTTTGGGGGGCACCTTTGAAGGGAGGACAAGACTCAAGATGACGTTAAACCGATCAGCACCACTTACGGTCCAGTCACCAGTGCGGCGAAGTAGCATCTACAGTTTCTCTCCCCCAGAGACTAGGTGGAGACCCTGTTCCTACACTATCCACGTGACGCTCTAATAAACAGCCCTGTACCCACAGCGTTGCCCACATCTCAAATTATTTCCTTTAGACCCCCAACGGCGGAATTACAAGGGTCCGAAGACCATTTCAGAATGTTTGACTGGCATGGTCCAATGTCTTTCCAACAAGCCACATGAGTGTTACTTCAACCCCCCAATTATCCTTCCCAAGACTGAGTGATACTATTATTTCATCCCCCTCCCCCCCATGTAATAAGACTATTTAAAAATAGTCTTTTTTTTTTTTACTTTTGTTTTTTGGTCACTCCTTGTTGAATGCTGTTTTGCCCACCGGCGTTTTACTTCTATGAATTGTCCGTTTCCGTCCGATTAGGGTGATCATATTTTTCTTACTGACTTTTGTGATCTCGTAAAACAAGAATGTACCTCTCCTGGTTAGTACTGCGTGCGTTTTGTCCTGATTTGGCCCTTGCCTTTAATTTTAGTTGTGGCATTTTGGGACCGAGAGATGTTTTAAATTTTCCTGCAGTCAAAATTGTTTATCTTTTCCATTATGGATTCTATATTTGGCGTTAGAGTTGAAGAGTTTTCCAAACCCAAGATTGTGTATTTTTGTCTAGCTCTTTCATGATTTCATTTTTTAACATTTATTTATTTATTTTGAGAAAGAGAGAGAGAAAGAGAGAGCAGGGGAGGGGCAGAGAGAGGGAGAGAGAGAGAGAATCCCAAGCAGGCTCCGTGCTGTTAGTGCAGAGCTGGATGCAAAACTACGTCTCATGAACTGTGAAATCCTGACCTGAGCTGAAATCAAGAGTTGGCACCTTAACCGACTGAGCCACCCAGGCACCCCACAAGTGTATGCTGGTCTGTGCTTCGCTGCCGGAGGCATTCCAATATCCCTTCTTCCCTTTATCTTTAGTAACAGAACTTCCTAATTTGGTGGGGCACATGTTTCCCCCAAATTGAAACAATGCCCTCCAATCTCCTTTGCTGGGAGGTACGGTCATGTGGCTATGTGAGATATAAGGCAATGTGTGGTATGTAACTTCCAGGACCATCCTCTTCTTTATGTCTTTTCCTCCTTTCTGACAAATGCAATGTCATCCTGATGACAAGAATGCTGGCAGCCACCTTGGACCATGAGTAGAAGTTACTTGTTGAACGTTATTGCCAAATAGGAGTCTTGGTGCTGACGGAGTTCTTGATGACGTTCTACCAGCTGCAGGTTGTTTTATCTTACCTTGTTTAGTCTTTAATAAATAAGAGAAAAATAAACTTCTATAGTGTTTAAGCTATTGTTATTTTTATTGGTCATTGCAGGTGAGCCGAATTCCAACTGATGGGGCATCTTATTAATTTCCATGAGCATCTGTGTATTCATGCAACAAGATTAGACAGTTTGATTTTAACACTGTAACACATTTCCGTAGGTGACAATGCAGATACCTCTCTTTCTTCTTTTTCAATATTTTCTTGGTTATTCTCATTTGTTATTCTTCACGGTGGACTTTATGATAACGGTGTAGATTTGCAAACAAAAAAATTCCCTTGGGACTTTTATTGAAATTGCATTAAATTTATGAGTTAATATGAAAGCACTGACATTTTTACAATATTGAATTTTATCATCCAGAAATACGGTATGTCTCTCTTAAACCTTTTTTATATTCCTCAATATAGGTTTATAATCTTTCTTTATATCAGTCCAATATACTTTTTATATTTATTGTTGAGCATCTTTTTTATTGTTTATATTGTAAACAGAATTTATTGCCATAAATGATTACACTAAAATATAGTTGATTTTTGCAAATTCATATCGTGTAAGAGAGCACACAAAAGTAGATTTAAAAAATAACTCTGCCTCCTAGATGAATATCGTAACTCATCTTTAGAGTTTATGGATCTGTGTCTTAAGCAAGTGCCTTGACGGGCATTTTTGCTTGAGAAAGTCACGGCCTCATATTCGGTTTGGCAAGACTCAAAGAGGCCTGAGTGACATTATTATAAAGCGAGAAGAAGTTGAAGTGTCTGCGAGCAGGCTGGGAGAGGGGGCGAGGGGTCAAGAGCAGGAAGGGGAGAGGACAGCGAGGGATGTCTGGAGAGGGAAGAGGAGGACTGGAGAGAAAGCGGCTGAGATGCTATTGTAGACTGGCACCCAAGGATTGTGGCCAGTGGGGAAGTCCCCATGTTGAAGAATCAAAAATGCATCTTTAAGACAACGACGCCTTCTAGTCAGTGTTGTCACCTACACTGATGTGCCACACAGAAGCTTCTTTATTTTCCCAGTTGCTTTGGTAAGAAGTCTGCTGTATACAACAGGTTTGGACTAACAGTGCTTTCACGGATGAAGGAACGGGGCAGTATCTGGTGTGGAGCTAAGGGATGATGGAAGAATAAAATTGTTTTGGAGGCAAGTTCAGGGCAAAGACTAAGAATCCAGGGAAATCTAGGAGTCGCAGCAAGAGATAACTGGGAGAAACATAAAGTCCCCTGAGAATCTTATTTAACTGGATGCTGGGTTTTCTACATGGGGTGTAGGATCAAGCTGTTTTGTTTGAATTAATGAGAAAGGTAATCCAAGATGCTGAACAGCTTGAAGATGCTCCAGCAGCAAAAATCCAGGTTACGAGTGGACTTCATTACCTTCTTTTGTCATTGGCTTTCATTTCTTTTCTTTCTTTTTTTTTTTTTTTTTTTTTTGGCTGATAATGAAAGACTAATTATATAAACGAACAACAGTCATATCATATATGACCATGTGACACACAAACTTTGCAGCAGCTGACCGGAGAAGTCAAACCAAAACATCTGTGGCAATCACCTCAGCAAAGTGAGGACTTGCCCAGTGACAGCCAGCTCCATTTCTCCCCCTGATTCCAACTCAGGACCAACCAGAGAAAACCAAATATGCTCCCCAAACCAATCCCATGGGATGCATCCAGTTAGCCTGCCCGCAGCCTCCTCTCCAAACATACTTGAACCCTTCCCTCTGTTCCCACTGTTCCTTGCCTGCCTTTGAGTTTCCACCAAAGCAAGTGAAGGTGGCCGACTCCTCTGCTCTGAGGAAATAGCCCATTTTCATTAGGATGGTCTTCATTTATTTTCAAAATATTCTGGGATTTTACAGATAGCAATTGCGTGAACGGCAGTTACAACTTCCTCCTTTCGGATACCCATACATTTTTATGTCTTTTCCTGTCTTATTGCATAGGGTTGGAACCACCACAACAGTGTACCTGATGGGGGCAGTAGCAACCACAGTTTCTTACTCTTTTTTTTTTTTAATTTATTTTTGAGACAGGGTGAGAGTGGGGGAGGAGCAGAGACAGGGGGACAGAGGATCTGAAGCAGTCTTTGCGCTGACAGCAGCTAGCCCGATGTAGGGCTCAAACTCCTGAACCTCAAGATCATGATCTGAGCCAAAGTCAGATGCTCAACCAACTGAGCCACCCAGGCGCCCCACAGTTTATTACTCTTTACCGTACTGGGAACATGTCTAAAGTTTTGTCTTTAAATACAACATTGCCTATTGGTTTGAAATGGATAGTCCTTCTCTTATTACATAAGTATGTCTTCATCTGTAGGTTATTTAGGTTTTTCTTTTTTAGTATCAGTAAGCAATGCTTATAGTATCTATTGAGCTAATCTTTTAATTTTCCTCCTTATGGGTAATAACATATTAATAGACATTCTAATTTTGGTCCTTACATTATTCTTACAAAAATAAGCCTACATTATCGCAGTATGTTATTCTCTCAACACCCTGCTGCATTTAATTGGCTAATATTGTATTCAGAATTTTTGTATCTATATGCATAAGTCAGGTTGGTCTGTAATTTTCTCCTTTTGGTGCTATTTTAGTCAGATTTTTGACTTGAAATATATCTCATCAACTATTAATGTTGTAGAGGCTACTTCCTTTTTTCACTAGCATTAACAACTGGCTGCTGGCTTGAAATACAGATTTTGTTTGTCCTGTTCAGGGACTGTGTGTCGACCTACTATATTTGATTAGTTTTTTTTTTTTTTTTTTTAAATGTTTTAACGTTTATTTATTTTTGGGACAGAGAGAGACAGAGCATGAACGGGGGAGGGGCAGAGAGAGAGGGAGACACAGAATCGGAAACAGGCTCCAGGCTCCGAGCCATCAGCCCAGAGCCCGACGCGGGGCTCGAACTCCCGGACCGTGAGATTGTGACCTGGCTGAAGTCGGACGCTTAACCGACTGCGCCACCCAGGCGCCCCTATTTGATTAGTTTTTAATGTTTATTTATTTTTGAGAGAGAGAGAGAGAGAGAGAGAGAGAGAGAAAGAGAGTGTGTGTGTGAGTCGGGGAGGGGCAGAGAGGGGGCCGACAGAGGATCCCATTGGGGCTCTGTGCTGACAGAACCATGAGATCATGACCCGAACCAAAGTTAGATGCTCAACCGACCAAGCCCCCAGGCGCCCCTAGACTTACCATATTTGGAAGATGCAGTTCTTTGGCAGTGATTTACAATTTATTCCATGCTTCTTAGTTTTTTCAGACGTACCTTTTTTTGAGTCAGCTTTGACAAGTCACAGCTCCCCATAAATTTACCGTTTTGTTCCGATTTTCAAATAAGCTGGCAAGAAGCTTTACATAGAACGTAAAAAAACAGTTACTCCCTACCTGTGCGGTTATAATCGTTTGTTTTAATCTGTGGCTATCATCCCTAACTTGGGGTAGTTTGGCTTTCTTTCTTTTGTTTTTTCTCCCTCTATAGGTATAGATTTTTATTGGTGTGTGTTGAGTGTTTATCTGGTGTGCAGTTAGGGTTTCCCCAAGACAAAGATTTGCATTCAAGTAGGGTTTTTTTATTGTTGTTTTTGTTTTGTTTTGTTTTTAAGTCAACTGTACGCCCAGTTTGGGGCTTGAACTCACAACCCTGAGATCAGGAGTCACATGCTCAGCCGACTGAGCCAGCCAGGCGCCGCTGAGTTCAAATAGTTTATTTGGCTGGTGCATGGAAACATGGGAGGGGAGCGGGGAGGTGACCCTGGGGAGGGAAAGGCAGTCCAAAAGGGAGGAGTTGTTGAGTCGGCCACCACTGTTGGGACTGGAACGTGATCCCCGGGGACTCTGGGCGGTAAAAGCAGGTGTCAAAGGCATCCCATCCGAGGGATGGTGGAGTGGGGTTATTCGCACACAGCTCCGGCAGGTAGTGGTCAAGGGCTACTGTGTGGGAAGGTGGGGTGTGCTGGCGGTGGGGGGGGGGGTCCCAGCGATCATTCCCCCGCGCTTATAGCCTGTTTTAGGCATGCGCAGAAAGGCCTGCCACAGTCTCAGAAACAGCTGTCGTGCAAAGGAGTGCAAATGCTGACGCTGCAATTTCTCCAGAAGACACCACAGCCATGATGCCCGGGGTCTATGGGAAGCTGCTGTTAGGCGCCCTCTGGGGCTTAATTGTCAACTCTGCTCTTGGTGTCCCGTTCAGTCCATTTTTTATTAGCTTTATTTCTTCTGTTTTTTAAGCTTTAATTTAATGTTCCTCTTTTACCCTCTTCAATTACATGCTTGTTTCGCATTGGTTTTACTCTCCTGTGTGATCGTAAGAGCCTTCCGGATCGGTTATGAGACATAATTGAGAAACTGCTTGTAAAAGTGCTTAGCCCACCCAGTGCCTGTCACGTAGTAACGCTCCACAAATGTTAATTATTATTTTTATTGAACACTTTGAAGTCGCTTCTAATTACCGATTTGGCTATCTCCACTTGAGGTCGACACGCGGTATTTTCATCACCGTTATTTTCCAAAGGTTCTGAAAATTGCCGTTTTGATTTCCTCTTTGATCCGGGAATTATTCTGAAGAGTGTTTTTATGCCAAGTAGTTGGATGTTTTTTGTCTACATATTTTTCTTTTTAAAAATTAATTTATTTTGAGAGAGAGAGAGAGATAGAGAGGACAAGGGGCAGAGAGAGAGGGAGAGAGAGAATCCCAAGCAGGTTCCTCACTGTCAGCACAGAGCCCGATGCGGGGCTCGAACCCACAAAGCCGTGAGATCATGACCTGAGCCGAAGTCAGACGCTTAACAGACTGAGCCACCCAGGCGCCCCAGTTTACATATTTTTCCAATTTCCAGTTTTACTTTATTGTGGTGTAGGACGTAGTCATGTGTAAGTTCTGGGTTTGGAACTTAAAAAGGTGTTGGTGGCTTGATATGTAATCCAGTTTTAAAACTATTCCACGGGCGTTAAAAAGACAGAGGGGATTCTTTTTTATTCATTCCATATTTGCCAACCGTACCCCGGCAATGACTCTTGCTGGAGGTCCTCTACTTCCCTGTGTGCTTACTTGGTCAGTAGGAACTGGCAGAATCCCCATCCCAGTTGTGTTTTGGCCACTTGTCCTGTTGTTCAGAAACTTTAGGTTCATGGCGAACATGTCTTCATTGCACGTCGTGGTTCTCGGAAATCTCCTTTATTTTACTTCAAGTCTAGGCCTTTAAGTCTCCTTCACTTAACATATCTCATTCCACCTTTTTCCTGTCGAACATGGAGTCACTCTGTTTCGCATGTGTCTCCTGTGGCCGGCATAGGGTGGGTGAAGTATGAGAATCTTCGTCACTAAAAAGGGCGATATAACATTTAGATGTACCGTCACAACTATTATGTTTGACTTTCTGGTGGATGTGCCTGGATCCCTTGGGGTAGTATAGTTAAAAAAAAAAAAAAGATATCTGATTGTTGTCCCTGGTTCCCGGCATAGAGCTGCTAAAACCTTTGGGTTCTCTGGAGTCATAGGAGTATCTCTTGTTACTCATAAGGAGCCCCTTCACCCATGAGAGTTTACAGGAATAAGATGACATTAGAAAGCTTCAGGATGGGAACTGGCCACTAGAAGCTTGGACCTTCCCGCCTCTTCTGCACCCCCAACCTGCAGGGAGGGGGAGGGGCTGGAGATTGAGTCTATCATCGATGGGCAATGACTGACCAATCATGCCTGCGAAACAAAACCCCCATAGGACCCTTAAATGATGGGATTCAGGGAGCCTCCCAGTTGGCACACACATCCATGTGCTGGGAGGGTGGCACCGTGCGATACACGGGACAGAAGCTTCTGCACGCGGGACTCCTCCGGACCTCGCCCTCCGCACCTCTTCATCTGACGTTCACTTGTGAGCTTTGTGGCAAAAGAGAAGCCGAAGCATATTAACACTTGGAAGAGTTTGTTTGAGCAAAAACCTTTGGAAGTGGGAAGGAGTGCTCTGCGGAAGCTGGGGAGAGACACACAGAGAAGGCGCAGAAGCAAGAAAGGAAATTATAGACTGGCCGGAGCTTAAAGCTCATGGGCTCTCTGTGACTGAGTGCCCTTCAGGCTTTGATTTCTTAACGTTGAGGCATTTACAGGCTTCGATTTGGGTTTGCTTAACCAGTCTGCTGCCTCAGTCTAACGGCCTCCTTGCTCAGTTAACTTAACAGTAATGAATTGCCATTGCAGATATAGAGCTTCCCTGAGTTCCGGGGGTTTTTCAGCAAACTGTGGGACCTGTTTGGGGGCGGGGTTGTGGGAATCCCGGATTTTGTAGCCAGGCTGGACGGAAGTGTGAGGGAGCCGGGAACCGAATCTCGAGACTGGCGTCTGAAGCGAGGGTGGTCTAGTGGGACTGAGCCCCGACACCCGTGGGGTCTGGAACTAGCTCCGTGCACCCACTCTGTGCACTTAGTGTCAGAATCGAAGTGATGGGGCGCCTGGATGGCTCAGTCGGTTAAGCGTCCCACTTCGGCTCAGGTTATGATCTCACGGTTCGTGGGTTCCAGCCCCACGTCGGGCTCTGTGCTGACAGCTCGGAGCCTGGAGCCTGCTTCGGATTCTGGGTCTCCCTCTCTCTCTGCCCCTCCCCCACTCGTGCTCTGTCTCTCTCTCTCTCTCTCTCTCTCAATAATAAATAAACATTTGAAAAATTAAAAAAAAAGAAAGAAGTGAATCGCAGGGCACCCGGCTGGTGTCAGAGAAGCAGGGAATGGGTTGTCGTGAGGACAAAAACCTTGCGCTTGGCAGAGACGGGTATTTACTTCTAGTGTGTGTGTTTGCCCCTATTAAGAAACACTTGCTATGTAGACTGGAGACCAGTCCCTGCCCAGCCTTGTGGATGGTGGTGCCGCCCGGGGATCAGACCGGCTTCATGTTGATTCTTTGCTGAGGCTGCTTTTTGTTTACAGCGGCTGCTCATGGCAGGCCTTCCCCCCTGCTCCTCGAGAGGCCTGCTGTGCTTCTGGGTGGGGGGGGTGCTCCACCTGCGGCCCTCCTGGCCTGTCCCAGCGCCCTGCTCTCCTGCCTTCACCTGTGCAAGGGCAGGGGGAGTGGCCGAGCTGGGGGAGGAGGGAGGCTCACACTTGTTCGGGGTTGGGGGGGGAGAGGTGACAGCCACTCCGAAGTCTTTCTCCAGGCTTGTCCCCCCTGCCCTCTGTCTCCCGTAGCCTCTCTGAAGTGTCTGACCCGTGCGTTTGGCAGTCTCCTGTGGACATCGGCTGGGGCAGAGTTTGCAGACAGACAGAAGCCGCATTCTCGTGGGAAGAGAAAAGAAACCACGTGGAAAAGTTTATTCAGCCAACTCATGAATTAATGCGGGGACCAGTAAGATGTTCCAACTGGTCCAAAGAGCGCGTGAGAAGCAGACACGGATACGTAGATACAGATTTGCAATTTAATAAAGAAATGTCAGGCTGAGATAGATGGATTAGATACGAAAAGGGTTCAAGTGCTTCAGGGCAATTCTGCCTTCCTTTAGGGCTGGTCGTGTGCTCCACCTGACGATGGAGTATTTAAAGGTTGTTTTTTTTTTTTTTTTAACATTTACTTATTATTGAGAGACAGAGAGACACAGAGCATGAGCAGGGGAGGGGCAGAGAGAGAGAAGGAGACACAGAATCCAAAGCAGGCTCCAGGCTCTGAGCTGTCAGCGCAGAGCCTGACGCAGGGCTCGAACTCACAAACCGCAAGATCATGGCCTGAGCCGAAGTTGGTTGCTTAATCGACTGAGCCACCCAGGTGTCCCATGTTGATGGATTATTTAAAGTGTTTTGTTTTGTTTGAGAGAGAGTGGGAGGGGAGGGGCACACACACACACACACAGAAAGAGAGAGAGAGAGAGAGAGAGAGAGAGAGAGAGAGAGAGAGAGAGAGAGAATCCCAAGCAGGCTCCACATTGTCCGTGTAGAGCCCTATGCGGGGCTCAATCTCACGACCGTGAGATCACGACCTGAGCCGAGATCAAGAGTCAGACGCTTAACCCACCGAGCCACCCAGGCACCCCTGATAATAGTTTATTTAGTGGATGAAGAGTTTTGAGTTAGCGTCTTAAGAATTGCCAAATGGCCCAGTCAATAGAAGTCAAGCCCAGTGCTGCACTGGAGACACTCAGAAATCTCTTTGGGGGGCCTCTGGGGGGCTCAGTGGGTTAATTGTCTGCCTCTCGGTTTCAGCTCAGGTCATGATCTCACAGTTTGTGGGATCAAGCCCCGCGTCGGGATCTTTGCTGACAGCTCGGAGCCATCTTGGGATTCTCTCTCTCTCTCTGCCCCTCCCTGCTTGCGTGGGCTCTCTCTCTCTCTCAAAATAAATAATCTCTTCAGTCTCAGTTACAGATCATTTTTGTGACAGACACACTGTTTTTCCCTTTTCGCTATTTCTGGCCTGAGTGGAGGTGCAGGACCGGCCCCAGTCCTTAACCATTCGGGCTGTGCTGCGGCCGCCTCCCGAGAGACAGTTCTCATTTCTCTTACTAATGGATTATTGGCGGGCTCAATATAGTCTTGGCTAAACGAGGTGTCTTCAATTATAAAAGAAGCTTCTCCAAAATGTATTACGAATGTCTTATTCATTTGAAAATGCAAACACAAAAGCTCAGATAAAGGAGAATTGCACGATATACCTGTTGAACGGGTAAATCCAAGCATATACTGAGCCAGAAAGCACCGTGACTAGGAAGGGGCTTGTACTCGCGATCTCCTCGGCGACTTTACCACCGGGGAGAAGGTGAGAGGGAGACCCAGATCCGCCTGCATCATTAATCTCAGCTTTCTTGGGTGAGCATCTCGGCATGCTGGGTGCGATGCCGATGTTTAAAATCACATATGTTTTTAAACCACATGGTCCTGAAATGAAAGCCACGTACTTCAACTTTTAGGGTAAGTTCCAGCTAGGAGGGAAACACCTCGCTTTCTTAGGGGATTTCCTTGAGTAATTTTCACACTGCATTTCGTTTGCCTCGTACAAAGCCTACAGACGTTGTATTAGTTTTTTGACTGCCTCGTAACACGTTGTCGCACATTTAGCAGCGTGAAAAACACACACAGTCGCCGATTCCCAGTTTCTGAGGGTCAGGAGCCCGGGCGAGGTTTAGTAGAGTCCTCCGCCAGGGGCTCCCAAGACCGCAGTCAAGGTTTCAGCCGGGGTGGGGGATGGGGGGTGGTGGTGCCGGGGTGGCTCAGTTGGTTAAGCGTCCCGACTTCGGCTCAGGTCATGACTTCGGCTCAGGTCGCGATCTCACGGTCCGTGGGTTCGAGCCCCGCGTCGGGCTCTGTGCTGACAGCTCAGAGCCTGGAGCCTGCTTCCGATTCTGTCTCTCTCTCTCTCTCTTTCTCTGCCCCTCCTCTGCTCACATTCTCTCTCTCTCAAAAATAAACATTAAAAAAAGAAAAAGAAAAGAAAAAGCTTTCTCCGGGCTGTGCTCTTACCCGGGGGCTCCACTCGGGGCAAATCTGCTTCTGAGCTCTTTTGGGTTGGTGGCAGCATTAATTCCCTTGGGGCCAGAGGACTGAGGGCCATGGTTTCTTCCTTGATGTCAGCCTGAGGCTGTTCTCAGTTCTTTGCCGTGTGGACCGGAAGCGTCTCCCCAGTGCTTTCCTCATCAGGTCAGCGAGGAGATCCCTCTGACTTCAGGAAGGACCTAGTCCTTCTCTTGAGGGCTTTCACCTGATTAAGCCAGGCCCACCCACCCCCACCCCACCCCACCCCCGCCAGATCCACGTCTCTTTATTAACTCCAAGTCAAATGCTCTGGGACCGTAATTACATCTGCGAAATTCCTTCACCTTTGCCATGTTCTATGGGTCGGAAGCAGGTCACAGATCCTGCCCACGCTCAAGGGGACATTATTCAGGTCCTGCACACCACAGGCCCGGAGTCATGAGGGTCACCCTAAGGGTCTATCTGCCACAGACCTTAACCCCCCATAGCAGTCAGGGTCCAGCCAGAAAAACAACCACCACACTAGGTATTCTAACAGAAAATATTTAATGCAAGAAATTGGTTAAATAGCTATTGGAGGACTAACAAGGCATACAAACGTGAGGGAGGGAGGCAGCAAAGACAACAGGTGCGGGAAGCAGCCTCCCTCCAAGGCTGGGGGATGAGGGATGGGGAACGAGGTCAGGGTTAGCGGGAGCTGTGAGCTCGGAGAAGGGGTTGTGCTTAGCCTCGGAGTAGAGCCCCACACTGACAAGCTGGGCTCGCATCGCGGAGAAGATGCTGTGCAGCCGGGGCTGGTCCCTGTCAGGTGGAGTCACCAGGCTCGTCCCGGGAGTCTGCAAGAAGCTGGAGACCCGCCTGGCAGCTGCCAGGAGGGGGGCATTGCTGGGCTCAGGTGCCGGGAGCAGCGAGCCTTGGGAAGAAGAGTGCTCCCCCCTCGCGCCTTCCGGCCTCCGTCCCGCCCCCCTCCTGGCAGAACCTATAACAGTCACGGGCCGGCAGAGGAACAAAATTCAACTCGAGGAGCCCTGCAGCCAGCACCACAAAACAGGCCGGTAGGGGCACACGTGGAACTTAGAGACAATAGCTCGATAACCAGCAAACGCCTTCCTTAGATAAGCCTGCTAGAACCTAGGTCCCGTAGAAAACCCTGCCCTTGGCCTTCTGGTCTAACATTGGTGGTGCCGGGAGTTTGGGTGGTCATTGGAGAACACCTCCAATGTGAGTTCTGAACCAGCCACACGAGCATCAGGGGTTATAAGAACAGGGTACCGACCTTGGCCTCATCACTAACAGTCTCAGCGGTCAGGTGCACAGCCAAATGTGTTTGCTAACATCCCATGAGCTGGACTTAATGCCCCAAACTGCCGGCCTCCCCTGTGGGTTCACGAGATCGCGTGCTCTCTGCTGGGCGGGGGTGGGGGGGTCGCAGGACAGGCAGAGAAGTATCCAGGAGGAGCGCCTGGAGGGGCGGAGGGAGGCCTGGGGGGGCTCCCCGGTGGGGGCTTCTCCACTGCGGAAGGGGAGGGGCGCCCATGGAGTTTTTCAGACTGGTAGGTTTGGAGATACGCTTGGTCACAGCCGGACTGTAGCTTGAGATCTAGAAACTCCGATTTTTTTTTTTTTTCTTAATCGGAGGTACTTTTGTCTTTTTTTAAATTGTGGTAAAATATCCATCACATAAAGTTTAGCATCTTAGCCACGGTTAAGTGCACAGTTCAGTGGCCTGAAATGCTTTCACAGTGTTGTGCAACCCTCTCCACCGTGAATCTCCAGCACTTTCTCATCGCCCCAAACTGAAGCTCTGAGCCCATTGGACAGTAAGTCCCCATCGCCCCCTCCCCTCTCCCCTGTAACCTCGGACCTACCTTCTGTCTCTAGGAACTTGACTCCTCTGGGGACCTCGCCTAGTGGGATCATACGGGACCTCGCCTAGTGGGATCACACCGTAGCTGTCATTCTGGCTTGTTTCACTGAGTACAATGTCCTTGAGGTCTATCCGTGTCGTAGCAGGGGTCAGAACGTCCTTCTTTCCTTCCTAAGGCTGAATCACACTCCATCGCGTGGATGGACCACATTTGTTTCTCTGCCGATGGACCCTTGAGTGGCTTTCACCTTTTGGTGACGGTGAGTGACATTGCCATGCAGACGTTACGACTGTGGGCGTACAAATATGTGTTCGGAGATGCTGCCTTTGGTTCTTTCGGGTGTATACCCAGAAGGAGAATTGTCAGATCTGCGGTAATCCTCTGTGCATTAGAAACACAGACTTCAGGGGCGCCTGGGTGGCTCAGTCAGTTAAGCGCTGACCTTGGCTCAGGTCATGATCTCATGTTTGTGAGTTCGAGTTCGAGCCCCGTGTCGGGCGCTGTGCTGACAGCTCGGAGCCTGCTTCGGATTCTGTGTCTCCCTCTCTCTCTGCCCCTCCTCCACTCACGCTCTCCCTCGCTCTCAAAAATCAGTAAACATTAAAAAAATTAAAAAATAAGAAACACAGACTTTAATGGGAAGGGGAGGGGGTCCCAGGGTAGGGGCAGGGAGTCTGTGAAGTGCACATCACCCAGTCTGGAAGCTTCCTGGGGCCTATGTGTGGGGAGTGGGCTCATCAAGTAAAGAAGC
This sequence comes from Puma concolor, assembly GCF_028749965.1. Classification (NCBI taxonomy): domain Eukaryota; kingdom Metazoa; phylum Chordata; class Mammalia; order Carnivora; family Felidae; genus Puma; species Puma concolor. The sequence goes on along the minus strand of NC_141683.1, from coordinate 4,688,139 downwards.
CCGCACACCCCTCACCTCCAGGCATGGGGTGGTGAGCCTCACCCTGAAGAGTATGGGCCGTAGCCGAGGCCCACGTCGGTCCCACAGCCGGGACTGGTCGCAAGAGCCACGTGGGACCCTGGAGCCTCCCTGCTCGCCCAATTCCGTTACTTCTGCTGTGCTTTGCGGTTAGCGCACTGGAGCCTTTGGCCTGGGGCTGTGTGTGCGTCGTCAGGGACAGACTGGACACAGGGGCTGGGAGGCCTTTTCTGGTCTCAGGCCCCTCTTGGGGCCAGAAAAGATAAGGCAGCAAGCGGAGGCCTGATGGCTCCTGAGGTTTAACGGTTGTAAGACCCAGGCACCGTCTCCAGACGGGGTTAAACATCCTCTTCTAAAGCATCACTCACCTGGTGGGATCTCAGCACTGGGGCAGGCTGTTGGGTAAACATTTTGGAGCAGATGGCAGGGATTTAAAGAACAGTCTGCCATGGGGCCCCCCCGGCACCTGCCGAACCGCGTACGAGTAGGGTGCTCCCAGCTCACCGGGCGTCTCAGAGACAAAGTGGTTATGTCCTTCCGTCCTGGCCCGGGACCCACGTAGCTGCACTTGGCAGTCACGCCTCGAGGGTGCCCCGGGAATGTCCCTGGGTCAGCATCGTGGAAATACAAAAGCAGGAGCAGACGAGTGCCCGAGTGTGTCCCACTTCCCCTGAACGTATGGGGCTTGTCAACGGACGGTTCCCAGTGAGGGTCAGGATCTCCAAGAACACCGTCTAGTAGAAGTCTGTAATGAAAGCCACACACAGAAATTCAAATGTCCTAATAGCTACTTTACGGTAAGAGTAATGCAAAAGTCAAAGGAAACAGGTGAAATTCCTTTAAATAATACATTTGACTTATCTCATGCGGCCATAATTTGATCATCTCAATGTGTAATCAACATAAAAATGATTGAGCTATTTTACATTCTTTTTTTTTTTTTTTTTTTTTTTTTTTGGCATGGAGTATTTGAAATCTGGGTATCCTTTATTCGTGGCCAGCTCAGTTCAGACTCGCCACATTTCAGTACTTACCCGGCAGGGGAGATACCAAGATCCAGCCAGCCACGTTTCAGGGGCTCGAGAGTCACACGTGGCTTGTGGCACTGCTGTGGTTACTGCAGCTCTAGAAGCCCCGCGGATAACTGTAACGGTGAGCGCTTACGGCACGACTGCGTGACGCGTGTTCCGTCACCCGATCCTCACACGCTCCGAGGTGGTTGCCGGCTGCTGAGGGACGCAGGTGTGTGTTCGGTTTGCGGACTCGCCTTCCATCTTCAAAGAGCCCGTGGCGTGGCCTCTGCCGCCTCTGATCCCGCTTCCCTCTGCTTCCATCATCGCTTGGCCTTCTTTGATTCTGATCTCTGCGGAGTCCCCTTTAGGAGGACCCTGCGGTGACATCAGGCCCGTCCGGGCCGGCCGGGGTCATCCTCCCCCTTGCAAGATCCTTCAACGAATCACATCGGCAAAGCCTTTTTGTCATATAACGTAGCATCTGTAGGTTCTGGGCTCAGGGGGTGGATGTCTGGAGGGGATATTATGCAGCCTGCGTGGGGGGAGGGGGACTCTGTCTTCACAATCACGGCAGGATGCCGCCGGCCGAGGCCACAGACTTCCTACTTCCACTTGTCATCATCTGTGTAGCCGGAGCGCCCTGCTCCAGCAAGGGCCCCCCCCCCACCTTTGCTCCAGCAGATCTGAAGCACCAGCCGCCACTGGGGGGGGGGGGGAGGGAAGTGTGGCAGCTCCTGCCCCTCCCCCCCACCCTGGTGGTTTGCTGGGTGAGGGACTCTGCTGGGATTTAGGCCTGTCCTTCCCGCAAGGGAGCTGGAAATTCGTGAGGAGCCCTTGTTTCCTGGTTTTTGCTTCTCATTTTGGGGGAGAAGAGGGAGGAGGCTGGCCAGCATCATTGACTAGAAGGGGCACCTCTGACCTCCTAGAAGGGGCCTCAAACGTCATCTAACCTGCCACCCCAGCCCTGCCCGGCCACCACCCAGCCCCACTGTGTCCTAGCCAACACTGACCTCCAACCAAGCTTGACCTCTCAAGCAAGTCATTTGCTTTCTAACAAAGATCTTTCCAATGAACCCACTGAAGTCCTTGGTAGCCAGTAATAGAAACCGACTTGGATTAACTTATGCAAAAAAAAAAAGGTGGCCAGGAAACCTCTCCTTGGGGAGATCGGATGTCTTGCTTTTCCTGACAACTTGGGGATTCCTTCCCTAGGAAAGGGAAACTGTGTGCCTCTGACTCCGAGAGCACAAGCACTCCTCAAACACCTACCTGCTATAGCTGCCTGACCCCACAGGAGGGTTGGAGAGTCACAGACCTGAGGTAGCAGCAGCGAGGCAGGTGCTGGGCCGGAGAATGAGTCCCAACGACGGGAGCCTGGTCAGGGTGCCTAATGACTGCGCAAGACGGGGCGGCAGGCAGACCTTTAGTGTTGTTATGCAGTGCGTGTGTCTCGGGTGGGAGGGGTGCTGGGAACGGAGGAGAATGTCCCCGGAAGAAGGAATCACAGGCTCTTCCCAGAAGCGCGCCTGGAATGATCATTCTAGTGGGTGGCTAGGGGTCAGTGCTCCGCGACAGAAACGGAAGGAACCGCAGACGTGTTGCTGATTATGGCCCCGCCTCCCCTGACCTTGGTCTTGCTCCCAGGGTCCCAATCTTCTCTCCCACCCTTATTTCCACTAACCCCCCCCCCCACCTGTCCCATGCTCCACCCAGACCCGGCCCCCGATGTTTCCCAAAGCATCCTGGGATCTCCCATCTGTTTGTACCGGTGCCTTCACACGCAACGTGTTTATCTCACTCCGGGCTGCCTCCAGATCCCTTCCCGCCACGCCCCTCCCCGAGCCCTCCAGCTTGGTGGGCTGCCCCCCCCCCCCTTCAACTCTCCTGTTACTCTGCTTTGTGTGTCTGTGTGTTTGGTGCTGTGTAGCCAGACTGCCTGGGAATGAGGCCTGCCGTATGCCTTCTCGTCCTCATTTCCCCCCAGCACAGTGACTCACTTGTGGCAGAATCAAATAGATCTTTGTTGAGTTGAACTGAAGTGGAAAGATGGCCTACACTGTTTTCTCCGTGTCATTCACGGCAAAGAGTCCCACGAGGGTCTCTTCCGGTCAAGAAGGTAGCTTTTGGCTACCATCTCCTGACTCTCCACTCCTGCCCTTTGAGGCTCAGACTGATTTAAAGCGCTTGGCCTTAAATGCCAAAGCACATTTGCCGAAGTGAGCTCCCGGCTCCGTCTGACCCGTTTACCCAGCACTTTGCCTGCACGTTTACAAACCTATTAGGACAGTTGCCAGGCAGAGACATGGTGTGGCTTCCTCTCATCTTCCCAGCATGGTTTGCATATTAAAAGAAGAACTTGGGGAAGATAGTGACCAGAAAGAAATCACTGGAATTTCTCGTGTATTGGAGACGGGCCCCAGAGAGATGGGATGCGAGGGGCTTCTCGGAAAGAACCCAAGCAGCTTCAGCTGTATGTAGCCTTCCGTGCCCCCTGCTCTGTAATCAATACGACCACCTCTCCCTACTTCTCCCGTCCCGTCCCGTTTCTGCAAGGTCTCCTCTACGTAGGGGTGCTCCTACGTAGCAACTGAACTTGCCCAACCAGAAGTTAAAGGGAAATAAAGCGGGCGACATCACGAGAGCCGGGTAACTACCCCCGAGGCGCAGACCTGGTGTCCCGTACGGAGATTCGCTTTTCCCACAAAGTTGGCATCAGACTCGAGCTCGCCTTTATAAAGTGCCCCGGCCCGACCCCGGGGCTTCTTAGAGGACAAGGAGGCTGTCATCTGCCTCTTTTCCTTGTGCCTCCGGAGGCCGGCCGAGAGGCCAGACGGTGGGGAGGGGTACCCCAGGGCTGGCTGCACAGAGACCCTGAAACCAGCACGGCCGGAGGCTGGGCGGAAAGGCTCCTGGCAAGCTTATGAGGAGCTACGGTCAGGTGGGGCACTTTCCAGATCTTTCCATGAAGAGAAAGTCAGGGGCTCGCTGACCCTCCACACCTGTGACTTCTCTGTCCGCCCGGAAGTGGTCAGCAGCCAGTCTTGTCCCGACACCCGTCCCAGCTGTGGATCCCTGTGATGGACAGCCTACCGGGTCCCTTATTTCACATCCCTGCTGTTTACAAATGTCTGTCTGATGGGACCGTTGTCTGGCTGAGGTGGGCACAGCCCTTGTCTCTAGATCAGTTGGAGGGGTGGCCCCACCTTCCAGAGCTCAGGCTTCGGCGCCCATCCGCACAGTGGCATATCCCACATCTGGAGGCCAGGGCGGCCCCGGGGGCTCTTCCCGCCTGCTCCTCCCTCTCATCCCGGTGCCTAGTGACAGACATCTGGGTCTGCGTCCACCCTGCCCTTTCTCAGCCGTGACCCCCGACGCACCCAGGCCTCCCCGCCAGCTGAAGCCCAGGCCTGCCAGGGACATCCTACGGGGACACTGAATCCGAGAATGCGATGCCAAAACCGACTTCTGGCAGAAGATCCTTCTTTTTGTCTCTGAGTAAAGAGCGCACCTGCTAACCTCACCTCTTCCACTACCACCTGCGACACGGTGGGGAACACCAAGGATGTGGCTCAGGCCTCCCGCCTGGGCATTGGCCCCCTGGACTCTGGCTCCCGGGGTCCGCTCCCACGTCCTCTGCTGCTCCCCTGCCCAGGACCTTCTGGGCAAGGAGCCCGTCCCTGCAGGGGGCTGGGGGGCCGTCTTCAAGTACGAGGGCTTGACTGAAGGCCGTATGGGGAAATAAGGGAGGTTGGAATCTTTCCTTTAAAAAAAAATTTTTTTCCATTTATTTATTTTTGAGAGACAGAGTGAGATAGTGCACAAGTAGGGGAGAGGCAGGGAAAGAGGGAGACACAGAATCCGAAGCAGGCTCCAGGCTCCAAGCTGTCACCACAGAGCCCGACGCGGGGCTCGAACCCACAAACCGTGAGATCATGACCTGAGCCGAAGTCGGACGCTCAACCGACTGAGCCACCCAGGCACCCCAGAAAAATTTTTTTTTAAGAACAAAGAAGGGGCACCTGGGTGGCTCAGTCGGTTGAGCGTCCGACTTCGGCTCAGGTCATGATCTCGCAGTTCGTGAGTTGGAGCCCCGCGTCGGGCTCTGTGCTGACAGTTCGGAGCCTGGAGCCTGTTTCGGGTTCTGTGTCTCCCTCTCTGCCCCTTCCCCGCTCACGCGCTGTCTCTCTCAAATATAAATAAACATTAAAAAAAATTAAAGAACAAAGAAGCATGTTGTGAAAGCTGTTTCTTCCCAATCCTAGCCTGTGACTTACCCAGTCTGCTGTCTATAGTCTAAGAAATCCATATGCATAAGCAGACATATATATACGTGTGAATGTGTATGTGCATATTTAAAAAACACAAATGGAGTTTCACTGTACACGTGGTTCCACACGTTGCATTTAATTTTCTTTTATTAACACTTTATCATGGAGCTCATTCCAGACAGTAGGTATTTCTGGACCTACCCCTTGTTTTCTCATGGCCACAGTAGATTTCACTATATGGCTGGACCGTAATTGATTTCGCCAGTTCTCCATTAACAAATGCTTTAACTGGGGCAGCTGCGTGGCTCAGTTGGTTAAGCGTCTGACTCTTGATTTTGGCTCAGGTTATGATCTCATAAGTTTGTGAACTCAAGGGTGAGGAGAAGAGGCAGGGGAGAGGAAGGAGGGGAGGAGGGGGAGGGGAGAGGAAAGCAGAGGCCCCGCCCAGGTCTGGCAGGAAGGCCTGGGGGGCGGGGCGGCTCAGCAGGTGCCATCCAGCAGCCTGTGTCCCCAGGGGGAGGCCTGAGGCGGGCTTGGGGAGGGTGTGGGGACAGAGAGAGAAAACGGCCACGCAGTGTGTGGCTCCGGGGCCACCCCATTCCTGTGTCTCACAGCCTGGCTGCACCTCCGAGCCTGGCCAGACCCCGTGTTCGAGGGAGACGCCCTGACTCTGCGATGTCATGCATCGGCCAACAAGGTCCTGTCCCAGGTGAAGTTCTACAAAGACGGAAGATTACTCCAAACCCCGAAGACCAGATGGTCCCTGTCCATGGGGACGGCTACCCTGGAAAGCAGCGGCCAGTACAGCTGCTCTGGGAAGGTGGCCTACGTCCCATACCTGGGCAGACAAACCTCAGAGCTGGTCAAGGTTCAAGTCCAAGGTGAGTCACCAGCTCAGGGGGGTCGGGGGTGGGGCTGGGATGCTGCTCAGGGATCTGGTCTCTAGAGGTCAGCAGCTGTCCCTCTGGCTGCCCCTGATGCCGGGCGACCACAGGGCCCCCGTCTAGAGCCAGGGGAAGGAAGTGCCCTGAACCAGCCTGGGCCAGACCCTTCCCCTCTGGGGACCAGCTGACCCCTACGGCCCTCTGGCTTTGGCTCAGGACTCCAGAGAGGCTCTGGCGGTGTGGGTCGTAGCTGGGAGGCGGGTCCTGGGACACAATGACAGTGTCTCCCGTGGGGCGAGGGGCTGTGACCTGGGATGCGCTCTGGCTTGGACCCCGGCCTCTGGGGACTCAGGGTTCTGGAGGCCCTCCCTGAGCCTGGGCCCACGTCTCCCCAGAGCCGTTCCCGCCTCCTGTGCTGAGCGCTGTCCCCTCTCCCGAGCTCCGTGAGGGGAGCCCACTGACCCCGAGATGCCAGGCGAAGCTGCACCCCCAGAAGTCGGCCCTGAGGCTCCTTCCACAGAGATGCCAGCACCTTGCAGGACCAGGGCCCCCACCCGGAGCTCTACCTCCCGGGAGCCCAGGAGAGAGACTCTGGGCTTTCCTGGTGCCGGGCCACCCTTGAGGGTGGTGTGGCCCAGAAGCAGAGCCCCCAGCAGGAGGTCAGGGTGCAGGGTGAGTGGCAGAGGCCGGTCCGCAGAGAGGTCCACTCCAGCAACAGGGGAGAAGGAGACGAGGCGGGCTCCACGGAGAGGGCACCTGCACACGGGGAAGAGTGGAGAGGGGCCAGGCTTCCTGAGGGTCTGGAGCCCACCTGCACACAGGGCCCCGCGCCCGCCTCTCTCTGCTCCTTCTCCCGTGCGTGCCTCTGTGGGGCTCTCCCCGCCTCTCCCTCTAACAGACGCTCGGCTGCCATCACGAAGTGTCTGGGCGGTGGGGCGGGGGAGCTTCAACAATGAAAATATGTCCTCACTGTCCTGGAGGCTGGAAGTGGGCTGTCCAGATGGTAGGAAGGTCAGGCTCATGCTGGGTTCCCTTCTTTAGGCTTGGGGGGTGGGGGAGGGGTGGGGGGAGGAGACCCTCTGCTATCTCTTCTTCTCAGGGTGCTAATGTCGCCATGAGTCCCCGCCTCGTGACCTCCCATAGGCTGCAACTCCAAAGACCATCTCTTGGGGGGGGTGGGGCTTCGGCATACGAATTTGGGGGGACACAGGCTTTCGGTACGCAGCACACCCCGCGGCCTGTCTTGTCTGCAGGAGAGGAACCTCTACCTGGACCCTGGCGAGACCGGCTCGGAGGCCCCGGGACCTGGGCGCCAGCTCTGAGCTTGACTCGACGTCCTTTCCAGACACTTCTGCAAAGCCGCCAGGCCTCCCCTGACCGCACTGGGTCCACATCACCTACTCGGCCTGGGAATCCCTCACCTGGTCACAGAGCAGAGGGGAGTGAGGCCTGTCCACCCCGGAGTCCACCAGCATCTCTGTGCTGTTCCTCCTCCCAGAGGGTGCTGGGAGATGTCCCTCTTCTCCCGCTCAGGGCCGGGCACCCCCCTGCCCCCTGCTCCCACGCGAGCGGCACAGCCAGCTCACAGAGGGGCTCAGAAGCTGTGGGCACACGGTGTCCCTTCGCTTCTCCCTGGGGGTGTTACCTCCAGCGACGGGCAGCGGTCAGGGGTCCGGTCGCGCCTGGACGGACGCACTTTGGAAGGTTGGCGCGTTTCTTCTTTCCTCCTCGTCACCTTGTCTGCAAGTGAACTTAACGTTGTGTCGTGCAGAATTAACTTTACCCAAGGAGAGGTCTGGCCTTTGCCAGGGGCTGCTGGGTTGGTCCTTAGGGGTGTCGTGTCCCATAGGAGTGTCTCTGTTTGCACGGGGACCTCGGCCGCCAGACAGTCTAACAACGTGGCTTATGATGAGGGTTTGGGGACATGCGGCATCATTTCTACCGCCAGAGGGACTGGATGCGGAAGGAACGAGCCGGGCCTTCGGAAGGGCGGGACACTAACGGGCAGCCGCGTGGGCTGAGGTCATCAAGCTCATTGTTGTCATGTGGGTGCGGAGCGTAACCGGGGACAGGACGCGTTTGGTACTTTCCCCGGGCCCGTGCCCTTCTGCTCGAGGCTGCCTCTCACGGGCAGCCTTTCCCTGTCATAAGGCACAATGGCGAACATAAAGGCTTTCAGTGTGTCCCGTGAGTCCTTCTAGCAAATTACTGAACCTGAGGTGGTTCCGGGAACCCCGTGGAACGTGCAGCGGGCGTCAGAGGCGAGGGTGGTCTCGTGTGGACCGTGTTCTCCCGCCGTGGGCCGGGCCGCCCTCTTGCACGCGGTTTGCAAATGCGTCGGAGAGAAGACACCAGTCGGTTAGGAAAATCAGATGAAAAGCCAGCGGGGTAGGCAGATAAGCTGGAGCCAGGAGCAAGGTCACTATCCAAATGGCGTCTCTCGCGCTGTGTCCCCGCTAAGGCAGGGCCACAAGGGTGGGTCTCCCCTCCACAGCACGGGTCTGGGAGGGCGGCGAGGCATCTGCGCAATCACAGGACTGCTCGGGAAACGGTGTGGCCGCCGCGAACACGGTCTTTAGCCGCGTCTTTCGGCCGCCCCGTCGGCAACTCCTGCGTTGTCCGCGCGTCCCCCATGGGCTCTGGGTGTTGCAGCAAAAGCGCTTGAGAAGGCGAGAGGTCATGGCCCTTGCAGGATGGTTTGCCTCTCCGCTTTCTGATCACCCGCCTGACCCGGCTTGTGATTCTCCAGGGGAACGAACTACCCACACCCCAGCTTTGATGGCCTCTGTCGGGACAAGCCATGGTGACTTGCTTATGAGAGCACACGGTATTCTCTTACTCTTTTACAGCCACAGAATCAGTAATAAACACTATTTTAAAGAATTTCAAGTATACTGGGGGATGGTTTTTTTTAAAGGGAAGTTCCCCCTCCCGCCAAGAAATCTTTTCATAAGCCTGATATGTAAATGGGGGGGGCCTGGAATTCGACCTCTGGCGGTGCCTTGATGCCTCGTTTCTTTGCCCCCCTACAAGCCCAGAGCCACCACGGAACCCTCAGGGCCCCGAGGCGCTGCCATCGGGTTTTATGCTGAGAGGGGCTGCAGCCCCCAGCCTCCACCAGAAAAGTCCATTTATGCTTCACGAACTGGGTTTCTGGTAATATTTCCTTGGAGGGAAGGGCTGTGTGGATGTTTCCTAAAGTTCAGAAACCAGTGTTCCAAAGAGGACTGGATGGCACGGACTTCGGGTGACACGGCACCAGGTGAGCTTCTGGAAGGTGTCGAGTTAGGCACGGACCCCTGCCTCCCCTCCCCTGCACACCCCTTCCGACGAGGCCATGCGCAGTCAGCCCGACTGGACATCCCGAGTGCCAGGCCTCGTCCATGCCGGGGTCATTCTTCCCGCCTCTCCTGCCCCCTCCCACAGAGCGGCCTGGTGGCTGCTCCGAGATGCTCCACTTGTCCTGTGCCTCCATTTCCTCTTCTGGGAGACTGGGGGGGGGGATCCCCGAGGCCTCCCCTGTCCTTAGCCCTGTCCACAGATGGGGAGAAAACGTTGCACCCTTGCTGTTCTGTTATCAGCTTGCTGCCCCCTTGGGGAAGGGAAGCCTCTCCCTTCCAGGTGGCCTGACCCCCAAGCCGCTCTCAGTGCCCTGGGTCAGGACCCCAGACAGACCCTCTCTTGCTCGGGAAGAAGGATTTGACCCAGAGAGCAGAGCGACCCCATAGGGTGTCATGAAATCTCTACAGGGGATAAGGTCTTCTCTGGTGAGAGCGTTTGTATTGGATAATGAAGGTCTGCAGCCTTTCTCAGGAGAAGTGTTTAGTGTGTGCGTGCATGCACGTGTGCATGTGTGAGTATGTGTATGGGTGTGTGCAGGTGTGGGTACGTGTGCGTGTACGTGTGCGAGCGTGCACACGCGTGCATGTGTGAGTACATGTGAGTGTGTGCATGTGTGAATACGTGTGCACGGTGCGTGTGCAGGTGTGAGTGTGTGTGTATGGGTGTGTGCAGGTGTGAGTACGTGTGCGTGTATGCGTGCGAGCACGCGCGTGCATGTGTGAGTACACACGCGTGTGTTCATGTGTGAGTATGTGTGCATACGTGTGTGTACATGTACGTGTGCATGTGTGTTTGCGCATGGGGCTGGGGGGGGCACTTTCTGAATCCCAAATTAGTAAATCACTACTCAGTGGATCAAAGATGAAATTTGCAAAATCTCTCCAAAGAACCAGCTGGTCCGATGGAAGCGTCTACCGTGTTAGAAGAACGAGGTGGGGTGGCCGTGGCCTTGGCACGCAGAGTCACAGAGGTAAACCCCGACGGTGGCTTCTGGCTTCTGGCTGGGGCTCCTGCAGCCGGCTCGCCGCAGCCTGGCAGAGGGAGCACCGTGGAGAAGGGCGCGGGGGTTGGGGCCAAATTGTTGAGCCACAGGCCGTCTCCTTTCCCCGAGCACCGTGCTCTCCGGCAGCCTTCGGTCGCCAACTCCTCACGCTGACCGAGCGAGCGGGAGACGTCGGGGCGCAGCTGCGGCTGGCGGGTTTGGTCTGAGCGCTCGGCCCAGTGGACACCTGGCCGCCATCCGGGTCGTTCCTTCGTGCGGTTCTGTCCTCACCTCGCCACTTCCTGCTGGCTGTTGTTTGCCCGTGTGTGTTGCTCACGTCCCCCCAGCCCGTGTGATGCTGTAGCCGCCGCATTTCCCGGCTCACGGCCGCCGCCCGCATCCAGAGCGGCGCCCGGCGCTTACCCGAAGCTTCGTGAATATTTGCGGGATGAACACAGTTTTATGCGCCACTTGACGATGTCACCTCTGATAAAACGAGGCAGCATCCCAGATTCTGATAAATTCTGGGACGTCGAAGCGCTGGGCTTTGGAGCCTGCTCTGTGAGTGCTAAAGTCAGTGAGAAAAGTACCCTCGGGGGCCCCCCTGCCCAGGCTGCGGCCTTGGCTTTCCTCCGGCCACGGGCCTCCGCACCCTTCCGGCTCCTTGAGCGCCTCCAGCCTCAAATACAATTAAAAGTGAAAAGCGTGTACAAATGCAAACTGACAATTCCACCAAAACACGAGTAACTTGTACTGCGCGGGTTTTCCGTGCGCGGGGACATCACCAGATGTAGCTCTGTAGACCGACCGAGTCAAGTCTCCGGCCAGCAAGACACCCGGTGACCTGGGGGTGGGCGTCTGCTTGGCCTCGTGTGGCCCCTGAGAAACGCCCCTCTAGCATCCGGACCCCTGGTTTTTGGTTTTCCTTTTTGCGGTTTTAATTTGTAAAATAAGGGGTTGGACGAGACCAATAGATTCTGAACTTTTCTTCTTTGGGCAACGGCGCCCTGTTTTCCAACAGCTTCTGTTTCAACAGCCCCCACCTCCCCCCGCCCCCCGCCCCGGCCACCGTCAAAGGATAAGCGCGGACCCGGGACCCGGGCCGTGTCAGGTGGACGCTCCCAGGCCTCGCTCCCGCTTCCCCTGCATGATCGGGGACAGAGTGCCCCCAAGTTGCCAGGGGACCCCCAGGAGGAGGCACTGAAAGCCCCAGAGACCCTCTCCTGTTCTGGGAAGCCCAGCCCAAGAAGCGGGCAGTCTCAGAGCCCTACTCACGCGGAGACAAAATTTATGGCCGGGGAATTTCCTCTCCGTTTCAGTGCAACAGAGGAGCAGGTAGAGTGCGGTGTTGTCCGATGTTAGCCTGCAGCGGACCCCCGGGGGGACCTGGAGCAGCAGGCGGATTTGCAGCCCCTCCCCCCAACCCCCCCCCCCCCCCCCCCCCCCCCGTTCCCCAGGTCTGGAGCGGGGCCAGAGGAACCGGCGAGGAGGTAACCGGCCCTCCGAGGGACTCTGTGCGGCTCTGCGGTGCACGCGCTGATCCCTGCGTTCTGAGCTCGATGGCACTTGGGAGAAGTCGAGGCAGCGGGTGTGCGGGAGTCGCTCTGGGGTCTGGATGCCCGGGAGGGACGAGGAATGAGTTGCCGGGTGCGGCGCACCCGAGGCTCAGGGCAGCGAGCGTGCTGGGCTGACCTGGCACAGGGGGGTGGGGAGGGGGCGCGAACTCCCGGTAACTCCCAGCTGGGCCGCCTCCGCCAGCGACGCCCTCTGCCTCCCCGACCGCGGCGACCGTGCTGCCAGGGAACCTTCTCGAATAAGCCTGGGCATGTGTCCAGCATTAGAGACTTCCTGTGTATTCTCCTCAGTGGCCCCAGACCCTGGCCGATGACAGAGGGGCTCTGGGTCGTCCTGAGGCCAAAGCCCTTGAGCTTTCCGAGTCGCGGGCCATCAGTGAGAAGCACATCTCACAGGCACGGACCCTCCCGGTTGTCACCCTTTGCAGGCTCATTTCCTTTGACACCTCATTTCGTTCCACCACTGCCTGGCAGGCGGAGCAGGTGCGGTGAGGACCCCACTCCTCAGAGGGAGGAGCCCAGGCAGTGTGACAGTTGTAGGTGCGTTCTGCCCGCCCCACCGCCCCCTCCAGACCGTTGGGGCCATTCGTTGGCCAGAAGAGCTAAGGGTGGTCCTCAACTCTTAAAGCTTAGCTAGCGGGGCGCCTGGGTGGCTCGGTCATTGGGCGTTCGAGTCCTGATTTCAGCTCAGGTCATGATCTCATGGCTCGTGGGTTCGAGCCCCGCACTGGGCTCCGTATTGACAGCGTGGAGCCTGCTTGGGATTCCCTCTCTCTCCCTCTCCCTCTGCCCCTCCCTCCCTCTCTCTCTCTCTCTCTCTCAAAATAGATAAACTTAAAAAAAAATAATAAAGCTTAGCTAGCTCACTGAGACTCCTTTAGTAAGATTTTGCTCCTGTTCTTGGGTATCCACATAATTTATCCTACAAACCAGGACCCTTCCTAAGAGCAAAAAGGGGCATTATTGATACCCAGGCCAGGACAACAGGTGTAAACTGGGACAGTCCCCAGAAACCTGGACACAGAGTCACCTGATCTGTTTCGAACCCTGTCCTTTCTCCCAAAATGCCTGCCTTTGACACACCCACTCAAACCCTCAGTTTCAGCAGATAACGTTACCTCTACTTTGCCGAGAAAATTAAAACCACCAGGCAGGACTCCCCTCAGCTTCTTGCCACTTACAAACCCACCCCATCTCTGGCCGTCTTTTCCTAAAATAAAAAACGATCTCGCACCCCGAGGCTGGGGCTTCCTCCCGGGCCCTGAATCTCAGCTCCCTCGCATCTTCTGGGAGCCGTGGGGGCCCCTCTGCGTCCACCCTGTCATTCATTTCCTGCTTCCTGCTTGCTTCTCTCCTCAGCATTTAAATATGTTCAACTGTCTCCTATCTTAAAACAGATTTTCTACCTAACCCCCCGCACCCCCATCCCCCCCCACCTCCGTGTGCCTCTGGCCCGTCCTGTGTTTCTCCAGCTGTGACAGGTGACCTTCTGGGGAGAGCGGGCCTTATACACTCGAGCTGCCCTCGAGGCCCTGGGAGCTGCCTCCTGCCCCCTCCGCTGCCCCGCTCAGCTCCTTCACCTCAGTCTCTCCGCCTCGCCTGGTGGGATCCTGGCGGGATCCACGTGCCCTGCTGTGCGTGGGGGCTGTTCTCTCCCACCTCAGGGACCCCGCAAGGGCTGGTCCCTGTGCAGGGGGAGCTCTGGGCCCTTCTGGGCGCCCTTTAACCACCTGCACGCTATTTTAGGGTTCTCCTGCCACCTTCACGGCCCTGCTCAGTCACCGCTTTTAACCCTGACCTTGAAGAAGAAGGCGAACCGGGCAGGTGGAATAGAACAGAGACGTGAGGAGGTGGCTTATTTGGGACTTATCTGCTAATGGCTCCTGCAGGGCCATGGCTTTGCTGTGCGGGTCCCCATCTGTCCAGACCCGAAGAGAAGCTGAGGAGACAGAGTCTGATGAAAGGTCGGACCCTTTATTACTGCCCCTCCCTTCCGTCGGAGCAGGACCGGCTTCTCCCTGGCCCCTCTTTCCCAGGGCTATGATGGCAGGAGAAACTTATTTGTCCCTAAGAAAACCCGGCGGGAGACACCGGGGAGCTAAATGTCACGGGCGCAACTATTTTTATCACGGACAACAGTATCTTACTCTGGGTTCCTCCCAGAGCAGGGCCTTGGACAAGGGTTTGGGTGGAGGAAGTCTTTATGGGGAGGTGACCCGGGAAGCCAACCTGAAAGAATGAGGAAGACGAGCCTGGGAGGGGAGGAAAGCCAACACCGGCTGTGTCAAGGGTGGGTCACTGCCGTGGGCAAGTGGGGCTCAACCCTTGAAGAACCACAGAGCACAAGCCTCAGCAGGGTCGCAGGGAAGGGCAGGGGGGCGTTTAGCCACCAAGTAGGCGCCTCACTGGCTGGGGTGGCCTCCGGGGTCTGTACACGGCCCCCCTGCGCCTCCGCGCCTGGGCTGAGTGGCCCTCCACTGCTTCTGAGAAAGCCCAGAAGCGGAAAAGCAGAGGTGCAGGCATGGGGGTGCGGGGTGCGGGGGGGACCGTCATGACGCCGTCCAACAGCAATGCCAAAATCAGCTGGGCCAGAGGCTGCGGGAAGGGAACCCAAAGTGTCCGTCGCATGCCAGGTGTTAGCCGGGAGCCTCTCTGCGCGGTTCCACCACCGTGTCTATGAGCCAGGTGTCAGGAGAGCAAAGCAGAGTGAGGGGGACCTCTCTCCCCTGGTGGGATTTACAGCAGGATCGAAGGGCAGCCTGGGTCCCTGCTCTGGGACCCCTCACCCGGGGGTGGGGATTCAGGGTGGGTCGCTGGAAAGAGAGTTCTTTGACACAGCTGTTGTTTTATTCTGAGTTCCCGCCACTTCCCCCTAAAGGACGCAGGCCAAGGGAGGGGCGGTCAAGGTGAGGACTCGGGGAGGTTGGACATGGGTCCCGTGGGGGAGGGTCCAAGGCCTGGGAGCGTCGTGCGCTGAGATCTGACCCCCTCGAGGCAGGCAGGAGTGCGATGTGCTGTAGATCCCGGCACCTGTCAGGGAGGAATATGACAGATAACCGAGGGCCAGCATTGAGACAGCCTGCTGCCTGAGTCTCTGGTGCCACACAGCGGGGACAGCGGAGGGGCGGGAAGAGGGGACAGAACGTTGGCCACATGTCCAGGGGCTGTGGAGGGCCTTTCGAAGGACCACCCAGAGTAGAGATGCATCTGCTCTGGGTCAAGGGTAGGAGGGATAGGACCAGCAGAAACTCTTCAGAAGCCACAAAACTGCTCCTCAGAGGAAGAGACCATCTTAACCATCTGCCAGACCCACAGACAGCAAAGCCACTTAGCCGGACGTCGTCACCTCTCCTTCAGGCGCTCATCCTGCTGGAGAGGCGGGGCAGGAGCTGGGGGCAGGGAGCTCCGGGCAGAAGTGCCTGGTAAGCTGGGAGGGAGCAGAGACACTCTTTTTATTTTTATTAAAAAAATTTTTTTTTTCTAAACTTTCATCGAGCAGAGACACTCTTTCCCGTTCCCCGGCGTAGGCTCCCAACCTGAGACAGACCCAAGCCGGGGGAGGGGGAGACCGACTTGAAGTTAAGGTTGGAATTTTGTGTTATTACACGGGACAGGAAGTTCTCATTTCTGAACTCAGACCAGAAGCCAAGACCAGAGTTCTCATCCGAGGCAGGGGAAGACCACCCTACTGGACAAAAATGAAGGGGCCGGGGGCACCCGGCTGGCTCGCTCGGTGGAGCGTGCGACTCTTGATCTTGGGGTTGTGAGTTCGAGCCCCACGTGGGGTGTAGACATTACTGAAAAATAAAATCTTTGAACCACAGCAACAGTGAAGGGGCAGTGAGCGACAGATATGGAGTTGAGTTCCCACGAGGCAGAATGAAAATCAGATTTTCAGAGCGCTTGAAAATCATCTTCTGAGAAGTCCCTTCTGCACATCGGACTGAGAGAGCTTAGGGAGGATGGTGGTGTGCGAGAGAGAGAGAGAGAGAGAGAGAATTATGTCCCTCTATGCAAGAAGCATGACATATTGTTTATGCTTGTTTATGAAGACAGGTCCAACCAATCTGGTCACACCGTGTTCACTGCAGCGGCCACGAAGGTGATCCTGGATCCCCGTCAAGAGAGAACTCGTCTTCCTCTGCAGGGATGCAGTTGATGGACAGCCTCCAGCACAGCCCCCCGGGCCCCTGCTCTTCCTGGGGAGGCCCAGCTGTGACTGCGCAGAGAGGGTGAGGGATCTTTGCTGCAGAGCAGGGACTGTCCGCTTTGCACGGTGGTGCTGGTGGCCTCTCCCTGCCTGACCCTGCTTCCTTCCTTTTTATCTTTTATGGGCTTTTCCCTCCACCCACGTGGAACTTCGTTCACCCCCAACGCCAGCACCTGCTTCTCGGAGACCCCAACGGATAGACTCACCCTTTAAACTCTGCACATTATGCATGTGACTTTGTTTTGGTTTGTTCTGATTTCTTTTTTTAATGGGAAGATTACATAAGAACGTTTTCATACTCAGACTGGGACCTGATCTACGTTTTCAAAAAAACTCCAATCCCTGAGGCTTGATGCTCCTGAAATTGAACTTTCGGGACACCCCACCTCATTCTCTCAGCAGATCCTGCTGCCCTTGAGATCGTTTCTCCTTGAAAGCTTTTCCTGACCTCCTGACTTCAAATTTGCTAGATCCCCTTGTCCTAGCCTCCCCAGATGAGTCCTTGGTGAAACTCATCAAGCTCTCAGTTAGTTGTCCGAGGTCAGATCCTTGCCCCTGATCTCTTTGAAGTCACGATCTAAAACTCTTGGTCACTGCTAATCCCTCAGGACTCAGGCCAGTGCCTCAGCCACAGAAACGGCTTAGTAAATAGCTGACGGAGTGCTGAATCTGCCAACCTAAAGGCTTGAAAAGCTGGCCCTTGACCAGAACTGATGTATCTGCCCCCATTGTGTCCTCGGTCTTGGGGACATCGCTCTTGCTTCCTGATCACAGCACAGACCCGTAGAGTTGAGTGTTTAAAAAAACCCTAAGGGTTATCCCATCTGATGCCAGACAGGTTGTGCGACGTCCAACAATCCAAGATATTCCAGTGTTAGCTTGACTACCAGGGGTGGAGACTACCTCGCAAAGCCACCACTGCCTCCTGGACAGCTCTGACCGTCAGATTTCCTACAGCTTTGGTCCACATCATATTCACACCATTTACTCTTTCCATAATGTGGACAACCTAAATGGGCTCTCTGGCCCAAAGTGCTTTTGTTAAGGGGGTCGAAAGTTTTCTTCCTCCGAATAGTCTTTCAAGTGGGGACCTAGCAAGAGCAAACTAGAAATACTCCAGGGGCACCTGGGTGGCTCAGTCTCGTGAGCCTCTGACTCTTGGATTTGGTTCAGGTCAGGTCATGATCTGGTGGCTCACGAGTTCAAGCCCTGCCCCGGGCTCCTTCTCTCTCTCTCCCTACTCCCCTTTCTCAAAATAAATAAATAAACTTTAAAAAAAAAAAAAGAGAGAAATACTTCATTTATTCATCCATTCCAGAAATATCACTTGGTTGCCACCTGTGTCTAGTGTGGGACTTAGAGAGATGTCGCAAAAGTTGGAGTCCATCTGGAGAGAGAAAGATGCTTATAAGGTCAGATGACCACAGCGACACAGGAACTTCCAAACGAGAGCTGATGCAGAGTATGCTGAGGGCTCAGGACAGGTGGTGTGGGGGGGTGGGTTGGGAATACAGGGGGCAAGGAGTCTAGGAAGGCTTCCTGGAGGAAGCGGGATCCGAGTGGCGTTCAATGGACAGGAAGCATGAGTCAGGGAGTGAACCAGATCAGCAGTTGGGCTCAGAGAGAAGTTCCCAAGACCGACAGGGAAGGGCTTGGTGAGGATAAGGGAAGTCGGAGGCTGCTGGGGGGTGGGATGTATTTCCCCTCCTAGGGACTGTCAATCAGTCGCTCTGTCTCTAGCAGCCTGTCTTCTTCATAGTCTTGGGGGCCGAGCAGGCCAACCTCCTTGGGCTCAGGGCCGCTGACATGGGGGCCCTTCGGATGCTGTTCCTGCTCCCGCTGCTTCGGGCAGGTGAGAGACGGCAGTCCCGGGACAAGAGAGTCTCCTCCCCTCTGCTCTGCTGTTCTGCTGGGGCTTGGGCTGGCTGGGCACCTTCTCTGGGGCTGGATGCTTCGGCCCTTCTGGACTAAAGAGGAGTAGGGTGTGGCTTTGGTGCAGGACCGAGAGATGAGGAAGCCTGGGCTCTAGAAAGGGGACCAGCCCGCAGCAGCCACGAAGGGAAAACCCGGAGGGGGACGACCCAGACGGAAGCCAGCCCCTGGCAGGTGCTCAAGTCAGGCACAGTGGAAAGCTAGAGCCAGACAGGTGGCTGGGGGCGAGGCTGAGTGCGGGGCCCGGAAGCCGCATGGTCCGGGGGCCGTGTGCACGCGCCACAGCCCCGCTGCCAGGCTCGGCGGCCCCGAGACACCGGTGGGGCCTTTGCCTCCGTCTCCTCCTTTCCTTGCAGCCGACGGGGATTCTGGAGATGGCGTGGAGGCCGAGGAAGTAGTCGCTGTGCTTCAGGAGTCCGTCAGCCTTCCCCTGGAGGTACCATTCAATGACAAGGTCGAGGACGTCATCTGGTCCTCTCGCATAAGGCTTGCCACGGTGGTTCCGGGGAGAGAGGGACAGCCGGCTACCATCATGGTGACCAACGCTCGATACGCGGGCAGAGTGAGCTTCCCGGACCCCAGCTACTTCCTGCTCACCAGCAATCTGAGCTGGGAGGACTCAGGGCCTTACAAGGCTCAGGTCAACCTGAGGACGTCCCAGATCTCCGCCAGGCAGCGTTACAGTCTCCGTGTCTACCGTGAGTCGAGGCTGGGAATTCTAAAGCTGCTTTTTGGGGCTCTCCTGGGCTTTGCACGCAGAGGAGTAGTGGTCTCAGGACTCAGGGCTGTGGTTTGAGGGGCTGGGACTGGAAGGCAGAGTGTCTCCGGTGTGCCCAACCCCAGGATCTGAGCTGCAGCCACCGGTGCAGTGAGGCCCTGGGCCCTAAGGCTGTTCCCTTGGAACTTCCCAACATGGTGAGAGGGGCAGGTGCCCCAGACCTCACCGGGGGGGGGGGGGGGGGGGGAGGGGGGAGGTGTCTCTCCCTCCCACCGAGATTCCGCCTCTTGGCATTGGATGCTGCCTCTAGTCCCGAGCTTTTTATCCTTCTGTGTGATGCGAGGGCTCCTAACCAACATCTCCTCTCTACCTGGACCAAGTCTCTTAGTGCCTGTGACATTGACTGATGTTCTACCTCGAATCTTGCAGAGACACTGACTAAACTATAAATGCCCCCCCCCCGCCCCTTCGCACGCAGAACGTGTGACAATATTTTCTGGGATCAAGGAGGCAGAATAGGGTTTAGAGGGAGGTGGGGTGCAAAGGGGAGAGAGAGAAGGCGAGACATTGGGCGGTGGGGGCAGGGGGAGTAGGAAATGCCAAAGGCAGGTCTGTCTACCTTAGCAGCTGCCCGGGGGACCCTGGAAGCAGATGTTATGGTGGATGGGTTCTGTTAGTCTCTGTTTACGTGAAGGGACTCTCAGGGGACACACCCTTCACCCCATTATTGAGGAGCTTAAGGAAACAGACCTGACCCCTGATTACGTAGAGGGCCTTTGCACATTCCTCTTTCATCTAGGACGGCTGTCGGAGCCTCGCGTCACGGTGGGCTTTGAGAATTCCAGGGAAGGTGGCTGTAATGTGTCCCTGACGTGCTCCGTAGAGAAGGTGGGCCTGGATGTGACCCACAGCTGGCTGTCCTGGGAACATGGCACTGAGACACTGAGACAGTCCGTGAGGGCTCTGCCCTCAGCGCGTCCCGGAGACCTGGGGACAATGCCCTCTCCTATACCTGCAGGGCCACCAACCCCGTCAGCAGCGTCCGTTCCCGTCTGGTCCTTGCCGGGCCCTTCTGTGCAGGTACCGGGACCCCAGAGACAGGCGGCCACCTCCCTCCCTCAGCCCCTCCCAAGAGAGTGCCTGGGATCCAGAACCTCCCTCCTTCCCAGGGGGACTTGACCGCTGCACTGGGGGGGGGGGGGCAGTGCTCCCCAGTTTCCAAAGGTTCTCTACTCTCTGGCTTAGCTTAAGATCACCGCCCCTGCCCCCCCCGCCCCCCCGGATCTTAGTTCCTGAGCTTCCGTGACTAGAACACGTATGTCCAGAGACACTTGAAAAGGAACAGCAACTGACTGCTGACTCGAGCCCCCCGTGTGGGATCTGGGCCGGGGGTCTGCCTCTTAACGGGGACCTCCCCCTCCCTCTGGCAAGCCCCGCTCTCCTTGCCTCCTTCTGCCCCCAGATCCTGGCTATGCCTTGGACACGTCCACTTACGTCTGCCTCTGAGCCGAAGGGCTGCTCTTCCCCTTCCTCGTGGTTACTCTGGCCGTGGGGCTCTGGCTCATCTGAGCCCAGAAAAGATGCAGAATGCCAGGGATGAGGACCCCCAGGAGAAACGAGGCTGAAGCCTCGCCCCGGCCTGGCCCGATCGCCCCTTGGGGACCCCTGTGCTGAGCACTCTTTCTTCCCAACCCCTCCCCCCACCCCGGAGTCCTTCCCGCCACCCCCCCCCCCCCCACCGTGCTTCTCCTCCCAGGGGGCCACCGGGTGGGTGTCCCAAGGGCCATACTCCCCGAGGGAAGATTATCCGGCAATAAAGTCAAATCAGGTGACCGCCACTCTGGAGGAGCCGGCCTTTGGTCCTTGGCTGGATGATTCCGGGCCAAACCTGCTTCCCTGAACTTCCTTCTGTTCCAGCTGTCCTATCTGGGGCTGAGGCGAGCCCGATGACCCTCAGTCACCTCCCTATCTGCCTGACGCTAGCTGCTCAGGGCCTCTGACGCCTGACCCAGGGGCACAACAACTCGGCTGGACCAGTAGCTGAAGTCTGGACCCCTGACCGCTGTCTGCGGTTGGTCTTATTGTCCTGTCCTCCCCTAAAGATCCCCATGTCTCAGACCTTCTCTCTGGACCTTTGTCCCCGGCTCCTGCCCACCCCTTCCACGCACACCTGTAAGCAAAGGACCTTAAGCTGATTCTCTTGTTCCTTCCCGATCCCCTCAAGCCGTCCACGTTCCCCACCCTCCCCCGGGCCTGCTGAACCACTATGTTGGTCACCCTCCCACGTCGGATCTTGTGGGTGTCACTCAATGCAGCCGCCACGCGGGGCAGGTGGGGAAGCATTAGGGAGGGGAACAGGAAGCTGTCCAGGTGACAGGTGATGAGGGTCGAGGGTCGAAAGTGACTTGGAGGAGGTGGTGTAGGATAGGGTGACAGCGCTGGGGAAGACTGCAGGAGCTCGGGGCTCTGCTCTGCCACTCGCTTGGGACATTCTGTTCAGCATCCAGACTCGGTCCGTTTTTACAAGGAAACTCTGCATAGGGGCAGGCATAGGGGCAGCCAATGGGGCTCTTACCAGAGACGTGGCTGTGGAGGTGGGGACAGGACTATGCCCCTGGGGACCATGGGAAGAGGAGTCTGAGGGACTAGGGACCAACATTCCTGACCTTCCTCCAGATCTCACCTTCCCCTCTCAGTGAGAAGGATGCTGATCTCCAAAGGGACTTCCAAGAGAAGGAATGTCAGGCTGTGAAGAGGAGTGGGATGCACAGGGGTTGTGGGGACAAAGGACACAGCCTGGGAAACAGGACAGGGGGCCAGGCACGCTTTTCTCTTCCTTCCTTCCTTCCTTCCTTCCTTCCTTCCTTCCTTCCTTCCTTCCTTCCTTGTTTTATTTTGAGATATAGAGGGGGAGAGAGGGAATCCCAAGCAGGTTCCCCACTCTCAGCATGGTGCCCAACATGTGGCTTGAACTCACAAACCACGAGATGGTGACCTGAGCCAAAGCCGATGCTTAACCAACTGAGCCACCCGGATGCCCCATCTTGGTGACGTTTCTATGCAGGAGACAGAGCCCCTTGGGGCCTGGGAAGGAGGTATTGAGGTTGGGGACCAGTCCCCACAGAGCTCCTCAGGCAGGCAACTGATCCGCTCTAGTCCCTGAGGGCCCAAGCCCTGGCGCCCCTGGAAGAAGGTCCGTGACCTGAGGTCTCCCAAGCAGTCCCACCTTCAAACAGGCCTGAGGTTCAGGGCCAAAACCATAGCCCCAATTCCTCCGACTTCTGTAATACAGCTTCTGGAGACTGACTGGGAAGATACATACAGGGCAACGGATTTCCCTGTGTTTCAGGGTCAGGCCCACGGAAAGTGAATGAAGGAACAGACAGTCCCTGTGCAGCTGGCCCGGGGCTCTCCCCGGGGACTCGGCCAAGTACTTCTCACGCCCTCTCCAGACAGAGAAGGGCTGAGGCCCCAAACCATCCCAGGCCCCTGGAATTGGAAGGCAGAAGGTGGAATCGAAGCTCAGGGAGGCCCAGGCCTCTCGCTCTGCAGGAAGCCGGGACAATACCCACCTGGTAGCACTTTGCAGCATTTGCCTGTCCTTTGAAATAGGTGAAAGCAAATAGGGAGGGAGAAGGGTGCTAGTCGAGGCCCTACCAAGAGTCCGGCGCTGGGCTGGCACTGGAGAGGCAGGAAGGACACTGTATGCCCTCAAGGAAGTCTTCCTGGAGTGTGTGAAGGTGTCATTACAGTGAGGTGTGACCAGGGCCCTGGTGAAGGTGAGGGCGAGGGTGAGGTGGGAGGGGCAGGACCGTGCCCTGGAGGCAAGAGGTGAATAGAATTCTGACCCCGGATTAATAGGGAGTCCAGGGAAGGGAGAGAAAGGACATCTTAGCCTGACAGAGGATGAACCCGAAGACACGGATTTGTGAGAGCACAGTGAGGTCCACACCCGTGTGTTAAAGAGGGAGGTAAGAGGCGGGTCTGGAGAGGAGGCAGGGCCCCCCTGACGTACTCAGGGCTGTGGGAGAATTCAAGCATGAACCAGACAAACACCGCAGGCTCTTGGACCTCTGGTCTCACTGGGTGCAGGAACCAGGCACGCCGACAGCTAGGTGACAGTCTGAGAAATCACACTGCTTTTCTTCTTTTTGAAAAGTTTCATTATTTATTTTTGAGAGAGAGAGAGAGAGAGAGCACGCACGTGCGAGGAGGGGAAGGGCAGAGAGAGGCAGAGAGACAGAATCCCATGCAGGCTCCCTGATGCCAGTGCAGAACCCGACCTGGGGCTTAGATCTCACAGACCATGAGATCGTGGCCTGAGATGAAATCAAGAGTCGGACCCTTAACCGACCGAGCCTCCCAGGTGCCCCGAGAAGCCACACTGCTTTTCTGCCCTGGTAAACGGGCCACCGCTCACAGCGGTCAAGTGTCCCTGGAACTGACAACATTGTCTGATCTTGTGAACAGGCTGAAAATACGTGGGCTGGCTGATACCCGGATTAGGTAAAATCCTAGTTGGTTGAACAAACTTTCCCAGAGAGTAAGAAGCGTGGATGGCGGGCAACCCAGAAGAAAATATTACTTTTGAGCCTCAGGGACTCAGAGTTTCACTTCTGGCCTGGTGAAGGAGCCAGTTGCAGGGCTAGGTTCCTGTTCTTGCCAAAAAGCCCAGAAGATACCTGTGAACCAGAGCAAAATGATAATAATAATACAGCTCACAAAATATGAGTCCAGAAAAAAAAAATGATCCTATCAAAACCTTTCTAAAATGGAAACCTGTTTTAAATCCCAAGTTTACAAAACGTGACTTTAACAACTGAAAGAAACGGGCTCTTCTTCAAGAAAACACTGTGGAGACAGCAGAAATGAATGTCTGGACTAGAGGGGTGGCTGATTCCCCCCCTGGGGTGGGGGGGAATCTTACCTGCTGGCCAGGGAGGGGCCCAAGGGATTAAAAAAAGGCTCCCAAGGGCCATCTTTTCTAGGCCTGATTCACACTACCTCAACGAACTTCCTCCTATCACTGCTGGGTGAGTCTGTTACATTGTCAAGTAAAGCAGTCACTTTGGGGGAATTTGCTGGAGGGGTAACAGGAGACACCACACCCCTCCCTGCTCCTGCCTCCCCCCTCCCCCCTCCCCCCCCCCCCCCCCCCCCCGCACATTTTCACCTCAGGCTGTGGCAAAAAGCCCACAGATGTTTACATCTGGAGGAACTTTCCAGCAGTCCCTCTTTAAGGATAGAATGGACTCCTAGGAGGGCCGGTGAGCTTCCTGGCCCAGGATGTGGGCCCTTGGGGCCGAGATCATCCGGAAGGAGGGGGAGGCGGGGATGCTGGTATGAGCCCTTGACCCCACCCTGCAGGGTCTCTCCTGACAGGACGCTGGTTGAGGCCATGATTCCACGAATGAAATGCCTGGCGTGGTCAGGCGGGGTCACGGGGGTTCGGGCTGGGGTGAGCGGTCAATGGAAAGGACCTGGGCAGGTGCGCTGCTTAATGAAGCCTGCTGGGGAAGGCATGATGGCCCCCCCATCCCGGAGGGGGCCCAAGTTCACCAAGTAGAAAGCTCGGAGGAGCAGAAATGCCAGCCATCTGTCGGCCTGAGGTCTCCAAGGAGGTGGGTTTGATGACGTCCAGGTTGGGTGTGAGTTCGGCTCGGGGCTCGTCAGGACATCCGTCCCCGAGGTGGGAAGTCTGGGGCCAGTCGCTCCACCTGGTTGCGCCTCCGTTTTCTCCCGAGTCAAGCAGAGTCATGCCCGCCTCGCGGGGTCTCTGCGCGGGTGACCCGAGCGCTACGAAGCCCGCGCACCCTGCAGGGCCCGGCCCCGGGATGCCTCTCGTCCTGCCGTCCCGCCCCGGGCCTGTGTCGCCGGGTCGCAGGCGCTGGCAGCTGCAGCGGGGAGGGGGCGACGCGGCAGGCCGGGCCCGGGCGCACGGTCCCCTCGGCACCCTGCGGGAGGCGCCGGGCCGGGACCTGGGAGCTCGCGGGTGCAGACAGGTATTTCCAGTCGGGCCGGGGAAGGGGCGGGCGGGGCGGGGAACGCGAGCCGCCCCCCCCCCCCCCCCCCCGAGCTGCGCGGATCCCCCCGGGGGTCCCGCTCCCGGCGGGCTCGGCTGTCGGCCCCGCGCCTCTCCCCGGCCGCGCGCGGACGGCGGGGGCTCGCGGGTGGCGAGGCCCGGGAGGACGGCGGGCCAGCTCCGGCGACCCGGGGCCCGCGCGGCGGGTCTCCCCCGCTCCCTCCCCGGCCGGCGCCCGGCGCCCGGAGCTCCGCCAGGGGGCGACCCGAGCCCGCCGCCGCGCGTCCCGCCCTCCCGAAACTACAACTCCCAGGCCGCTCGGGGGTCGCGGCCGCCCCGCCCCGCCCCGCGGGTCGGCCCCCTCGGCGGCGGCGGGCGGGGCGCGGCGGTCTCCCTGGCGACGCGGGCGCTGGGGCGCCGGGCGGGAGGCGGGCCCGCCCCCTATTGTGTGGCTGCGGGAGCCGGGCCGCGCGGCGCCGGGCAGGTGAGGGCGGGGGCGCTCCGGGGCAGGGACGGCCGCCGGCGGGGCTTGCGAGTTCCGGGGGAGCCGAGGCGGCGGGGGCTGGGGGCGCCGTGGGATTCTTCGGGGGAAGCAGAACTCGAGTTGTGGGGAGTGAAGTGGGGTTTTGGGGGGGCGGGTCGGGGAGGGGGATTCCCGGAGAACCGGAGGCGACTGGAGGTAACGCGTGCGTGTGTGTGTGTGTGTGTGTGTGTGTGTGTGTGCGCGCGCGCGTCGGTGCAGGGGGGTGGGTCTGGGGGGGGGGTGTCCAAAAGCAAGGGGGGGAAGTTCAGGGGTCCGGAGCAGGCGAAGGAGAAGGGAATTGAGGGTGGGGTATCCGGAGAGTATTGTGGGCTGGGGCCGGAGAATTTTCGGGAGGGCGATTCCCGCGGAGAGGATGGGTGGGGACTCTGCGGGCGACGGGAAGGGAGTGCCTGGAACCGCGGAGGACCTGGTGCAGTTGGAGATCAGGTGTGGAAAATGGGAATTTGCGGGGAGGTGGGGGGGGGGGCTGTGAGAAGTAGGGATAGCAGGAATTGGAGCACTTGGTGGGGAGACCAGACGGGTGAGGGCATGGGGAGGGGGCGCGGTGGGCAGAGGAGTTGGAAGATCATAGGGAAAGCAGAGGAATGCTGAGGAAACCCGGGTTACTGGGGTGCTCGGAAAGCTGAGCCGCGAGGGAACTGGGGCTCCCATCCGTTTGGGAGAAGCCCTGTCGGGGAAGAATGGGAGAGCCCGCCGCGGGCAGAGGGAAGCCAGGGGAAGGTTTGCTGGTGAGTCGTGCGGAGTTACATGCGCGGGGCCATTAAGTAGAGGCAGGGGTCGGGCTGAGAGACACGGTGGGGGAGGGCGGGATGCTTTACAGCCAGTCCGGGACTGGGAGGCCGGGAGCGGGGTGGAGGCCAGAGCAGAGTCCGCTTGGATCTGCGGGGGCCCAAGGCCGCAGCAGTCCCGCCCCCAGCCCGCTGTGACCACCCTCTGGGGCCCACAGGAGTTCCTACCCTGCGCACCCCAGGGCTCACTTTGTACTCACTAGGGACTGGCAGGCTTCCGGCTTCAGGGACCATGCCTCTAGGGCTGGGGAAGGGAAAGCCTGGCAAAGTCTGGGCCCTGAGGACACTGCAGGAGAGCGAATGGGAAGCTTTGGGGTGAGGCACTCGGGTCGTGCTGTCTGGCGGAGCGAGGGCTGCTTGGCAGCATCATGAAGGGAAAGTGGTGCCAGCTGCCTGTCCCGGGACCTGCCCAGGCCTGGAGGGTGCCGTCCCGGCCCCCAATTCCAGCAGGTGGGGGAGGCATCTCCTCTCCCCGCTGCCTGACTCAGTCACTGCTAAAGCAGTGTTGGGAGGCTGAGTGCAGAAAGAGATACGGCGTCCCTCCCCAGCTTCCAGGAGTCACAGAGGCTGGGGAGGTGGGCAAGGGATTGTGTGCGTGGGTTCCCTGGGGGCCGCTTTCTGGGGGTTCCCGCCCAGGTTTTGCCCTTCACTGGCTCTGTGCCCCTGAGCAAGCCCTGAGCAGGGTCCTTAATTGTCACTGTGGGGTGAAGGAGTAATCCTGGTTCTCCCTGGCGATCTGCTACTTGTTATCAGCATCAGGACTAGGGAAAGAACAGAGAAGAGGCTGAGCCATGGGGACCCTTCATCTCCCATTTTCTGACAAATCTTTTTCCAAGCTCAGCTTTCCGGGCACGTCAGTAACCCGGGTTTCCCCAGAAGGCTCTTCAGATCTTTCCAACTCCTCTGCCCCACCCTCCCCGTGTCCTCCCCTGTCAGGTCTCCCCACCCAGTGCTCCCTGGTTCCCCCAGAGCCCCCACCCCGGCCCTTATCCCCCAGGGCGGCAAGATCTCTGGTGTCTGCGTCCCTCCCCTGCTTCTCTGCTCTCCTCTCTCTTCGTTTGCTCTCCTCCTGGCCTGTCTCTGACGGTGGGGTTTCTTCTGGTTCCCAGTATTGGCCCACTCGGCATGTTGCCTTGCGTTTTGTGTTTAGATCTGGTGGTGTTCCAGGGAGCGGCTGCATCAGGTGTTACGTGAGCCAAGCCCTAACCGTGCAGAAGAGTGAGAGCTGCAACTTGCTACCGGATCAGAAGGCATCCCTCCCGGGGCTTGCTGGGCTGTGGACACCTCCCGGGCCCCTCCGTCTGGGCCCCGTGGATAGGAGGGGCCGGCCGAGCAGGCAGCTGGGCTATGGTTTGCTGCCTCCGTCTGGCCGTCCTCAGCCTGGTCATCAGCCAGGGGGCCGACGGTGAGCCGGATTCCCTGGGCTCAAGAGCTCCCCGCCGCCGGCCTTGGAGTGGGGGGCATTCCCCGGGGCGGGGGGGAGGGGGTTCTCTGTGAGCACGCGGGGTAGGGGATGAAGAGCGCTGGTTCTGGAGAAGTCGAGGCTTCTCTCAGCCACTTCACAGAGTCCTAGGGATCGCACAGAGACCCTGAGGGAGCCTCCTGTCCCAGCCCTGATTCTGGTCCCTGTTGTCCGCGCAGGTCGAGGGAAGCCTGAGGTGGGGTCAGTGGTGGGCCGGGCTGGCGACAGTGCGGTGCTGGGCTGTGACCTGCTGCCCCCGGCTGGCCGGCCCCCGCTACATGTCATCGAGTGGCTGCGCTTTGGATTCCTGCTCCCCATCTTCATCCAGTTCGGCCTCTACTCTCCCAGAATTGACCCCGATTACGTGGGTAAGACAAGGGGGATCAGGAGATACTGTGAACACCCCAACAGAGGGGGGCTGGGTGGGGGACGGGCAAGACCTCTTCTTAACTGCTCTGCCTTCCCCCTCCCCCACTGCGTCATGCCAGTTGGGGGGCTCTAGGCGGCTGGCAAGTGGGTTGACGGGCAGCAGGGTGGGTGGGTCTGTGGCCTGTGTGCTTCTCCAGCGGAGGCTGGGGGGGGGGGGTCTCCGTCCAGAGGTGCGTGTGCACGGAGGGTGGGCTGGGGAGGTCCAGGGTCCCTAAGGGTCAGGGAATGGATGGGGCCAGGCTGGGTTATGTGGCTCCTGTACTAACGTATGGACCCTCCCCCCTCCCCCGGGGCTGCCTTCCGCACCCCTGCTGGCTCCCTCAGAGGGCTGGGCTTCCTCCTAATCCCGAATGGAGTCTTAATCTGAGCGGTTTAGTGCAGGCCTCAGAGGGCAGCGTGTGGGAGGCCCCGAGGCGAGGGCTGGGGGCTGCTGGGCCAGACAGTCTTTAGAGGGAAACCCAGGAAAGGCCACCTTGGGGACGCTGATGGGGGAGGGGACCCCCACCTTTCCCCTCTTTAGTTTGAATCCTGAGAGCGGCTCTGAGATTGGCTGAGCTGTCCCTGAGGGGCAGGCTGAGCTCAGGCAGGTGCCGCCGGAAGGAGAGTTTATTTTCAAACCGGGGGCAGTTGTTGGCAAACAGCCTGGTGGGAGCGGATGTGTCTACACAAGCCCCGTGAGAGCTGATGAAAGCAGGGCCCAATTAGGACAAGTGGGGTAAAAAAAAAAAACAAAAAAAAAACCTGGCTGTGCCCACCAGCCCGCCCTCCCTGTCTCTGCGGGGCCGGGGCTGGGCCGGGAGGGGTTTGGGCTGAGGGCTGAGGCTGGGTAGATACAGAATGTTGCCTGACTGAGGACGGGGCAGGGGCAGGTGGAGCGGAGGAGGGAGAGGAATTTTCCTGGGATTCCTAGCTGTCCTTCTCTCTACCCATCTTGGGGTCCCTCGGGCAGACAAGCCGCTGGCTGGCCGGCTGGTCACTTTGCTACCTGTGGGTTTCCTTTCTCCGTGTCGCTCTGAGCTGCGGGAACTGTGAGCGGTAACCCCTCGGGGCTTCTTCCTGCCCCTGCCCTTAGTGCCCACCCCTGCCCCCGCCCCCCAGTAGCTAGTCCAGCCAGTCTGGGGAGTCGGAGCTGGGGGGGAGGGCCCTGTGCCCATTAACTCTCTTACTGCCTCCCGTCTAAGGGGCCTCTCGGCCTTTGTGCAGGGGACTCCGAACCCGCAGTTGCTAAGCAACGGGAGGTGGAGGTTGCTAAGGACAATGCCGTCCTGTCATAAGCCCTCTGGGCAAGTGAAGGAGAGATGGTCTGGGACTGCGAGTGTGAGGCTGGTGGCCTAGAACGTGGGAGGGACCACGCCTGAGACCCCAGCTCCCAACCTTTGAGGACTCCAGAATCCATCTGGCGGAGGGGCCGGGATTTACAGACTAGCACAAAGTGGTGAAAAGCGGTATAAAACAGGCTGGGATGCCTTCCTAACCCTCGCGCTGACTTGGTCTTTGACTTTCATGCTGTCTTTCTTGGGAACTTTGGGACAGCGCGGCTGGCAGAAAGGCATGAGTTTTCTCTCTGTCCCGAGTTGTTTGCTGCAAGGCAGTTCTCTTTTTTTTTCTTCCTTTTCTAGTGTTTATTTACTTTTGGGACAGAGAGAGACATAGTGTGAGCGGCGGGGGGCGGAGGGTCGAGAGAGAGGGGGACACAGAATCTGAAGCAGGCTCCAGGCTCTGAGCGGTTAGCACAGAGCCTGACGTGGGGCTCGAACTCACAAACCGCGAGATCATGACCTGAGCTGAAGTCGGATGCTTAGAAGTCGGATGCTTAACCGACTGAGCCACCCGGGCGCCCCAAGGCAATTCTCTTATTCTCAGAACACTCCACCCTCCAGGCCTCTCCCCTTTTTTCCTGCAAAACCTTCCTTGTGGTCACAGCTCCTGGGAAGCAGTAGTCCTCTCGCTTCGTGGTCCTTGGAACCTCTGAACACAGCAAGGAGCATCTCTTGAACTGTGTATGTGAGCTTGTACATGCACGTGCGTGTGGGTTCTCTGCCTTCTGAGAGCTGGAGAGAGCAGTCAGTGTCTCCCGCTTCCTTTACGCACCCCTGCGTGTGCGGGGCGGGGCAGGGCGCGGCGGGGGAGGGTCTGAAGCCCACCAGGCTGTGGCCCTGCGGGTGGAGGGTGGGCCTACGGGACTCAGGAGGACTCAGGACTGCCTGCCTGCCCCTGGCCATCTTCCTGTGCCGTGCCACAAGTCTAGCAGCCCTTATCTCCCAGAAAAGGGAGGGCACGCAGTATGCCTCCTTGAATGTTCAGATCCGCAGACATTTAGAACTGTTATCCGCTGACCACCAACACCCTGAGTGGGAACACCCTGGATGTGGTCAGTGCGGTGTGTCCCGAGCGTCACTTGATCCTAACCCCATGGTGCACTGGAAAGTGTTCCGCATCTGGAGGAAGAAGGCCTGACTTTGTCACTTACGAGCCGTGGGATTTTGGAAGGAAGCTTCGTGTCCGTCCTTTCCTCTCTAATGGATTTCCTGCGAGGATTAAATGTTACATGGTCCACATTCAGTGCTCAATATCCCTTCCTCTTCTTGCTTTTTTCATAGAGCTCGAAGATAACCTTAATGAGAAGTGGCTATCTTATGGAACTTAAGGGGACTTTGCACTCTGGGGTCGCAGGGCTCCGTGGCCACGCAGATGGGGGTTACGGAGGAATCCCGAAGGGGGTGTGTGTGGAAGGGTGTGATCGTGTTAAATATTTACCCGCAAGGCCTAGGCTTATCTCCTAGGTGGAGATTTCAACACCTAGCCCTGGAAACAGGTCCGCCCATCCTGGAGAGTTCACACCCCTGGACCTCATCCTTGGAAGGAAAAAGTCCCTTGCCTAAGACCACCACGCCAGCCTCAGCCTGTTCAGTCTCCTCTTCTTCCCTGACGGCACTAGATTATATCCCTACAGGCTTAGTTTATATTTCGGAAAGATCACCCTGGAGGTAGAAGGGAAGCAGGAGGACAGCTTCAGAATTTCTGGTATTCGGAAGGCCAGTCGGGGGCACCGGCTGGTTGTTGGGAGGGGGCACGTGCTCAGGGACTGTCTCAGAGCAGTAGTTGTTCCGTGTCAGCCCAAAGATTTAGAAAATCTCATTTGTCCACATCGAAAGTCAAGGTGTGGTGGGCTGATGAATGTAACGGAAGGTGGGCTCGGGGCCAGGAGGCGTCGGGGTGGGCTGTGGAGTAAGTCGAGAGATCCTCCGGGACCACACTAAGGTGACGACAAGACAAGGAACAGATCAGGGGGCAGAATCTCAAAGCCGCGCTGAACACGCAGACGTGGGCGGTGACGGAGAGGGGTCTAGGCAGTCCCAGGTGCTGGCAGGGCGGTGTGATGCGCGGTGGGGCCAGCCGCTGCTGGGGGTGGGCGGAGAGGACCTGCCACCAGGTAAGGGGAGGCCCGAGATCGAGTCCCGCTTCTGATTGCACACCTTGTGCTCATCCGTTTGTTCGGTATGTGAGCAGTGAGCCGCCCGCCTGCCCCGCGTCCCTTCCCCCCTCCCTCCCCAGCCAGATTTGTCTTAACCTCTTTTTCCGGATGAAACCCGAGTTGGCCAGTTTGCCCAAGGGAATACAACGCAGAGCTGGGCTCTGGGTCTCCCTGGCTCCCGAGTGTGGGCCTCTCTCACTAGGCGGCACTGCCGGTGACCCCCGAAGCTGTGTGGGGAGGGGGCCGAGGGATGTGGGGGGCAGCCTCAGTCTGAACCTGGTGGCGTAGTGGATGCTGACGGAGGGTGGGCGTGAGTGTCTGCCTGTGCTGTGGCCGTGTGGCTTTGTGGAGCTCCGTGTGGCCAGTCAGCCGGGGCCCCGGGTGCCCTGGGGCGTGAAGGGATGGGGTGAGGAGGCTGCTGACCTTGCTGCCTGGCTGGGCTGGACTCTGGCCACCCTAAGGCGCTTAGGCCGTTGATAATAGCCCCGAGGGATTAGGGGCTTTGGTAGGCGAGGTCTGGGTCCCTGCTTGGGCCCCAAACACTGCTGAGGTTTCCAGGGCCAGTGCTCTGGCGGGAGGGGTCCTCCAGGAGCCATACGTTGCCCCTCCGAAGCGCCCAGGGCTGGGGCAGATCCTGTAAGACTCACGAGGAGACTAAGTGTGGCTCTTAATTTTTTTTTTTTTTTAAATGTATATGTATTTTTGAGAGAGACAGAGACAGAATGCGAGTGGGTTAGGGGCGGAGAGAGGGAGACACAGAATGCTCCAGGCTCCGAGCTGTAAGCATAGAGCCCGACGCGGGGCTCGAACTCACGAACCGCGAGATTATGACCCGAGCCCAAGTTGGACGCTTAACCGACTGAGCCACCCAGGCGCCCCTAAGTGTGGCTCTTAAACCGCCCTTCTCCCAACGGTCCTTGAAGCCACCTGCGGTTCAGTAGGATGTCTTGTGCACCTGCTACCACTCTGGGTTTCTCTTGGTCTAAACTGGATCTCAGCTGCTAAAAGGCAGGAGTGATCCGGGGCTGAATGGAGGGATCTGCCCTCGGAGACCCCAGCCTCACCCGTGTCTCTCCGGTCCCCGCTGGATCACGGTGACTGGAGGAGACAGGGCCTCGTTCTTGACCTCTGAGAGTAACCAGCGTGACCAGGGTTTGGGGCTCCTCCCCCAGGGCGAGTCCGGCTGCAGAAGGGGGCATCTCTCCGGATTGAGGGGCTCCGAGCGGAAGACCAGGGCTGGTACGAGTGCCGAGTGCTCTTCCTGGACAAGCACAGCCCTGAGGACGACTCTGTTAACGGCTCCTGGGTGCACCTTACAGTCAATTGTATGAGCCTGGGGGCGGGTGGGGGGGGGCCGCGTGATGAGGACCTTTGAGGGGGGTGGTTCCGGGGCCCCACCCTCGCTGACACTCCGGTTTGCTGGCTCACTGTCTGCATCTTGCCCCTCCCACCGCCACGCCTGCCCTCCAGTGTTGGAACTTCCTCTGTCTTCCCCGTACCTGCGCCTCTGGCCGGGAGAGGGGAATGGGTAGGGGGCTGCCGGGCCCTGAGCGAAACACGGCTCACGTGTTGAGACGGCGTTTTGTTTTCTCAAAACACCTTTTCACCCAGGACCTCATGAATTCTCTGTCAACCCTCAGAAGGAAGGAAGGTCAGAATCCTTCCCCTTTCACAGATGGGGAGACTGGATCCTGCCGCTGCCTAGGGGCAGAGCGGAGTCTGGACCCAGGCCTCCGGACCCCCAGAGCAGTGCCAGGGGCCACTAGCACTCCCCCGGCTCTGACACCCCTCCTGTGCACAGCCCCAGTTGCTAAGTCCGGAGGCCAGTGTGGGGATCGGCTGGTGCCACCCTCACTTGGCCTGAGCTCAGCAGGCAGGGTGGCCCTGGGCTGGGGACTCCCGAGCAGTGGGGCCGGCCGGTGGGCTGAGGCCTGCAGCCCTGACCGGTGTCCCTGCTCTTTGGACTGAGAGCCCCTCTGGCATCCCCTGATGCCTCTCTCTCTGCAGCACCCCCTCAGTTCCTGGAGACCCCTCCC
This sequence comes from Puma concolor, assembly GCF_028749965.1. Lineage (NCBI taxonomy): Eukaryota > Metazoa > Chordata > Mammalia > Carnivora > Felidae > Puma > Puma concolor. The sequence continues at coordinate 4,654,442 of NC_141683.1, read as the reverse complement.
CAGGTGCTGGAAGTTCAGGAACTGGAGCCTGTGACCCTGCGTTGTGTGGCCCGTGGCAGCCCACAGCCTCATGTGACTTGGAAGCTCCGAGGACAGGATCTTGGCCAGGGCCAGGGCCAGGTGCAAGTGAGTCCCGGGGCTGGGCTATGTGGGCCTGATAGGGTGTGAGGGGGCGGCTTGGGGGCGGGGCTAGAGGCCCAGGGGCCAAAGGCCGAGCTGGGAGACTGGCCAGGGAGGGACGCCTCACTGGCTTCCTGAGCCTGGGGTGCTGCTGCCCTCTGCCGGCCAGACTCGGAAGTGCAGGGTCTGAGGCCCGCGGGAGGGAGGGAAGGGGAGGCAGGGGGCGGGGCGGGGGTGGGGTGGGGAGGAGGAACCTTCCTCATCCCCTCCTACCCTAGGTGCAGAATGGGACGCTGTGGATCCGGCGGGTGGAACGCCGCAGCTCTGGGGTCTACACCTGTCAAGCCTCCAGCACCGAGGGCAGTGCCTCCCACGCCACCCAGCTGCTGGTGCTAGGTGCTCTGGTGGGGGTGCTGCGGGCCGGAACTAGGGACCTGTATGGGGGGGCTCTGACCTGTGGCTGGGGGTGCACGTAGCAGGAGAGGACACAGGGGCGTGGAGAGAAAGGAAGCTACCAATGCAGGCTGGTGCTCTAAAACCACATCTCTCTCTCTCTCTCTAATTTTTTTAATGTTGTATTTAGTTTTGAGAGAGTTCAGGCAGGGGAGGGGCAGAGAGAGGGGAACAGAGAATCCGAAGTGAGCTCTGCGCTGACAGCAGTGAGCCAGATGGGGGGCTCGAACTCCCCAACCGTGAGATCACGACCTGAGCCGAAGTCGGACGCTTAACCGCCTGAGCCACCCAGGCGCCCCTCTAAAAACCAGCATCTTAATTTTATTTAAAAAAAAATTTTTTTTTCAACGTTTATTTATTTTTGGGACAGAGAGAGACAGAGCATGAACGGGGGAGGGGCAGAGAGAGAGGGAGACACAGAATCGGAAACAGGCTCCAGGCTCCGAGCCATCAGCCCAGAGCCTGACGCGGGGCTCGAACTCACGGACCGCGAGATCGTGACCTGGCTGAAGTCGGACGCTTAACCGACTGCGCCACCCAGGCGCCCCAGCATCTTAATTTTAAAAGGAGCAGTGAATGGGCCCAGCAGTGTGGTGTGTAACCCCCCCCCCCCCCCCGCCCCCCAGGTTCTCATCTATATATAAAGAGGTTCATATCTACATTTTAGGACTAGGTTAAGAATTTAATCAGGTTCAGTTGAGTACAGTGATCAGCACTTAGTAACTCCTGTCCGAGACCTTCTGAAGTCTAGAAGAAAAGCTAAGAGACGGCCTGGACTCTGCCTTCGGAGAGCCTCTTCTAAAGGGAAGGCAGATGAGTTAGTGAAGTGTCACTTTTCCCTGGTTCTGTGGGAAGGCAGCGCTGAGGAACTGTTAAGGGCCAAGCCCGCCAGGGTCAGGACGGCCTGAACGAGTCTTGCCTACCCTGCTAACTTTGGGCCCTCACTTCTCTCTGCCTCTCGGCCTCCACTGCTTCATCCGTGGAGACAGTAATTCCTGGCACAGAAGGCTCTTGTGAGGATTAAAAGAAATGGTGCAGGGAGGTGCTCAGCGGAGCGCCCCGCATGTCTGTCGTGTTCTATAGGCCCCCCGGCTCGGATCGTCACCTCCTATTCCCGACGACCCAGGCAGCGGAGCCCGGGGAGGGGAGAGAGCAGTGGGGTGGTAGAAGGGAGAGACGGATTTGCAGGGATGATGCGGCCTGGCCAGATGCTGTGGGAAGAGGGTTCCAGACGGGGTTCGGAGAGCAAAGGCGGTGCAGCCAGCCCGGGGCACGACACGCCCACCCTGAGCTGAAAGGGTTCTTAAGGGTTGGCGAATGAAAAGACAGTTGGCCGGGCCGGGAGGGGTTGGATCCTGAGTGCCCACGAGGCTGGATCGAGAAGTTCGGGCTTGATGTGGTGGGAGCCAGGAGTTGTGAGTTCTTGAAAAAAAAGATTTTTTGAATGTTTATTTATTTCGGAGACAGAGAGCATGGGTGGGGGAAGAGCAGAGAGAGAGGGAGACACAGAATCCCAAGCGGGCTCCAGGCTCCTAGCTGCCAGCACACAGCCCAATATGGGGCTCGATCTCCCAAACCGTGAGATCATGACCTAAGCCAAAGTCGGTCGCTCAACCGACTGAGCCACCCAGGCGCCCCAGGAGTTGTGAGTTCTTGAACAGAAGCGTTGTGTTCTGGCCAAAGGGGGTGTCTCTGTGCGAATGGCCGCTGGAGTGGCCAGACGGGGGAGCCTCGGTCGGGGATCGTGCTGTATCCGCTGGCGAGGTGTTGGGCACCTGCATTAGGGTAGGACACGTGGAGGTGATTTAGCAGGCGACAGCGGAGGGAGGTAAAGGGTAAATGAGCAGAGAGTGAGCCTGCCTCCCCCTCCCCGACATACACGCACACGCAGGTTCTAGGCGGGGGAGTCCGGGTGAATTGGGTTGTCCCTGGTGGGAAAGGGATCTGGTCTGGGGAAGAGAAGGAACTTGCGTTAGGTACAGGGGTTAGGGCTGTTTCAGTTCCCCTATTCCAGAGGGCAGATGGCAGGAAGAACTGTAGAGGGGACCTCAGGGCTGAAGCCTCTCTCTTCCCATGTGCTCCCCCACAGGCCCCCCGGTCATCGTGGTGCCCCCCAAGAACAGCACGGTCAATGCCTCCCAGGATGTTTCCTTGGCCTGCCGGGCTGAGGCGTACCCCACCAACCTCACTTATAGCTGGTTCCAGGACAGCGTCAACGTGTTCCACGTTAGGTGGGGCTTGGGGGTGGGCGGGGGACCCGTGGGCAGCCTTGGAGGAGTCCCCCGGCTCAGCGAGCCTGGACCCCTGCCCACACGTGCCACGTTGCAGCCGCCTGCAGCCCCGAGTGCGGATCCTGGTAGACGGGAGCCTGCGGCTGCTGGCCGCCCAGCCGGACGATGCGGGCCGCTACACCTGCGTGCCCAGCAACGGCCTCCGGCGCCCGCCCTCGGCCTCTGCCTACCTCACTGTGCTCTGTAAGCCTCACCCGGCTCCCTCCCCAAGCCTGCTCCCTCCCCCTGGGCCAGGCCAAGTTCCTGCCCCACAACCTGCCACTGCTTCCCCCACCAGACCCAGCGCAGGTGACAGCAATGCCTCCTGAGACCCCCCTGCCCGTAGGCATGCGGGGGGTGATCCGGTGCCCGGTCCGCGCCAACCCCCCACTGCTCTTTGTCAGCTGGACCAAGGATGGGCAGGCCCTGCAGCTGGACAAGGTACAGACCTCCGGGCGGGGGAGGGAAGGGTGTGGCTTGGTGTGATCCTGGGCAGGCCAGCTGGGGTGGAGTTAGCTCAGTGTAATTCAAGTCCGTGACTAGGGATACACCCCTTCCCCGGGGGGGGGGGGGGCTGTGTGGGGGTGTTTGTGGAGGAGCACAGCATCCGTCCTGAAGGAGGGCACAGCCTAGAAGGGGTAGGACAGCACAGACACTCTGCTGGAAGGCCAGGGCTCATTGAGGACAGATCAGCAACAACTTCTGGGACCTTGGTGATGGGCCTTGGGGTGGGGGGGGGGGTGGACAGACATTCGGAGCAGGAACCAGGGCCCCGAGGCAGGAAACGGTACCTCGCGTGTAGGGCGTGACGAGTCCTCGAGTCTGGGGGGAGCCACATGCCCGTGGGTACACGGTGCTGCGGAGAAACAGGTTGGGGCCAAGAGGGAGAAGCGTGGGTACAAGCAGTTGGGGTCTTTGTCCGCCCTCGTGGGCGACCACCACATCTTTTAGTCCTAGTGTCCCCGTCCCCGGGGGCTTCTGCGATAGGAGGACTGGATACGTTTTTGTTGGAAGTTACAAAAAAAGTCTGCAGCTGTTGAGCAGTGGTGCGACAGCATCGGAGCTGTGAGCGGGAGTTGAGTCTGTCGGGTGGACGGAGGGCAGAGTGGACACAGGGAGAGGGGTTCAGAGGCCGCGAAGTGGTCCAGGTGAGAGGTGAGGGGGTCCTGGGCGTGGACGGGCTTCATGCCTAGATGGAGGCCTTCCCGGAGGAGAGATCTGGTGAGCAATTCGATGGGGGAGTGAGGAGTCCGGGTTAGTGGGGACAGTGGGGCCCTTGACAAAGAACAGGGAAGGCAGGGAAAGGAAAGGATTTGGAGTGGAAGATGCTGACTTTCATTACCGGGGTGCCGGACACCCCGCCAGGCAGGGCTCAGCTCCAGGGGGCGCCGCTGGAAAGAGAAGCGTAGGCCTGGAGTTCAGAGAGGGGTCAGGCCTGGAGGAGGAGTCCTCTGCAGGGATGTGGCCTTCTCCTTCCTCCCCAGCCTCTGCTGAACCGCTTTCACTTCCCCGCAGCTCCCTGGCTGGTCCCAGGGCCCCGAGGGCTCCCTGATCATCGCCCTGGGGAACGAGGATGCCCTGGGAGAATATTCCTGCACCCCCTACAACAGTCTCGGTACTGCAGGGCCCTCCCCGGTGACCCGCGTGCTGCTCAAGGTGAGGGTGGCTGCGGGCGCCCTGGCGAGGGGGGCAGAGCAGTCACTTCGGAGTCCAACGGTGGCGGCGGCGGCTGTCAGACTCCGTGCTGGCGATTTCTGTAGAGGTGGTGCTGGCGAGGTGGGGCGTGAGGGGCGCGTACGTCCCCAAAGTAAGATACCTGCCTGCCCAACTCGCTAACCTTGGCCTCGAGGAAAAGGGGGGTGAAGCAGAGGAGAGGGTGAAGGGTGTTCCGGGGAGGTGTGTGCCCCCCAGAGAGGCCTCCCAGACCCCCATTTCCCTCCAGCCCCGCCGGGGAGCAGAGACAACAGGTAGGGAGACCCTGGGAGATGGGGTGTGATGGGAGCCCCAGAGAGGGGAGCGGCCCTTAGACAGCAGTGCGGGAGGCCCCTCCCAATGCCAGATCTGGCTTGCAGGCTCCCCCAGCTTTTCTAGAACGACCTAAGGAAGAATATTTCCAAGAAGTAGGGCGGGAGCTGCTCATCCCCTGCTCTGCCCAGGGAGACCCCCCTCCTGCTATCTCTTGGGCCAAGGTAAGGCTCCTAGCCCCGCTCTGCCCACGCGCACACGCTCTGCACCCCTGCCTCTCCCTGCCCCTCGTCATTCTGCGGGAAGGAGGGAGCCATCGGAGGCAGGGTGGGGAGGACGCTGGAGCTGCCCTCGGTGAGGGGTGGCCGCATGTGTCCTCAGGGCTGACCAGTGGTTCCGTAGGTGGGCCGGGGGCCGCAGGGCCAGGCCCAGGTGGGCAGCAACAGTAGCCTCATCCTGCGACCGCTGACCAAGGAGGCCCATGGGCGCTGGGAGTGCACCGCTAGCAATGCTGTGGCCCGAGTGGCCGCCTCCACACATGTCTACGTGCTGGGTTAGTGGCTGGAGAGCAGGCTGGGGGCCAGAGGAACCCATGTGGGACAGGGGACGGGAGAATCATTTGTGGAGGTCCACATGGGGATGGGGGGCAGGGGGCCCTGGGATGATGGGTTGGAGGTCAGAGGCCCTGGGAACCCTCCTTAGCTCTTTACCTGACCAGCCTCCCCTCCCCCCCCCCCGACTCAATTCCCCCTCCCCAGGCACCAGCCCACACGTTGTCACCAATGTGTCCGTGGTGCCTTTGCCCAAGGGTGCCAATGTCTCCTGGGAGCCCGGCTTTGATGGTGGCTATCTACAGAGATTCAGTGTCTGGTATACCCCACTGTGAGTGATCTGCTGCTCCTGTCCCCCCACCCGATTCCCTCTGGCCCTCTGCCCTTCCTCCCACCCTTCCATCCCAGCCCCGCCCTAACTCCGCTGCCCTGTTTCCAGGGGGATCTTTGGTGTTCAGGGCCCAGGTCCTGAGATCCTGGACGGCTGAGGGGAGGGGACAGGTCGGTCTCTGGACTCCAGAGCTTCCTGGCCCTCCTAGTAACGAAGTCCCCCCGTTTCCTCATGTCCTCCAGGGCCAAGCGTCCTGACCGAACCCACCACGACTGGGTGTCGCTGGCAGTGCCTGTGGGGGCTGCTTACCTCCTGGTGCTGGGGCTGCAGCCCCATATCCAGTACCAGTTCAGCGTCCTAGCGCAGAACAAGCTGGGGAGTGGGCCCTTCAGTGAGATCGTCTTGTCTGCCCCCGAGGGTGAGAGATCTCCCCCCGCCCCAACGCCAGCATCTGACCGGACGGGATAGGACTGATAGGGCAAACCTGGATTTGGCACGACCTGGGTGGGAGGGGGCAGAGGAGCCGGGCAGCTTGCGGTCCACAGGGGTTTATGGAACGTGATTCGGGGGTGTCTTTAGGGGCTCTGGGAGAATGGGCTGAGCATGGAGTTGGGGGCGGGGAATAGAGGGGTTGGCATGTTGTCTGCCTGTCCATCTCATGCCTGTCTGCCCTGCTTAGGGCTTCCCACCACGCCAGCTGCCCCCAGTCTTCCGCCCACTGAGATGTCACCTGCCCTGTCACCTCCCCGAGGCCTGGTGGCAGTGAGGACACCCCGGGGGGTGCTCCTGCATTGGGATCCCCCAGAACTGGTCCCTAAAACACTGGATGGCTATGTCCTGGAGGGGCGGCAAGGCTCCCAGGGCTGGGAGGTGCTAGACCGGGCCGTGGCAGGCACAGAAATGCAGCTGCTGGTACCTGGACTCATCAAGGTATGTGTGGGAGGCAGGCACCGGGGGGAGGTTCCTCCCCGCGGTGCTCCAGGCCCCGGCTCCGTTCCCCAAACCTGGGCTTCTCACCCACCCTTCCCAACTGCACGGTCTTTCTGGACAGAGCTGGGGTGGGCGGTGCTGGGTCCTGACCCCCTCCCCGGACCCCCCCCCCCAGGACGTTCTGTACGAGTTCCGCCTCGTGGCCCTCGCAGGCAGCTATGTGAGCGATCCGAGCAACACGGCCAACGTGTCCACTTCCGGTGAGAACCCGGCGGGAGGGCAGAGCGTAAGCACGGGGCGGGGTGGGGGGGGGGCGCTGAGCCCACTGTCGCGGGCACCGACCGCCCCTCGTGACCCCTCGCCCAGGCCTGGAGGTGTACCCCTCCCGCACGCAGCTGCCAGGCCTCCTGCCCCAGCCGGTCCTGGCCGGCGTGGTGGGCGGGGTCTGCTTCCTGGGCGTGGCTGTCCTCGTGAGCGTCCTGGCCGCCTGCCTGACCAACCGGCGCAGGGCAGCCCGCCGCCGCCGCAAGCGCCTCCGCCAAGGTAGGCCCCCGAGGCCACGCCCCCGCGGGCCCCGCCTCCCGCCCCAGCCCCGCCCCTCCGGAGGTGGCCACCCGCCTCCCGCGCAGGGCAGGTGCGTCCTGTCTGTCCGCACTTGTCTGTCCCCAGCGGGGAGGGTTTGCCGGCGGGTGTTGGGTGAGGCTGTGCGCCTGGGGCTCTGGAGGGCCTGAGGTTTGCCGGTGTCACCTCTGGTTCTGCCCGAACAGATGCGCCTCTTATCTTCTCCCCGCCCGGGAAGTCAGCTCCGCAGTAAGTCCCTCCACCTCCTCCGCTTCCTTCGGCCTTCCCTCTGCGCCCGCTGTCTTGGCCTCCTTGGTGGTGCCTTGGGGTGGGCGGGGAGGGGCGGAACAGAAGTTGGAAGGAGGTGAGGGTGGGAGTGCAGAGGTCCCAGCCTGGGGCTGCCCACTGTTGGCTGTGCGCCTTTCTGCCACCCCTCCACCACGTGGGTCCTGGTGTCTGTTCGCTGTCCCTAGCTCTGCTCTGTTCACCAAACCTCTCAAGGCTGGTCCTGGGAAGGGGCCTGGCTCCCTGCCACAGAGCCGGATCCCCTGTCCTTCCCCAGCTCTGCTCCGGGTTCGGGCAGTCCTGACAGCGTGGCAAAGCTGAAGCTCCAGGGCTCCCCGGTTCCCAGCCTGCGCCAGAGTCTGCTCTGGGGGGAGCCCGCTGGTCCCCCCAGCCCCCCTCCGGATCCTCCACCTAGCCGGGGCCCCTTACCCCTGGAGCCCATTTGCCGGGGACCAGACGGCCGCTTTGTGATGGGACCCAGCGCCGGGACCCCCCAAGAAAGGTCAGGCTCTGAGCGAGCTGAACCTCGGACCCCATCCCAGCACCAGGCCAGGTCCTATGACTGCAGCAGCAGCAGCCCCAGTGGGATGCCCCAGCCCCTCTGCATTGCAGGCATCAGCCCTGTGGGGCCCCCTCCCGAGGCCCCGCCCAGTCCTCTGCCTGGTCCAGGACCCCTGCTTCAGTACCTGAGCCTGCCCTTCTTCCGGGAGATGAATGTGGACGGGGACTGGCCCCCTTTCGAGGAGCCTGGGCCTGCCCCACCCCCAGATTACATGGATACCCGGCCCTGCCCCACCTCATCTCTCCTTCAGCCCCTGGACTCCGCCACCGTGTCCCCCAGGGCAGCGCTTCCTGGGGCTGTGGTCGGGGCCGGGGCCACCCCAGAGCCCGTGTACACGGCACTGGCCGACTGGACACTGAGGGAACGGCTGCTGCCAAGCCTTCTCCCTGCCGCCCCTCGGGGTAGCCTCACCAGCCAGAGCAGTGGGCGGGGCAGCGCCTCGTTCCTTCGGCCCCCCTCCACAGCCCCCTCTGCGGGAGGCAGCTACCTCAGCCCTGCTCCGGGAGACACTGGCAGCTGGGCCAGTGGCCCTGAGAGGTGGCCCCGAAGGGAACACGTGGTGACAGTCAGCAAGAGGTGAGGACAGTCCCTGCCCTTCCCCACCTTGGCTCCAGTCCCTGCCCAGACTGCCCCACCCCTCTCCTAATACACTGTGCCTTCTGGGCTCTCCCACCCTGGGACCAGGAGAACTTGTCTCCTTTTAGAAGCTTTTGCCGAGGTCCGGGGATCTTCGGGGGAAACCCATGGCCCAAGCTGAGTTGGGGGACTCTGGGTTTGGGCTTTTCTTGTCACCCTCTGTTCTTCTCGCCGTACCACGCATTTGTCCCCCGTGACAGGAGAAACACATCTGTGGATGAAAACTATGAGTGGGACTCAGAATTCCCTGGGGACATGGAATTGCTGGAGACTCTGCACCTGGGCGCGGCTGGCCCTCGACCCCGACCTGAAGCTGAGCCAGAGCTAGGTGCGTGAGCCCCCCAGGAAGGCGGTGCAGCACCCCCCCCGTTCCACGTCTCCCCCGTCTGTTCCCAGCCAGGCCCCGTGCCCCAGCCTTGCTCCTCCTGCTCTCCCTTGGCTCATCTGCACCTGTGACCCCCGCCCTGTCCTTGCTGTGCCCCCCTCTTGCAGATGTGAAGACTCCAGAGGAGGGTGGCCTCTTGAACGCTGCCCGTGCTTCTGGCCCCGAGGCCCGCTGTGCTGTCCTCCGGGAGGAATTCCTAGCTTTCCGTCGCCGCCGCGATGCCACTAGGGTCCGGCCACCGGTCTATAGACAGCCAGTGCTCCACCCCGAACAGGCCACTCTGCTGTGAGAGCGCCTGATAGGAGGCTGGGTGAAGGCACACACAGCCTGCAGAGGGGAGGCCCCAGGAAGCCCTAGCTCCGGCCTGGAACACTGCTCCTGCAGCTCTGGTGGTGGTGGGCTTGGGTGGGCTTGCTAGGAGGTGTATATGCCGGGCCCCCGGAGTCCGGGGACTGGGACAGGGATCTTAGATCTGCCCGTGTGTGTGTGAGTGTGTGTGGTGACGGTGACGGTGTTTGTGGTGTGGGTGAGGTTTTTTACAGGTGAATAAAGAAAGTCTGACAAATGTTTCTGTGTGTCTTCTGCCTTTGCATCTGAGAGGGAGGTAGGAAAAGCCCCGAACCCTTAAAAAGGAGGCGGCCCTTCCTGAGTGGACAGGGCTGCACTCAATATCCTTTCAAAAAGCATTTATTGAGTGCCTGCTGAGGGCATCTACTGAAGACCAACCGTTGAGCTAGACGCTGAGAAAACAAAGTTCACGAAGTCAAGCCTTTGCCCTTGGTGAGTTTTTGCCAGTTGGTGAAGCAGGCAAAGAAACGGTTACGGTGTGATGTGATAAGTTCTGTGATAAAGCTAGGTGCTGGATATTGTGGTAGCACAGAGGAAGGAGTCCACAAACAATGAGTGGTTACAGCACGAACTGGGGACAGTGCTTCCCCTGGGGAGCTCCTCACGGGATGGGAGTAACAGTAATAGCTAGTCGTTGCTGAGCACCTGCTATGGGCCAGGCACCGCTCTAGGCTATTCATGTATATCATTTCCTTTTCTGTAACCATGGGGTCGGTAGAATTATCTATTTTCTAGGCTGGCCCGCTGAAGCATAGAGGCTTTAGTCATTTGCCCAGAGGTCACACAGTGGGCATGGTGTAGAGCAGATCAGAAGTGGGTCAAGGGAGGGAAAACATCCCAGGCAGAAAGCACAGAGTGAGAACAGTGGGTCTCCCAGGGAATCACTTGGTGGACCTGGCTCTCAGGGCCGGGCAGGATTGGGGAACGAGGGACAGAAAGGTGGAAGGACACTGGTGGTGGATGTCCTTGGAAGCCAGGCCAAACAGTAGCTTCTGTATTACAGGAAGAACCCCACTGGTGGGTGTAGGCAGGGGCTCCACCCCAGGGGGACTGCTCAGCAGCAGCCAGAAGGGGGGTGCTCCTTCAACCCCTAAGCTATGCTCCCCTCCATTCACAGACACAGAACTGCCAGCCTCCCCCTCCTCCCCCTAAGGCCTCCTCTTCTGATCCCTCCAGGATTAGGAAGAGATGCCGGGTCAGAGAGGAGGAGACTAAGGGGAAGAAATCAGGTCTGAACCCTGGGTCCCAACAGTGGTCACGCCCCCTGGGCCCCGGGGGCAAAGAATGACCTCACTGTCAGTTCCTGCCCAGGCCTGAAGTAGGTGGAGAGCGGGAGCACATGCGGGTACTGTCCTGGCCTGCACCCCGGTACTGTCCCACCTTAGCCAGCTGGAGGTGGGGGGGGGGGGTCTTCTCGTGCCTCCGTTTACCTAACCACCCTTTTTAAAATTTTTTTTTTCAACGTTTATTTATTTATTTGGGACAGAGAGAGAGACAGAGCATGAACGGGGGAGGGGCAGAGAGAGAGGGAGACACAGAATCGGAAACAGGCTCCAGGCTCCGAGCCATCAGCCCAGAGCCCGACGCGGGGCTCGAACTCACAGACCGCGAGATCGTGACCTGGCTGAAGTCGGACGCTTAACCGACTGCGCCACCCAGGCGCCCCTAACCACCCTTTTTAAATCAAGACGCTTCTTCCCACGTAAACACGCCCACAGTCTTGCGCTAATCTTCCAGGCAAAAAGCTTCCCACCGAGGCACACGTTGTGAGCTCCCAGGTGCAGACGGTGGTTCTCCCGGGTGGAGACCACTGCAGCCGCCCGCGTAGACCCGACTCCCCAGACCCTCCCGCCCACTGCCCCTCTCCCCAAGCTCTGCCCTCCGCCCTGGCGCTGCGGCGCCTTTAAAGCCTCTGGGCGCTCGCCCCGCCCCGGGTCCGCCCCGTCCGAGGCGGGAGCCGCTGAAAACCCCCGGCCCGGCCCGGGCGCGCCACTCGGCCCGCAGCCCCCGCCCAGAGTGCGCCGCGCCGGCCCGCCAACGGTGAGCAGGGGGAGGGCGGGGGGCGCGCCTCCGGGAAGCGGGAGGCCCGCGCCGGCGACTTGCTCCCGGGGCCGGCGCGAGGGTCCGACGACGGCTCTGCTCGCCCGGTGCTGTCGGGTCCTGTCCCCAAGCCCCGACCCGGCATTGCCGGGCGATGAGGTCAGGCGAGGGTGCGGGTGCACCGACGGGGCGTCCGTCCGCAACGGGGACCGGGCCGTCGGGGTTGACGAGCGGAGGGCGTCGGGGCGTGGCTGGCGGGCTCCGAGGGACCGCGCGCCCGAGCTTCCCCGCGACCCCTCACTTCCCGGTTGCAGGAGCACGTGCGGGGGCCGCCCTCTCTGTGCCTCCTCCCGCCGGCCGTCTTCCTGGGGACTCGGGGTCGCGGGCTGGGGAGGAGAGGCCCCCGACCTCGGGGGGTGGCCGCCGGCGCGCGCGGGTGGTGTGGGGAGGGGGCTGCTTGCAGGAGCTCCGGTCCACCCCCCCCCCCCCGGCCGGGGCCCCCACCCCGCGCCCCCTGCTGCTGGGAAAGCCGGCGGGGGCCGCGGGCGGGCGGGCGGGCGGGCTGCCCAGACCACTGCGTCACCCCAGCGGCGGGCTGTGGGTGACTCATCTGGCTGTAACGGCCCTGGGTGTGGCGAGGCGGGGCGGCGGGGCCGGACCTGCAGGACCGGAAGTGGACGGCCGCCTTCCCGGCCCCGCAGGCCTCCCAGAGCCCCCTTGCAGCCCGTGCCCGGGAAGTTCTGGGGGGAGCCTGGCATCTGGGAGCAGAAAGGAGCGTGGCGGGAGTGAGGGTCCCGGGGATGGGGGGGCCCAGTGGCTTGGATGGGCTTTCCCGAGTTCTGACCGCGGAGCACCAAAGAGAGGGACAGCTCCCCCTCTCCGACGCCACCCCCCATTTCTCCTCCCTAGTCCCCCGGGAAGACCCACAGCTGCAGAGAAGGCCAAGGCAGGCTGGGGAGGGGGGGGGGGCCCGCCCCGCGGAGGCGGCGCGGTCGTCTTTGGCCGACTGCACCCCCCCTCCAGCGCCCCAGCCCTCTCCTGCCCCCTGGGGATTGGCCTCTACTGCTTTCTCCACCCCAGCCCTTCTCCCTCCAGGATTTTCAGGTATGGGGCTCTCTGGCTCCCGACAGGCCTTCGGTTCCCGGGGCATTTCTTCTCCTGAACTGTTTCCCGGAGTCTGTTTCTCTGCCCCCAAACTCGTAACTTCCCACTCCTCCAGATGCCCCCCCATGGCCTCCGCAGCTGCCCCCCCGCCTCCCCCGCTGCGGGATCCCTTGCACCTGCCCACACCTGAGAATGCGGCCAGGGGCCCCTTTCCAAGGATGCCGCCTGCGGCCCGGTGCCCAGAGCCTCGTCACCACTCCATGTGTGTGGAGTGTGTGTCTCTGCCTGGTGCCCCCACCCTGCCGGGTTCCTGTGTTTGGTACACAGAAGCCATGGCAACGGCCCCCACCTCACCCCTCCTCCCTCAAGCCTTGAGGCTTCCTGTTTGTGCAGCCTCAGCTTTCTCTTCTGCTCACTGACTTGACGGTGGAGGGCTGCCCCGCGTGGCTCCTTGGTCACAGGTGTCCATCATCCTTGCTTCCGCCTGCTTCCTGTGCGCTTCACTTGGGGGACAGGGACCCCCCATCTCGCCCTTTCAGAATAGCCCTGACCCCCCCCCCCCCCCCCGACTCTGAGTTAGGAAGTTCCCCCGCGTGCACGATGAATGGAGAGTCTCTGTCTTCCGCACGAAACACCCCAGCCAGGGACCCTTTCCCTTGACATCTGCGTGGGGTGGGGCGAGGTGAGCGTCCTGCCCGGGTCTCTGGTGGGGGTGGGGGGTGTTCCCGCGCCAGGCCCGCCCCGCAGGTGGTTCAGCGGTCGTCTCTGTTGGGACCCCCAGCCCCAGGCATCTCCTACACCGCTCCCCACCCCAGTAGGCACCTGGCTGTCTTCCCTTCCTTTGAGGGAGGGCTGCGGAAGGTCCCCTGGGCGTCACTAGGGTGGGCCGCTCTAGCTCCAGCCGGCCAGCCGCGGCCCATCGGCTGGCGCCTACCCCAGGGAGCCGGAGGAGAAACAGCTGTGGACAGGCTGGCTGGGCTGCCCCGCCCCTTCCCCAGGCCCCTCCCCTTCCCAGATCTCTGCCCCACAGCTGTGGCACCTCAGGGCTCACGGGCTGTGGCCCCAGAGTGGAGCTGGGTCCAGGCTCCAGAGTTGGGGAGGGACCCTCAGCGTCCTCCCTGTGCCCAGAGGTGGGTCTGGGAGGCCAAGTCCGGTCTGCCCCTGTGGAGGGGACACTGCTCTCCACTGCTCTCCCCCGCTAACCCTGCTGTCTGGATTAATGATTCTCCTGCCCTTTCTCTCCCCGGGCCATCGTGATCCCTTGGCCTCAGGCCACGTGGCTCCAAGGAGACACAGCCCTGAGGCCCAGGGGACCGTAGTGAAGCTGCTCCCAGAAGAGAGGTCTAGACATTGGGCCAAGAAAAGGGGGCTTACTGGTGGCTGCCCTTCATCTCAGGTCTCCTGGACATGCCCCTGTGTGCCAGGGGCCCCGGGCTGCTGGGGCTGGGCTGGGAGGAGAGACACTTGTCCTCCTTGCTCCGCAGGCTTCAGCCTGCCCTCCCCCAGCTGAGTGTGTGTGTGTGTGTGTGTGTGTGTGTGCACGCCTGGTGATGTGGGTCAAGGCCCAGACCGACATTTATCTGGCCCAGCCTTTAGGCAGGGGAAGGGGGGGAAGGGGAAGCGGGGGGGGGGGGGGTTGCTCTTAATGAAGTATAAAAATAACTGATTTGTGGGGAGGATTCCTTCGGGAAATGTGCTGCTGGATAAGCTGGAGTGGAAAGGAACAGCCATGTTGGAGTGCGGGGGAGGGGACTAGCCTGAGACCCAAGGCTGAGCGGCCAGAGGGGTTTGAGGTGACTCTGCCCCTGTGACCTGACTCTTCTCCTGAGCCCCAAGACCCATGGCGGGGGGCAGGATTGTTTAGCCTGGGGTGTGTGGGAGAGAGGGAGCCTGAGTGACTTCAGCCCTTAAGTCTGACCTGGTCTAGAGCCGGATGTGGGGGGCAAGAGTGTCTCCCTTTCCTGTCCTTGAACACAGGTGCTTGTTCTGGGGACTCCCCCTGTATGAGCAGCAGGCAGCTGGCTGCATTTCAGAATGGAAAGGGAAGCTCATTTATAGAGCGGATGGGGACAGGAAGTGAGGTCCTGTCCTTTCTCTGGTCCTGGCTCCCCCTTGCATGAGTAGCATTCCTGAGACAGCTCCATGGGGTCCCGGAGGGGGGACCTAGGTAGTGACGTAGTAGGTGGGGACAGACTGCCCACGGGCCAGGTCTGGAAACCACCCAGTTCTTCCTAAGTGAGGTCCTCAAATGAAGCTAAACCCTCCTGTGCATTTCCCCAACCCTCCCTTCCCTCCCAGGTTTCCCTAAAAATACCACCCGAGGCTCCCGTGTCAGTTCTCTATTCCTGCCCTTGGAAATGAGCACAAACTTAGCGACTTAAAGCACATCGTGCGGCTCTAGAAATCCCCCCGGAGGTCTCACTGGTAAAACCGAAGTGTCAGCGAGGCTGCGTTCCTCCTTGGGGAGTTTAGGGGAGAATCCCTCTCCAGGCCTTGTCCAGGACGTGGGCCTGACCCTGACCCTGACCTGACTCTGCTTTCTTCTTGCTTCTCCTGCTCTGACTTGCCTACCTCCCTCCTTCGCTTATAGAGACCCCTGGCTGTGAGGACACTGGGCCCACCTGGATGGTCCAGGGGACTCTCTCCCCTTCATTCAGTGACATCAGCAAGGCCTTTTTTTTTTTTTTTTTTTTTTTGCCACGTAACATTCACAGGTTCTGGGAATTAGGGTGTAGATGCCTCTGGGGGGCCATGATTGTGCCCACCACAGCTTCTAGAAAGGAAAGTAGAATTTGTTTTGACTGCCCAGTGGTTTCTCGTGGGAGGTTCCTTTTGCTTGCCGAAATCTTTTAAGGACCTACGTAGACCTCCTCTTCCAGGAAGCCTTCCAGGTTGCTTCTGCCCACACTCTCTTCTGCATTTCCGTGATGTAGGGTCTGACTGTGTAGGCCTGTGCGGTATTTGTCGTGTACAAGCCTTACCCTTTCCTGGGTGCTCACTTGGCCTCTTTGTTGGCATTCTGGGACCCAAGGCTTCTGTCTCTCCCGCAACCCCCAGCGCAAATAGAGGTGCTCAGTGAAAGCCAGTGGCTAAGTGAGGGCAGTTGTGTCCAGTTCTCTAGCTCCTGGCAGAGATCTGCCAAGCCATTCCAGGTCCTCCTCCTCTCCCCAAATCATCTTCCTTCCCAGGGCTGAAGGGTTAGAATGGCCAGCTTGCCTTTGCTAAAGCTGACCACCCCAAGTGAGGAGCTGAACCCCCAGGCTTGGCCTCATTTAGCCCAGATTCTATTCCAGTGGGTTTTCTGTCTCATCTGAGTAGTGGGGCTGTTCAAACGAAATCTAATGGGAGGACTCCGTGTAATAAACAGACTGCTCGTCATTGGGTAGGGGGAACCCAGAGATGGCCTGTGTGGCCCCTTAACTGTAGAGCTCTGAGCAGTGCTAATTCAGCCTGTGCCCTGGAGTCAGGCCGAAAGTTCCCTCCTTTGATGGCGGGTCTCGAGGGGATAGGGAGTGTGTCCCTGCAGGCTGCAGAGACCTGACTGCGGTCCTGGCCGTGTCTTCTCCCCAGCTCCCACAGCCACCGCTGCCCTTTGGAATGGCCAACAGGGGACCCGCCTACGGCCTGAGCCGGGAGGTGCAGCAGAAGATTGAGAAACAGTATGACGCGGACCTGGAGCAGATCCTGATCCAGTGGATCACCACCCAGTGCCGCAAGGATGTGGGCCGGCCCCAGCCTGGGCGCGAGAACTTCCAGAACTGGCTGAAGGATGGCACGGTGAGAGCTGGGCCCTTCTGACTGCAAGTGCCCGGGACAGAGCCGGGCCTGGGGGCGCCTGGGGTTATTTCAGCTGCGGAACTGCGGGCACACCCGTCCCACTTCCTCCTCAGCCCGGGCACCTATCTTGCAGAGGACCCGTGTTTTCCTCCCTCCCGTGGAGTGAAAGGGAGGCCCGAGGGGACACAGGGAAGAACCGGGGTGGGGGGGAGGGGGGTGTTCTAGGCAGTGATGCTGGAACAGCAAGGCTTTCACTCTGGGTTCAGAGGCAGGGGCTGGGCGGGCGGGAGCCCGGGCATCCCTCCCGGTGGAGGCGGAGCGCCTTCAGGTAGGACAGGAACCGCGGGGGCTGAGCGTCTCTGGCAGCAGCACGGCCTCACCTCTGCACCCCTGCTGTCCTCACCCAGGTGCTGTGTGAGCTCATCAACGGGCTGTACCCCGAGGGGCAGGCCCCCGTGAAGAAGATCCAGGCCTCCACCATGGCCTTCAAGCAGATGGAGCAGATCTCTCAGTTCTTACAGGCGGCCGAACGCTATGGCATCAACACCACCGACATCTTCCAGACCGTGGACCTCTGGGAAGGTGGGCCGGGGCCGGGGGCGCCGTCACCCTGGAGGCCAGAGGCTGGGCTAGGCAGTCTTGAAGGGAGAAGGGGGCGGGTTTCTGGCACCTCGCGGACGGGTGTGTGTGTGTGTGTGTGTGTGTGCATGCATGTGCGTGTGTTTCATGGAGGAGTGGGCCGTGTTGGGGGTTGGGGTGGTGGAGGGTGTGGGGATGAAGAGGAGAAGAATTGGGAAGCCAGGCTTGCTGACCACGTGGGTGGAGGTGGAACCCCGGCACGCAGGGCCCCGGCACGGCCGAGGCCAACACACCGCCTTCCCTTTCCCAGGAAAGAACATGGCATGTGTGCAGCGGACGCTGATGAACCTGGGTGGGCTGGCGGTAGCCCGGGACGATGGGCTTTTCTCTGGAGATCCCAACTGGTTTCCTAAGTGAGTATCGCGGGGCGTCCCGGGCCTGTCCCTGTCCCTAGAAAATGGTCCCGCTCAAAGCACGTTTACATCCCTCACCATCCCGAGTCCTCGCTGCTCTCCTGGGACGGCAAGGGACTGTCCCTTCTGAGACACGGGGAGGGAGGTGGCTCCGGGGGGAGCGAAGCTGGCGGCAGCACCCGAGCCCCCAGGGAAGACACTCGCCGGGGCCGCCTCCAGCCCCTTTCTCACCAGCACTCTCTCTCGGCCCAGGAAATCCAAGGAGAACCCTCGCAACTTCTCGGACAACCAGCTACAAGAGGGCAAGAACGTGATCGGGCTACAGATGGGTACCAACCGCGGGGCGTCCCAGGCAGGCATGACTGGCTACGGGATGCCCCGCCAGATCCTCTGATCCCACCGCGCCCTGCCCCGCCCTCCCACGGATGGTTAATATATATGTATATTTCAGCAGTGACATTCCCCGAGAGCCCCTGGGGCTCGCAGACTCCCCTCTGCCAGGGCGGGGGCCTGGCCTGCCTCCTCTGGGGGGCACCCGACAGCGGGCTCTCCCCCTGGGCTTACTAATACATTCCCTTCCTCAAACCCACCCAAACTGGACCAACCACAACTGGCCTCTTTTCTCCTGGGACCAAAATTTGGGGGCCTCACCACCCCCCAGCCGCATACCTCTTCACTTGCCCTTTGGCTTCTCTCCCCACGACCCCTGAGCTCCGTGCCCTCAATCCATTCCTTGGCCGGGGGTCAGGGACGCCGCCTTCCGGCCTTCCTTCCGCAAGCATGCCTCGCCCCCAGCTGTGGCTGCAGGGACCTAATTTATAGGGAGAGGCCTGTGGCGGCCGCCTCCCCAGCCACAGCCGGGCTGCGCTCACCACACGTCAAGGCAGCCGGCCCCTGGCAGGGGTCCTCTTGGCTTCCCATTTTCCATTCCCCTTGCTGTGGCTGGGGCTTGAAAAACCTGAGTTTGCTGATTTGAATAAATATCTCTGCCTTTTTTTGGATGGACTCTGGTTGTGTCTAGGGCCGTGAGCCCTCCACTGGGAAGGGAGGAAACGTGGGGGGCATCGTGGTGATTGGTACAGGGGAGAGGGATTTCGGATGAAAGGCTGCGATCCTCACCCCCATCTGTGATTTTCTTCCCTGTTCTCTGGCTCCCGTGGTTTAGGTGAGGGTAGGTTGGGGTTGAGGACGGGGCCTCGCAGCTGCCCTTGGAGGGTATGCGGGAGGTGCCCACAGCTAGCCGAGGGACTGGACATCCCACCTGGTGCTCCTGGTCGGCCCCCTCCCCCAGCCAGAGGAGGGTGGGGCTGGGCGGGAGGACCCTCAGGCAGGCTTGGGACAAGGTGGCCCCTGTCCAGTTGGCCAGATCAGCTTGGGGGCTAGGGGCCAAGGGTGCAGTGGTGGGGAGGAATTGACAGGCTCTGAGTGAGCAGGAAGTAGTCAGTGGTGGTGGCTGGAGGGAGGAAGCCTTGTTGATTGACCCCACGTGTTTGGGAGAGCAGGCGGGAGCGCTTCCCTTCTGGGTGGGTGGCCTCGTACCAAGATAACCAATCTTGGGGTCAGGCTGTTCTGAGCTGGCCCTGACCGAGGCATGGGCGTTCCGCCCTGTGGTTTCCAGCTCCCAGGTGTCGCCTTTACCCCACGGCCTCCCTGTCACACCCTGGGTCTTCCTCGGAGAACTGGACAGACCCCGGGCCAGCCCCCCACAGTGGGTTCCTCCCTCCCCGCTTTCTCCTTCAGGGCAGCTGTTTCCTGAGGGGGGCAGAGCCACAGCATTGTGCCCAAGGGTGACTTTCATTCTCCTCTCACTGCCCTGTCGTGGCGACTTCTGCCAAGGAGTACCTCCTATGTGCTAGGCTCTGTGCCTGGGGACATTAGCCCCTGATCCTGACGCCATGCTGCAGGGGGAGATGGTATTTGCTTGGGGGCCGTGGTCCCTCAGGCTGAGACACAGATAAGATAGGCTGCAGCTTATATGCAAATTCCCAGGGGATTAGCTGTCATCCTGCCCCTTTGGTTCTGGAGATTCTGTGGGATGCTGGAGCCAGAGAGGGATGTCATTGCAGAGACAACACTGAATTCACTAACAGTTCTACGTAAAAAAACAAGCCCTCCCTGATTTAACTATTTACAGCTACGGCTTATTGGCCACACGCCTCACAACTTTCTGAGACACTCGGCCTGTCTCAGAGCCAAGACTGAGAGTCCCTGCCTTCTCGGGGCAGATTCCCACAGCGGTCCTCGAGGTGGCTATTCCTGCGTCGCTTCCCCCCGTTTGGTCCCCAGATGAGCGTGCTGGGTCTCAGGGCGACCCAGGGCCACGCAAGGAGTCAATGGAGGGACGTGGGTTTGAGCCCAGGTCAGCCCGGCCGCGGGCCTGTGTGGTTCTGCTCAGCAAGGAGCGGGGCTGGAGAAGAACAGATGGCCCAAAGGGGTGTGGAGGTGGGGGTGGCCCTCACCCGAGGACTCAAGACACCGGCTCCTTCCTCGTGTTGCTGCGAGGGTGTTGCTGGCCCCGTGCAGAAAGCAGGGCAACGTCCCTGGCACAGCGAGCACCCAGGAAACGGAAGTGAGGGGTCAGTGGGGTTTGTGGGGCCCCTGCGCTGGGGTTGGTGTCGCCCGACCGTCCTGCTGCCCTGATCTTGCTCGGCGATGCTTCGGGGAGCTCTACCCCCCCTCCCCGCCCCGGGAATAACCCCTTCTTCAAGGCAAACATGGGCGGGTTTGGAGAAAGGCTTGGCCACAGGGTGCGCCTGGCTTCTGCCCGTGACCGCCACCCGCCCACAAGCTCTGTGGGAAACCCCCGTCTCCCCTCAACGAAGCTGCACCTCCCTCCTTCTGGAAATGGCCTGCGCGGACACCTCCAAACTCGCTTTGTTTTCGGTTTGCCTTTTCGTGGCCACGGGAGGCCGCGGTTTTGTGCCTAATATGGCCTCCTTCGTCTCTCCTGCCCATCCCTCCACTTCGGGGTCCCAGCCCTGGGGTTGAGGGCAAGAGCTCCTCTGAATGGCACCTCATTCTCCAAGGTTGTCCACACGGGTGTCTCCCAGTGCCCTGCGCCCAGGGACTGTCCCCCTCCCGTCCTCACCACGGCTCCCTCCTTCTTCCAGGTCTTTGTTCAAATGTCCCCTTCCACGTAAGGCCTTCCCCAGCCACGTCCTTAAAATTGCACATCCCACCCTCCGCCTGCACCCTGTCCTCCTTCCCTGCTTTCTCCTATCAGCACCCGACACACAGTGTATTTGACTTATTTATTTTCTCTCTCCACCCACAGAATGTACACCGCGAAAAGGCAGGTTTGTGTTGGTTTTGTGGATGCGACGAGGTGCCTGGCATGTTGTAGCTGCTGGATAAATATTTGTCGAGCCAATGAATGAATATCACCCTACGCTCACGTTCCTGAATCGCCTGCCCCAGTGACATGGTGCCCAGCCAGACCACGGTCGCAAGTCAGCCAGCCTGTCATTGGGTCTGAGATGGACCCGGCTCATCTGTCTTGTCGGCTTCCAATGCTCCCTCATGGTTCATTTCTAACAGGTGCAAACCTGTGAATCCAGTGTTGGGGGTGGGGGAGGCCAGGGGTGGGTTGGGAAGGGGATGTGTTCTGGGCAAATGGAGGTCACACTGAGGATTTGGGGGGAGAAATGGGAGGGAGGGGCGGGAGGAGGGAGGAGCCAACTTCAGTTCATTTTCTCCTTGCCTTGAAAAATCACCTCGGAGGTGGAGAGAAAGCAGGTTAGGCCCATTGTGACCAATGGAAAGGCCTGGAGAAGAAAGATGGGGGGTGGGGGGGGGGAGGAGGAGGAAGATGGCTCCCCCTGCCTGGCCTAGCTTGGCTCATCCTTGGGGTAAAAGCATGGCGAGGTCTGTGTGGCCTCCTCTTGCGCCTGTGAGCGTGTGTTTAGGTGTGTGAGAATTCACGGGGCGGGGGCTCCGGGGAGCAGGTGGGAGCATAGGAATCTGACCGCGTGTGGAGGCCGTCTGTGAGGCTGTGTCTGCCAAGGACTGGGGGTTCCGGGTGCAGAGAGGTGTGTGTCCGTGTGCGTAGGCAGAATGTAAGCATCCGTGAGTTTGCACATGGCTCCGTGGAGAGCAGTATGCCCCATTCCAGCCGGGGCGGGCGGGGTGGTGGGGGGAGGCCTTTGAGAGCTTGGCAAAAGGCCCAAAGAGCCGCAGAACAGGGGAGAAGCCTGGACAACGGGGCCCCAGGGAGGGAACTGTAAAGGGTCTGGGATTAAATGTGTTGAAGAGAAGCCTGAAGAGTAAGTTAGTAACTGTCTCCTTGCAGAGAAATGAGTTTTCGTCCCAGTGGCTACAGAGGGGGATATTAAAAGAAAACGCACTGAGGTTGCATCTAGAGAAATTTAGGTAAGACGAGGAAAAACGATCCTCTTGACTCCCAAGGTTATTAGCCTCTGGGATCTCCTCAGGGTCAAGAGGAATGTTTTCGATAATAGGACACATTCCATCCTAAGGTGGAAAGTGGGCAATTCTGCCTGGGAACGCATACGCATGCATGCAGTTTTTAAGTTCATGTATTCGTTCGGCAATTATTGGGGTTCTCTGTGTCAGGCCTTACGGGGGATGTCATGATTATTAATACATGATTTCTTTGCTCACAGAGCACATAGTCCTGGAGGGGAGATAAAACGGATATGAGCCCAGCCGGTGATCATTCAGGAAGCCAGCGGTAAGTGCCTTCGGAGAAATGCCAACCTCCCGCAGCCCCGGGTCATTTCTGGAGTGGAGGCTAGTGGTGATGTCGTGGGGGAGCTGAGGCTGTGTATCTCAGGGATCTGCTCCCCTGAGCAGATTCTGGGGGTCGGGTAGGTGCTGTCATACTCGCTTGTGTGATCAGAGGTCAACTTTTAGTGGGGGGTGAGGGGCTGTTCCCTTCCAGCCTGGAGTGGGGGTGGGCAAAGAGGCCCGAGTCGGGTACGAACCAGAGACTGGGTCGGGACAGAGCAAGGTCGCGGGGTAGGGATGGGGGGACAATCACACAACTCCTCGGACGCTGGGGCTGTCTCACCATTTCACCCTGCCACTGGTAGGACCTGAGTTCTGAATTGTGTTTCCATGAGAGAAAAAAGAGTGGGGCTTGGTGTGGGCTGGGCCATCGTGGGGGGGATGCTGACATTCATTGCCACCTTCTGCGGGTCCCAGAGCTACGAGCTTTATCTGTATTTTATATTTGTTCTTTAATTATTTCGGCAAACATTTCTTGAGCACCCACTGAAGACAAGGTATGCACCGGGTGCTGGGGGTGCTGGGGGACGTAGCCTCGGCAAGACAGGTGGAATCTCTGGCCTCCTCGGAGGAGCTAGAAAAGCAAAAGCAAAGAGCCAGGTATAATGAGATTCGGGGCGTGGTGAGGGGAGCATAGGTGCCATGAGATCCCACAGGAGGGGACCACTCAGCCTTGTGGGGAGGACATCAGTGAGGATCTCTGGAAGATGCTGATGTCTGCACTGGGGCATCTAAGGACGGGAAGAAACCTGAAGGGGTGGCCCACGGTAGTGAGGAGAATGTTCCGGGCGGGGGTCCAGCGTGGGCACGGCCTGGAGGTGAGAACAGGCGGAACCCGACCGCGGAACTTGGGCTTGGAGGCTGAGTGCAGTTGAGAAAGGAAGTCGGGACCAGCCCTTCAGAGGAGCTTCAAAGTCAACTGAAAGATTTTAGACCCTTCCTCGAGCGCTTGGGGCACCCCTGAAGAATTTTAAGCAGGGGGCGGAAGGGAAGAGAGTTGTGTCTTCTTTAGAAAGCTTCCTCGAGCTGTCGGGTAGAGATGGGCCTGGGCTTGGGAAGACTCCGGAGGCAGGTCGACCTTAGAAGGCTACTGCACCGGTCTAGGCTGGACTGAGAGTGGCTTTGTTGGGGGCGGGGGGGCGGTCAGCGCCTTCTGGTTGACTGTGGCGAGTGAGGAAGAGGGCTTCAGCAACCAGGTAAGGGCGGTGTTGTCTCTGGGATGGGAAATCCAGGAGCAGCGTATCTGCTTTGGACGCCACCGCACAGATTCTGCTTCTGCCCCATTTTGCAGGTGAGGAGACCGAGGCCAAGAGCAACGGGAGCTTCAGAACCCAGCTGGCGGCCGAACCGGGATTGGGGTTGATGGCAAAAGCCGTCCACACTCACTGCCCGCCCCTGGCAGGGGTCCCCTCTGAGCTCGCTGACCCCGGGAAGGGTTCAACCGGCGGCCAGCAGGAGCTGCGGTTTTTCTGTGGGTGGAGGCCGGGGCCACAGTGAGGAAGGGAGACGTCAGGGCCTGAGGAGCCGTGCAGGAAGTTCAGCTCACAGCAAACGCCCCTCCAAGGCCAGCGAAGATCTGGCAGCTTCAGAAAAGGACTAATGGAGGGACCCCGAGGCCCAGCACCTGGATCCCGTGACTCGGGGTTCCCGTCCCCAACGCTCTCTGACTTTCTGGAGCTTCCTGACGGCCCAGCGTTCACCTCCAGCAACAAAAGCTACCACGACCCCCACGATGTACGGAGAGGTGCACTTTCAAGGGACCCCCATAGCTACTAGATCCGGACAGACTTGTCCCCTCTTGGTGGGGCTTTAGGATTTTTTTCAAATGTTTTTTTAAGTTTATTGATTTGTTATTGAGAGAGAGAGAGAGAGAGAGAGAGAGAGAAAGAGAGAGAGCGTGCGAGAGCACAAGCTGGGAAGGGGCAGAGAGAGACGGAGACACAGACTCTGAAGCAGGCTCCAGGCTCCGAGCTGTCAGCACAGAGCCCGACGTGGGGCTCGAACTCACAAACTCATGTGGGCTCGAACCCACAAACTGGGAGATCATGACCCGAGCCGAAGTCAGACACTTAACCAATGGAACCACCCAGCCGCCGCCGGGGCTTTAGTATTTTTATACCCTTTGGAAAAAAGAGAAAAACAAACCCAGACACCAGGAGCGACATGCTCAAGGTCCCCGGGTGCTTGCACACTTTCTGCATCTTCGAATGCCTCATGGTTCTTGGCCCCGTACGACCCGGCCCAGAGGGTGGCTCAGGGGAAGTTCATGGTTTTGAATTGCTTCTGCATGTCCTAGAACCCAGATCTCTGGACTCCTGGTCGCTCAGTGGACACTGAAAATACCCAAAGTGCGTACCATCCCTGGGGCTGGGGCTGACTCAAGCAGACACAGAGGGCTGGGCGACACTGCTCTCCGTCCTGTGCCTCCCGCAGGCCTGCCACAAGGCATCCCAGCTTGCTCAGACCTCTTCTGCTCTCTCAGTGACATCTGTCCTCAGACGGCCAAGATTGGAGTCACCCAGGGTGCCGGCTCGAAATGCAGAGCCCAGTTTGTCCTTTTAGAACTGCTAGACTGGGAATATTTGGTGGAGTTGATGCGGGTGCTGTCTTGAATTTGCATCGTCTTTTTCTTTTTTAAGGTTATTTATTTATTTTGAGAGAGAGAGAGGGAGGGGCAGAGAGAGAGAGGGAGAGAGAGAGAGAGAGAGAGAACCTCAAGCAAGCTCCATGCTCTGTACAGGGCCGGACGCGGGGCTTGGGCCCAAGGACCGTGAGGTCACGACCCGAACTGAGGTCAAGAGTCGGAGGCTGAACTGACTGAGCCACCCAGGCGCCTCTTGAATTTGCTTTTTACACTGGCTCCCCCCATCATTCTTAGGCAGCCCTGTCGTAGGGGATGCAGAGAGAAGTTTCTCCAACCAGAAGACGGAGGTCTGGGAGGGCCCTGGCTCGAGGCCTTGGATGGGAGTTGGCCCTACCCCCCACCCTGCACTGTTTGGCGACTGTGGCTGAGTTGCCAGGGGAAACAGGCTGTGTAACTTCCTGACTTTGGCGGCTTTCCCTCCTTGGCCTTATCTCAACATCCGCCACCCAGTCCAGGGTCTGTGCTGGTCACGTAGGAGAGGAAGCCGGTGCCAGGCGTGTGGAGGCGTACTCAGGGCACCGGGGAAACGCTGGCCCCAGGTCCTGGGGCAGGGAGGAGCGTGGGGATGTGGTTCTGAAGAGGGGTGGAGGCTGCAGATTGCTTAACGTCCTTCTCCTTGGCCCGGGGGCTGTCCGCCCAGGGGGACCCTGGCCGGGTAGAGGCTGCGATGCGTGGCCAGAAGTCTCTGTCAGTCCCCTGGAGGTTCAGCGCCCCACTCCCCACCATCCCCCCCAGCCCCGAAGGTGGTATTGCCTCCTGGCCGGTGACCTCTCCCCTCCTTCCCTCCTTCTTCCCTCTGGACCCAGGGCCTCCAGCCCCCCCACCCCCACCCCGGGCCCCCCCACACTCTCCTAACCTTCCCTCTCCCCTCTGCTCTTTTCCTGGTGCTCAGCATCTTTCCCCGGGGTCCTCAAACCCTCTCCCCACTCCCGGCCCCACGCCTGGGCTCTCTGGCTGCAGCAGGGAGGCCCCACAGTATTTAAGGATGGGAGAGCGAGTTTTGAAGAAAGAGGGGAGGCAGCAAATACTTTGAGTGAAACAACTCATGCCTTCAAGGGTTTATTTATGTGTTCGGCTCTACTCTACTTTGGGAAGAATTGACGGCCGGTTCGAGAGTTCAAGGGCTCCAGGAAGAAGGGGGCAGTGAGATAGGCTTTCAGGCACCCTTGCAACTTAGAGGATTTACAGTCGGATGCCTGACCGTATTTATACTACAGAGGATGAAGATATCCGCCCTCCCCCCCTTCCTGCTTAGCCCCCTGCTCTGGGGGAAGGAGAAGAAGGGACGAAAAACCACCAGGCCCCGTGCAAATGGATTTCTGAGCCCTCTTTGGGGCTATTTCCGAACGTCACACAAGAGGAAACAAAGGCCCAGGTGGTTAGGCAGGTGGCCCAAGGTCTCTCGGCTGCCAGTGGCCGGGCCAGGGTCCTAACCCTGCTGGTCTGGCTCCAAAATGAGTCCCGCTTTCCTTCTTCGCTGTGCCGCCCAGGGAGCACAGATCACAGGAGAGCTTCTTCGGAGCTGCCCCTTGGAGGGACTTTTCTTGGCTGTGAGGCAGCCTGGAAGAAATTGTGCTAAACTGAGAACTGAGTGAGCATCGCAGAATTCCCTCCTCAGACAGATGGTCACTGCTCCAATGGAGAGCAGAAGTTGGGTTTGAAGAGGGGTGGAGGCTGCAGAAGCTGGGGCGGCGGGGCAGGTCCAGAGGAAGGAGGTGGGGCCCCCATTTTGAAGAAGTCCCGAGACGTACGCATCAAAGGAGTTCAGAGACAACATTAGCGAACGAAGAACTATGTTCTCCCACAGGAGGCATGGGAGTCTCTTGGCCGTTCTCTGTATGTGGCCCAGTTGCCCCCAAGCCACTCTGAGAGGCCTCACTGATCCCTGGGCTACAGGGATCCTCCGAGATGCATTTCAAGGACACAGAGACACAGAGAGAGAAAGAGGAAGAGAGACAGAAGCAGGGAACCGCTGTCCCTTCTCCTGGCTCCCGGACGGGAGACCAGCTCAAGCGACAGGCCAGACTTTTCTTTTTTTTTTTTTTTTTTTTTAATTTTTTTTTTTCAACGTTTTTATTTATTTTTGGGACAGAGAGAGACAGAGCATGAACGGGGGAGGGGCAGAGAGAGAGGGAGACACAGAATCGGAAACAGGCTCCAGGCTCCGAGCCATCAGCCCAGAGCCCGACGCGGGGCTCGAACTCACGGACCGCGAGATCGTGACCTGGCTGAAGTCGGACGCTTAACCGACTGCGCCACCCAGGCGCCCCCAGACTTTTCATTTTAACTGTGACTTGATGACTCTTTTGATGGCTCTTATCTCCCAGGCTCCTCCCATTGACATGTGCTTATCCAGCAGAGTCAAAATTCTGATCCCTGTGGCCTCAGCCCGGGTGGGAGTACCTCTGGAGGCTGGCAGGGTGGGGTCAGGTGAAGCCCCAGGACGGTTTCAAGGCCCAGAGGGGTGAGAAGGAGCTGCCAGGGACCCAGTGCGGCCCGGGTCTGGGACCACACGCAGGGTTTACTCTGAGGCTCCTTTGGGAGTGGTGACTGGCTAGGAAGGGTCAGGGAGCCTGGGAGTGGGGCCCGGGGGTGGGGACCTGCCCTCTTCCTCAGGCTCTTAGCCCTTTTAAGCCTTGATTGCTCTGGCCCGGGGGTGGCCTGGAGTCAGTCGGGCCGCAAAGGGGCGGAGTAGAGGACGGGAGCGAAGGGAAGCATGGGGATGGGACCCAAAGGAGGCGGGTGACCCAGACGCATAAAAGGGAGTACGGCCAGGGCCAGGACAGGGCGGGGCGCAGGGGAGAAGGTGGGAGAGGAAGGCAGGGAGGAGTGGGCAGAGCTGGCTGAGGCTGGGAGGGGAGAGCAAGGGCACCCCACCCTGACCCCACCGGATATGGCTGCACTTTGCAGCCAAGTTTTGCTGAGAAGGGGAAGGTCGCCTCCCTACTTATCATCGGGGTGGAACCGGCTTTGTGAGGCCCCAGGCTTGTAGAGTTTTGGAAGCCCCATTGAAGAGAGACAAGGCAAAATTATTAAGACAAAATCAATTACGGGAGTAAACATTTATTTAGACTAACAAATCATGACAGGTTAGAAGTGTTTTCAAATCTGGCAAATACTATAAACATTGTAACATCTGAAAGAGTCACGTAAAATCTGCGTGAATTCCCTGAATTCAGCTCTAAAATAGCTGTCGCCCTTACCTTTTCTGCCTTCTTAAAAAAAATCTTTTTTTAATGTTTATTTATTTTTGAGAGAGAGGGAGAGAGACAGAGGGTGAGCCAGGGAGGGGCAGAGAGAAAGAGGGAGACACAGAATCCGAAGCAGGCTCCAGCTCTGAGCCATCAGCACAGAGCCTGATGCAGGGCTCGAACCCATGAACCGTGAGATCATGACCCGTGACGAAGTTGGACGCGTAACCAACTGAGCCACCCAGGTGTCCCTGTTTTTGTTTTTTTTTTTAATTTTTTTAAACATTTATTTTTGAGAGACAGAGAGAGACAGAGCATGAGTGGGGGAGGAGCAGAGAGAGAGAGGGAGACACAGAATCGGAAGCAGGCTCCAGGCTCTGAACTGTCAGCACAGAGCCCGATGCGGGGCTCCAACCCATGAACTGTGAGATCATGACCTGAACGGAAGTCAGATGCCTAACAGACTCAGCCACCCAGGGGCGCCATCTGGCTATTTATTCTTTGTCTCTCCAAATGACAGTGATTTTATAATATTATTTTACACAGACAGAATACAGTGATAATTCATTCTTTCCTCTGATAGGGGTTGATCGACACTTTTATTATTATTAATAGATTAGGATGTTTCTTTCATGTCACAGTTTGCTGTGGGCAAAATAGCAATTTTTATAATTGTCGAATTTGGGAAAATCTGAGCTAAATTTCTTATAGGAGTTGCAGAATTTCAGGACATTTTTCAGTAATTAGTCGTAAATGTTCTTTGAATTGATGGCACTCATTAACCAACTCGTCATAGGTCCTAGTTTTTGTGTACTAAGAGGAGTTTACGCAAGCTCTATCAATGGCGATATTTTATGTCAAACCAGTAAGAAATGTAAGATATCCCCAATGTGTTCCTATGATTTTCTTCTTGTTAGTTGGATTATTAAACAATCCAAGTGCCTGTTTATTCAAACTCTGTCTATTTCTCTTATTGAATTGCCTTTTTTGATAGAACTTTTGCTCCAATTTACTTCTCAATTTCAAAATAATTTGTGCTGATTTCATGGCTCATTTTTACCACTTTTGTTTCATAAACCTATGAAGTACTTTTGTTGACATATGATTGACACATAACATCGCATCAGTTCCAGGTGGGCAATATAATGATGCAGTATTTGTATATATTGCGAACCGATCACGGCTGTACATCTAGTTAGCATCCGTTAGCTTTCTCATCACGAGAGATTTTAAGATCGCCTCTCTTAGCATCTTCCAAATAGACAATAGAGTATTATTAACTATAGCCATCATGTTATAATTACACCCCATGACTTATTTGTCTTATAATTGGGAACTAGTGCCTTTTGACCATCTTCGCTCAATTCCCCCAGCCCTGACTCCCCACGTCTAGCCACACAGATCCCCGCACATCTGTTCTCTGTACCTCTGAGTTGGGTTTTGTTTCTTTGTTGTTGTTTTCGATTCTACACAGAAGTGAGTGTTGTTCTGCAACCCTCTCAGGAGCTTCCTGGATGGAATCTCAAACGGGCCCTGTATGTGGAGGACAGAGAGAGACCAAAGAAAGAAATGGGCACTGCAGGTTGGAAGGTGGCAGGTTGAAGAGTGAGGGAACTTACGTACGAGGATGGGAGCCAGACTAGTAGATCCCGCCCCGCTTCCCCCAAATCGTAATAGTTTATATAGAAGGCTTAACGGGGTTCGGTCACATATACTGGCCAGATCACTCTCAGGGCCGCATCATTATCTCAAGGCTGTGTCCTTGGAGCAGCGTCTGGGAGGGGGAAAGCCAAGCGGAACCATAAACCAAGGACAGAGGAGGGGCTAAGGAGCCTCGGATTGCCCGGGTCCGGCTCATGGGTCAACCGAGGTCGGGTCTTTGATGACCTCCCCCAACAGTGAGATCATATCATTTGTCTTTCCCTGTCTGACTTATTTCACTTAGCATAATACCCTGAAGATGCACCCATATTATCAGAAATGGCAAGATTTCACTCTTTTTTTTTTTTTTTTGTCGACTAGCATTCTGTTGTCTATATATACCACATTTTTTCCTTTTTCTTTTTTCTTTGAGAGAATTTTATTGTTTATTTTTATTTTATTTTATTTTGTTTTGTTAAGAAATGTTTAATGTTTATTTATTTTTGAGAGAGAGAGGGAGAGAGAGAGAGAGAGAGAGACGGGGCAGAGAGAGAGGGAGACACAGAATCTGAAGCAGACTCCAGGCTCCGTGTTGTTAGCACAGAGCCCAATGGGTGAGCCCTGAACTCACAAACCACCAGATCATGAGCTGAGCCAAAGTCGGATGCTTAACTGACCGAGCCACCCAGGCGCCCCCTATGTACCACATTTTTTGTATTCATTTATTCATCAGTGGACGCTTAGGTTGTGTTTATGTCTTGGCTATTGTCAATAATGGTGCAATGAACATAGAAGTACATATATCTTTTTGAGTTAAGTGTTTTTGTTTCCTTTGGGTAAATACCCAGAAGTGATTGCTGGATGATATGGTATTTCTATTTTTAAGTTTTTGAAGAACCTCCATACTCCTTTGCACTGTGGCTGCACCAATTTGCATTCCCACCAGCAGCACTCGAGAGTTTCCTTTTTTCTGCATCCTTGCCAACATTTGTTACTTCTTGTCTTTTTGATAATGACCCGTCTGACAGGTGTGAGGTGATATCTCATTGTGGTTTTGATTTGGATTTCCCTGATGATTACTGACGTTGAGCCCCTTTTAATGTACCTGTTGGCCATGTGTATGTCTTCTTTGGAAAAATGTCTACTCAGAGCTTCTGCCCATTTTTTAATTGGATTTTTTTTTTTTTGCAATTACATTGTAGTTCTTTGTGTCTTTTGGGTATTAATCCCTTATCAGCTACGTGATTGGTAAATATTTTCTGTCATTCAGTGGGCTGCCTTTTCATTTTGCTGATCGTTTCCTTTTCTGTACAGAATAAACTCGTTAATTTTTTTTAATGTTTATTTATTTTTGACAGAGAGAGACAGAGCATGAGCAGGGGAGGGGCAGAGAAAGAGGGAGACCCAGAATCCGAAGCAGGCTCCAGGCTCTGAGCTGTCAGCACAGAGCCCGACGCGGGGCTCGAACTCACAGACTGCGAGATGATGACCTGAGCCGAAGTTGGACGCTCAACCGACTGAGCCACCCAGGAGCCTCAAGCTCATTAATTTTAAAGTAAATTTTCTGTTCTTCAACACATACATTTAAAGTTGATGAAAGAGAATGTACTCTCTTTAAAAAATTAAAAAAAAATTTTTTAAGTAAGCTCTGTGCCCAGTGTGGGGCTCAAACTCGCGACCCTGAGATCAGGAGTCACATGCTGTTCCCACTGTGCCTGCCAGGCATCCTGAAGAGGATGGACTCTTGACATCTGCCCATATCTGTTAAATCTCACTTGTATTATTTAAATCTTCAAAGAGACTTTCCAAGATGCAGTTCAGAAAGGCACGATAAACTGAGGGTTGATGGGGGGTGGGAGGGAGGGGAAAGGGGGTGAGGGGCATTGAGGAGGGCACCTGTTGGGATGAGTGCAAATTGTATGGAAACCAATTTGACAATAAATTTCATATTAAAAAAAGGCATGTTCAAGTTGTAACAACTTTTTGAGTAATTTTTTTTTTTTTTGTATTTTGTATTTTGTGTTTCTCTCCCAAGAAATGTTTCAGATCCTTAAAAGGTCACTGTTACCTGGCAAGGTGTGGTAGGCCCCTCCCCTCCTCCAAACATCTCTCAATTCCCAAAACGTCTAAATATTTACCTTGCACGGTAAGACGACTTTGCAGATATGGCTCCGTTAAGGATCCCGAGATGGGAAGATTCTTTTGGGTTATCCTGGTGAGCTCAACCTAATCTAATCACAGGAGTCCTTAAAATCAGAGACACTTTCCCAGTAGAAGGAAACGTGACTCATGTAGAGTGCTCAGAGACGAAAGGCTATTGGCTTTAAAGATGGAGGAAGTGGGCCACGGGCCAAGGAATATCGTGGGCTTCAGAAACTGGATTAAGGATTCACTCTAGAGCCTTGGTAAGTAAGGAACACAATTCTGCTGACACCTTAGTTTTAGGCCAGTGAGAACTCCTCAACGGTAAGATAATATACTTGTGCTATTTTAAGCCAGGAAATTTGTGGTGGTTTGCTAGAGCAGGAGTAGAAGACTAATACGCAAGGCCTGAAACGTTTTTCAATGGGAAGACTTTCCTTCTACTCAGAAAAGTTCAAGTGGGCTTATGTGTTTGAGATGATCTCAGAGAAGAATGTAAAAAGGAAAACCCCTATCACTGTTGGAAAAACAGAAGTAGCCGATAAGTTTAGGTCCTCTGGAGGCAGCTTTCTCTCTGGTGAGGCATACGATGTGTTCATAATTATATTTGCTGCATTACTGGGTCTCTTCCTGGCCAGAGAGAACTTCCGTTTTGGCCAGGCAGTGAGAAGAACGGCCTCTCTACTTACAATATCACACGATGGGGGGTATTGGAAGTTTTTCACAGACTGGCTTCTGGCTTTTGAAACAATGTCAACCCTTGTTTTTCTTCCGCTTTGCACGTACTTTTGGTGTTGGGTGCCACAGCACCTATTCTCACCGAGAATACGGCTGGCACTTTCCGGGTCCTGGCGTGAGGTGAGGTGGCGTGGCAGGCCGGCAGAGGGAATGTTCCAGGCACCCATTCCGCCAGCAGGACGGTAGGCAACAACTTCACTATTGCAGCTGATGGAGAACCACACACACAGGTTTCACAGAAATCCAAAAATCTACAAAACACACGGCCAAGCAGACACATGGCTGCGAGCCCTGATGTGAGTCTTGCAAGGGCTCCTGCAGAGGGAAGTCCTGAAACTTAAGCACTGAGAGCTTTGGGGTATATTCAGAGAAAGCCTGGCAGGGGATTCCCTGACACTACACTGTCACCCTGTCCTTCCTGCCTTGACTTGACACCTTTCCTTCAGAGAGGCGGCCTGGGTTGAGAAGAGAACACAGACTTGTGAGTTTGGACAGTGATCTCTCTTGGCCTCAGTCTCCTCTTTGGCGATGCGGATAATTACCCCCCAGGGATGAGGGTTCGGTGGGCTTACTGGAAGCATCAGCCAGCAGTCAGCAGGCTGCTGACTTTGTCGTGGCTCCTCCTGGGGCTGCTGGGAAGAGGCTGGGAGAGGAGAGGTGCCTGGAAAAGTCCTTCCCCCACTTGACTGCGGGCAGGGTCGTGCTCCCCCTTTCGGGCCTGTGGGGTATGCTACCTTGGATCACCCCCACCCTGATCCCACCTCCAAGGCTGTGGCCACCGCCCCCCCCCCCCCTTGTTCTTCTGAGCATCCCAAAGGAGACAAGGCTGGGAACTCCAGAGAAAGAATGTGGAGGCTGCTGGAGTAGGTCCTTTTAAGAACAACTAGAGGTGACCCCAGCTCCCTTCCTGCCTTCTCCCGGGGGCTGTGAACAGCTCTCGTGCCCCTGCAGACAACCCTTCAGCCCAGAGAGTGTCTCGAATGCACCCTGTGGCTTTGCAGCACAGAAGTCAAGTGGCGGTCAGCTTCGGACCGGCAGGCTGCCAGGGACCGGGGAGAGGTTTGCGAGGGGGAGAGCGGCTCACAGGGTCACAGAGTCATCATGGCGCTTCGGCCCCCGTTCTGCTCACCGGGCCTGGGGGAGAAAACGTACTTGGACGGTGCAGAGGCTTTGTGAGGCTTGGGGCACACAGACTGCCCGGGTCAGTTCAGTTTCGTCCCTGCAGGTTGGGGAGGTATAAGAGGCCGAACCAGACTGGGAAAATCATCAAACTTCTAAAAACACTTCTAGAACAGTCCATGCACAAACTGGGAAGCGGTTAAAAGGCAGGTTTCCCAAAGCCGGTTCCGTAGATTTCCATTCAGACAGTCGACAGGGCATGCGTTTTTTGTTTTGTTTTGTTTTTTTTTTAATAAACTCCCCGGTCTCCAAGCTGGAGGTCAGAGGCCCCACACTTCAAGGAACTGCTCCTGAAATGACACACACATCCTCAGGGCGGGAAGTCTTCTGTGGTCTAACCAGACTCTCTCCTGTTGTGAAACTTGTTTCTTCTGATCCACGGTTGGCGGGCACCTCAGTGGCACCGGCGCAACGGTAACCATGGTAACCCAGGGGGTGTCCCGGGGCCTGGCTCTTGCAGGAGGGCCGTTTGCTAGACGTCCTGGGCCTATGCCAGGCCCCTGAGGGTTCGGGTTCCGACCCTACGGTCCAGCCAGAGCCGGAGAGGAGAGCCGGGGGCGCCCGCGCGGCTCAGCCTTTGCGGGTCACTGTTCCCACCCGGGGCAGGGGTTCGGGTCCCCAGACCGCGCCCGACGCCGGGTGAGTCCGCGGGAGCCGAGGGGCGGGGCCGGGCCGGGGGCGGGGCCGGAGCCCGCGCGCTCTTGTTGCTATGGTAACGCATCAACATCCAGCGCCCTGGTGGCGGTGTGGGCTTTGGAGGCGGCGGAGGCGCGCAGCCAGAGCCTGCGGCTGAGATGGTGAGGTCCCGGGAGAACCAAGGAGGGGGGCCTCAGGTGTCCTGAACTGGGTTGGGGTTCCGAGCGGGGAGAGCGGAGGGCTGGGGAGGGCAGAAGTTGTGTCGAGGTCTGGGGTCAGGAAGGCCCAGGAGCGAGGCTAGAAGAAACAAGGGAAGTCCTGAGGGGGCTCCAAAGGAGGAATGATGGGTGGGGTCGCTAGGGATTGAAAGCGTGGGGTGGTGTTGAGCGGGGGAGCTGCGGAGAAAGGGGTGTTCTCGTCCCTGTCCCTCAGGCTAGGACCCCCACTGGCTGGGGCCTGTGGACCGTGATGTGGGAAAACCACTGGTGAGGAGGCCACGTGACGGGTCATAGCACCAGTTCGGCCACCGATTAGCAGAGTGACAATGCACAAGTCACCTAGGGCCCCCGAGCCTCAGTTTTCTCTCTTCGGATGGGGGGGGCCTTGGTTCACTCAGCAGGTACTCAACAAACATTTGTGAATGAAAGGTTTGAAAAGCCCTGGAGAGGGACTGGGTCTGCTGTGGCAGGCCTGGGGGTTCCCCGGGGTGGGAAGGATCACGGAGTCCTGAAGGTGGGAAGGATCACAGAGTCCTGAAGGTTGACAGGTGCACCAGGCCTGGGAGGAGCCGTGAAGGGGTGTCTGGGTTGTGTTGGTCCCTGAGGGATAAGGGCGTGGGACAGAGGACAGGTGGTGGAGCCTTGGTTGGGTGTGGGAAATAACCTTAGAATTTCTGGGGCACACCAGCTGCCCTGGGTGTATCGTAGACACATTTCATGCCCATAGGTCCCCCTGCTTTTCTAGGGCTCGGTGGTTCAAATGCAGCATCCCCAAGTAGGAATTTCAGAAGAGGTTTGTTAATTATAAAACAAGTCTCCAACAAAGACCAGCTCCCCATATCTGAGGATTCCCTGGGGTATTGTAGTGGGGGATCCCCTTTCATTTATCACTTTTTTCTTTTTTTTTTTTTTTAATATTTATCTATTTTTGAGAGACAGAGAGAGACAGAGCATGAGCAGGGGAGGGGCAGAGAGAGAGAGGGAGACACAGAATCCGAAGCAGGCTCCAGGCTCCGAGCTGTCAGCACAGAGCCCAACGCGGGGCTCGAACTCATGGACCGCGAGATCACGACCTGAGCCGAAGTCGGACACCCAACAGACTGAGCCACCCAGGCACCCCCCAAAAAATTTTTACTGTTTATGTATTTATTTTTGGGAGAGAGGGAGAGAGAGAGAGAGAGAGAGAGGGAGACAGAGAATCCCAAGCAGACTCCGCACTGTCAGCACAGAGCCTGATTCAGGGCTGGGACTCAGGAACCAGGAGATCATGACCTGGACCGAAATCAAGAGTTGGATGCTTAACCGACTGAGCCCCCCAGGTGCCCCAGAATTGTCGTCTTTAGAGGATTCAGATGAGGGATTCCTCACCTAAGGGCCACTCAGGGTCAGGGTTGGCCTGCTGAACTCCCTTGGACAGGACTGGGCATGTGGGCACCTTTGAGAAGTAGTGGGTCAAGTGAGTGATCTCTGCTCTTTCGGCAGGCCTTGTGTGTGTGTGTGTGTGTGTGTGTGTGTGTGCTCGCGCGCGTGTATGGTGCTGCTCACTAGCTTTGGAGAGTGTTTGGAGGAGTGGGGAGGTTGGGAGGGGTGCTGATGGCCGCAGGAAGGCAGGGGTCACACTTAGGCAGGTTTCCAGGACTCTTGCAAAAACAATAAACAGCAACACCCTTCAGAAGGAGGGTTGGGACCTCAGTACTGACCAAGATGCCACCTTCGGATGGCATCGCACAGATGGCCAACCTTGTGTCCCGGCTGGCGAAAGAGGTGGCCTGAGTGGATCACTCAGCAAAAGGCAGGTGCCTGGTGCGTGGACATCCCCACCTTCTTGGACACCAAAGGCCACGGAAGGGGAAAAAAATCGGGCCAAGAGCTGGAAGTCTGCATTTGCCGGCCTGTGGTGCGAACCTGTATGAAAAGAGGGACTGGAACCCGGGGTGGAGAGCACGTCCAGGAGAGGGCGTGAAAGGTCTTTGTTCAGCTGACAGGTGTAACAGGACAGAGAAAGTCCACAGCTGTCTGCGTCATCCATGCTTCAGCTGTCTTGCTGGATTTGAGCTGAACGTACCAGATCTGAAGTTTTTAAGGGCGTCACTTTTCTGTGTTCAGAGTCAGAGCATCAGGCCCACGGCCCTGTTTTGTTCTCAAATAAATATAGTGTGTTATCTATAAAAATAGTTACCTGCTCCACGGCAGAAAACTATCCACTATAAGAACCGTCTTAAGATACTAATGGTCACCCCGGGGCGCCTGGGTGGCGCAGTCGGTTAAGCGTCCGACCAGCCAGGTCACGATCTCGCGGTCCGTGAGTTCGAGCCCCGCGTCAGGCTCTGGGCTGATGGCTCGGAGCCTGGAGCCTGTTTCCGATTCTGTGTCTCCCTCTCTCTCTGCCCCTCCCCCGTTCATGCTCTGTCTCTCTCTGTCCCAAAAATAAATAAAAAACTTTGAAAAAAAATTAAAAAAAAAAAAAAAAAAAAAGATACTAATGGTCACCCCAAGTTTCTGTCCAACATTTTTGTGGATACGCATTCTGGGCATGTGCCCTCCAAACACACATTTCCGCCGGAATAACTTGCACGTTTCTTATAACCTGCTTTCTGCAAAGTTGGTGTATTACGGAGATTGTCCTGTATCGATGACAAAGTGAAAGCCATCCGACTGACCAGCTAATCTTTCTGCATCAGAGTCTCTCCCCAGATTCCTAACAGAGGCCAAATTCCTGTGGTCCTGGGGTGGGATGGTATTTGAAGAGAGAGAGAGAGAGAGTCAGCTAGGTCAGCAAGATGAAAATATCAAAGCGGGGCTGGCATTTTTATCGGTCCCCAATCCTCCCAGTCGCTCTTGCCTCCCCAGCTATAGCCAGTTTTAACGGTCTCTCTTCCTTCCCTTCCTTCGGAAGCCGCCTCCCCCCGCGGGCTCCGCTCAGCTTCTTGGGGATATTTATTTGGTCATGCAAGAAATAAAACCAGCCCTTCACTTCCTGAAAGAACCTTTTGGCTACCGTCTCTGGCCTAGAGGGATCTAACTTTCCATTTCTGCTTGGTTCTTCATTTTTCCTAGTGCTTTTACACGGTGACCTCCCTAGTCCTTGTAACTCTTGGCGAAACTGGCTGTGCTAACCATGGTGCGTGGCTTGTGGCTTCAAAGTCAGCATTTCCCCCGTGAGGTTTCTCAGCCACCCAACCCTAGAGAGCTCAGTGCTTCCCTCTGCCCTGCCCAGGGGCCACTTTCCTGTGGTCATCTCTTTTCCTTCCTCTCATCTGCCTTCTAGGCTCAGGCAGGCTCTCGTGTCTCTTGAGTGACTTCCTCTGGACCCGGGTCCCAAGGGCGCAGGAAAGAGGGGATTGGACCTCAGCCCTGGAGGAACCTGTAGTCTCGTGGACACCTGAGGGAAGAAAAAAACCTGCAGGAGCCCTTGAAAAGAACCGGGAAAACAAATGCAAAACAATAATCATACTTCCCATCTGTATTCCAAGCCCTCTCACATACATTCGTTTCCACGGTGATTCGGAAAACGCGGAGCGGTGTAGTGACCCGGAGCCAGGCGTGTTCTGGGCCTCGTGGAGGTCACCTGGCCGGGTTTTATTCATTCATTCTTCATCAAATGCATCCTAAGCGTCTACTGTGTGCCAGGCCCCACGCCGTTCCCCTTAATTATACCCAGAGCTCTCGCCATCCCTGCTGAGCCAACGCCTTCCACCTTTTCCAGGTCTCCCAATGCGTTCCCTCCTCCTCCCTTTTGTAGCTTCTATTCATTTCTTCTTATTCTATTTTTGGTGGAAAGGGGACCACTTACCATATAATAACCCTTCAGACTCTGTTATTAGGCATCCTCAGGGCCTGCTATATTTGCCTTTTAATAAATCCAAGCTTGCCTGCTCTGCTGTCCCCGGGGCTGCCTGAGGCTGTAAAGGGAGGCTCCCACTGGAAGCCAGGCGGTGCGCTCAGCTGGAGAATAATCTCCCGATTTGGTGTGAAAGCCTGATCCAGGTGGAACAGGTGCCCAGGGCTGTCTTTTTGGTCAGGGCAGGTCGGAGAGAGCTTTTAGAACACACTGCCCAGGGTCTGGTGACCTTGAACGACAGAGTCCGTTTCCCTGGACGGCTGCTGATTCCCAGGTTCGGGAGACCCAAAGTGGGTAGCTCGTGCCCCCGAGACGGCCCAGCTTAGAGAACTGTGGGACTGCGTGGCTCCTCCAAAGGGGGATTTGGATCAGCTTTAGATGAAGCCTGGAGTCGCCCCACAGTTCTCACAGAAACCGCCTCCTGGGGACAGACTTCCCTCCGGGCAGAGCTGAAGCCTCGCTGAGCCTTGGGCGCGGAGGGTGTCTTAGCCAGTCTCGTGGGTTGCAGGCCAAGGGCCAGAACTCTACTTTGAGTACAAGGGCATATACTGAGGGGATTTGGGAGAGCTCCCGGCTGGGAAAGTATGCGTGGAAAACGGCGACAAAGGGAGATGCTGCAGCCGGAACCGGGGCCAAAATCACAACCCGGACCTGGCCTGGCAAGGACCCTTGACGCACGGGGAGCTTGGTGGGTGCTGCTGTGGGCGTCCTTTTCAGCAGGGCTCCAGGCGCTGGGTGCAGCTGCTGCTGCTGCCTTCGCCAGCACCTCTCTGGGCCGCCAGCTCCCCTCCGTTCTCCGGCTCAGGGGATCCGATCGGTGAAGCCGAGGCCCTCTGCCCAGGCTCAGAAGGCGCATGTGGATCTGGTGTTTTTAGCATCTATAGTTGGAGGAGATGGGCCTTAGCTCTCACAACTCATTAGATGAAGACTTCTCCAAATAGTGGGAGATACTGGGTGGTTAAGCTTTAGGGGTCCCAGGAGTGAAAGCCACAGCGTGGACACCATCAAGCAGTTTGCCTGATTGTAGAGGAGCCTTTGATCCACTGGAGTTTACGGGGCACCCACCGCGCGCCAAGCCGTGGGCCAGGTGCCTTTCCATCCTCGGTGTCCTCTGGTCCCCCCCGGAACCTCGTGAGCTGGTGGAGACATGGAGGAGGGCAGAGAGCCGTGTTAGTTGCCAAGGGGGCTCCGAGCTCAGGCTGAGAGGCTGGGCGGTGGAGAGGACGCTGCGTTTCTGGGGAGGCAGCCCAAGTGGCCTCACGCGAGAGTGTCCTTGTGGGAAACTGGGACCGGGACGACAATGACGTCCTCCTCCTTCCATCCCCATGTTCCTCCTCCCTGCTTCGGTGCCACACGGGGACCTGGCCTCCTTCAGGCCTTCTCACCCGGCTCCTACCCAGAGGATCCCCCGCTTCTGTGGGGTGTCTCCTACGTCTCAGGGTGTCCCGGCTGCTTTCCCTCAGTGGTTTTCCACCTGCTTCTCCCCACTACGGGCTGCCGGAGGGTCTACCTTGCCCAGGGTGCAGACGGCGCTGGGTGCTGACGGGCCCAACTTTCTGCCTCTCCCTGCAGCCGCTGAGCGCCGCTGGCATCCTGAGTTCCTCTTCCACCACTTCCAACAGGTCGAGGAATAAAACTCGCTATCGGACCAAAGCCGTGAGCTCCGAGGTGGACGAGAGCCTCTTCGGAGGTGTCAAGGTAACCCTCGCCCAGCCCCTTCCAGGTGGCCCCCCGAGGAAGACCCCAGGGAACAGCGGCACGTGGCTTCCCCCGCCCCTGCCAGCCTCACGTCCGCCCGGCGTGTAAAATCTGGTGTAACGTCGAGGGGGTTCTGTTGCCGAGAGCAGATGGCCGCCCAGTCAGTGCCCCAGGATGGAGACGTCTGAGGGTCAAGGTCGAGTTTGCAGATGGGGAGGGAGTAAGGTGTTTCCCCTCCATCCAAGAACAGCGTCAGCGAGAAACCCAGCCCCCACCCCCACCCCGGGGGCTCAGCCAGCAGGGTTACTGAGCTTTGGGAAACCCCCGAGCAGGTCTTCGTGTGCTGATGTCGCCCACACGAAGCGAAGGAGAGAAGGTGCCGAGAGGGAGAGCTAGCTAGAGGGGCCTCGAGATATTCTTGGTACTGGGGACGTGCAGCAGGAAAGAAGGAAGAAGGGAGGCCAGGGGAGAGAGACGGAGAGACCGAGAAAAGACCAGCTGTGAACACCTGGGCGGCAGGCAGGTGGGGGGAGCGGTGGGGTGGGGAGGGTCCGCGCTTGCTATTCTCACCGTGAACCGCAAAGGGCTTTCCAGAGGGTTCAAGGCGGCCATCTCTCTCCATTAGGAGACCCCCACCTGCAGCAGTTTCCCACGGACAAGGGAAAATCAGAGGAGCTCACTGTCACTTGCAGGCAGCTCTTGTTTGGGGCCCTCGGGGGGTTTCCTAGTTGCAGCGAAGATAGGTTTGGAAAGGGCCGCCTTCTCCAGGAGTCGTCCAGCTGGCTAGCGGGAGGGGCAGTGGGAAAAATGCCCGTTCCTGGCCCATTTCTTTGGCCTCTTCCGAGGGGGGGGTGGGGGGCGGTGGTCAGAAGTCTCTGAGCCGGCAGTAGGGGGCAGACGCGGCCCGCGGCGCGCCTGAGTTGCGCCCTCTTGGCGGCAGATGGGCAGCAGGGGGCAGCAGCACTCCGGGGACGTCCCTGCAAAGTGAGCTCAGGACCCGGAGGACCTCCACTGAGGCCATCCCCCTGCCTCCACTTGGGATCACAGTTACTGCATTTGGGACAAGTGAAATTCTCTCCTGTGCTCAAAATTTTCCTGAAATAAGTGCTTTTATTTTATTTTACTTTATTTTATTTTACTAAAAAATTGTTTTTAATGCTTATTTGTTATTGAGAGACAGACAGACACAGAGTGTGAGCAGGGGAGGGGCAGAGAGAGGGGGAG
Organism: Puma concolor; assembly: GCF_028749965.1. Taxonomy (NCBI): domain Eukaryota; kingdom Metazoa; phylum Chordata; class Mammalia; order Carnivora; family Felidae; genus Puma; species Puma concolor. The sequence continues at coordinate 4,613,234 of NC_141683.1, read as the reverse complement.
ACACAGAATCCGAAGCAGGCTCCAGGCTCCGAGCTGTCAGCACAGAGCCCCACGCGGGGCTTGAACCCACAAACCGTGAGATCATGACCTGAGCTAAAGTCAGACGCTTAACCGACTGAGTCACCCACCCAGGTGCCCCTATTTTATTTTGTTTTATTTTGTTTTATTTTATTTTATTTTATTTTATTTTGTTTTGTTTTGTTTTGTTTTGTTTTGTTTTGTTTTATTTTATTTTGTTTTGTTTTATTTTATTTTATTTTTTATTTTATTTTATTTTGTTTTATTTTATTTTGTTTTATTTTATTTTATTTTTATTTTATTTTGTTTTGTTTTATTTTATTTTATTTATTTTATTTTATTTATTTATTTTCATTTTATTTTAATTTAATTTAATTTAATTTTTATTTTAATTTAATTTAATTTAATTTAATTTAATTTTTTTATTTTCAAGAGTCAGACACTTAACTGACAGAGGCACCCAGGTGCCCCAGTGGTTTCGTGTTCTTATTATCAGACTCGTTCACGGTTGGAACATTTTGGAAAAAAAAATCATACATTTAATATGTATTCTTGCTAATTCTGACTCCCTGACTTTCTCACCACGTTAGTTGTAAGAGCAGGTCTCTACCAGGCCCTTTAGCCGTTTCTAACTCCCTCCATATGATTTTTTTTGGGGGGGGGAGTCCAAGTAAATTAATCATAAGGAAAGATTAAACACTCCCAAATATCATAGACTGGATGAGTCTGTATCAAAGTGTGTTATCTCGAACTCACCGTGCGTCCGAGAGGGACCATTCTCTCTTCGTAAATATTTCATGGAGGGAGAGGACCCCGGAGACCCCAGATTTTCATTCCTGATGGTTTGGGGTTGGGAATGGACACATACTAGGCACTCCCCTCCCCATCCACCCAGGAGTGTCTGCACGAGACACGGAGGGTTGGGGGGGCTTGTTCTCAGAGAAGCTGGTCAGTACAGAACACATGCAGCCAGGTTCAAGTGCAGAACACCACACTGTTTTCTCAGTGCTCCAGCAACTCTCGGCGGTCCCCACAGGACCGGGTGCCGGCCAGCCTTCTCTGCCACCGGCTGGGGTGGAAGAAAGAGGGGAAGGCTACCCTTGAAGAAGTTAGGATTGACTGGCAGGTGTGGGCTGACCAGCTTCTAAGCCGTCCTTCCTGACCCCGTAGCCTCTGACCCAGGACAACAGTCCTACCGTGCTGCTCCGAGATAAGCACGCCATTCGGAAGACTCTCGCTGCCCTGAGCTTGGACCACAAGCCGGAGACCATCCAGGTCGTCACCCGGGACATGGTCCGGAAACTCATGTGAGTGCCCAGGGCGCGGTGCCCGGCCTTCCTGTCCCAGCTTGCCCTTCTGCCGAAGACCCGTGCGGGGAGAGGGGGCTCCCTGGGTTCATGAAGTTGGTCCGGCCCCCCTTTCTTTCCTACTCGTCTCCCCTGTTTGCCTCCTAGCTCTCCTTCCTCGGCATTTCGGCCTCTCCTTTTCTCTTCTTTTTGTATCTCTTCTTGCCTTTACCCTTGACCCCCAGCATCTTCCTTTTCCCTTTCCTCTGGCTGCTGACGGACCTATTGGCAGAGGGGCCGTGCTCGGTGGGTCCCGGCCGAGCCCCCCTACTGCTCTGGCTGCACCAAGAATCTGAAGTAAGGGGGAACTGCCCAGATGCTGCTCAGGCCCCTGGCTTCTTCCCGGGCTCTGAGGCCAGAAGAGGAAATTCCCAAGGGGAATTCCCAAGTTCCTCTGGGATCGGCCCTGCACGCCCGCCCGGCTTCCTGCCTGGAGCCGCCTCCTTGGCAGGCGCCCTGGGGTTAGGCCTCCCCTTCGGCAGTGTGAACCGAGCTTTCGCTCAGGGGCCCGGCTGCACCCTCGGGACCGTTCTCCCAACTCTGGCCGCACCTCGGAGAACTGGAGCTCCCGGCTGCGCCGCCGGCGTCGGGAGCTGGGGAAGCCCGGCTGCGACACGGCTCTGCGAGCACGGTCGGCTCAGCCCCTGGCGTCAGATGGCCCTTTATGGTCAGCAGAGCTGCAGCTGCTGGTGGGGCCCAAGGCAGCGTTCCTCCCTGGAGGGGTCTAGTCCTGCCGGCCGGGATGCCCTCTCAGATGCGACCGTTTCTGGTCCTTCAGGTCCCAGGCCACGTCCCAGATCCATCACTCATTCGGGCCTCCTCCCGGACCCTCCCCAACACACACGGGCACGCGCGCACGCACACACACACACACACACACACACACCCGCACACACACGCACGTGCACCTGCCACATGCACACACGTGCACACACATGCACATACATACACACAATGCTTGCACACATATACACCATTCGGGCCTCCTCCTGGGCCCTCCCCAACACACACGTGCACAAACACACCCACACCTGCAACACACACGCACCTGCCACATGCACACATGTGCACACACGTGCACACAGGCCTGCACGCACACACAATGCGTGCACACGTATACACACGCACACACTTGTGTACACATGGTCACATATACCTACACAATGCACACGTGCGTGTGCACACACCCACACACATATGCTCACACATGCACACACACGCACATATTCACACACGTGAACACTCACATATACTCACACCCATACTCTCACATATGCATGCACACACGTGCACGCACAGTACACACACTTGAGCACGCTCACATACATGCACACTTGCACACATACACTCACACTTGCTCACACATGTGTACACGTATAGTCACGTGCTCACACATACACATACACGCAGGCAGATTCACACACTTGCATACGCAGACACGCACATACACACGCACGCGCACACACACACGTGCACACACATACACACGCACGCACACACTTATACTCACACGCGTGCTCACACACTCACACACATACACACGCACGCGTGTGCACACAAGTTTTATGGGATGAGGTTCACTTCCTGCCTCAGGCCGGCTGCGTCTCGCTGCCGTGTCCCTGTTAAATGGCCTCACCCACAAGCAGCTTTAGTCCTGGCCCCTGCTGCTCCCGCCTGCATCCTCTATGTATGTCATTTGTTTGTAATCATTATAATTAACTATTGGTTTGTTGAATGTGCTGGGCGGCTAGGAGGAGAGGGCCACAGACATGCCTCCAACTGTTGTTGATCAGAGATTTTAATTAATATTTAGGGTTCAAAGCTTCTCTCTGGGCCGGATGGACAGGGATGCCTAGGTTTCTCGCAGCATCCGTTTCGACCTTGTCCAGCGTCCCCTCGCCCTTTTTAAGTCGTCCTCGAGGAATAAGCTATTTTTGGAGTTCAGGTCGCCGGCGTCGTTTTGAGCTCTGCCTCTGGGCCCAGCTCTGTGCTGCGGCCTGGGCCGCCAGGCGTGCGGTCAGCAGAGTCTGAGTCCTGGAGGAGCGTGTGGCCCAGCACACAGGCTGCACCCGTGGGGCCACGGCACAGGCAGCGGGAGCCGCACGCGTGGGCTCCCAGGAGGTCAGCTCCCAGCCCGGTGTGGGGATGCGCGTCTGTGCACACGGCGCAGGGGCTCGTGGCTGCACACACAGGGCAACGTACGCACCAGACCTCTTAGCAAAAGTCCTTAAAACGTCTCTGTTTGGCCCGTCCCTTGCCTGGGACCCCTTCTCCCCAGGGGGCCCATGGGGGGGGCGGCACTGGGGGACGCTGGCAGTGGTGAGGGAGGAGGGGAGGGCGGAGCGGTGCTGAGAGCTTCCCCCTCCTCCCCACTGACTGCTCATCCCCTGCGTCAGTGTTCCCGCCAAGGATCCCTCGGGGGAGTCCCTCATCATGAGCCCTGAGGACTTTGAGCGCATCAGGTGGGCGTCCCACGTCCTGAGCAGAGAAGAGCTGGAGGCCAGGGAGCAGGCCTTCCAGAAGGAGAAGGAGGCCATCATGGTAGCTGCCCTCCCCGAGCCCCGATCTCTGCCGATGGGAGCGGGGAGCTCTGGTCAGGGGGCCTTGGCAGGAGGCGCCCACGTGTGCTTCCTGGAGACCCTAGAGCGCACGCCAGGTGTGGACGCTGCTGGGGGCGGGGGCGGGGCGAGCAGGAAGCCAGGCGGAGAAACTTCTGGGTTCCGAGGGCATGACAGGGTGAAGCCATCCCGGGGGTCACACTGGGTCACCCGTGGTAGCGGGGCCAGCGCCCAGGGCAATCCCCCCACTGATCCAGACCGCGTCCCGTAGGACTCAGTGGCCACACGTAAGAAGATCATGAAGCACAAGGAGATGGTGTGGAGAACCAACAGGAAGCTCAGCGACCTGGAGGAGGCAGCCAAGGAGAGGGCCCAGGACCTGCTGCAGAGAGCCAGCCAGCTGCAGGCCGAGCAGGAGGAGGAGCTCAGGGGCATGAGCAAGGTGGGGGCCTCGCTCCTCCCGCACCCCCCAGGACGCACTGCCACCCCCCTCCCTCCTCTTACCGGACAGGCTCCGCCCCAGCTGGACGTGGGGAAAACAGGGGTGACCGGTGAGGGGCTGATGGAGGGGGCGTGTTGCTGCAGTCGGAGGGAGGACCGGCCTTGCCACAGGCTAGCTGTGTGACCCCCAGCAAGTCACATACCCACCCTGGGACTCACTTCCTTCATCTGTTTGTGTTTTTGTTTTTTTTTTTTTTTTAATGTTTATTTTTGAGAGAGAGACAGAGCATGAGCGGGGGAGGGGCAGAGAGAGGAGTAGACACAGAATCGGAAGCGGGCTCCAGGCTCCGAGCCGTCTGCACAGAGCCCGACGCGGGGCTCGAACCCACGAACCGTGAGATGGTGACCCGAGCTGAGGTTGGACGCTCAACGACCCCCAGGAGCCCCTTGCTGCCTTCATTTGCAGAGCGAGAGTGGTGAAACCGCTTAGCAGGGTGATTGGCGGGGGTGAACGGGCTAACCCACAGCAGAGGCTTTCCCAAGTGTGGTGGGCACATGAAGGTGAGGACGCGACTTCCGCGTCTGTCCTGCTGGCTCCGTTCTGGCCGCGCGCCCTGCCCCCCCCCCCCCCCCCCCAGCGGGCTTCTTCTCAAGACACCAAAGCGCCTCCTTTAGCCCAGAGCGTGAAGACCCGAGGCTCGTTTGGACTTTTGTTTCTCAGTTGCACGTGGGTCCCAAGCAAATGCACACCGCCAACCCCCAACCCTCTCATCTACACCTTCTCCTCACACCTCCTTTTATTTTCCAGAACTTTCTCTCGCTCATTCTCACGGATGGCCGTCCCCTGATGTGTCACGTGGGGCTCTTCCCCCTTAAAACTCTAGCGGCTTGGTCTCTGCAAGAGAGTCTTAGGTTCCCTGAGAAGTAGGACAGAGGGTCTGAATATGGGGGTTCATGGGTCCCCCAGGGGGAACCTCGAACCTCTGAAGTTTCATGGAAATGTAACGTGCGTGTGTGTGAGTGAATCTTAAGGAGGACAGGGTCCGTAGCTTTCCTTATGTTCTCGAAGCGCGATGACCCCCCGGACACGAAGGCCCGATACCCTGCAAGGCGCTACCGTGGCCTCTCCTCGCACAGACCAGGGGCCTGGCACATGTCGGCGTGGAGCTCCGCCGAGGCGAGGGCGAGCACAGGATGCTCTCGCTCTCCCGGGCTTGCGCGAGGCTGTGCGCGTGTCCAGCATACCCAGCGGGACCCGTTTCTCGCCCCCACCTTCCACACCCCCTGGCGCATCCCGCCCGATCCGCGTGCCTTGACCCAGGGCCACTGTCGTCTCCCCGCCTCCAGATCATCCTCAATGCCAAGTGCCATGCCATCCGGGATGCCCAAATCCTGGAGAAGCAGCTGATTCAAAGAGAGCTGGACGCGGAGGAGAGGCGTTTGGATCACATGATGGAGGTGGAACGGCAGAAGGCCATTCAAAGGCAGGAGGAGCTGGACAGGAAGAGGAGGGAGGAGAGAATCCGGTAAAGCGGTGGTTTTGGGGCCTCCCTCCCTGGCGCTTCCATGGCTCTTTGGGTGTGGGTAGCCTTGCCAAGGGAGAAGAGAAATGGTCACGATCACCATCTGTGAGCATCTCAGGGCCTGAGGAAGGGATTCCGAGAACCGCAGAGCTTCTCAAGGCTGATTCCCAAGATGGTTGCTTCACAACCTGGCCCCCCTTCAGCCTCGTTTCCCACCTTTTCCTGCCGTCCCCTCTGCGCATCCCCCCCCACCCCCTTCCCCCAGCACCCCTGGGCTTGTCACAGTTCACGCTTCTGTCCTTCCTCCTGCTGTGAAGCCTCTTCTTTTCCCCCTTTGCCCCTGGAAAACGCCTTCTCTTCTTTCCGTGTGTGACACTTTTGCCGTCACCTCCCCCGGAAACCCCTCTCCCTTCACCAGGCAGGCTCGCTGGCTCCCTTCTGGTGCCCGGCCACACCGTGGTGTGGTCTCCCACACACTGTGTTATGCTTCTCGCACCGCGGCTCCCCGGCCCGCGCCAGACTGCGTGCTCCCTGAGGACGGCGTCCCCGTCTTAACTCACTTCCGTAGCTCCCGGGCCTCGCAGAGAGTGTGGCCGGTGGTTAACACCTGTTAGAATGAATAAATTCAGTCCCCTTCCCTTTGCAGGAAAGGACAAGCCCCAGAGGAGGTAAATCATAGAATCATGGTGTCCCAGATCTAGATAGAACACCCACCATGGAAGGCAAGAAATATTTCCATAAACAGTCCTTGAACCACACTGACTGGCTGGTGTCTCTCTCCGTCTGATTCAGTCTTCTGGAACCATCCTTCCCTGTTCTTCTCGTAGGTCCCTGGCAGATTACAGTAGGCTCCCTATAAACATTTATTTATTAGCTCAGTAGTTCTTAATCTCCTGCACAAACGGCTCTAATTAAGGAAAAAATCTCTGCCTGCCTCATTAGGCCGCTCTAATGATCTGAGCTGGTCCTTATATTGAGCCCCAGCCCTGCCTCCTTGAGACTCTTTTACTCATTCCTCCCGTTTATTTCATCTGGAGTCAGGAAGCCATTCAAGGGCTCCACCTGGATGGGAGTCTCGTAGTCCTTCCTCCCCATGCTCACCCCGACCTGTGTCCTCCCTCATTGTCCCTGCCTTTACTCATCCGTCATGGGGTCTGGACGCCTCTGGGTTTACTGTCACCCCAACGACACACAGGGAGTCACCGGCCACGCTGATTGCAGACTCTGGGTTCTCTGCTTTTTACTGTGGAGCTGAGCCAGGGCATTGCTGAGCCGAGAGGCTTGCTCACACCCAGCCCTGTCCATCGGCGGTGAGGGCCGGGGCATAAGACAGACGGACGGCTAGCGAAGTGGGCGGGGGAGGTGGCTGGGGGACAAGACAGGACGCAGCAAGAGGCAGCACAGGAAGGAGACCGTGGGCTTTCTAACTGAAGCGAGCATGGGGGGGGGGCGGTGCCCCACGATTGCTCTGGCGGGCTTGGGGGGGGCGACGATAGGATTTCAGAAGCCCTTGACACACTGAAAGGGAGAAGGTGCGTTGCGATGTGGGGTGCACTCGTGGGCAAACAAACGAAGAAGGGGAATCTCAGGAAAGGCAGCTTGGGGCGCCTGGGGGGGCTCGGTCAGTTAAGCATCTGACTTCGGCTCAGATCGCGATCTCAAGGTTCGGGGGTTCGAGCCCGGCGTCGGGCTCTGTGCTGACAGCCGGGAGCCCAGAGCCTGCTTCGGATTCTGTGTCTCCCTCTCTCTCTGCCCCTCCCCTGCCCCGCGCTCTGTCTCTGTGTCTGTCTCTCTCAAAAATAAATCAATGTTGGGGCGCCTGGGTGGCGCAGTCGGTTAGGCGTCCGACTTCAGCCAGGTCATGATCTCGCGGTCGTCCGTGAGTTCGAGCCCCACGTCAGGCTCTGGGTTGATGGCTCGGAGCCTGGAGCCTGTTTCCGATTCTGTGTCTCCCTCTCTCTCTGCCCCTCCCCCGTTCATGCTCTGTCTCTCTCTGTCCCAAAAATAAATAAACGTTGAAAAAAAAAATTAAAAAAAAAATCAATGTTAAAAAATTATTTTAGAAGAAAGGGGGCTTGGAAGGTAGGGAACGGGCCCCCTCAGGACAGTCTGGTCTCAGAAAGCACGGCGATGTTTTACGGGGCGCTCGTCGAGTTGTCCCTGTGACTGCCACCTCCCATCGTGGGGGCTGTGTGGGTGGAGGCTGGAGCGGAGAAGCGCGGGCCCCGGGTTTCTGAGCCCCTGCGCTGCCGTTCGCTCCTAGGGGCAGACGACACATCGTGCAGCAGATGGAAAAGAACCGGGAGGAGCGGTCGCTGTTGGCGGAGCAGCGGGAGCAGGAGAAGGAGCAGGTGCTGGCGTCCATGCAGCAGCTCCAAGAGGAAGATCTGCGGGTAACGCGCCCGACCGAGCGCCGCTCCCAGCGGCTCCGGCGCCAAGGCGCTCGAGATCCGGGGGACTGGGGCGTGCACTGCTTTTCTGTGAGGCACCTGCGCATTTCACATCGCCGCCCTTAGCTCGTCGCGGCCGCACTGAACACGCGTTTGGCCGTGGCGCCGCGCTGGGGGGCGGGGGTGGGCAGGGATTTGGACTCGTGGCCTCCCGCCCCCCTCCCCGGGTCGTGGGGTCCGACACCAACGCGTCTGCGTGAGTGGACGCAGAAAGGAAATACATAGCTGTCTGCCTCGCACACGCAAGCCCCTAGGGATGTTTTCTAGCCCTCTTGCCATTATCCGGGGACACGATGCGCCGGGCAGGTGGACCGCGGGGTCCACGGCCCAGGCTCCCCGCGGTTCCCTCATTCAAAGCGCAGGGCACCCCAGTGTGATTAATTGTGTGCCAAGAGCCAAGCCTTCCCCCTGCCGCCCCCACCAACCCCCCCCCCCCCCCCCCCCCCCCCCCCCCCCCCCCACCCAAACCCGTTCGTCTAAATAAAACCCGTGGGCACATCCATCGCAGAAGAAACGATGACATACCCGCCCCGAACTACCCGCCGGAACTACGGAGACTTAAATCCTCTCCTGTTTGCCGGTGTGGTCTGCTGGGATTAGGCAGAGGCCCTTGGCTGGCGAGCATTTGGCACATTTATTTGTTCTCCCCCTCCCCACTCCGTTTTTTTGGCCTGTGAACATTTAAAAAAAAAATCAAAAAAATTTTTTTAATGTTTATTTATTTCTGAGACAGAGACAGAGCATGAGAGGGGGAGGGGCAGAGAGAGAGGGAGACACAGAATCCGAAGCGGGCTCCAGGCTCCGAGCTGTCAGCCCAGAGCCCGACGCGGGGCTTGAGCTCGCAAACCGTGAGATCATGACCTGAGCCGAAGGCGGTCGCTCAAACGACTGAGCCACCCAGGCGCCCCTTGCCTGTGAACATTTTTATACACACAGGCAAACTGGAAGAATTGTGTCACACCCATCAGCGCTGGGCCGAGACTTCGAGACTTTCCGCTTGCCAGTCTGCCTTGCTCGCTTGTCTCTTTTCGGAGCACATACGCGTTCTGTCACTGTTACGCTATTCGGCGGTGAGCTGCAGGTGTCTTGGCTCTTTGCTACTAAATGCTGCAGCCCTTGTCTCGGAAGCACAGAGACGTTCTCTGTCCAGTGGACGCTACAACACTCACAGCCCCTTGTCGAAAAGCGGAATCCAATGATTCTCTGATATCGTTTAATACCGAATCCACATTCAGTCCCCCAGTGGCTCCCTGAAGGTGCCTTGAGTTGTCTTCTGTCGCTCCAACCAGGATCCAATCAAGGTCCCCACCTTGCGTTCACTTGGGCCTCCTTTGTCAGCTTTCACCTGGAAGAACTCTGGTTCCTTCCTGCCTTCATTGCTATGGCACCGGTATTTTGGAGCGCCCAAGCTAGCTAGACTTGAGGAGCGTCCCCCTTTCCGGCCTGTCGGGTGATGTCCTCAGGGTGTCATTTAACTTGTGGAGTGTGCATTCTTTCCTTTTTCTCCTCATTCCCCACGTTAAGATGGCTGGTTGTCGTCCCCCCCCACCCCCACCCTGTGATGTGATGGCGGTGAGGGATGGGGGTCCCCGAGGGGTCTTGGGGGGCAGCCTCACAGTTATGGAGGCTTCTCAGAGTGCCTCACAGTGTGAGGGCCTGTGTGGGGGGTGAGGGGAGGAGCCCTGGGAGAGTCAGGAAGACTGGGGCGGGGTGGGGGGGGCAGGCAGCCTTGTGAGCTGCTTGAGAAGGGGGCCCAGCTGGGCTGAGAAGCCAGAGAGGCCTGGCCGAGCTCCTGGCTCAGGGGAGCAAGGGAAAGAGCCCGGAAGAGGAGACAGGGCTTCAGCATGCAGGGAAGGGGTGCGAAAGGAAGGCCGGGAGATCTGGCTAGATTGTCGGAGGGGGGAATTGGTGGACTCCCTGAGAAAGTTCCAGGCATCCGTGAGTCAACACCGTTGCCTGATGTGTCTCGTCGTACTGGTACTGTCCTTCGAAGAGGCATTTTCCGAGCTTCCAGGAAGTGTTCTTAGGCGACTTGAAGATAGGAATGTGTTGGGGCGCCTGGGTGGCTCTGTCGGTTGAGCATCCTGCTTCGGCTCAGGTCATGATCTCCTGATTCGTGAGTTCGAGCCCTGCGTCGGGCTCTGTGCTGACAGCTCAGAGCCTGGAGCCTGATTCGGATTCTGTGTCTCCCTCTCTGCTCATCCCCTGCTCGTGCTCTGTCTCTGTCTCTCTCTCACTCTCAAAAATAAATAAACAAACATTAAAAAAAAATTTAAGATAGGAACGTGTGTCTCCCAGCTCAGACCTGCCTTATGATCTCTGGGTGGTGCAGGGCAGTGCTCCCCACCTTGCTAGCAAGAGGGAGAAGAGCAGGGCGGCGGGGGGGGGGGGGGGTTCCTGGGGTTGCTTTGCAATGGCTTCAGAGATCAGAGACAGTGAAAGTCCTTCAGTTTCTTGGAAGTCTAGTGAGCCAACAAAAACAGCAAACTGAAAAGTAAATAAATAGGCAAAGACGTGAGTCAATGCATGGTTGTATGCATCGTGGATGGGAAGTTGGTGGGTTTTCTAGTTGAGCGGGTCAAGGGATTCAATAGTGCATGGGTACCAGTGGCAGCCCCAGCTCTGGTGGGAAGCAGATAGAAAGGAAAGGAAGGAAGGGAGAAGGGGGAAAGGGGTGGAGAGTCGCTGGGCCAAGTGGGGAAAAGTGGGGTGAGTGAACAGGTAGGCACGGCGAGAGTGAGGGAGCGCTGACGGCCATGACTCATGCATCACAGGCCTGGGGGGGAGGTGGGGGGGGGCAGTCAGTGCTGTGTTGATCTGGTGCACGAGGCTTCCCGGGAGCCCCGAACTCGGCTGTGAGTCAAGCTTGGGGAGAGCCCGCAGAGTTGCCTCAGATGAGTCAGGTCAGAAGCGCGGCTGGGGAGGAGCTGGAAGTCTTGGGTGGGGCCTGGCCTTTGACAGATGGAAGGAACTGGAAACAGCACACGGTGGGAGTTGATGGGTAGAAGAATTGGGCACAAAGAGATGGAGATTCCTGGGAGAGTATAGGTGGGCCAGATTCCAACATTCCATCTTGTGCACAAGACTCCGCACGGGGCCCTGAGAATGTGCTCCGTCAGATCATCGGGGGCTTTGCAAGTTCAGGCTCCTTCCTTAGAAGGGATCTTGTCCCTCAGGGTCAGGTGCCTTGACTGCCATCATTCACTCATCGTGTTTCTCTGTGTCTACCTTTTTTTGTTTTTTCTTTTGCTCACACGCCATTCACTTTGGTTCTCCTTTATCCCTGTTCTAGTTTATTGAGTATTTGCTGTTTTCCTCTCACTGGGCCGCATGTTGCCAGGAAGACAGGAAACGCGACGTGGTTGCCGTCCCCTGACTGGGACAGAGTAAACCCACAAGAATGAATGGGGACCCACAAGGCAGTGCCTGAGCTGTGGCACCGTCTTGAGTGCAGAGGGGATTCAGAGGTGCAGAGAGAACCGACAGAGAATCTTCCAGGGAAGACTGGAACTTTAATTTAGAAAGACCAGGTTCCAAAATTCTGGAACTGGCGTTTGTTAGCTGGATGGCCCCGGACAAGTCACTTAAATTCAGGGCCTCAGTGTCTTCATCCGCAGGAGAGACATAACAAGCTTTACCCTTCAGGGTCTTGGGGTGCATTTAGGTTTCAGAGCTAGGCTGCATAAAGTGCCCAACGGGTAGAACATACTCAATGAGGGCAACGCTTTATTATTTCGGTCATCGCCATTGAGTCGAGACCAAAAGCTAGGGCTTGCCTAAGAGAAGGAAATTGAAGGCAGGGGAAAAGCCCGGGAACAGCGGGTAGGACTTCGCAGGACACGTGGGAGCCGCCGGGTAGAGTTTTAAGAGCCTCTGCTTCCCTGAGAGTGTATACAAATCAAGAGTGTCAGGACCACCACCAAGCCAAGAGGGTACAGACGGCAAGGAGGGGCTGCGAGGGGTCACCGGCGACGCTGGAGGGCCCCTTGACCAGGGGCCAGCGGCGGTGGCTAGACCGCAGACGGTGCGCGTCCCCCTGCCTCTCTCTGCCCCCACGTGCCAGTGTCTCCTGGTCTTGCCCCCTTCCACTTGGAGGCTTCCTTCCTTCAGGACATGGAACGAAGGCACCAGGAAAAACTGAAGATGCAAGCCGAGATTAAGCGCATTAACGACGAAAACCAGAGACAGAAAGCAGAGCTGCTCGCCCAGGAGAAGCTGGCGGACCAGATGGTGATGGAGTTCACCAAGAAGAAGATGGTAGGTTTCTTTCTTTCTTCCTCTGAGCGCAAGCAGGGAAGGGGTGGGGGTGGGGTGGGCAGAGCATCCGAAGCAGGCTCCATGCTGTCAGCACTGGGCCCGACGTGGGGCTCGAACTCATGAACCGCGAGATCACGACCTGAGCCGAAGCTGGACGCTCCACGGACTGAGCCACCCAGGCACCCCTGAAGACGGTAGGTTTCCGAGGCCTGGGGCTTGTGGCACGAGCGAAACATCTACGACACGGACAGGCAGGCCTGAGATCTAAGGGGACTCGCCGCAGGCAGCCATGCCTCCCTTTCAAAACGGATGTCCTTCATTCAAGGACCTGGCTCCTTTTCCTCTTCACGTTGGCCGGTTCACTTATTCATTAACAGAGAGCAGGCTCGAGGGACACCCAATTTAGGGTGTTATATCCTTGTTAACACCTTTGATTAGAAGTTGGATGAGGGTCAGGTACAGGCAGGGAACAAAATGAAAACTATCGGGGAAAGTGAAGTTTTTGTGGATTCCTGGTGGCCTCTGCGTAATTATGTCCCCGGTAATCATGGGTCACCCGCCCCATAACTTTCTTGTGAAAATTCCTAGATTGGGCATCCTGTCCTGGGTGTTAGAAAATAGAGCCTTCTCCCGCAGTGGCTGTGGAAGCCGCAACCACAGGTGTGGCGCAGAGCAGGGGATCCAGGAGAGGCGGCTCACGCCACGTGGGCTCACTCAGGAGCCGGGCTGAGAACCAGAGGGACCAGGGTCAGTGAGGAGTGGAGAGTGGAAAACAGAGTGAACGTGGCTTAGACGGAGCGAACGTGGAGTTAGGTACAACGAGAAGGGAGGGCTGAAGGTGGCAGGAAAGGCATTCAGTGCTGCATGTGCGTGCCCCCTCCTGCTAGCTCCGAGGCTCCGTGGTGACAGAGAACGTGCCCTGCTTCCCTCTAGTAGGGATGACAGGCAGGGGGGGCATCGCGGGCGTGTTCTGAAAACGGCGGATCGGATATACCTGTATGCTCCAAATGCAAGCCACAGAAAATGAAGCTCAACAAAGCCTTTTAATGTATTTATTGTTTGGCTTTGGCTTGCTTAGCAGATGCCAGGAGATGCAGGCAATAGCGGGAACAGAGGTTGGGGGCAGAGATGGTTGGGGGCGGGGATGGTTGGGGCATCACAGTGATCACAGAGCTGCCGTACGTCGGGAGCTCAGTCTGTGCATGGGCTCTGTGCGCAGTGCTTTACAGCTGTTGTCTCACTGAACCATTACAGCACCTTGTAAGCCCTGTCACTGACCGACGCAAAATACCCCGAATGCTTCGCTGTGTGTCCCACAGCAGACTGGGTCGAACGTACCTGGAATGCCGTGGACTTTGTGCGGAGCTCAGCCACCGGTTCCCCGAATGGGTGGATGTAGTGGTAATAAGCCGGTCACGTGTGGGAGCTGGTGGACAGTTTGCAGAGCCCGTGGCCGTCATGACAAGAGATGAGGTGGTGAGGAGACGGGGAGCTGAGAGCGGTTGTTGGGGACCCCTTGGACCTTGAGCGGAGGCTGGAGGCCTGGACTGGTGGGGAAGTCACCGGAGATTTCCGAGCAGGAGAAGACTAGGGCTGGTCTTCACATGTGGAAGGGACACGGGGGGGGGGGGGGGGGGGGGGCGGAGCTGGGATAGGCTGGCGACCGGCATAGCGGTCGGGCGCTTGGGCACGCCCACAGCCCATGTCACAAGACTCACCTCACAGGGGCCTCTGCTCTTGCAGCCGGGGCTGCCCCTCTAGGGCTAAAGGCAGAGACTGGTTGTGGAAGTCTCCAGAGTTCCCTGCCCTGCCATCTGGGGCGAGGTGAAACCGAGGCCAGCTTGACACACAGCCCCCCGTGCACAACTCACAAGCGGGCAACTCACTGGGCTTCACAGAAGTCTGGGCAGGTAGAATGATGGCTACGGAACATTCTTTATGGGAGGATCACGTTTCCGCCCGACCCAAGCCATTAGTCTTATGACTACCCAAGAATGCTAGTTGGGAAGCCGGGTTTGGGAAGATTGTAGGGATATGTCTGCTCTTCCCGAGAAGTGGCAAAGGGTGCCGACTCTGATGGTTCGCTCCTTGGGTATCTGCTGGCCCCCGCAGGACTGCCCGAAGCGTGGCTGGCCGTGTCTCTGCAAGGCTGCAGCAGTGGGGGCTGCTCTACGAGAACTTTTCTTCCTGGCAGGCTCGAGAGGCAGAGTTTGAGGCTGAGCAGGAGAGAATCCGGAGGGAGAAAGAGAAGGAGATCACCCGGCTGAGGGCCATGCAGGAGAAGGCGCAGGATCACCAGGCACAGCAGGTACCCGCTCAGTCTCGGCTCCCCCGTGCCTCCCTCACTCCCTTAAGTACCCCCTTTGACAGCCTGCGAAACCACCCTGGAGGGCAGAGGTGCGGAAGAGGGGATGCAGGTTACGTAGACTTGAACAGTCTGATGAGGGTGGGGAGGAGCAGAGAGAGAGAGAGGGAGACACAGAATCTGAAGCAGGAGCCCGATGCGGGGCTTGAACCCGCGAACCACAAGAGCATGACTGGAGCCCAAGTCAGACGCTTAACCGACAGAGCCACCCAGGCGCCCCGATCATTAGCAGCTTTTATTTTTTTTATTTTTTATTTAAAAAAAAATTTTTTTTTCAACGTTTATTTATTTTTGGGACAGAGAGAGACAGAGCATGAACGGGGGAGGGGCAGAGAGAGAGGGAGACACAGAATCGGAAACAGGCTCCGAGCCATCAGCCCAGAGCCCGACGCGGGGCTCGAACTCACGGACCGCGAGATCGTGACCTGGCTGAAGTCGGACGCTTAACCGACTGCGCCACCCAGGCGCCCCTTTTAGCAGCTTTTAAAACGAGAGGCAATCGCAGGACCGCCTGGAGGTGTTCGAGGTCTGGGGAGGAAAGCATTGGGATGGGTGGCGGCGAGGGAGGGCAAGGCGACCCCTCGGGGTATCTGCGGACCAGAAAGTTCTATGAGATTCCGTGTGCTCTTCCCTGCAATGACCTCGTCGCCAGAGAAATCCACGCCACGCCTCAAAGCAGGCCGTGTCGGAGTCTGCAGCCGGTGTCTTCCTGAGGTGCCCGCTGGGTCTCGGGGTCGGTTTGCACCCTCTCTGGTCTCCCCACCCTCTCCTTTCCCAGGATGCCTTGCGGGCCAAGCGCAACCAGGAGGTTGCGGACAGGGAGTGGCGCAGGAAGGAAAAGGAAAACGCGCAGAAGAAGATGGAGACAGAGGCCAAACTGCGCCAGAGCCGGCTGGAACAGGTGGCTTTCAAGGAGCACGCTCTGGCTGTTCAGGTGCAACGGGACCGGGACGATTTCGAGAGGATTCTTCGGTAGGTGGGGCTGGGCACCCCGGCTTCCTTTCCTTGGCCTGCGGCAGGGATGGCCCGCACTGGGGGGAGGACCCTGCTGGCAGGTGCACAGACAGAGGTGCTCTCCTCTTGCCCGGGACGGTGGAGGCATTCTGAATGGATGGGTAGTTGAAATGTTTCAAAGACAAGAATGGGGAGCCGAGAGGTTTTTGTTTTTGGTTTTTTTTGAACTTTTTTTTTTTTTTTAATTTTTTTTTTCAACGTTTATTTATTTTGGGGACAGAGAGAGACAGAGCATGAACGGGGGAGGGGCAGAGAGAGAGGGAGACACAGAATCGGAAACAGGCTCCAGGCTCCGAGCCATCAGCCCAGAGCCTGACGCGGGGCTCGAACTCACGGACCGCGAGATCGTGACCTGGCTGAAGTCGGACGCTTAACCGACTGCGCCACCCAGGCGCCCCTGAACTTTTAATGTTTATTTATTTTTGAGAGAGAGAGACAGAGCTTGAGAGGGGGAGGGGCAGAGAGAGAGGGAGACCCAGAATCCGAAGCAGGCTCCGAGCTGTCAGCATAGAGCCCGACGCGGGGCTCGAACTCACGAGCCGTGAGATCATGACCTGAGCCAAAGTTGGACACTCCACCGACTGAGCCACCCAGGAGCCCCAGGAGCCAAGAATTTTCCGATTAGGGATTTGGAAACCAGCACCCGGAGGAGTCTAAAGAATTGGGTATTATTTGGATTGTTTGTCCCGGAGGATTAAAGGCATAAGTAAAAGTTACATCTGGTCCCTCTGCCCTCCCCTGCCTCGACGTACCCCCGCTGGTTAGGGGTGAGGATAAAGCAGGCAGTGGGGGAGAATACGAGGAACAGAGAGAGCTTCGGACACCAAGCTTGTGAGTCACTGGAGAAGAGCTCCGGGGGGCGGGGGGTGTCTTTGCCATTCATTTGATAAACAGTATCCAACACGTAAACTCAAGGCTCCGCCGTGGGACATATTGGAGGTGAACAAAACACTGTCGTTGGCCATCGCTGTGGGAAGGATGTGAGCAACTCCTACTTGGATTGACCTCCCCTGGATCCATCTGTCTTTCCTGCCAGCTCGTCATCCTTTTATTTTCGTTGTCTTTTGTCTCCGCGATAATTCCCTCCTGTAAGTGGAAGTGAGGTGTTCACAACTGTCGCTCTCCCTGCCCGTCGTTCACCCCCAGAGCCGCCAGCCGTCACGGCTGCTCTGGCGTCAGTCGGGGTCACCTGCCGCCACCAGACCCCACCCCCTGGGCTAAGTGTTCTGGGCTCACCAGGAGTGACTCCTTTCTTGCTCTGGTTCGGACTCTGTGATAGCAGCAGCTTTCAAAGAAACAAACCGAATTGCGATGGGGGTGTGGATACGAGATTACAGAAATCGTGCTCCGGTGAGTAGAGACTGAGAGGTGCGGCCCGGCCTTCTCGTCTACCTGGTCTATGTGCCAGAGGTCCTCCTTGGTATTGACCCCATTAGTTGCATGCCGGACCCCAGGGCCCCCCGCCAGAGGCAGAGCAGATCTGTAGGAATCTCCGTCCTTGCCAGGGCCAGGGTCCTGGTCTTTTATTGGACCCTGGGCCCCCCGCGCCTGCTCCCCCAGCCGCGGTGGCCTTTGCCTGCCCTCAAGGGTCATGCCGCGGTCTCTGGAAGCCTGCCGAGGAAGGCAGCTTCCTTAATGGCCCCAAAGATTCTGCCCCTGGGCTCCAAACTACCTTTCAGATGCCCGCCCTCACTGCCACATGCCTTTAGCAGGCACTAATAAATATTAATGGAAAGAAATTAAGGTCCTCCTTCTGCCCCTGACCCATTTGTCCCTTCTTTGCTTTGTTTGCCTGAAGCATATGCACCAGCCAGTTATTAAAGCGAGACCAGCCCCTCGGAGATGTTCGGTCTCACCTGCTGTTCTGGGTTAGCATCTAGACCTGGTGTCTCCAGGGCCACGTGACCACCAGGCCAGGTGTCTTCAAGTGCTAGGAATGTCCCTGCCCGTAGCCAGCAATGCAACTTTTCCTACTTCAAAGCATGACCTTGTGGATGGCCTCTACGTGGGCTTCCTGCTTCCGGACAGAGGGATGCCTTTGACTCTCAGCTCACCGACTAGGCAGGGAGAGCTGACCTCCCCTCCCCCGTGGTGCTGAGAATTGCCTTGGAGCTTTCACCAAGTACTGTGTCCCGGGCTCCACCTCCACAGATTCTGATGTAACTGGTCGGGGGTGAGGCCCAGGCTCCAAGGTCACTGCCCTAACCCCGTGAAGTGACCAGGCTCTTCCCCACTCAGATTTCTCACTGCCTGCCAGCCCAGGGGATCTCCAGTGACACAAGCAGCTTCCCATTTCCACCCTGTCTCGCAGGATGTAAAACAACAGAAAACCCTTATCCATCTAGGAAAATAAGGGCGAGGCAAAGAGGCAAGGCTTCCTGCTGTCACAGATGTGTCTGAGCAGTGGAGGTTTGGAGTCTAAACACAGAGGGGTGAGGAAGCCAGCGCGTGTCTCCTGACAGCCTGGGAGGCTCCGTGGCAGGTGCAGGGTTTGGGAGGTGCCCGCCGGTGTAAGGGACGTGCCCAGAGTTGAGACGATGCTGCGTGTTGTGGGTCTGGGGAGATGAGTAAGTGACTTGTGCTTTTGGAAGCTTTGTCGGGGACACGAGTACCCTCAGGGCAGGGGGGCAGGTAAGGAATCCCTGCCTGAGATGATTTTACATGTTGTTTTGGTTTTTGATTCTGTCAAGAGGCATCTGGGTGGCTCTGTTGGTTAAGTGTCTGACTTCGGCTCAGGTCATGATCTCGAGGTTCGTGGGTTCGAGTCCCACGTCGGGCTCTGTGCTGACGGCTCAGAGCCTGGAGTCTGCTTTGGATTCTGTGTCTCCCTCTCTCTCTCTCTCTCTGCCCTTCCCCTGCTCATGCTCTGTCTGTCTGTCTCTCTCTCAAAAAATAAACATGAAAAAAACAATTTAATAAAAATAAAAAAGAACTAAGATGATAGCCCAGGGTGGCCTAGCACCGCGCTCCCCCTGGGATGTGAACACAGTACCTTTGAGTTTTCCGGAGCCTGTCTGGCCCACACGGGCTGCTTGGCTGCTTGGCCAGGGAAATCAGGGCCCGTAAAAGTCCCCTCGTGAGGAGGCCCCTGTGGGGAATTTGGCGAGCTCCCGCCTTCTTCCCGCAAACACAAGAGCCTGCACGGCAAGTGTCAGTCCTTGTCACTTCTAAGCATCCCCGTTGCAGTTTTGTTAATGTCATTGTTATTGTTTGTGGGAAGGAAGGGAGGGAGGAAGGGAGGGAGAGGGAGAGAGACTATCTTAGAACAAGCCAGAGACGAGTTCTGCATTGTACGACAGAAAGAGCTGGAACAGTAGCTTCCAGTGGGCGAAACCCTGAGCACGGGCCAGCTCCTGGTGAAATATAAGAATGCAGGATCTCTCGTTCAAAAAGTATTAAGAATTTCAAAACAGTGGGCGCCTGGGTGGCTCAGTCGGCTAAGCGTCCGATTTCGGCTCAGGTCTCATGGTTTGTGGGTTCAGGCCCCGCGTCGGGCTCTGTGCCGACAGCTCAGAGCCCGGAGTCTGCTTCGGATTCTGTGTCTCCCTCTCTCTGCTTCTCCCCTGCTCACACTTTGTCTGTCTCCCTCTCTCTCGAAAATAAATACACATTAAAAAAATAAAAAATAAAAATTTCGGAACAGTGATGGAGGAGAACCAGAGCGCACACGGGGCCCTTCGGAGCCCGCCCGCGGTGCCGGGCCTGGCTGAGGAGGGGGCGGCATGCCTGGGGGCAGCTCTGGTCTCTGAGCCCCGGAAAAGGGCCGCAGTGTGCGGGGCTGCGGTCTCTGAAGCATGTCCACCGGAGGAGCCCTTCCGGAAGGCTCCCGGGGTGCCTCTCCTCGCTGGGCCGGCCCAGACGGGCCGTTCGGCAGCCGGTGTCCCTCCTCCAGGGCTCAGAGAGAGCAGATCGAGAAGGAGCGGCTGGAGGCGGAGAAAAAGGCGGCGGGGCGCCAGCGGCACGCGGACGAGCTCCGGCGCCAAGTGCGCGAGAACCAGCAGAAGCAGGTGCAGGACCGCATCGCCACCTTTGAGGAGGGCCGGCGTCTCCAGGAGGAGGCCCAGAAGCGGCGCGAGCGCATCGATGACCTCAAGAAGAAGAAGATTCAGGAGCTGAGGTGCGCCCGGATCCCTGCGCCCCGCCCCGTGCCCCCCTCTCCCAAGGACGGGGTGTGCGGGAGTGGGGGCGACTCCCGGCTCCGGAGTGGGGGGGGGGGGGGGCTGCCGCAGAAGGTTCCGGGCCCCGGGGCCTCCTGGATCCGTGGCAGGGGCCGGAGCCCTGACGGGAACGTGTCTGGGGGACGGATTGTAGGAGCCGGGATGGGGGGCGCGGGCCCCCAGGTCCCGGAACCCCCACCGGGGCCTGCTTCCTGCTGCTCCTGTCTGGTCCCACGGCCCACGCACGCCTGTCCCGCCCCCTGCCCCCTGCAGAGCCACGGGCCTCCCTGAGAAGTACTGTGTGGAAGCCGAGCGCAAAGCCAACATCCTGCCAGCCGCCTCTGTGAATTGAGGGGGGCCTCCGTGTCCCCGGGGACGCCTGCAATGGGACAGGCTCTGCCCAGTCTCTGGGCGTCCATGACTGCCGCTAGCCTAGACATTTTAGAGGTACAGATTAAATTTATCCCACTTCTTTAAGGAACTGCTCAGCTTTCTTGGGGGCGGGGGGGGGGGGGGCTGTGTCTGCTGCAGGGTACTGAACGGAGCCAGGGCCGAGGGTGGCGCGATGGCCTGGGGCAGGGGACCGAAAGGTGCCCTCTGCAGGTGGTCCATCCCAGCCTCTCGGCCCTTGGCCCTGGGTCCTCTGGGCTTCTTGGGGCCCCGGCATGTGGCCTTCGTGTCCTCCTTCAGCACGGCCTTGCTCTGCCCCTGTCCCACGCCTGGTTTAGAGGTACTTCAGAGCCAGCGGTTGGAGCTGTCTCTCAGGGAGGGGCTGGGGCAGGAGGGACCCGGGCTGGGCCCCCACCTGTGGCTCAGACCCCACCTCCTGTGGCGGGGGTGGGGGGTGGGGGTGGTGTTTGCACCCTCCTGCTCTGCCCTCTCCACTCCAGGCAGTGCCTCAACACGGACACCTGTCCACCCCCAGGCCCACCCAGGGCCCTGCTCCTCGCCCAGACCCGGCTGCCCCGTCACCTGCTCTCTCCTAACTCTGGCAGCTGGGGCTCCCCAAGGCCACTGTCGCCTCTGTTAGTCAGCTTGCCTCCGGTTTCCCCCAAACACTCTGATTCATTCACGCATTCAAAGGCTTCTTGAGCGCCTGCCTCGGCTGGGTGCCCCCCAGGCACCCGGTGCAGCGGACCTGGGTCCACCCTCCCGGAAGCTTCTCGCTTGGCCGGTCTGCTCCTGCTCCTCCCTCGGCTGCCCACGCCAAATGTCTTGTGCCTCTAGAATAGTCTCAGCCTTTTCTGGAAGGACCCCGCTCACCAGGCTCCTTGTGGGCTGCAGAGCTGTGGCCCAGGGGTGGAGCCGTTTCCGCGTTCTGTATGCCAGGGGGGTGGGGAAGGCTCCAGCCCGCCCCCTCGGTGCTCTAGGCCTCGAATCCGCAGCCCAGCCTTGCTTCCCTCCATGGGCCCTGCACTAGAGGAGGCAGAGGGCAGTGCCGGGCGCGTCCTGGCTGTTTGCAACGCCAGGTTATAAGGGCCTCGGGCAAGAGTGCTCTTTTCATAGGGCCCAGGGAGAGTGGGCAGGCAAGCTTCTCCCTGTGCCTCGTCTTCGTCAGGGAAGCCTCCCCAGGCACCTTGTCGTCCGCCTGCCCCACCCTGCCCAGGCTAGCTGCTGGGGCGGGGGGCTCCCTCCTTCCTGCTCAGTGGCCCTGAGTGCGCCCCCTCCCCCGTCTTGGAAAGATGTGGTACTCTCCCAGGACGGGAGACACCCCCTGACCTCACGGGCACGCCGCTGAGGATTCCGGCGCCTTCTGTGGTGGTTTAGCTCCTCAGGCTCCTCAACTGCGGTTACTACCTGCGGGGACCAGGCAGTGTGAGCCCTTACCCGTGCCGGGGCAACCTCTTGCCAGGAAAGCCAGAAAGGGCCTCGGGTGCCTGGAGTTTGCCCAGATCCCTTCCTGAGTCACCCATCTGAGGGCCAAGGAGGCAAGGGCCCTGTCGGAGTGTGGATCGGGAAGAAAGGGTTCCAGGCCCGTTGCTGACTTATGAGGCCCCGTGCGGAGAAGCAGGCAGAGTTCACAGGCTTAAAGCATGGTCTGCGTTTCACCACAACTGCTGCTCGTGAAACCGCGGGTGTGCGGGGCCTGGCAGCTCCCGCGGCCTAAGAACGAGACCATCTTGCCGTGGCCTAGACCTGCGGCGGGGGGGAGGGGGGGTGGTGGCAGGTCTGAATGAAGGCCTGGCTTCGGGGACGGGGGAACACGGCCACCTCTGGGCAGGTGCAGACGGTCTGGGAGTCGTTCCCCTCCAGGAATCCAGGAATCAGCCCGTGATGTGGGAGACGGGCTTGGTTGCTGCTCTTGGGATTCCTCCACACCCTGCACAGGCTCCCGCAGGCTTCAGGGCCGGCCCGAGTCGGCTCCTAGAAGTGGGGCATTCCTGACGGCTTGCCTCAGATGCCAGCTGCATGTGGGCTACGTCTTTTATACCCTCCGCCCCTCTCACTGCGAAGGGCAGGGGGGATGATGGCAGGGAAGAGGTCCCTGGCGTTAGTGGGGGCTGGTGGGGTCAGGCCGCATGAGGATGGGGGCAGAGCCAAGGGGGGGACCGTGTGAGCCCAGCTCTGCAGAGCGGGGGGCGGGGGGACAAGGAAGAGAGAAAACTGGAATTCCTGAGGACTTGGGGACGGGGGGCCCACAGCTCAGGAACAACCAGCTAGACATCGGGCCTTTGGGAGGGGGGCATGCTTTCTCCCAGGGAAGGCTCTAGCATTCCCCCCTCTGCTCTGAGGCAGAAGCGTGTGTGGAAGCAGGGCTGGGGGACCAGGAAGTGCTGTTTGGTGCTTCTTTGTTGACGTAAATGCAAAAAAAACAAAAAAAAAAAAACAAAAAAAAAAGAAAGAAGAGAAAAGCAAAGCTCCAGCTCCTGACTCTGTCGTCTGGGTTCCCGAGCATCTTCCCACTGCCTGTTCTCTGCCCCTTGGGTCTTCGGGTCCTTGCAGGGTCAGGCCGGGCGGGTGTAGTCTGGCAAATCCAGGGGTGGGGCTCCACCTCAGAGCCCTGGATCAGCTCTGCAGGCGGCCGCCGCGCGGGCACATGTCCCCCGGCTCTGGGCTGGCCCCGTGCCCCTACCTGCCCCCTGCGTCACCCTCTGCTGGGGCTGGGAGGCGGGCTCAAGCCCCCCGCACCTGCCGGAGAAGTGGCTGCATGACTCAGCAGCCTTCCCTGGTGGCCAAGCCCGGCTGTCCCTGACTCAGCGGGGTGCTGGGATGTCCTCGGCACCCCCAAAGCCTCAGCATTCCTGTCTGTGACTCGGGTCACTGCCGGACATTAATTGGTCTCAGTAAAAGCACTTTGATTCGGCTCGGATGAAAGGGGCTCAGAGAGTTCAAAGCCAGACAGGGCTTTTGGGGTGAGAAAGGGTGACAGCTGCCTGGGTGACAGTGGAGGGGAGACGCTGGAGTCTCAGACAAGGAGTCGAGGTGCGGAGGCCACAAAGTCCCTCACTGTTTCCCCCTCTTGCCCATCCTGGCCGCTCCCCCTGCAGAGGGGGAGCCTGGCAGGTAACACTCCAGACCAGAGGGCGACCTCTCCCCCTCTCCTCCCCCTCCCATACTCTGGGACATATCCCAGCAAATCACCCAAGGTTACGCGGAAGAAGCCCATTTCCAACATCACAGAAATCTCGAGTCCCAGGAGAGGCTAGGTCGTTCTTGATCTGCCTGGCTTTACACAGCCAGACGTTCCCTCTAAGCTTCCTCCCTGCTGGGACACTCTCGGTCCCGGTGCCGCTTCTGCATTTTCCTTGTGCTCTGCATGCACTCTCGGCAAGGCGTGCCCATCACCCCAATGCCCTTTTGATGACTTTGAGGCTGGGACAGGAATAGGGTTGAGATTTTGGGTGGCTTTCTCAGGAGACTCCTGGAAAGAGGAGTCAAGGCACCGGGTGGGAGTGGAGAGCGTGAGAAAGTGCCCAGAGCTAAGGAGCTTTTCTGCATGGCCCCTGGGGAGAGACTGTCCTGGGGCTAGTGGGGTGAGCACCAAATCAGAGTCTCAAATCTGGAAGGGGCCGCAGAGACCCTCTCGCGCTTGAATCCCTTTTGCAACCTCTAACCAAACGATTGGACAGTTCGGGCTTGCACACCTTGAGAGACAGGATGCTCATTACCTCAAAAGGCAACCCAAACGGTCTCAGATCAGCCCCGATGGTCCGAGTGTCACCTTCTGCATCCGCCTGGCTGCCGGGACCACACGAAACAAGTCCGGGCTCTTTTTTTACCACACCCCTTCAGGTACCTCATGCAGCCATGTGGGCAGGCAAGCATTCGAAATTCTAGAAACACAGGACTCTTCGGAGCATTTTGTGGGGTGGGGTGGGCTGTTGGAAGGAGAGGGCGGGGGAGAGCAGGGAACCTTTATCCCTTGGGCTGGGCAGTTAGCTCTCCTGATGGTTAATACTTCCATGGTCCCAGCCAGCCCTGGCCCGGCTGCCCCTGAACCCCACCCCTCGGGCACCGCCTTCCCCTCTCCCAGCAACGGAAACAAACAGGGAGAGGAGAGTGAGGGTGGGCCAGGCGGGCTTAGCGGGGAAGGCTGAGGCAGACACGCACCCGGCCCGGCTCGGCCCCTGCCAGCTTCCCCACAACCTCCCTGGAAACTGCCAGGCAGGCCAGGCGGGCCAGGGGCGGCCCCCCGGGCACCGAGGGGGACCACAGCACCCGTCCGCCATGAGTGTTGGGGGGAATCCACACGGCAGAATCAAAAGGCAATTTTATTTCTATAAGTTCAAAGTTCGAAGTCCCACCGGACGCGTGAATGAACCCATCCCAAGGTCTCTCCGCACACAGACGTGCACGCGGTCCCGGACGACCGGTCTGAATTGTGTGGCCATCCTGAAGGCCTGGCTCCAACCCCGGTGAATGTTCTGCGGGAATGGGGAGAAGGTCCCCAGAGATCCGGCCGTCAAGGCTCTTCCCTTCGGGGCAAAAGTAACCATCAGCGGGCTCTCCTGGCTCTGCTCTTCTGAGTTGCGTCCTGCTGGAGCATCCCCTGGTTTCTTTCCCAGGGACTGAAATGCTCCCCCAGCCGCTTGCGGTGCCCCGGGCCCATCACGGGTCACCCCCAGAGCTGTTCAGAGGTCACTTCCAGCAGGTGAGGGGGCTTGCCGCACATCACCACAGCTCGTGACCCTGGGAGCAAGCTGGCACCCCCTTCCTCGCTGCCGTCCCCACCAGACCGAGTTGTGCTAATCGCGGCCTCCTCAGGGCCCAGCCCGCTTGTCCAGTGGATGAGGGTCCTGGTGCATATGGTTGACCTCCTTGAGGTGGACATAGTTCTTACCGTCAGAGTCTCTTTAAAAAAATTTTTTTTTAAACATTTTATTTATTTTCGAGAGACAGAGAGGGACAGAGCGTGAGCGGGGGAGGGGCAGAGAGAGGGGGAGACACCGAATCCGCAGCAGGATCCAGGCTCCGAACTGTCAGCACAGAGCCCGACGCGGGGCTCGAACTCACAGACCGTGAGATCATGACCTGAGCTGAAGTCGGACGCTCAACGGACGGAGCCACCCAGGCGCCCCATCTTATCATCAGAGTCTCTTAATTCTTCGGTTTGTCATCGGGAATTCAAATACTCTTTCCAGGTGGTTCCGTTGACAGCAGGTCCGGTCCTAACCTTCAACCCCCCACTCCCACCCCCTGCCTTGCCGTGCTGACACGGTAGTGGGCAGGCCACTCTGCTAGAGGCCGGGGACCCCTCTGTGCTGCTTGCTCCCGTGAGTCTGGGCCATCGCTTGATGGGAGGGATTTGGGTACATCTGGGCCCCCCCCAGGGGCCCCCCTTCTCCTGGGCAGACCAGCAGGAATCGTGGAGCCTCGGGAGGCCTGAGCTGGGGCTCGGGGAGGCGCAGGGGTCAGGAGCTCTTGCCCACCACCCCTGACCCTGCAGCACTGACCTCGGTCCCCGAGCCCTGGCCCAGTTCCCAAAACTGAGCGCATCCATGGATCTCAGCCTTCTCTCTGTCACCGACCAACCGTTCCTTGTCTGAGCTCGGCAGTGTCTCCCCATGTCACCTGGGCCTCCCCACCCCGTCCCCCCACTCTTCTGGTCCCACCGTGGCCTGGTCCGGCTGCCTTCCCACCGCGAGCCCTTGCTGAGAGCTGTCGAAAGGGATCAGCCGCAGGGGCTTCCTGCCTCTGTGTGACCACCCCGTGTGCACCTGTCTGCCCTCTCTCAGACTCGTGTGGTGATGTCCGTCCATGGTCGTCCAGACCCTCTCCTCTGGGGGTTTTCTTGGCACGCTCACTCCTGGGGTCTGCTGTCCACTCCCTGGGTGTTGTAGGGGTGAGCCTGGGTCTACACGGGGGCCTGGGAGAGGGGTAAGGGCCTGCTGATTGTGCGTGTGTGTGTGTGTGTGTGTGTGTGTGTGTGTGTGTGTAGTTTAGCAGGGGGCAGGTTGCAGACCTGGGGAGATGGGAGCTCCAGCTTGAGCCTGGGGACCTGGGGGCAGGGCAGGAGGTCAGGGCCCGCAGCGGTTGTGTGGAATTGCAGTGCAAGGCTTTGGAGGAAGGGGAGGCCGGCCGGGGCCTCTGCCTGTCCTTCCCCAAGACGTCGTGGGGCTGGGCTGCGCCTCATCTCAGAAGCAGCCTCTGGGCCTCTCTGGGTCCTGGATCTGCCTCTTCCCTCCTCTGTGTCTCTGTTCACTCCTTTCTAAGCCTGTGTCTTGGGATTCTGTTTCTGTCTTAGGACAGAAGCAAATATAATCAGGGCGCCTGGGGGGCTCAGTTGGTTAAGCATCTGACTCTTGGTTTTGGCTCAGGTCCTGATCTCACGGTTCGTGGGATCAAGCCCCGCGTCCGACTCTGTGCTGATGGTGCAGAGCCTGCTTGGGATTCTCTCTCTCCCTCTCTCGCTTCCCCTCCCCCACTCATGCTCACTGTCTCTCTCTCTCTCTCTCTCTCTCAAAATAAATAAACATTGAAAAAAAGAGAAGCAGGAGCACCTGGGTGCCTCAGTTGGTTAAGCGTCCGACTCTGGCTCAGGTCACCATCTCACAGTTTGTGAGTTCGAGCCCCGCGTTGAGCTCTGTGCTGACAGCTCGGAGCCTGGAGCCCGCTTCGGATTCTGTGTCTCCTCCTCTCTCTGCCCCTCCCCTGCTCACGCTCTGTCTCTCTTTCTCTCTCGAAAATAAATAAACATTAAAAAAGATGGAACAAAGAAATAAAAAAAAAAAGCAAATACAGCCCCAACTGGCGGGTGTGCGCAAAGGAGGCCCTGTCTCCTGTGCTGAATGAACTGTGGATTTCTTAGGGAAAAGCAAGGGGGGCCGTCTAGGGTACTCTGGACCACAGATGGCAGCCTGGGCCCTCTGCCTCCTCTCTCCCCCTCGGAGCCTCTGATGGGCCATTCGGATGCCACATGTGTTTCTGTGCCCCTTTGCTGAGCACGGACTCTCTCAACCGTCTTCTCTTTCCCTGGGGCACAGACAGACCCCAACAGTCCCCTGGATCTGTCCAGGCCTCTCTGAGACCTGAAAAAGAAGTGGGTGGGAAGATGGGATGTGTGGGGTGGAGACTGGGTGGGGGAAAGGGAGAGGAGGAGTTGGGGTGGGGGTGGGGGGCTCCCGGGAGTGGCCTCTCTTCCTCTGTTGAGGATGAGCCCAGAGAGAGACACACGGGCTGGGGGCTGGTCTCAGAGCCAGGGGGCTGGGCCTCTGCTGTGAAAACCAAGCTGACACTCAGTGCACTCGTTCGTCACCAGCCTCCAAACCCTGCAGGGCTCAGGGCACAAGGCAGGAAGGCCGTCAGCTTCATTTATGGGCCCCAAACTGCAAGGAGGTGGCAATTAGCCCTTAGTGGGTCAAAGGAGAACAACAATGTGACTTGCCTTTTGAGGCTCTGAGGGCCCCCGGTGTGAAGCCCTCAAAAGTGGCTGTTCTTCTAGGAGTATCTAGGTCCTCAGTTTCCCCCAGCATGCGTCCCCTGGGACCCCCCACTCCGACCCAGTAAAAGTGCCCCTGGTGGGCCCTGTCTCCGGATCACTTTGGAGCCCAAGCCCCACTCCCTGCTGATAGCTTCCTGCACCAGCTCCCCAGCTGTCGCTCGGGGAGCTTGACTGCTGGCGGGCTTAGGCTGTGGAGCAGGACTCGGCGGGGGGGATCCTTTGTTAGGGGGCTAGGTTGCTTCTGGTGGGCTCACGCCTATTTGGAACCCCCTCCCAAACCCTCAATTCACACACTGATCCGTGTTGGTACGACGCTGCTGGTGTTGTCCCAGAGTCAAGGGATAGATAGGCTGGCCAGTCTGCCCTTTAGCAGATGGGGACTGAAGTCTTCCCGTGTCTCAAGTCAAACTTCATTTCTGATCCCCATGAATCGTGCGGCCCGCTTAACGCACGTCCCGAACCTAACCACAGTCCACCCTAGCTCAAATCCCGAACGCAGAAACCACAAACCCCAGCCTCAACCTACTGGAACCCCAACCCTAAGTCGGCCTCGGCCCAGCCTCCAGTTTGGCTGTAGCCGCATTACCACACGTGGCTGTGAATGAACCCCTCGCTCGCGCCTTATCCTAACACGGACCCCAGCCGCACACCCTAGCCTCAGTTCTCGTCACTCTAGCCTAATCTAGCCCTGGTTCCTCAAGCGTGACCTCGAGCTCATTGCTGATCCCAACCGCCCGACCCAGCCTTCGCCCTGGCTCTGATATGAACTGACAGCCAGGACCCAATCCACCAGCCCTACACTTGACCCTGATGGAGACACAGCTTTCCTCTTTGCCGTGCAGTCCCGCTTCTTCCTGGCCCCCCCCCCCCCCGGTTCTCCGCCCCCCCCCTCCCCCATCACTGGCCTTCCAAGCTTCTACCCCGTGGGTACATCTACTAACCCACACGACCACCGAGCCCTTTCCTTGGGCCGCTCTGGGTTGGGGGTCAGGATGCCTAGGCGTCCCCCCCCACTTTGCCAGGCTCAGCAGCAGCAGGTGGGCTGAATCCCCCCCCCCCCCCCCGCCCGTCTGTAAAGGGAGGATAATGATCCTTGCTCTCCCGAGGGTGCAGGGCAATCTCATAAACCTCAAAATAAACAAGGAAATACAGATATTCGTTGGTACCTCTGGCAGGCCCTAGAGCACCCTGTCATTGCTGAGGGGGGGGGGGGGGCGGAGGGATTTGGAGCACAGAGGCGCGTGGACTCCTCGCACTTCCTCGTTGAGCTGGCCTTGGCCCGTAACTCTCCCCAAGGCTCTTCACCCCTGCCCTCCCTGTGGCCCCTGTCAGCGACGACGGCCCCTCTGAGGGAGCTGAGCTGCTGAATGGGACCACGCAGGACCTGACCCCCACCATCGCGGGTGGGCGGTCCTGGGAGCCCCTAGGCCAAAGAGCCGGGGGCTGGTCCTCCACCTTCTCGCTCTGCCTCCTCCCCTACCCACCCAGCTCCAACCTGCCCAGGTCACCCCAGTGAGCAGTCCAGGTGTCGAGGGGCCTAGTCTCCCCTCCTGTGCCTGGAAGCAAGGGCACCAAGTGACCCCTGAAATGTGTGCACGAGCAGAGACGTGATGCGCGCACGCCCCCTTCCTGGTCTTTCCGGTGGCCCCCAACACCCCCGTGCCCAGGAACCCCCTGCGCTCGGGGCTGGCCTCACCTCAGGTAGGGGTGGGCACCACAGCTCCCTAGGGGCAGCCAGGGGAAGCCCCTGTGCCCATGCACGCCTCCCTCTTTCAGCCCTGGGGAGACCCGACTCCCTTTGAAGGGCCAGAGGCCTCAGGGGAAGGCGGGCTGGACGTTCCCGGGGCTCTTTCATCTGCCTGGGACTTCCTTCCAGCCCGAGTCCCCTTTCCTGCTGCCCCTTCCCACAGACCTCAACCAGGGGCGGGGGGGGGGGGGGTTCCCCCAGGGTCACAGATGAGCTTGCAGGAAAGGCTGGGTCAGACCCCTGTGTCCCTGGGCCCGGGTTAACCCTTCCCAGCCTGGCCACCTTTCCTCCCAGGCCTGGCTCTCCTTCCGCTTCCCCGTCTCCCCGGGGGAAGGAGGCAGCAAATGAGTGGTGAGGGGAGCTCTGTGGACGCTGTAGAACCAGGCGACTGTTGTTACCCCGAGCATGGGGCCAGGAGGAAGTGGAAGCTTAACAGGTGCCTAATTACAAGTCCCGCCGGCCTCCCTTTGCCACTCTCGGGAGAGGGAAGAGCTTGGGTGAGGGCTGGGTAATACCTGGGTAGGCCGCTCTGTCACCCCGATAATTAAGGCTCCCGGGGCTCCTCCCCAAGGCGGGGACCGGGCCCCCTCCCTCCTATAGAAATAACTCCGGCTGTGGCCCCGGCACTCACTGCACCTTCCTGCCACCCCGGGCAGTGTCTGGGCCCTCCGCTCCCCCTCCCTCCACCTGTCCCCACACACCCACCACCGCTGGCCCCAGGGACACCCAGCCCAAGCGGAGGAAACACCAAGCCTAGAGACATGGCAGTCCGAGGAGCGTTCCACCTTCTGCTCGTGTGCCTGAGCCCAGGTATGGGGCTGGGCATCCGGCAGGGACACCCACGCGATGCCAGGAGGGCAGGGAAAGGGACCACAACGGGCCCGCAGAGGCGCCTCGGAGGTGGTCCGAGGCCCCGCTGCCAGCTGGCTGGGGATATGGCCAAGACGGCCCCGTGCCCGAGGGTCTGGGGCACAGGCCTTGATGGATCTTCGCGGTGCCTGTGAGCCGTGTGGGGCTCGGACGTGCACGCACACGCTGTGCACGGAGAGCAGGGCTTGCCTGGAGAGCTTGCCTGGGGATCTGGGGGTGGGGCAGGGTGTCAGGCGCACGGCGAGGCTGGCGTCGCCGGGGAGGCTCTCCCCGGAAAGGCCCCTTTTCCTCTCTGTGTGCTGTTCCCCCGGGGAGGACCCACTCCCCCCCCCCAGGCTAGAGCCAAGGGCAGGGAGTTGCTTTGAGAGGAGACAGCGCCCCCTAGGAGACGGACTGCGCTCTGAGAGCTCCAGGGTAGCGCCACCCCCCAGGATGAGATGGGTGGTGGGGATGGCGCCTCCCAGAGCCCCCTCACCCCGAGGGGGCACACCTCGAGAGCAGGGCTCAGAGGTTGATGCTGTGGCCCCCTGCCCCTGTTGGGGCAAGTCCCAGCAGGAGCCCCTGTGTGTGGGCATCGCTGGAAATGGCTGAGACCCTCCTGGGGTCTGGGTTCGCAGGAGCGGGTTTGTGGGAGGAACTCGGGGAGCATTTTCAGCCTTCGTGCACACGTGTGTGTGTGTGAGAGAGAGAGAGAGAGAGAGAGAGACAGAGGGAGAGAGAGAGACTGCATTACTGGCAGGGTGACAGCAGGGTCCCCTCACGAAGCTCCAGCTGTGGTCTGGGGACCCGGGACACGTCCATGTGTGTGGTGTGGGGCGTGGGCGTGGCAGGACAGACCGGCGCTCTGTGTGTCTATGCTCCAACACCCTCTCTCTGCTCTGTCACCTCCAGAGGGAGGGTTAGGAGCTGTGCAGGCAGCTGGGAAACGCACCAAGGACGCCCACAGGGGGCGCACAGTCCCTGGTGCTTTGGCGGGGGGGGGGGGAGGGGAGGGGGCCCACTGCGTTGCCTTGGCCCCCTTCCTCCTTCCTTCTCTCCAGGGACTCCTGTCCAGCTCTCTCTCCTTGGCTCTCTTCCCTCTCTTGTCTCATGCTCCCTGCAAGACTTCCTCAGTGCAGGAGCAGGAGGGACCAAGGTGAGACAGCGAGGAGTGAGGGGTGTGGAAAGGCTGGAGCCCCGCGGACAGGGCGGAAGTCGAGAGGCTTCTGGAGAGACTGAAAGGCTAGGGTGAGGCTCCCTGGCCCGGGACAAGGGAAGACACTGCCTAGCAGGGTGGAGGCGCTCTCATTCAGCCTGTCCCCTCCTTCCCCAGCCCCCTCCCCTACAGATCTACCCTCCTGCTGGGCTGCTGGGCCAGCCCCCTGGGTATGGGGACAGCCCTCCCGGCAGCCCTTCCCAGGGTGGAGCCTCTGCTCTCTGGGCTCTGGCTCATCGCTGGTGTGCCTCCTGGCGCCCCAGGAGCTGGCAGTCAGTGCCAGGATCCCTATCTTGGGAGAGCCGATCACATCTCCCTTGGCCCGGGGCTGGAGGAGGTGTCCTCACGATCCGCTAGTGCCCGTGGCCGCCCGCCTGCTCTGGGTCACCCTGGAGCCTGTGGGGTTAGGGCTGCTGTCCCTGCCAGGGTTGGGGGCGGGGCGGGGGATGCCTGAGGTGTCTGGGGGTGTTAAAAAGGCCCCTGCTGGCCCTCTGGAAGCGAACCAAGCTCCTGCAGGGACGTGTAGTGTTGAGCGGATGCGCACGGGGAGGGCGCCGTGGGCAGGGATGCATGCCTTCCAGATGAACGCGCACTGTGCGTGCAGACGCGTGTCTGTCTGGATCTGACGGGTGTCTGTGTGGGTAGCAAAGTGGGACCCGCATAGAGATGTGTCTGCGTTTTGAAGGTCTGTTAAGTGTGGCGATGTGGGGCGGTGACCGTGTGAAACCGGAGGTGTGTGAGACACTCTAACAGAGACGCGGGCCCCGAGAGATCCGGAGAAGGGCAGAGCGGGAGTTGCCGAGACCAGGGCTGGGACTCCGGGGATTTGCTGGCTGTCTGGTGGGCCGGAGCGTGAGCCAGGCTGGGCCAGGGGCCTGGGCAGGGAGGGCTGCAGGAGCCTGGGGGGTGGAGCCTGCCTGTCCTGCCTGCCAAGGTCAGGGCGGCCCCCCCCCACCCCACTCCCCACACTCCGTATTCCTCTCTGGGTCCAACCGGTTGGGGCTAGTCCTTGCCTGGGGCTCCAGGGGAGGGAGGGCAAGGAGCTGGGTCCTGAGCTTCCAGATCTTGGCTTCTCAGCGGGGCTGACTCAGTGGAACCAGGGCTGTGAGCAGTGGGAGGGGCCCCAACTGGAGCCAGCATGTGTGGGCGGCTGTGCCTGAGCCATTCGATGGCACAGGGGGACGGACACAAAATCCACAATGCCATGTGTCATCACACAAGGCTCAGACTGTCCTACGGATGCATGTGGCCATATTTCCAGGCCACGAGCAGCGCCAGACCCACGCAGCCAGGCTCCTGGTCCCAGCTGCCTGCATCGCGCACAGGCACGATGCAGGCACTCAGCGCCCTGACACAGCCAGTCACACGTGGTCACACCCAAGGGTACAGCCACAGACACGCAGGTGTCATACGCAGAGACACCTGCAATCATGTCAAGTCTTCGACTCCTTGGGCTGGAAAGGGACCCCAGCGGCCATGGCATCCACCCTCCGGTCTCCACGCGGGAACACTCTCTTGGCCCAGAAAAAGGCATCTTTTAATGAGCCAGGATTTTCCATCGGAGCGTTCAACTCTGGTCGCTTCGCGTGCTTACACACACACACACACACACACACACACGCACGGCGCGCGCGCGCGCACACACACAGCAGCCACTCCTCCCCAGGCAGTTCCATGCAGGATGGCAGAGAGAGGGGCAGAAGCTGACTGCCCCCGCCCCCTGGTCTTCTCTCCCCCCTCCCCCCACCTGCCCTGCCCCTCCCTTAGCACTGCTGTCTGCCGTGCGGATCAACGGGGATGGCCAGGAGATCCTGTACCTCGCAGAAGGTGATAATGTGAGGCTGGGCTGCCCCTACATCCTGGACCCTGAGGACTATGGTCCCAATGGGCTGGACATCGAGTGGATGCAGGTCAATTCAGACCCCTCACACCGGGAGAATGTGGTGAGTGCTGGGCTTAGGGTTCCCCTTGCCCCACCTGTAGGCCAGCCTGAGGGGAAAAGGAGGGCAGAGGAGGAAATGAAGACCTTGAACGTCCCCAGTGGCCTCTCCAGGGATGAGGCGACAGGCTCTGTAATCACAAATCACCATTAGTTGGCCTTCTCCCACCTGCTCCGGAGGGCAGGGGAGGCCTCAGGACGGTCCCAGCCTGACCTGACACTTTTCCACGCTTTCCAAAGCGCCTGATCTCATCTGCTCTCGCACATTCACTGGGAGGTTAATGGGTCAGGTATCATCGTCAGCATCTTTCAGCAGAGAAAGCGGAGTCGGGGAGAAGTTCGGTGAAATGCCCCGAGGCCACCGAGCCACGTGGCCCTCCTTGGCCGTGCCTGGCTCACCACTTCCGTTTCCTCTCTTTCTTCCCAGTTCCTTAGTTACCAGGACAAGAGGATCAATCATGGCAACCTTCCCCACCTGCAGCAGAGAGTCCGCTTTGCAGCCTCAGACCCCAGCCAGTATGACGCCTCCATCAACCTCATGAACCTGCAGGTGTCTGACACGGCCACCTACGAGTGTCGGGTGAAGAAGACCACCATGGCCAGCCGGAAGGTCATCGTCACTGTCCAAGGTATGGCCGGACTCCTCCGGGCGCCCCCCACTCCCCCCGCCCCCAGGCTCCAGAGCCCCTCGGCCGGGCCCCGGCTCACACCTGCCCGGTTCCCCACAGCGCGGCCCGCGGTGCCCCTGTGCTGGTCTGAGGGCCACATGACCCACGGCAACGACGTGGTGCTCAAGTGCTTTGCCAACGGAGGCACCCCGCCCCTCTCCTACAAGTGGGCCAAGATCAGCGGGCACACCCACCCCTACCGCGCCGGTTCCTACCACTCGCAGCACAGCTTCCACTCGGAGCTCTCCTACCAGGAGTCCTTCCACAGCTCCCTGAACCAAGGTGGGTCTGAGCGAACAGCGGGACCTTGGGGGGACACACAGACAGAGCCAGGCCGGGGTGTGTGTGTGTGTGTGTGCGCGCGCGCGCGCGGGTGCATCCGCCTTCCCTCCTTCCCTCCCCACCGGCAGTGGTCTAGGCTGGGGTGGCCCCCGGGGCCTTGCCACAGCCCTGTGGTGCTTTTTCAGTTTCAGGCCTGAACAACGGCGACCTGGTGCTGAAGGACATCTCCCGGGAGGATGACGGGCTCTATCAGTGCACGGTGGCCAACCACGTGGGCTACAGTGTGTGCGTGGTGGAGGTGAAGGTCTCAGGTGGGTGCAGGGGCAGCGGCCCTGGGGGCCCTGGGGCGGGGAGGGCGGGACTGGAGGAGCCTGGGCTGTCTGCTCTGCCTTCCCATTTCCATCAGGGCCGGGAAGCCGCGGGGGACACAGGCATCTCCTCATCCTTCCTCACTGGATGTCCCGGGGCCCCCCCCCCCCCCACACCGACACCCGCCGGGACCCTCGCTCTCTTCCCCACAGAGGGCCGGCCCCACACTTCCTGGTTAGGAGGCACCTGCCGGGCTGCAGGAAGCCTGACTGTCCTCACTTGTCTCCACAGACTCCCGGCGCATAGGCATGATCATAGGCGCAGTGCTGGGCTCCCTGCTCATGCTGGGCTGTCTGCTGGTGGGCATCTGGGGGCTCGTCTGCTGCTGCTGCGGGGGCGCCGGGGCCGGCGGCTCCCGCGGTGCCTTCGGCTACAGCAACGGCGGCGGCGGGGTCGGCGGAGGGGCCTGCGGCGACTTGGCTAGTGAGATCAGGTAAAACCTGATGCATGCTGCATGCTGCCGAGCGGCAGGGGACCGGCGCCCTGCCCCTCCTCACCCCTGCCTGCCACCGGGCCGGCCGGGACCCCCACCCCCACCCTGCCGGCCATCGCCAGGAGTGCCGGGGACCGCAGCATGTCGACCTGCCACCCGCCGTGGCTCCTCTCTCCCCGTCCCGCGCCAGTCTTCACCTCTGCTCCCCTGCCCTCCGTTTCCCTCCTGTCTATGCACCTCTCTGTGCATCTTGTCTAGACTGTAAGCTCCTGGAGGGCAGGGACCGTATTTTTTTTCACCCCCCCCCCCCCCCCCCCGTGTTTGCCCTGTTTCACGCCGGTGACAACTCTGGACATGCTTATTTAAGAAGAGTCAATAGTAAGGATAGTGCTAATAAGGTACATTAGAAACCGACTAGAAATAAAAATAGAACAAGCCTAGGAGTGCTAATGACTGCAAAGCCCCGGGGAAGGAGGCAAAGGTGGAGAAGGAGGTCGAGGGGCAGAGGTGAGGAGAGGAGAAGGCGAGGGCGAGGCTGGTGTTAGCTAAGGAGAGCGAAGGACAGGGAAGGCGGCTCCTCCCGGGCCTCCGAGCCTCCCTCCCCGTCTCGGGGACGGGTGCGCACGTCGGAAGGGGCCGGGGGGCGCCCGTGGGGCTGCCCGCCGGGGGCTGGCGGACGCTCGCGGACCGGCCCCGTGTGCGGCGTGGGGTCGCCGGCCAGGAGGAGGCAGAGGAGAGCAGGCGGAGGCCGAGGGAGAGGCGAGGCGCCGGTGGAGGGCGGCGCGGGGCCGAGAGGCTGCCGGCGGCCCCCGCTCCGGCCAGGCCGTGCCCACGCCGCGCCCGGAGGAGCCCGCTCACCCGCCCGCCTGTTGTTTCCACAGAGAGGACGCCGAGGCGCCCGGGTGCAAGGCCGGCGGGCGCGGCCGCAGCGTCACCCACCTGCTGGGGTACCCGACGCAGACCGTCAGCCGCTCCCTGCGCCGCAAGTACGCGCCCCCGCCCTGCGGCGGCCCCGAGGACGTGGCCCTGGCGCCCTGCGCCGCCGCCGCCGCCGCCTGCGAAGCGGGCCCCTCCCCGGTCTACGTCAAGGTCAAGAGCGCGGAGCCCGCCGACTGCGCCGAGGGGCCGCGGGAGCGCACCGACGGCCTCCTGGTGTGAGCGCGCCGCGGGGCTCCCCGCCCGCAGCTGGGGACGCGCTCCGCCCCGCGCCCGCCGCGCCCGCCCGGGCCTCCGGGCCTCCGGGACCCACGGCGCCTCCCCCGGGGCCCGCGCGCGGTGGCGGGGGGTGGGGGGGACGGCGGGGGGGTGGGTAGGGGGCGGCGCCGAGCGCGGTCGAGGCCGGGGGCCCGGCGTCCCCAGGCGAGGCGGAGGGCCCCGGGGCCGGCAGTGGGTGCGGGTCCGGACTGGATGGTTGCGTGTCAGGTCTGAGCTCCCGAGCGGCGGTGTTAGCACAATAAAGCGACTGTTAAGACCCGAGATTGTGGTGGCTGTGGTTCCACGGAGGGGCGGCGCGCGGCCGGGGGCGCGGGCGGGAGGCTGCTGCCCCTCCCCCCCGGTCCCTCCCTCCCACCTCCGATGGTCGGGCTGGGCTGGGAGGGGCTGCCAACCCCCCTCCGTCACCCTGCGGACGGGGAACCGCCTGGTAGGCCCGGAGCCCTGCTTTCCCCTCTCATTCCTGAAGCAGGCGAGGAGAGACCGGGGGGTGGGGGGGGGGGGGGGGACTGGCAGGGCTGACCTCCCGAAAGGTTCCCCGGCCACCCTCAGGGCCTTCTTTCTCCTCCCTCATCTACCTCCTGCGGACTTCCTTCTCTCTCCAGGCTGTATGCCTTCCTTCTGTACCACCCACCAGGAAGGATTTCAGAGCCATACTTTGGGGCTAGCAGATCTTGCACAGCATCTCATGTAGCGACTCCCCCCACCCCACCCCCCACGCCTGCTTGAAAGGAAAGGGGGTGGGCGTGTATTGCGTGCCCATTAGGTGCCAGGCACTTGCCCCCCCCCCCTTTTTTTTTTTTTGTCTTCTTCAATCCTTGCTTTAGTCCCATGAAGTCGTGCACTATCCCATTGGGCAGATGAAGAAACAGAGGCTTGAGGAAGTAGCTATCTTGACCAAGGCCACAAAGGTAATAACGAAGGTGTCGATCCAGGCATGTTGGACTCTAGGACCTCAGGCCGGTTCTCTGATACCTGAATTCCTTCCCCGGCATTTCTGACCAAGGATGTTCCAGCCCCTTGAATACCTCCAATGGCATCTTACTGCCTCCCAAAGCGGTCCATTTGACCTCTGTCCGAGAGATATTGCTACTGCAGGGGCCCAGTTTTTATTCCCAGAGCTTTTATCCCTGGGTCCCAGTTCTGCCCTCAGGGAGCCCTAAGCATCATATGTTCAGTTCTCAGCTGCCTCCAGGGGACCAGGTGGTTGTCCCCCCACCCCCCACCCCCACAATGGCTGCAGCAGTCACTAGCAGAAGTGTGTCTGGCCTAGGGGCTTGGAGGGTCTTCTGAAGAGCATAGTTCTGCCTGCCTCTGCCTAGCCACCTGCCTGTCGAGAGCCCGGGCATTTCCGTCTGTTTGCCTCTTTTCCCCTGGAGGCTTCCTAACCCTCCCCGCTCCTACCCTGCGACCCACCGCATGAAGTGTGGGGTATGGGTGCACCTCAAAGCACCTGGGTTTCAAGTCTCTGAACCGAGGAAGCCCTGCAACCCTGCGTGGCCACAAGCCGCTTAGGAAGCCCTTCCGGTTGTCTGGGATATGCACAAAAGGGTGCTGGCGTTGGAGGCTCTGCCTTGCTAGAGCGTGGGAAGAGAAAGGAGAGACAGTGGGACCGAAGGAACCAGGGACAAATGCTTTGGGGTGGGGGCAGGGTTACAGGGGAGAAGGGCATTGAATGGTGAGGGGAACAGAGAACCGCAGGAACCGAATTCATCCCCTTGTTTGCTTGGACACATTCACGAGCATCTGTAGCAGCTAGAGAGTTAGGTCCTTGGCAGGGACGGTGCCTGGCACACTCTGGCCCGAAGGCAGGGGACTGAACGGGATGACTGGGGAGGGCCCTCCCAGTCCGAGGAGCCTCCAGCTCAGCCTCCTGCAAGGTGGCGAGGGATGGACAGCTGGCTGCGGGGGTTGTGTTGAGTGACATCATCTTCTTCATTCCAGGAACCAGGGAGCTGAGCTCAGACAGCCTTCCTTGGAGGGTGAGAACAGTGAGAGGCCCTGGCAAGGAAAGCTTATTAAAAAGCAGTAAGAGATTTTAGAGAGGTTCTGGAAACAACTTCCAAGAGGGTGACTCAGTGCACGCCGGGAAGTGCCTAGAGGCGGGCTCTCAGCGGGTACCTGTGGGCTCACCGCTGGGGTGCGGGGGTGGGGGGGGAGAAAACACTTGCGGTGAATGTTTAACAGTGGCTTTGGGAGTGGAGGGAGGGACAGGGGCAGGGACGCCCTGACTGGTAACATCTGGCCTTTCTGAGATGCGCGCGTCCCCCGTGCGGCTGATTTCCAGCTGTCCCCACGTCGAGTGGGAGCAGCATGCACCTGTCCACGAGACAGGTGCCGTGGAGGTAAATGACCCCCACCACGGAGGCAGTAGTGAACTTCAGTGAAATAATTCGGAAGTGAGGCGTTTTTTGAGTACCTACCTCTCTTGTCTGGATGCAATTTATTTGTAAATTTCTGGAAGTTAATTTTTAACAATGGCCGTGTTGAACGGGGCGGGGGGGGGGGGGGCTTGTACATTGTAAGGGGGCCACCCAAACGCGGGAGAGGGAGTCTCAAGTCTGGTCCCGGGTGTTCTGTGCTTTTCCGTGGAGACACCAGCAACACGAAGCCGGCTGTCTCCGCTCTGCTTCCTAGCGCTGCCTTCGGTGTCCCTCCCCAGCCTTGCCGGGGTCGAATCCTCTGCTCACCGGAACATTAGATAACTTGTGCGTCCCTGGTCACCACCAGATCCCTAGCTTGGCATCCACGGAATTTCCATGAATATGACGTCTCTTCACGAGACGCCGAGTCCCTCCTGACCCATTTCCTCCTGAGTCTCTCCGCAGGTTTCAGGAAGTCGTGCTGCAGTCACCCTCTCTTAAGCCCCCATTCTCAAGACCCCAGAGGCATGGAATCCCAGTGAATCTTCTTCTCTGGGCTGCCGTTCAACGAGCCACATCCTGCTGCCCGATGACATTTCCATTGCTCCAGACCCGCAGACCCCGGGGTGACTCTGGGGAGGGGTTCCTTGTTTTTCCTGCCTCCCCGGAAGCCAAGGGGTTTTGAGAATTACACAATCACTGTCTGGAGGCCGGGGACTGATTCTAACTTTGGCCTTGTCCCTGTGCTTCCCCGGGAAACCCCGCTCCCCGGAACCCCCCTCCCCGGAACCCCCTCCCCGCCAGGAAAGCCCTGCTCTGCACCCACCCGGCCCCTCTGGAGCGATCAGCGATCTCCCATTTACTCCTGGTGTTTAATAAGCCCCCAGTCCTCAGCTTCTTCATCTGTAAAATGGACTAGTCATAGGGCTATTTTGTGTGAGTGCTTATTATGGAGCCTGGCACACCGCTGGGGCTTTGCA
The DNA here is from genome assembly GCF_028749965.1 of Puma concolor. Classification (NCBI taxonomy): domain Eukaryota; kingdom Metazoa; phylum Chordata; class Mammalia; order Carnivora; family Felidae; genus Puma; species Puma concolor. Next base: position 4,573,165 of record NC_141683.1, on the reverse strand, counting down.
GCCTCCCCGCCTGCCCTTGGTATGTGACTTCCGCTGGGCCAGAGGGCGTGGGGGCTGGGTCAGTGGCGGGCCCAACACGCGGAGGGGGACGGAATGAATGAAGCCTTGGGATTGAACCTGGAGGCGACTTACCCTGTGGGGGAGGAGGTAAGGGAGCCCAGAAAGCAGCCAATAGGGAAGTGGGAGGAGAGCCAGGCCCTGCCTCTGAGCTCCGGGATCCACACGCGGGTATTAATATTGACAACAATCTTCATTAGTAATAGGGTTACTACTAATAATAACAGGAAGCACCAGAAACACAAGCTCAGCAAGGTCCCAGAGTCAGGCCTGGGGACCGGCTGCCAGGATCCTCAGGGCCACCTCCCCGGACCGGGCGGGGCGTGCCCTCCTGTGCCCTTTCTAGTCTACCCACTAGCACACAGGCCCGCGTCTGCTGCCCTCTGGGCACGGTGCCCACTGGGGCAACCCCTGGAGCGGGGACCTCGACAGCCCCTCCCAGGTGCGCAGTCCCTGCTGAGGGGTCCCCACCCAGCTGTCCCGAAGCTGAGGGGCCACCCTCGCAGCAGAGGAGTTTCTCACACATTTTTGGGAGAATCGCTTCAGTCTTGGGGCTGAGTTCCTTCAGCTCAGGACAGGTTCCACTTCCTGCCTGTCTCTGCCCCTCGGTCCCTGCGGACACCCCCTGGTCTGTGCCCCTCCCCCTCTCCCACTTGGACGCCACTTGAAGCCCAAGGCCCCTCCCTGTCCGACCTGCCTGAACGGGCTGCTCCCTGCTCGGCTCAGCCAACTCGTAATCCCGCCTCCAGCCGCAGCCCCCACCTGGCCTGAGCCCCACTGCCTGCCACACTTCTGACTTCCTCCCCTCCCCTCCCCCCACCCTCCCCTCCCCCTTCCCCCTCCCTCCCCCTCCCACCTCGCCCTCTCCCCTCCCCCTCTCTCCTTCCCTTTTCCTCTCTTTCTCTCCCTCCTTCCCTCCTTCCCCCACTTCTCTCCCTACTTCCCCCCAAACTCTCTCTCTGTCTCTCTCAACCTGTATCAGGTCTTCAGAGGCAGACTGACCATATCTCGTTCTATTACCCCAGGCTCTACATGCTCCCAGAGGAGGGGAGAGGATGTTTACTTTGCTATCTTTGAGCTGTCCTGGAGTGTCCTCCTATCTCCATCACACTTCCACTGAGGGCAGGGCGGGATCACGACGTCCTTTCCCAGGATCTACTCCCTCTGAGAGCTCAGACTCTCTCCCTGGGCTGATCTTCCCTAAGATTAGTGTGACGGATAAAGACGGCGCTGGATGCTTCTCCCCCAGCTTGGGTACCACCAACAGCCAATGGCTGTGATTCCCTTGGGGGTACGTGACGGGAAAAGCCCCACAAATCCCCCCAAACCCTCCTCAAGGTGAACATTGCTCATCCGCTGATGAGCAAGTCAGGTAGGACCTGGGGAGAGTCTACTGGTGTTCCAGACCTTCCAGAACAGGGGGACGGCCACCAGGCAGCACTCTCCTGGACAGGCCACTGTGCCCCATGCCTTTGACTTCCAGGCTCGGTAGGAAGCTCTTCCCTGTATGGCATGGGGTGGCGGCAAGTGGCTTCTCCTTCTCCTCCTCCTTTCCTCCTCTGCCTCTTCTTTTAAAGTTTATTTCTTTACTTTGAGGGAGAGAGCGAGAGCATGAGTGTGCAGGGTAGGGACAGAGAGAGAGGCAGAGAGAGAGAATCCCAAGCAGGCTCCACGCTGTCAGCGCAGAGCCTGATGTGGGGCTCACACCCACAAACCATGAGATCATGACCTGAGCCAAGATCTAGAATCTGACGCTTAACCGACTGAACCACCCTGGGGCCCTGGGAGGGGGCTTCTCATTCGTAGCTTATTAAGGACCTGAGGAAACGCATGTTCGTGATTATCGCCATCAGAAAATTGCTTGGTCAGGAGCCTAAGCTGTTCTTGTAACAGGGTTCCTGCGGGGAAGCTGGATTCCCTCCTTTCAATGCCCATAAGCCTTTCCAAGAATGTAACGCACAGTTGGAGAAGGAGAGGAGTGGGGATGGCAATGACTTCCTTCCAAGCTCTCCACCTAGCCCTCTAAAGTCGATATACCGATGGGGCACCTGGGTGGCTCAGTCGGTTGAGCGTCTGACTCCGGCCCAGGTCATGATCTCACAGTTCGTGAGTTCGAGTCCCACATCGGGCTCTGTGCTGACAGCTCAGAGCCTGGAGCCTGCTTCGGATTCTGTGTCTCCCTCTCTCTCTGCCCCTCCCCAGCTCATAAATTAAAAAAAACTTAAAAAAAAAATTAAAGTCGATACACCGATAGCACCCGGACTTATGCACCAGGGCTGGACCTCACTCTGACACCCCATGCTCCCTACCTGCTCAGATGTCGAATGGACATCTCAGACTCAGCACGCCCCTGACCTTTGCTGAGTCTCTTCTGGTACCGTCTTTCCCAACTGTCGATGGCAGCTCTGTCCCCCACTTTGCCCTCCCCCCAACACATCCAACCTGTCAGAAGTCCAGTTGGCTCTACCTTCAGAGGAGCTCCAGAGTCTGAGCCTCCTCTCCTCCTTCCAGAAGGCTCCCAGCCTGAGTTACAGCGACAGCGTCCTGGCTGGGGTTCCTGCTTCCTGCTCCCCCCGCCCCTTGCCCACCTACATGTCATTCTCAGCGGAGAAGCCAGAGTGATACGTAGACCATTCTTCTGCTCCAAATACCGAAACGGCTTCCCCTTTTGCTTGGAATCAAGGTCAAGGTCCTTACACTAATCCTCCAGACCTGTCATGGTGCCACAGGGACATACCCTACGGCCCTTCTCCCTTTGGCCCTCTCCTCTCCACCCACGCTGACTCTTGCTTCTTGAACACCACAGAGTATCAGCCCTGGCTGTCTCTCTGTCCGGAATGGTTTTCCTCCAGCCTTCCCAATGGCTAAATCCTCACCTCTTTCAAGTCTGCTCAAGTATCTCACTGAGTCTTATTTAAGGTTATGGTGCCCTTCTGCCCACATTTCTGATGGCCCTACCCCCTCAGCCCCTTCTAAACATGCTAGGACAGGAGTGTATTTGTCGTGGTGATTGCTGATTGACACTCAACCCCGTGACGGGTACAGAGATCTTTGTCTTATCCGCTCGTGTATCTAAGATGCAAAAACGCCAAGCACGCAGTAGGCGCTCAATACATGTTGTTTCAAAGGGTTGGCGAGGATGCGGGAAGACAGGCAAGCTTCAGCAGGGAGAGTTAACCCCCGGCCCAGGGCCCCTGAGGGGGTGGGAAGTTCATGGGAAGCAGCCCGTCTCCTCCCAGGTGCCCAAGGAGCCCCCTTGGAGGCCCCAAAGGTGGTCTGAGCCCAACCACAGGACTACGCTTCCTGGAAGGGGGACAGCCAGGTATCGAATCTCCCACCCTGAGACTCCTGGCTTCCTCAGCGAGGGGCAGTCTGAAGAACAGTGCCTTGTTTTCCACCTGCATGCCCCCCACACCCTGCACTGACCGCGCTGTTCCCGAGTGCGTTTTGGCCATGCAATTCCTGTGTGTCGGTGGTGGGAGGGGCTACTAAACCTTCTGGGCGCTCCCGGGCTCCCTAGGGAGACCGTTAGCCTCATCCGGAAAAATGAAAGAATAATGCTCATGATGGTTGATTCGGCTTCCTGCGAGGCTGGGACTCTTGGCGCTCTGAGGTCCCCGGAGGAAAGGGTCCTGGGACCCCGGGTGGCTGGGGCTGGTTTCAGAGCTTTGATCAGGGAACAAGAAGGATAAAGGGCTGTATTCTCCCTGGGAGGTGCAGGAAGAGCCTGGAAAAAGGGATGAAGTGCGTGAGTGTGTCAGGCCCTGTGATGGAAGGTGGCTGACTGCCCAGTCATTTAAAAAAAAATTTTTTTTAATGTTTATTAAAACATTAATAAGAGAGAGATACAGAGCATGAGCAGGGGAGGGGCAGAGAGAGAGGGAGACACAGAATCGAAAGCAGGCTCCAGGCTCTGAGCGGCCAGTACAGAGCCCGATGCAGGGCTCGAACTCACAGACCGCGAGATCATGACCTGAGCCGAAGTCGGACGCTCAACCGACTGAGCCATGCTGGTGCCCCATGCCCAGTCATTTCTAACATAAGGCCTCGCAGGGCAGAGCGGCCACACTGTGTGTGTGTGTGTGTGTGTGTGTGTGTGTGACCTGAGATGCTCGCCAGACAGGGATAGGGTGTGTGGGAATGTGCTGTTCCCTCCTCCATCCTGTAGGCTGAGGGCCCTCACTTCTTCTGCTGAAAATGTCCAGTGAGGCCTCATCCTTCCGGGACTCCAGCTTGTTCTCTGTCTCCCCTGCCCGCTGCCCCAGGCAGGACAGGAGCACTCTTCTTCTTGGTGGTGTAAGGGACCAGGAAGGAGGCCCCGATCTCACGGCAGCATTGAGGCTATGCTGGTCCCCAAGGCAAAGAGACGTTGGTGATGGGATGTTTGTGTGTCCTTCAAACTGGGTGGTTGGACAACCTCACAGGAGGCCGTGTGTGAAGGGGTAGGATGTTCACCACGGTCCGTGGTGGCCAGATGGCCTCAGCTCCAAGGGATGGGCCACAGCAGACCGCCAGTGCCCCCCTCTGTTGGCCTGAGAACACCCCCACCCCTAGGCCCTGACTCATGCTACCCCTGGCTCTCTGCCCTGCCCTGCCCTCCGCTCCCCTAGGTAACTCATTGCCCCTTCAGGAGAATCTGGGACATTTCCAGCCCAGAGTGACTCGGTAGCTAGATATTCTCTGCTTCAACCCTGCTCCAGCTCTGCGGCTGAGGGCCCCATGCAGGCAGGTGCTGGCGTCCATTTTGGAAGGCTGGACCCTCCCCTCCCTACCATCCACCAAGGCTCACCAGACTCTCCTTCCACCAGCCGGCCTGACCCTGAGGCCACTCCTCTCGATGTCCTCACTACCCCGTGGCCTTGACCTGGCTAGCGCGACTTACCTGTGTGGGACAGTGTGATGTCTGACCGTCACTCCTCTGAAGTGCCCTACCATGACACTGTCCCTTTGCTTGGAAACGCGCTCCTGAGTAGCATCTGGGGCTCCACCTGGACAACCCAGGTGGGACGCAGGATGCTGCAGCAGTGGGCATGAGGTGGGTTGCATTCAGAGGGTGTTGGGGTCAAGGACAGCCCTTCATGGCCACCCATGCAGCTCCAGCACCTCCCACCCTTGTTAGCCTCAGATGCCGAGTGTTCCAGGCTTCCTGGGGCCGGGTTGGCGGGATTCAGGCCGGGCAGAGAAGCTGACCAGGGCAGGAAGGGCAGCGCGGTGGTGCAGTGAGGGTGCGGTGGGGGGGCCCTCTGGCCTGAGGCTCTTGTAGCCCCTCCAGCCTCAAGTTCGCGTAGAAGGATCTGGAATGGAAACACCTACCCGGCTCCAGGCATGAACCATGGTCCCGGGGCGGGGTGGGCAGGGTGGATGGGGAGTGGAGCAGAGCAGAAGTGATGGCTTTTTTTCCTCAAATCATCTGCATTTAAACCATTAGCTTGCACTGTATGAAATTACCCATATGGGACCTTTTTTTTTTTAACTTCTACAAATGGCCATTTTCATATGATTCAATTCAACACGCTGTTCATCCTCCAAATATTTTGTTTCTTTAAAAAATTGTTTTTAATGTTTATTTATTTATTTATTTATTTATTTATTTTTAAAAAATTTTTTTTCAACATTTACTTATTTTTGGGACAGAGAGAGACAGAGCATGAACGGGGGAGGGGCAGAGAGAGAGGGAGACACAGAATCGGAAACAGGCTCCAGGCTCTGAGCCATCAGCCCAGAGCCTGATGCGGGGCTCGAACTCACGGACCGCGAGATCGTGACCTGGCTGAAGTCGGACGCTTAACCGACTGCGCCACCCAGGCGCCCCAATGTTTATTTATTTTTGACAGAGAGAGAGAGAGAGAGAGAGAGAGAGAGAGAGAGAGAGACAACATGAGCAGGGGAGGGGCAGAGACAGAGGGAGACACAGAATCTGAAGCAGGCTCCAGGCTCCAAGCTGTCAGCACAGAGCCCGACGTGGGGCTCGAACTCATGGAGTGTGACATCCTCGCCTGAGCTGAAGTCAGACACTCAACTACCTGAGCCACCCAGGCGCCCCTATTTTGTTTCTTTTAAAGCCCCCTTCCCCGAAAATTCTGTCTGCGTGTCCAGTTTGGGTACATGGCACCTCCTTCCTCCTGGTTACTAAGGTCAGACGCCCCGGTGTCTTCCCTGACCCCTCCCCGCAGCCACGCTGTCCCCGTGGTCTCGATCTTGCTGCTGTCACTGCCACGGCTCACCTGCTGCTCTCCTGCTCCGTCCGTTCCCCCCAGGCCCCAGAGCGAGCTTTTAAACATGCAAGTCTGGTTGCCTTCCTTCCCTTTGTAAAACTTTCCAGTGGCCTCCTTTCGCATTAGAATTAAATATTAAATCTTCCCGTGTCCTACCAGATCCTGCGTGAACTGACCTCTGCCATTCCTGCCTCCCAGAGTGCAGCTTGCTCATCACTGCCTGGCCACAGGGACCTTCCTGCAGACACTTCTGGATCTTTCCAGAAGGGCTTTCGGGTGGCTCATTCCCCAGCACGGCAGGCCTTCCCCCTCGGCCGTCCCTGAGGGTCTCAGCATGGGCTGGTCCCCGGAGTCACCCTTTGTGTCGACCTGCCCCGGCCCTACTTGGCTCCCTCGTTACTCCTGCTCACAATTTTTGGCTCTTCTCCATAGAGCTTAACGCATTTTTTTAAAAAATTTTATTTATTTTTAAATTTGCATCCAAGTCAGCATATAGTGCGAGACTCATTTCAGGAGTAGATCCCAGCGATTCATCCACAAGTATAACCCCCAGGCTCATCCCAACAAGTGTCCTCCTTGATGACCCTCCCCCATTTAGCCCATCCCCCCCCAACCATTTAGCTCATCCCCCCCCACCCACAACGCCCCCCATCAGCCCTCAGTTTGTTCTCCATATTTAAGAGTCTCTTCTGTTCTGTCCCCCTCCCTGTTTTTATATTAGTTTTGCTTCTCTTTCCTCGTGTTCATCTGTTTCGTCTCTTAAATTCCACATATGAGTGAAGTCTTTGGATATTTGTCTTTCTCTGAGTGGCTAATTTCGCTTAGCACGATACCCTCCAGTTCCATCCCCGTAGTTGCAAAGAGCTTAACACAGTTTTAATTGGAGGTTGTGTGTATTTTTTTATTGTCTGTCTGTCTCTAGACTAGACTGCAAGCTTCCTGGGTGCAGGGCCCCATCTGTCTGGCTCACGGCTGTGTTCCCAGGGTGCTACCCGCTCATTACAAGATGTGCTGCGTGGTGACTGCTGGGGACAGACTGCTCAGTCCTCCGGGAAACCAGGGGCCGTTGTCCCGGTCTGATCAAGACCCACTCCCCCGTGTTCCTTTGGAGCTGCAGTGACAGCTGGTGGGGGACGCCATGGGGGGAGGTCTCAGGTTCAAGAGGTGGGTGGGAATCATGATAGAAAGAAATCCAGGGAGAGAAGTGTCCATATTGCCCTTAACACTTGCAATGCTAAACCAAGCTAACAGTTTGTTACATAAAACACGTCCTGCCCTCCTACTTTGACAAGTACACCTTCAAAATGACCCGGAAGACCAGATCCAGATTCCGAAATCTTGGCTTTTGGGGGTTTTGTAGCAGAGCTCAGTCTCCAAAGAAGACTCCCCCCTCCCCTTCTCGCCCACAACTCCGTCCCACACTGTGAAGGGCTTGCCCACCTGCGTGGCACCCTGGCTCCGTGTCTGAGCTTCGTGCTGACCCCCAAAGCTGCCTCTTAGCTGCCGTCAGGCGTAGGGGTGCCCATACAGGCACTTTGGTCCATCTTTGGGAGGGTGAGTGCAGGAAAGGGCTTGTACAAGGCCCAGGTTCCCATGTGGACAAGGGATTCCAGGATTCTGGATTGTTCTAGAAGGGTAAGAGGGAGCTCCAGGTGGACGGACCCTTGCCTGTGCAGGAGACTCACAGCAGGCTCTGCGGTACAGACCCGGGGCCGCGGCCCTCTCGCCTTGGCAGAAGGGTGACACTATCTATGCTTGCGGCCTCCGGGAGTAACTGGACAGGGAGTGGAGAGGCAGACACCCTGTTGTAACTGTCCTTGCTGGACACAACCCTCGGAAGAACAAACTCTGCAGGGACCGCTGCCCGGAGTTGGCTGAGGCTCTAGCTGGTCCCTCTCGGGTGAGTCATACTGGAGAGCTCTCCATTTCCTCCTGGCTGCTGTCCCCTGGAGGGGACCCTAAGGGCAACCCGCCGACCCACCCGGGATGCTGCCCTGGGAAGACCGGCCCCTGGAAACCTCTGTGCCGTAGTTCCTCCTGATGGAAGCTTCACTCCCAGCCAGAGTCTCTGTCCCTTTTGTCACTTTCTTCAGGGACCTGACTGCCCTCCTTGGGGACCGACGTCTCGGGAGCCAGGAGATGCCTTGGCACACACGCTGGGGGCTGCATGACGGTTTACTTGCTGGCATCGGACTGCGACGCCTCTATCCGGCCTCCTCTGCCTCCCGGCTGGTGCTGGGGCAAGAGGAGACCGGCAGGTGAGCGGTCGGTGTGTTCCAGATGGACCGATAGACGCATTGCCTTTCCTACTGATCCCAGTTCAGACTTCTTCTTGCCCTTGATTTTGTTAAACCGACACCCCCTCGGACAAGATGTCCCGTCACTCTTCTCTGTTCCCCACAGGGAGGACCCCTGACCCCAGCTAGACCGACTGCGCCCAGTTTGTTTGCCGGGAATTTCAATCTTCAGTGAGCCACTCGGGAACAGAAAGAGAGCAGATTTATTCGACGGCGGCCCCGAGGATGCTGTGCCAATGACTGTATCCCTGAGGCCACCTGGCTTTGTCCTTTCTGAGGCCCGGTTCCTCAGTGGTTTCTTTGGCTCTCCCAGTGCTGTAGACCGAACATTTGTGTTCCCTCTTCCCAAATTCATATGCTGAAATCCAGTTCCCAGTGTGAAAGTATTTGGAGGTGGGGCCTTCAGAAGAGACCAGGTCCTGAGGACAGGGCCCCTGGGAATGGAATTAGTGCCTTTATAGAAGGGACCCCAGAGAGCTCTCTCTCCCCTTCTGCCATGTGAGGACACGGTGGGAAGATGGCCATCCATCTGTGAGCCAGGAGGCAGGCTCTCCCCGGACACCGAATCAGCCAGCACCTTGATCTTGGACTTCCCAGCCTCCAGAACCACGAGAAATAAATTTCTGTTGTGTCTAAGCCACCTAGACTCTGGTATTCTTCTACAGCAGCCTGAACTAAGACACTGAGCTACCTACAGCTTTCTAGAAAATTCCTCCTTTTGCATTAGTTAAAACCAGAGTTGGTTTCTGTTCTTTGCCTCCAAAGAACTCTGATGCCAGGTTTTCACAATATTGTTAGATATCCTAAAGAACATGGCTATTTACTTATTTATTAAATTTTTTTAATGTTTATTTATCTGAGAGAGAGAGAGAGAGAGAGAGAGAGAGAGAGAGAATGAGCGGGGGAGGGGCAGAGAGAGAGGGACACACAGAATCCGAAGCAGGTTTCAGGTTCTGCGCTGTCAGCACAGCGGGCCTTGAACCCACAAACCCTGAGATCGTGACCTGAGCTGAAGTCGGACGCGTAACCGACTGAGCCACCCAGGCGCCCCAAGAACATGATTTATTAAATGGCCAAATGTATCCTATTGACTTATTTGGCTGATTTCCTGTCGTTTTGTGCTTTCCTGGCTTTCCCACTGATGCCTCCCCCTGTTCATTTCTGGTACATTCCTGGCAACAGGCCGAGAGAAGGGCGGAGGAAAGGAAGCTGGGAGAAATCTTGTTTGCAGGAAGCTGGCGTGTTTCTGACACACAAGCTGAGTCGTCTCATCGGCCTCCTTCATTTCACTGTCCCCTCATTCTTCCCTTACTTTACAATTCTCGTGTGATGTGGGAAGGCTCTTATGGGTTGTGTAGGGCAGGGATGGCTAATAGGTTTCATCTTGGCTCCCAACTTCTGTTAATTGGCCCGAGTCACTTGAGCGTTGGGCTGCCTGGGGACTCAGTGGGACCAGTGTGTCATAAGTAATTATGCCCGACACGGTGCTGGAGGGCGGCGTGGAGGGAGCGCATATTTGTCATTCCCGATGTGCCGTGACTTCCCACCTGACACGAAAAGGCTCTAGTCTGTAATATCGCTCTGCGATGGGTTCTGTGCCACCGCTGTCGCCGAAACAGCTCACTTCATATTGGGCTCTCCATCTGGCAGGGAGCTTTTCCCTGGCAGTGCGGTGCAGGGGAGGGGCTGGGCCGATTCGATAACCTGAAGCTAACTCTGACTCTGTCACTGACCAATTATGTTGTTCCAAGGAGTAACCATCTCTTTGGGCCTTGGCTTTCCCCCTGAGAAATGAGAAACCTGAACTGAGAAACCACAAAGTTTCCTTCCACCTTGAAGGTCCTATTACTGGTATGAGTCACCGTTTGCCTCTCAGGGACGTGTTCCTGTGGCCTCGGCTGTACAACCTGCCTACGGGAGAGCCCTTTGAACACTTGGGGACCCCCTGAGTCTTCTGTTCTAGGCTCAGTATGACCAGTTTCTTTCGTCATTTCTCGGATGATAAGGTTTCTAGACTTTTCGTGATTTGGGTCATTCTCTTTTTGACACCCAAGTTTTCCAGTGGTTCCCTGGAAGTGTGGCTCCCAGAACTGGCTAGTTGTGCAGAGGGAGTATCTCTATTACTTACCCGTGTGCTCAGCCTGCCATTCCCCCCACACCCCCGGCAGACGGGGCCGACGCTGACCAGGGCACAGCCTGAGGGGAGGCACCCACTGAAACTTTCCCGGATCTGGGGGTGGTTGAGATGGTTGCTCTGTGCTGTCCTTTTTTGTTTTTATTTAATTTCTTTAATGTCTATCTATTTTTGAGAGAGAGAGAGAGACAGAGCACAGGCAGGGGAAGGGCAGAGAGAAAGGGAGAGAGAGAATCCCAAGCAGGCTCCACAGCGTCAGCGCAGAGCCAGAGGCAGGGCTCGAACTCACAAACCGTGAGATCACGACCTGAGCCAAAGTCGAGAGTCAGACGCTAAACCCACTGAGCCACCCAGGCGCCCCTGCGAAACTTTTTTTATTTTTTATTTTTTTATTTTTTTTTTTTAATTTTTCTTTTCAACGTTTATTTATTTTTGGGACAGAGAGAGACAGAGCATGAATGGGGGAGGGGCAGAGAGAGAGGGAGACACAGAATCGGAAACAGGCTCCAGGCTCTGAGCCATCAGCCCAGAGCCCGACGCGGGGCTCGAACTCACGGACCGCGAGATCGTGACCTGGCTGAAGTCGGACGCTTAACCGACTGCGCCACCCAGGCGCCCCGCGAAACTTTTTTTAAATGAGGAACTGGGTGTTCCTATCCCCACTGATGCCAAAAAACCATGTATCTCTCACACTTCTTTTCTGCCGTGCCCCCCTCTCCACTCTCTCCGGCATCGTGTCACAGAACCCCTCCACCCTAGCAGCTCTTGCTTTTGTGCTTTGCATAGAAGGACAGGTACAAAGCCTCTTGCTCAAGGAAAGTTGGATGAAAACAAAGAGGAAAAAACAGAGCCTACCGGAAATAATGGTATAAAGGTTGTTGTGGGAGGAATCTGGCACCCAAACAGATGGGGGCGCTCCTGGCTACCTCAACCCCAGGGATGTGTATTCTGAAGACCACAAGGTCCCCCCTGCTGTGGCCCCAGTCGCCCCGGACCCTCCCATTCCGCCCTCCCCCACCGCACCCTCCCTGGCCTTCACTAGAGTGGAGTCTTGGAAAGCACTCACCATGCCCCCACTTCCGGGCCTTTCTTTGTACCCTCTGCTCTCTGGATTACTCTTGGCCCATCCACTGCACGGTTCACCCCACTCGCCCATCTGAGATGGGCCCCGCCTCCCCAGCACACCGTTCTCTAGCCTTTTACTCTGCTTTATCTTCTTTTTTTTTTTTTAAGTTTATTTATTTTGAGAGAGAGAGAGAGCGTGGCAGAGAGAGAGGGAGAGAGAGAGAGAATCCCTGTGCCAGCAGCACGGAGCCTGACTCGGGGTTTGAACCCACGAACCGCGAGATCATAACTGGAACCATGAAATCAAGCTCCAGACGCCTAACCGACTGAGCCACCCAGGTGCCCCGCTGCTTTATCTTCTTATTAGAACCCATCGACCTCTGACACATACCTCCTTGCTTGTTTGTATTTCTAGAATATAAACTCCACGAAGGAAGGGCTTTGTCCGCTTCTGATTTGCCTCAGACCGTACCCAGCACGTGCCGAACCTTCAGTCGATGTTTGTCCTGTGTGACCTTTAAACCATCGGTCCCGGTGCTTGTTAGCACGTGGTTCTCTTGGAAGTTCTTTGAGTTTTTCGGTGGAGGGCTGATTAGTCCACTAGCTGACAAGTGTATCGTGGGGAACGGGAGCATCCATCTATTTGAGCGGCGTGGGCCTATTTAAAAAGGCCCCGGTGCAACGCATCACAGAACCACGGCTAAATGAGGTCAGTAAGAATTAACTCATGAAGGGAGAAATGTGGGTCCCACCCCCCATCCAGAATTTGCCTGATCTGAGGTGGGGCCTGGGAGATGGAGGGAAGAAAGTGGGGGGGACACAGGGTGTGTGTGTGTGTGTGTGTGTGTGTGTGTGTGTGTGTGTTTCCTCCACACAGCCACCATGGCTCCTTGCTAGTTCCTGGGCTGTCTCTTTCACATCATTTTTAGGGATGGAGGCCAGTTTTGCATGAGAAATCAGTGACCACAGGGAATGCCTCTAGGTGGCAGGTGGGGGCAACACCCGTTTCCAGGTTGGGAGGCCACGAGCACTGTTTAGGGGGACAGGGGGAAGGTTGGGTGGGGACAAGTGGGTGCAGGAAAGGCAAGAAGACAGGTGTTGCCCCGGTGACCCGCTGGGGACCACTGAGCAGAGCCGGCAGGCAGGGAAATTCCAGAACAAGTTGAGTGGAGGAGTGGGGATGTGACGCTAGAGGCCAGCTGTGCTGACCATTCGTTGAAGGTAAAGTGACTTTCTAGCAACTGGGAGAAAGAGGGGAGATCCTGGCACAGGACTAACCTAGTGAGTGACTGAAGTTTCCCTGGGAAAATACTTCAAAACTCGCCCCGTTTCCTCACTGTGATCACCGAACATCCCCTCTAAGACACTGGATGTTCTGCAGGATCCACAGGGACATTGACTGTTCAGGCATTCACCCCCCCTCCCCCCACTGCTGATGAACTATTGTTGAGGGCTGGATTTGTCTCTTCAAAATCCATTCGTCCAAGTGCGAACCCCCAAGATCTCACAACACGACTGTACTTGCAAATAGGACTTCAAAGAGATAATTAAAGTTAAATGAGGTCACCGGGATGGGCCCTAGTCCATTATGACTGGTGTCCTTATAAAAGAGGGAGAGACACCAGGGATACGTGCACACGTAGAGAAGAGGCCACGGAAGGACACCTAGAGAAGGAAGGCATCTGCAAGCCAAGGAGAGAGGCCTCACAAGAAACCAAAGCTGCCTCCACCTCGGTCTTGTGCTTTTAGCCTCCAAGGCTACGAGAAAGTGAATTTCTGTTCTTTAAGCCCCCGCCGATTCTGTGATATCTTGTTACGGCGGCCCTAGCAGACCGATGCAAGTATTAACTAATTGGCACCAAAGAATTGCATCCAGTCTGGGTCCCGGACCCTGAAAGATATTAGACATTTGAACTAACAGAGAAACTCTGAATCGCCCATTTCCAGCTCTGGCCCCAGCCCCACCCCTGTAGTTTGAGACCCCGATGTCCCCTGATGACCAAGGCCTTAAAATGAGATCTAGATAGAGAGAGTCAAAGGTGAAGGAGGGGTTGCTCTGTGATCTTGCCCCGAGCAGAGCCAGGACACGCAAGGAGCGGAGGGTGGGGGGCGGGCGGAGAAGGAGGGGACGTGGAAGGTTGTGCCAGTGCTTTCCGTGTGGTGGCTCCCAGTGCAAGAGCTTCCCGGGCTGCTCCTGGAGGTGGGACAGGAGTGTCACCAGAGGCATGAGGACCATGGTCGTTTCCAGACACCAGCTATGGCCCAGAGCATCGTGTACTTCCTGATGGTCCAGGCAACAGTTTATATCCTCCTTCTTTGCAGACCCTACACAAGGGGATTCTCCGTCTCTGGAGCCACTCTGTCGGTACAGATGTCCTTCTGCTTTTTCCCTGGCAAAGAGACCAGAAAGGTTACCTTCCAACATCCTCACTCTCAGTTTGGAATCTTAGCTTGGCCCGAAGCCATCCCGGACAGCCTGGGGTGGACATCCCCATGAAGCCCAGGTCAGTGGGGTGTTTCTGTCAGGGGCAGGGCATCCTGGGGTCGAGGCAGGGGCTGTGCCGGAGGGATGGCTCAGAACCCAGCCCCACCTCTGACTTTCCCCTTTTCTCTTCTCCTGGAGAAGGAGGACTTATCAGCTCCCGGCCAGACAGGTGCTTCTCTCAGGGAGCACTTCTTAGGAATGGTGGGCAAGCACGGGGCTGGTGTTCATTTAGACTGGCGCTCAACAGAACTTTATCCCTACAAGGCTGTTCCAGGGACCATCGCTAGATACCCGGTGGCAAGTCAGCCTTTGCCTTTCAGGGGCTGAGAAGTCAGTGGGAGAGTGAGTGCAACGAGGGCTGGGAGCAATGGAGGTTAAAGGAAGAACACCGACCGCGCCCGGGCTGGGGGAGCAGGCCAGGAAGGCCTCCGGGAGCAGGTGCACCTTGGGGACTGTGGAGGAGATAGTCACATGAAGAAGGGGGATTGGGTGGGAAGCCACGGAAAGTGCGTTCCAGACAGAACGGCTGGCACGAAGGCCTGAAGAGGCAGGCGAGAGGAGCGTTCATTTTCAGAAGTGCAAGGGACACTTCGCCTTGTTCAATCTGATTGGAGACCAGGGGATGCGGTGAGAGTCAGGACCTGATGTGATAGAGGGAAGGAGGACAGACCATGTGAAGCCTAAAACGGAGGAGGTCCAACCTGGCCTTCCTTCCCGGTAGGTCCTCCTCCTCCAAAGACATCTGGCATCTGGAGGACTCCTACCTGAGTAGCAGGGGTGCCAGACAGAGAGGAGACCAGCCAGGGTCAGGAGCAGGGCCACGGGCACCACCACCAGCACCATGTCTTTGTAGGAGGTCTTTCCTGGGGCTGGACACGGAGGGGGCAGGGTCAGAGGGGGGCTGGAGGCTTCACGATCCCTTAACCACTGACCCCTGGCCCTTGGCATACCTGCCTCGTGATGGCAGCTCTCCCAAGGGGTGACGGTGGCCACGTCCCGGCTGACAGGGTTGGAGACAGTGCAGGAATAGGCCACACTCTTGTCTCCTGGTCCCAGCGAAACCTTCAGCACCTGTCCATCCACGAAGAGGCTGCTTGGCTCAATACCAAAGTCAGTGGTCCCCTCCCGTCGCCAGCTATAGGTTATGTCACTGATGTTGGGGGCCCAACAGGACAGGAGCACCTGGCAGGTCTTGGGGGGCTGAGCGTCCCCTGACACAGCGATGAATACTTGCACCACGGGCCTGGGCACTGCATCTAGGCAAGAACAGAAGAGCAGGCACGGGTTTCAGTGATGCTGGGCAGGGCCCAGAGCGCCAGCCCCGGGATCCATGCAGGGTTGGAGGTCACCTCTGACCAGGCGCCGCACTCTTGCTGCAGAGCCTAGTCTGGTTTCCCGTTGTCCAGGACAGAAGCTGAGGTCCTTAGTCTGGGAGTCGAGACCCTTCAGGAGATAGTCAATGCCAACCTCTCCAGTTGTAGCCTCCTGCCGGTCTGACTCACCTGCCCTAATGAATTTCCAGTTCTCCGGAGCACGGCGCCCTTCCGCATCTCTCATGCTCTCATATGGGTCACCTGCGCACGTGTGCCTTTCTCTTCTCTTCCTCCTAGGGAACTCCCACCAGTCCTTCAAGACCCAGCTCGGACACGTTGCTTACTGCTCCGATTGGGAAGCCTTCCCTCACATTCCAGGCTCCGAACTCTCCAAGAACTCGGTCTGTCCCTTGTCATAGCACTTTCTTCATGATATATCAGCCAGAGAGATGGTCGGCAGATATTGAGTCAGGCAAGAAAACAGACACATTCCTGGACTATTCGAGCTTACAGTTTGGTGGAGAAGACAAGTGATTGAATGACTAAGAAAATAATTACAAGGCTGCAACCCCCTATGAAGGAGACCCGGGCAGGGGGCTGGGGGTTCTGTTTTGTTATCTTCATAACCTTAGCCCTCTAGGTGCACAGACACCTGGACCACTGTGCAAATTGGAGTCCTGGCATCCTAGACTGTGGCTTCCCTTTCCTGTGTAGCTTGATGAGTAAATCCTGAGTCTCTGTGGCAATGGGGGCCAGCGGGAGAGCATTCTAGTGACAACGGGAGGGCTCAGTCTCTGACAGTATTCCAAAGTCAAGCCGAGTAAAACCTCATTAATGCCAGCTCAATCTGGGGGGATTTGTGAGATGGAAAAGGAAAGATTTGCTGGGCACACTAATAGTATAAACAAAGATTACCGCACGCGCGCGTGCCTGTGTGTGTGTGTGTGTGTGTGCGTGCGTGCGCGCGCGTGTGGTGGATATTTACATCACTTAAGAGGACAAGCTGCTTCCAAACACTATCAGGCACAGTAGAAACACCCATTGACATTTCTAGTAACTGATCTGCTAATTCAAATCATTCTTATCTATTGTCAAAGCAGAGCTCCCAAGGACGGCTGCTTGGCAGCTTTGTGCAATTAGTTCTAATCACGCTATGTATTTGGAAGCAATAAAACAGCAATTTCCTTAAAATCTGTAATTCAGATGCTGAGAACAAGGCATTTTAGAGCTTAGTGGTGTGGGTGCCGCATGTATTATCACATTCAATGTCCTCATTTCACATGTGCAGCAGCTGAGACTTAGAATAGGAAGGGGCTCCAGGGCTGCCTGTGTGGTTGTGGAGGTTATTCACTGCACAAGGGAATAGGGCTGAGGGGATAACAGGTGAGGG